>NC_138980.1:43051177-43696372 GCF_964341445.2 Mesoplodon mirus
GGATATCCTTAAGAAGCAGGGAACTCTACAAACTTTATAATCATTATTGTCACAGCAGTGAAGTAGGTGTCATACCACTTAATTTCCCAATTTTTTTTTTTTTGGCTGTGCCATGAAGCTTGTGGGATCTTATTTCCCTGACCAAGGATTGAACCCGGGCCTTTTTCATAGCCATTCTGTTAGTTAAGTAGTGGTATCTCATTGTGGTTTAAATTAATTAGCACTTAATTAGCCTTTCCTTAATAAAGTTGAGCACTTTTTCATATATTTATTGGCCATTTGAATATATTGTTTTGTGATATGACCAGATTTATTTTTGGCCTATTTTTAAATTGAGTTGTCTATTTCTTATTGAGTGGTAAAATTTCTTTACATATTCTGCACGTGAATTATTATTATTTTTAAAAATTTTATTGGAGTATAGTTGATTTACAATGTGTGTTAGTTTCAGGTATACAGTAAAGTAGTTCAGTTATACATATACATGTGTATGTATATTTATTCCTTTTCAGATTCTTTTCTCATATAGGTTATCACAGAATATTGAGTGGATTTCCCTGTGCTATACAGTAGGTCCTTGTTGGTTATCTATCTATCTTATATATGTCTATCTTATATATAGTAGATATATACACATATACATATAGAGGTATATGTTTTTCTTCTGCTTTGTGGGTTACTTTTTCACCATCAGTGGTGTTTTTTGATGAGCAGTTCTTAATTTGGTCATGCTATGTGGCTTGCAGGATCTTAGTTCCCCAACGAGGGATTGAACCTGGGGCCACAGTGAAAGCACTGAGTGCTAACCACTGGACGGCCAGGGAATTCCTAAGCAGTTCTTAATTTTAATGTATTCCAGCTTATCAAATCTTTTTTTCCCCTTTTGTCTCCTATTTAAGAAGTCTCTGCCTACTCCAAGCCATAAAATCATGTTTTTCTCTATAATTTTTGTTTTACCTTTCACATTTAGTTCTGCCATCATTTTGGAATCGTGGGGATCAATTTTCATTTTTTTCCATGTGAATATCCAATGGACCCAGCTTTATTGGAAAGACTGTCCTTGTCCCACTGTAGTCATTGCTGTCATACCAGGTGGCCCTGTGTGTGTGGTTCTGTCCTCTTGCACTGGTCAGTTTTCTACTCTTTTTTTTTTTTTTTAAATAAATTTATTTATTTATTTTTGGCTGCATTGGGTCTTTGTTGCTTGGCGCGGGCTTTCTCTAGTTGCAGAGAGCGGGGGCTACTCTTCGTTGTGGTGCTTGGGCCTCTCGTTGCAGTGGTTTCTCTTGTTGTGGTGCATGGGCTCTAGAGCGCAGGCTCAGTAGTTGTGGCTCACGGGCTTAGTTGCTCCGTGGCACGTGGGATCTTCCCAGACCAGGGCTCAAACCCGTGTCCCCCGCACTGGCAGGCAGATTCTCAACCACTGCGCCACCAGGGAAGTCCCAAGTTTTATACTCTTGCACCATTCCCAAAGGAGAGAGGCTTGATTCTACTTACATAAAGTTCAAGAAACAGGCAAAACTCTTCTATGATGTGTAAGGGAGGAAAAAAAAACCAAAACTTTTCTTCTACATTTATAGGTTCTTGGCTGGGGCTCTGTAGCAAAAGTAACGAGAGAAAAGCATACAAATCTGTTTTACGTGACCTTAAAACCTTCATAAGGAAATGAAGACACACAAAAAAGTGGTTAAATCTGAGCACTTTTTTATGCTAGGTTTGATGAAGACTGGAAAGCCATAGAAAAATGTGATTGAACAAAAGGATATGAGCTAAGGGTAGTAAACTGAGGGAAATTTAGCAATCTTGTACAGTTGGATTCCTTTATGTGTCCCTCCATCTTCAGAGATAAGGACGATCCTTTCATCTGGTGTAGGAAGGACAGCTATCACAGGAGGGTCTTATGACCTGCTTCAGGAGAAGGTCAAAGAATCCTCCCTGAGTCATTTCTCTGATTCCCTCAGCTTAAAATATTCAATATGCTAAGGTGCCATATTTTAGGGTAGTTGTGTCCTGAACCATGTCAGATGTTATTGTTTTTAAAATTTTTTGGCTGTGCCACGCGGCATGCAGGATCTTAGTTCTGCAACCAGGGATCAAACCCATGCCTCTTGCATTGGAAATGCAGAGTCCTAACCACTGGACCGCCAGGGAATTCTCTTTTATTTAAAAATTTATTTTATTTTATTTTTTGGCCACAGATATTATAATAAGTTAAAATGATCTCAGTGGCCTTGGCTTGCAGTGGCTTGAAGCAGGATTTTGGTTCCCTGGCAAGAGATTGAAGTCAGGTTGTGGCAGTGAGAGCCCTGAATCCTAACTGCTAGACCATGAGGGACAGTGACAAGGCCCTGGCCTGTCAGTTTTGTAGAAATGAATTTCCACTAAGAGATGGAAAGTAGTGAAACAAGTAAAGTGTTTATTAGGAGGAAAAAGAGTATGTGTGAATAGACTCACATGGGCGAACTCAGAGGGAGAGTCACATCCTGCTAGTAGTTTGAATCACTTTTACAGGGCATTTTTCCCAGGTTTCCCTTGGCAAGTCACCTGGCTTAGCCTGGTTCTGAGTTCATATTTGGTTTATCTCAGGGTCCTCCGCTGTGTGCGTGTGCATCTCTTAGCCAAGATGGATTCTAGCAAAGAGGCCTATGGGTAGGTTGACATCACCTACTATGGGGTGGCGCCCCTTCCCTTTTTGACCCCCAAGGAGCCTTTCTGCGCATGTGTAGTTGGGAAGGTCTCCTTGACCTCGAGAATGAGAAATATATGGTTTCATTATCTTTTATCTGGGCAGTACTCTCTGGCCCTGCTGTTATCTTTGTCTTGGAGTATCTGTCCACAGGGGACAAACTCCAGCTGCTTAGCCTGGAGGCCATCTATCTTCTGCCTCATTAATAGGGTTTCCCGTGGAGGATGAGGAATTGTACTGACCAGAAGGGCCATGAAGGGAGCCTCTGTGTTATTGGTAATTTTCTTTTTGAAAAACCTGGGTAGTAATTGCACAGGCATGTGCATTTTGTGGACATTTTTTATAATTTGCACATAGGTATGTTCTCTTTAAAAATTTATTTGTAGACTTTCTGTATGTTTGTTGTAAAACAAAGAATATTTCTCTTCATCCAAGTGCTACAAGGATTAAGTCATTAGCCACTGCAGTTGCTGATGGACAGTAGTGCCTCCTGAGAGGAATTCAGGATGAAAAACAAGATGAGGCACTCCATGCTTTAGGAAAACAAGCCCTTTATTTTATTTATTTAAATTTATTTATTTATTTATTTTTGGCTGCGTTGGGTCTTTGTTGCTGCGCGCAGGCTTTCTCTAGTTGCAGCAAGTGGGGGCTACTCTCTGTTGTGGTGCGCAGGCTTCTCATTGCGGTGGCTTCTCTTGTTGCAGAGCACAGGCTCTAGGCACACAGGCTTCAGTAGTTGTGGCTCATGGGCTCTAGAGCACAGGCTCAGTAGTTGTGGCGCATGGGCTTAGTTGCTCCGCGGCATCTGGGATCTTCCTGGACCAGGGCTCGAACCCGCGTCCCCTGCATTGGCAGGTGGATTCTTAACCACTGCACCACAGGGAAGCCTGAAAACAGGTCCTTTAGACAGTATATTTCAAGAAGAAATTTGATGAACCCAGATTCTTGGATCTTCCCATACATAGAAAAGCACTAAAATCATTAACTGAGATATCTGTTCCTTGTGAGTAGTAATAATCTTTTACCGAGATATGTGCTTAACTGCATGTATTCCCTAGCCAAAAATCATATATATACTGGCTTCTCCCCCTACCTCTTTGAAGCAGTCCCATCAGAGCTACTGAAAGGCTATTGTTGCCGAACACGTGTTCTTGTGCCTGAAGCACAGTGAGGCCAAACAAACCAAAATATTGGAGTTTGGGGCTTCCCTGGTGGCGCAGTGGTTGAGAGTCCGTCTGCCGATGCAGGGGACACGAGTTCCTGCCCCGGTCCGGGAAGATCCCACATGCTGCGGAGCGATTAGGCCCGTGAGCCACGGCCGCTGAGCCTGCACGTCCGGAGCCTGTGCTCCACAACGGGAGAGGCCACAACAGTGAGAGGCCCGCGTACCGCCAAAAAAAAAAAACAAAACAAAAAACATTGGAGTTCGGAGCAGAGGCAGGTTTATTGCAGGGCCAAGCAAGGAGAAGGGGTGGTTTATGCTTGAAAACTCTGAACTTTCTGGTGGTTTCCTGGGAGAAGTTTTCATAGGCAAAATTTTGGGGTGAGGGCTTCAGGGTTTGTGACTTTCTTCTGATTGGTTGGTGGTGAGGTAACAGGGCAGTGTTACAGGAATCTTGTGCTCAGCCAGAAGTTACCATCATCTACTTGGGTGGGGGCCTTACTGGGGACCTTAGTTCATTCAGAAGAACTCAAAGATATTGTTATGTATATCCCTTGAGGAGGACCAGGATCTTGCTTTAATCGCTGCACTATAGTTTCTTGACTATTCCTCCACTGTTTCTGCATTCCCTGTTTCCCTGATTAGCAACTGTTTGAATCTGCCCTTTGGAACTCAGGGAAAGTCTAGGAGGCTGAAGCCTTCATCTTACAAATAAGAAATGGGGGACCCAGAAAGGGTTTTTTGCCCAGCAGGGCCAGTTTCAAGTTCTGCTGTGACCTTTCATGACTCAGAAACAAGAAAAACATTTCTGGCAAAGCAATCAGATTCTGGGTTGATGGTCAAGGTAGAGCTGAGCATTGCCTGTTGGCTCAATGGGACAAAGAAGGGTCCACGATGTTGCCAAGGTTTACAATGTACATGTGGAAAGATGGGGTTGCTATTATTTGAAGTTGATAAGGTGGAGTCAGGAGTTTGATTTGTGGACTTTAAATGTGTCTCTAAAAAACCCAAGTGGAGAGAGAATATCTCATTCTGTCTGGCATTCAGGGTAGAGGTCTGGGACTGTGGGTGGAATTTTGACTCTTGAGTGTATACACAGTACTTAAAGAGGTAAGATTCAGTGCTACCACAGGGATTATAAGACGAAAAGAGTCCTGAGAACTGAGTCCCGAGGCACTTGAACAATTAGAAGTTGGGGGGAAATGAGCGCCATCCGCAGTTTCCACCGAGGTAACCCCGCCTTGCCCGTCTAAACTCCAGAACTACATTTCCCAGAATCCTTTCCGTCTGTGCTTCCTGGTTAGAGGCAGGTTATGAAGTCCCGCGACACGTAGAAGGCGGAAGTGAAGCGGAAGCCATTACTCTCCGGAGGCGATTGCTGCTGTACACATGGGCAGAGGAGTGGTCCACTGCGGCCACTTCCGAGCTGTTGGTCCCCGCGGCAGACCGGACCTTTCAATGAGCTTCTCGTCCCTTCGGCGGCAGCTTTCTTGACCTCTGCTCCCTGTGATTCTACCCTCCGTGATGTAAGACCCACTTTCCTCACTTAACCCTTTACTCCCCGCCTTCCTGAGGACAAGAGAGGCCCACAAGGCAGGGAGGGGTAACGGGGGACAGGGACCTGGGACCGGGAAGCCAGGCAGCCAGGAGGAGTATGTTTTAGATCCTGTGATGAGCTGTATGAAACGCTAGTGATGAAGATTAGGACCACTGTATTTAGCGACGAGGGGGAGGCACTGGTGATCTGGTCCAAAAAAACTGACATCTTGGGATGGGGACAGAAAAGCCCGGCCGAAGTGAATTCAGGACATTATTTGGGGGTGGGGTGGGGTGTGTGTGTGTGTGTGTGTGTGTGTGTGTGTGTGTCTGTCTGTCTGTCTCTCTCTCAGGAATTGGAGACCGCAAAGATAAACTACCTACTTTTTGCTTTGTGGTCAGCTTTGTCTAACATTAATAGGAGCACACTGGTTTTCTTTCTGTTAGCATTTGTCTTGAATACTTTTTACACTTAAACTTTTTGGTTGTTTATCTTTATTTACTTTAGTTGACTCTCGTGTAAATAGCCTATAACTAGATTTTAAAATGCACTTCAACATTGTTGTTTTTAATTTGAGAATTAGTCCATTAATATTTATTGTGATTACTAATATTTTGCGTTGATCTTTACCATCTTATTTGGTACTTCCTGTTTATTTTTTTCCCTTCAAATAATTCTTTTATCAGAATATAGGACATATATGTCCCACAAAAATATGAAAACACAGAAAATTAAAAGAAAAATAAAGTGAATCTGCAAACCAGGCCAAGAAAAATAAGAATTCGAAACCTCGGAAACCTGTATTCTCATAAACTGCGTCCTTCTCTTTCCCCATGATTTTCTTCCTGGATTTTACTGTTTATATGTTTTCTCAAAAATGTATTTACTAATTTTGGTAATTACTTGTAGGTGGACTTACACTAAAGTATTTTCAGAGACACCTTCTTTCCATATTGATAGAAGTACCCATTTTAATTTAGATATTTCCAAATATCTTGTAGAAGATTACATGCACCTACCTATCCATTCTTTTTCAGGTATTTTGTGACTTAACTTTTAGTCAGTTTACAAAGTTCCACATACCGGGGTTTTGTTTTCAAGTTGTGTTGAATATATATATGGATTTTGAGAATATTGGCATCATTATGCCATTGAATTTTACAATTAATTAGTTATATCATTTTTTAAAAATAAATTTATTTATTTTTGGCTGTGCTGGGTCTTTGTTGCTGCGTGCGGACTTTCTCTAGTTGCTGCGAGTGGGGGCTACTCTTCGTTGTGGTGCACGAGCTTCTCACTGTGGTGGTTTCTCTTGTTGCGGAGCTCGGGCTCTAGGCCAGCGGGCTTCAGTAGTTGTGGCACGTGGGCTCAGTAGTTGTGGCTCGCGGGCTTAGTTGCTCCACAGCATGTGGGATCTTTCCAGACCAGGGCTCGAACCTGTGTCCCCTGCGTTGACAGGCAGATTCTCGACCACTGTGCCACCAGGGAAGTCCAAGTTATATCTTGTATAATGCCTTTCAATAAAGTTTTATGAGGATCAGCAAAAACGATTTAAGGGTTTGGTTTGTTGTTGTTAGATTTATTCCTAGGAAAGTGTATATTTTCCTTTTGCATCACACACATTTTTTATTATTTACTTTCTTTGCTAGACAGGCTGAGGACTTTGAGTAGCATTGAATAGAGTTTGGATAGCAAACTTGAAGCAGTACTATTTTCTTTCTGACTTTAAGGGAAGTTAACTTGAATGTTTGCCGGAAGCTTTTTTTTGGAAAGCGTTTATTAGGTAAAAGAAGTCTCCTATTTCCTAATTTAAGAGTTTTTGTCATGGACAGCTGTAAGCTTTTAACAGTGATTTTCGCCCCCCCCCCCCCGCCCCCAGCAACTACTTTGATGTTGATGGATTTCAGTCACCTTTTGCAAACTATGCCTGGTCTGTGGTAGGTTCTAGTTCTGTTTGTGCTTTGAATGAATAAGTGAAAACTAGGACTTTCTCATTTACCTGATAATGTGGTGAGTTAAACCAATTGATTTTCTAATGTTACATTAAATTTGCTTTGGTAAAATAACTAAATTGGAAAGGATATGTACTGTTTTATCATTTTTGGTTTCTGGTTACTAGTGTTTTTGTTTGATGATTTGCATCTATGTTTGAGTGAAATTGGCTTGTAATTTTCTTTTTCTGTGTCAGGTTTATTCCAGCCTCATAAAGTGGGGTGGGAGTGTTCCTTTTTTTCCCCTAAACTCTGGAATATTTTGCCTAAGAGTAGAATAACTTGTTCCTTAAAAGGGAGTTTTACCAGGAAAAACCATTGGGGTCTGAATTTTCTTTGCGGAAAATTTTAAAGCTGTTGTTTCAGTTCTATAAGAGTCATAAGGCATCCAAGTTCTCTATTTCATTATGGTAAGTAAAATTTCTTTAGGAATTTATTCATTCCATCTAAGGCTAAACTTATCAAAGTTGTTAATAATGTGCTTTTATTATATTTTTAATGCTTGCTGCCAGTGTAGTGTTTTCTAGGTTTTCATTCTTGTATTTATATGTTCTTTTTAAAAAAAAATACATCCTGCCAGAATTTTGTCAATTTTGTTTTTCATGAAGAACCACTTTATTTTTTGTTTGTTTTTTTTTGTGGTACGCGGTCCTCTCACTGCTGTGGCCTCTCCCGTTGCGGAGCACAGGCTCCAGATGTGCAGGCTCAGCGGCCATGGCTCACGGGCCCAGCCACTCCATGGCATGTGGGATCTTCCCGGACCGGGGCCAGAACCCGTGTCCCCTGCATCAGCAGGCGGACTATCAACCACTGCGCCACCAGGGAAGCCCCGAAGAACCACTTTATAATGTACATGTTTTCTATTTCATAACTTTCTGTTCTTTATAATTGTCTTCCTTTTACCTTTTTGGCATGTTTCTTTACAGTTTCTTACATTGGAACCTGCATATCCGAAAGGATTACATGATAGTATTTTATTATACTTCAGTTCTAAATATTATGACTTCTTTGGCGTGTGAATTATTTAGGCCTTTTTCTTTTAATTTCCATTTCTGTGACGTTTTTCGGGTTATCTTTTGGTTATTGTTTGCTAACTTGCTTGCACTATAGTCAGAGATTGATGTCATTTTCTGAGACACACATTGTGCCCCATGTGTGGTTGGAGTTTATAGTTAGGAAATACTGTTTCGTCTTGTGCAATCTGCATATAGTTATTGAATTGTCTGCTTGAACATATTATTGAGAGCTCTGGTAGTGGCTTTGTCCATCTCCTTAGAGTTCTGCCCCCCCCCGATATATATATATATATATATATATATATATATATATATATATATATATATATATATATATAATAAATTTATTTATTTAACTTTGGCTGCATTGGGTCTTCCTTGCTGCACGCGGGCTTTCTCTAGTTGCAGTGAGTGGGGGCTACTCTTTGTTGTGGTACGCGGGCTTCTCATTGAGGTGGTTTCTCTTGTTGAGGAGCATGGGCTCTAGGCGTGCAGGCTTCAGTAGTTGCGCGAGGGCTCAGTAATTGTGGCTCGCGGGATCTAGAGTGCAGGCTCAGTAGTTGTGGCGCACAGGCTTAGTTGCTCCCCGGCATGTGGGATCTTCCCCGACCAGGACTCGAACCCGTGTCTCCTGCATTGGCAGGCGGATTCTTAACCACTGCACCACCAGGGAAGTCCTACCACGGATATATTTTTGAGGCTATTATGACATATATACAGCTTTTTCTTGGATTGTACCTCTTCTTTTTGTAATTCCTCAGTTTTCTCTATTAACCTTTTTGCCTTAATTCATTCTGATATTAATATATTTAAACCAGGTTTTTTTTTAAAAAAGTATTTGCCTTGTATATCTTTTTAAAATTTCCGTTCTTGCTATATCCTTTCTCTTGTAAACAACATATAACTGGATTGTTTTTATTCCATTTTGAGAATATCTGTATTTTAGTTGAAGCATTTTGTCCCTTAACATCCTTTTTTCTTTCCTCTAGTTTCCTTTGATTTGAGTACTTTTTTCATTCCACATTTTTCTCTGCATATTTTGAATTTATCTACATGTTTATGTGCATATTGAATTTATTTATGTCTATTATTTTAGTGGTTATTTTGGAGTATTATTCATGTTCATTCATGAAATTTAGATTTTTTTAAAATTAATTAATTAATTTATGGCTGCGTTCGGTCTTCATTGCAGTGCGCAGGCTTCTCATTGCAGTGGCTTCTCGTTGCAGAGCACGGGCTCTAGGTGCACGTGTTTCAGTAGTCGTGGCACGTGGGCTCAGTAGTTGTGGCACACGGGCTTAGTTGCTCCACAGCATGTGGGATCTTCCTGGGCCAGGGCTCGAACCCATGTCCCGTGCATTGGCAGGCAGATTCTTAACCACTGTGCCACCAGGGAAGTCCCTAGATTTTTGATATGTTATCACTCTCCTGATTTACATGGTTTTGTGATCATGCATTTTAATTCTATCTTTTTTTAAACCTCAGAAGAGATTATCACTGTATACAGTCATTTTTAGTTGCATTTTACCCACACATTTTCCATTTTGTATGCTTACTTTGATTCTTTGGACTCTTTGATGTAAGTTCTTAACACTGTTTACTTTGGTTCCTTGATTTTTTTCTTTCTCTCTAAAATATGTAGTTTAGAATTTCTCTTTTCTGTGAATGGCAAGCCCAAATATACCATTATTTTGCCATCTTAGTAGATATTTTGTTTGCTAAAGGACTGTATATTTTATTCCAGAGCCATGAAGATGTTCCATTATCTTCTGGCTTCCATTGTTGCTGGCGAGGAGTCAGGTGTCAGGCTAATGTTTATTTCTTTAAAGCAGTGATTCTTAAAGTGTACTCTTCAGACCTACAACATCAGCATCACCTGGGAACTTATTAGAAATGCATACTCTTGCATACTCTTGCATCCCCAGTTTCTGATGAATCAGAAACTGGGGATGCGGCCTAGCAATGTGAATTTTTTTTTGCGGTACGCGGGCCTCTCACTGTTGTGGCCTCTCTCGTTGTGGAGCACAGGCTCTGGACGCGCAGGCTCAGCAGCCATGGCTCATGGGCCCAGCCGCTCTGCAGCATGTGGAATCTTCCCGAATCTGGGCACGAACCCGTGTCCCCTGCATCAGCAGGCGGACTCTCAACCACTGCGCCACCAGGGAAGCCCTTTTGGTTTGTTTTTATAAAATATGTTTTCAGTGTGTTTTAACAAGCCCTCCAGGTGACTCAGATGCAACTTGAAGTTTGGGAATCATTGCTTTAAAGGTAACCTGTGCTTTTCCCCCTGGCTGCTGTTAAAATATTCTTTTTGCCATTGCTGTTTCTCTGGTTCAGTGTTGTTGTATCTGTGATCTGTTTTTATCTTCGATCTCTTTATATTTGCTTTTTGAAATGAGAAATCCACAGCTACTGTATTTTGCAATAACTCCTGTGCTGCTTCTTTCTCCCTTTGGAATTCTATTTAGAATCAGTTCAGCTCTTTTCCCTCTGTCCCCCATGGCTCTTTATACTTATCATCTTTTTATCTGTGTGCCCTCATGTTTATTCTCTAGAAGTGGTTTTTAAATTTAAGCCTGCATAGAAGTCATCTATAGTGCTTGTTAAAACAGATACATCAGTCTGCTCCAAAGAGTCTCATTCAGTTGGACTTGGATATGAACTGGGCATCAGAATTATTAAAGCTCTCTAGATGGTGTTTATGCAGCTGGCTGGGGGACCACACTTTGTGTGATACTCTAGAAAACAATTTTTTGGGGGCTGTGTGTAATCTGATAAAGCTATTTACCTAGTCTCTGCCATTTTACCTTTATTTCAGCAATTGTAATTGTCGTTTTAGAAATTACACATTTTTAAATTTCTGAGTATTTATCGCCAGCTTGTGAATGATTTTGAAAGATATCTGTCCTTTTTTAAAAAATTAATTAATTAATTAAATTTATTTTTTGGCTGTGTTGGGTCTTCATTGCTGCACCCGGGCTTTCTCTAGTTGCGGTGAGTGGAGGCTACTCTTTGTTGGGGTGCAAAGGCTTCTCATTGAGGTGGCTTCTCTTGTTGCAGAGCACGGGCTCTAGGCGCACGGGCTTCAGTAGTTGTGGAACATGGGCTCAGTAGTTGTGGCTCGTGGGCTCTAGACTGCAGGCTCAGTAGTTGTGGGGCACAGGCTTAGTTGCTCCGCGGCATGTGGGATCTTCCCGAACCGGGGCTCGAACCTGTGTCCGCTGCATTGGCAGGCGGATTCTGAACCACTGTGCCACCAGGGAAGTCCGTGAACCCATTCTTGAATGGAGCCCCCATGGGCAAGAAAGCTGGGCTTTTGCAGCAAGGTGGGGTCACCTGAGGTCTCAAGGACAGACAGACAACAACCTTCATGGATGTGTAATCAGAACCTGGATGTCAGTACTCAAGGGAGGAGGGATTTCAGAGTGTGAACATGTGTGGGATGGGGGAGAGGAAGGCCCAGGAGAACCCTGGCCCTTAGGGATCCTGGCAAAGGAGGAAGGACCAGGAGCAGGAGCCTCCAAAAGAGCATTGCCATTGAGATGGGAGAGATGGAGGACGACCTTGGGATATGATGCACAGTGGCCAAGAGCAGAGGTTCCCCGGGAAGAGGGAGAGAGGGGAGGTTGGTAGTGGGCAGGATCATGTATTGAGGTCAAGCAAGACAAGAATCAGGAAAAAGCTGTTTCCTGATTTGGTGTCAGGGGGTTCACATGCAGAGGTCACCTTGAGAGGGGACATGTGTGGCTCTGGAATCAGGTTCATTAGCCCCTGTTTGTGACCTTCGTCACATGACCTAACCCTTCAGTACATGCCCCACTTTTCTCAGGATACTGCTTACCTCCTGGGGAAGTTGTGAGAATTAAATGAGAGTCCCTGGAAAGACTCAGGAGATACTTTGTACATAGTAAGCATGCTTATGTTGTTATTTGTAGCATTGGTATTGATGTTGGCAAGAAAAGTTGGGGGACAGAAACTTGAGCAGAAGTTTGTAAATTGAGAATAGAGGAATAAGTGGGAGGTGAGGGTGGAGACCTTGTTCTTCAGTGACTCTGAACCTCTTTTTTTAAACTTATCGAGTCTCTCCTTAGTAATCTGATGTTGGAACCCAAATCCTCTACTTGAGAAAGGCAAAGGTTTGTTCCAAGTTCGACCTCAGAAGGCTTGCAATACCTCCTTATACCCAGAAGGTGGCAGCACCTGATCTCATTTGGAGACAGGTACCATGGTATCTAGAAATGAATGAAAGATGGTTATTTGTGTATATTTCCTCACTGCAAAAGAGGAAAGAGAAGGGAGCTAATATTTGTTGAGAATCTACTACATCAGCTGATGTAGTATTCTTGAATCTCTGAGAACCCTCACTGTTCTCACACAGGTGGTACTTATCAAATAAAACCATGCCCCCACTGCCACCTCCAAAGGGAGGAATGAACTCAGGCTTTGCAGTGAAAGAAATTAGAGCCCAGGTCTCACCCCTGCCACCTGCTATGCAATTTTCTGGCAGTTACTTAAACTCTCTGAGCCTGTTTGCGCACCTCTGATGGTGCTATAAGACCCGTCTGATAGGTTTTCTGTGGGGTTCGGGTAAACCCAACACTGGATTGTGCTTAACATGAGGTGGGACCTGGGTTCCCACCAGTGCAGTGCTGTTCACTCTCTTTGTAAACCTTTCAAAGAGAAATGCAGCTACTTTTATTATTATTACTTCACCCAGTTTCATAAGTTGTTCCCAAGAGTATTACATTTTTCTAATTGTGTTTTATTACATCTGGTTTGTTCACATTTCTAGAAAATAGATAAGACTGGTGCTTGGTAACATTTAATTACAGCTCAAGGAATTAAACAGCTTGCCCCTTATTTTCCAGTTAACAAGCTATAAAATTGTGTTCTACAGTATTTTACATCCCTACTCAGTTTTTAATTTGAAAAGAACATAATTCATCACCTTGGCAAACAAGTGTTTTTTTTCTAGTGTATGATAAATATGTGTGTAGCTAAAGAGACTGCAGATAAAGCAGTTTTGGGAGCATTTTGGCAACACTTACTAAATGTTTAGTCATAAATGTTGACTAAACATTTCACTATCTAGAAATTCGTTCTAAGGAATAACTTGAAAAAAACTGCAAAAATTTAGCTGCAAATATTTCTTGCAAGTGTTGTTTTTCTACTTGTGAAAAATTGGAAATATTCTAAACATTTTAACGTTAAGATCATTTCAATAAATTGATGTGCCTATTTAGAAACACTTAGAAAATGAAGACATTAAAATATCAAAACATTAATGAAAATGAAAATACATTATACAAATAGTATAGCTGATTATAAATTTCATCTGCAAAAGAAAATATTCGAGAATATCCAATATTTTTGACAAAGAAAAACTCATGAGTGACACGTTGTCCTAGATACCAGAAGATACTAAAGTAATGTGATCTTTTTTAACTTATCATTTGAACTTAATTTTACTATTCATATATCCTTTTCTTCATTCAATATTTTAAAATAATTTCTATGTGCGAGGTACTATGCTTGGCAAATGTATAACCGAATCACTTGGCTGTATGTCAGAAATTGCTAAATTTATAGCAAATCAGCATAATGAGATTTGATAATCACCTATATGAAAAAAAAAACCCAAACTGCTAAAGGATTAATTCAGCCAAACAATAAATGACTGGGGTAACTATGACATATGGATTAGCAGTGATGGAGGTCAGGGCAAGATGCCCCAAAATATGCCACTTTGGCATATTGGTTATTTTAAATTAAAGTTACATAAGAAACAATTGGCGTGAGAAGGACACTCTGACCCTTTTTTGCTACCCTGAAAGTAGGAAATAAATCTCCCTTGTGAAAGGCACCTTCCCTGTACCAGAAGGCAGAGACATCCTTATCTCCAGAGATAGATATGAAGTTCAGGGCTGAGAAGGCTGTATAAACAAAATTTGTTACTTCTTTACCAATTTACTACCTCAGGCCCAAACTTTGTCATGTCAGTTCTTCACAAATTTATTGCTTCTTTGTCTGAAAGGTATAAAAGCTGGCTGCTTTGGTCAATTCTTTGAGTCTCTTTTTTTTTTCCCCGCGGTATGCGGGCCTCTCCCGTTGCGGAGCACAGGCTCCAGACGCGCAGGCTCAGCGGCCATGGCTCACGGGCCCAGCCGCTCCGCGGCGTGTGGGATCTTCCCGGACCGGGGCACAAACCCGTGTCTCCTGCATCGGCAGGCGGACTCTCAACCACTGGGCCACCAGGGAAGCCCCTTTGAGTCTTATAGAGAATAATGTGACATTGACTGAGAACCAGACAACATATCAGCGACATAGAGTCTAAACACCACCCCAGGCTTAACATGTATACAGGTAGCTTGGTCTCCAGGTAGCTTGGTCTCTTTAGGAGTCCAGAGGTGTTTGAGATTGTGCTATCTTGGTTTTGGTATCAGGGTAATGCTGGCCGTAAAGATTGTGTTAGAAAAATGTTACCTCTTCTATTTTTGGAAAAGTTTGAATGGATTGGTGTTAATTCTTCTTTTAAGTGTTTGGTAGAATTCACCAGTGAAGTCATCTGGTCCTGGACTTCTCCTTGTTGGGAGAATTTGATGACTGATTGCGCCTGTTTATTTGTTATGGGCCTGTTGATTTTCTATTTCCTCTCTAGTCCATTTTGGTAAAGTGTATGTTTCTGGGAATTTGTCCATTTTATCTAGATTACCTAATTTGTTGGTGTACAGTTGTTCATGGTATTCTCTTTATTTTTTAAAATATTTTTTCTATTCTGTAATGTGGATTTTTTTTTTTTTTTTTTTTTTTGGCCATGCCTCACGGCTTGCAGGATGTTCGCTGACCAGGGATTGAACCCGGCCCTGGCAGTGAAAGCCTGGCGTCCTAACCACTAGGCCACTAGGGAACACCCTTTTAGAGTCTTTTTAATTTCTGTAAGGTTGGTAGTAATGTCCCCATTTTTACTTCTGATTTTAGTTATCTTGTTGATCTTTTGAAAGAACCAACTTTTGTTGATTCTAGTTTTTCTGTTCTCCATTTCATTTATCTCTGTTCTAATTCTTTTGCTGCCTTTAGGTTTAGTTTGCTCTTATCTTGTGGCTTAAGGTGTAAAGTTAGGTTGTTTGAGATCTTTCTTCTTTAATGTAGGTATTAACTGCTATAAATTTCCCTCTGAGCACTGCTTTCATTGCATCCCATCAATTTTGCTGTGTTATATTTCCGTTTTCATTTGTCTGAGTTTTTTCTAATTTCCCCAGTGATTTCTTCTTTGTCCTGTTGGTTGTGTGAGAATGTGTTGTTTCATTTCCATGTATTTGTAAATTTTCCAGTTTTCCCTCTATCATTGTTTTTTAGGTTAATTCCATTGTGGTTGGAGAATATATTTTGCTATTATTTGTCTTAAAATTGGTTGAGAATTGTGTTTGGCCTAATTTATGATTTATCCTGGAAAACCCTAATTTTCTTTTTTTTTGTAAGTGTAGTTCATTGATTTTCACTGTGCTTGTCCACTTTTTAATGTAGACATTTAACTGTATACATGCTGAGAATGATTTTAATCTCATTTCACACGTTTTTATTTGTTGTATTTTCATGTAGTATAAAATATTTATTAAGTTTCCATTGTTTCATCTTCTACATAAAATTATTTGTGTGTCTTTAACTTCCAAATATTTGAGTATTTTCTAGATATCTTACTGTTATTAATTTCTAATCTAGTACATTTGCTATCTTTCTAAATTTGAGACTTTTTTATGAGACTTTTTTATGGTCCAGCATATATGATCCAGACTCTATTGCTGGGTGTTGAATTGGAGAAAGTTAAATGATTTGGAGACGTGGTGTAAGAGGTAGAATTCATTGACTTTTTTTTTCAAGAGTTTTAAAACGTCTACTTTATTTTATTATTGAAGTATAATTGATTTATCATGTGTTTATTACTGCTGTACAGCAAAGTGATTCAGTTATACATGTACATACTTTTTTATTATTCTTTTCCATTATGGTTTATCATAGGATATTGAATATAGTTCTCTGTGCTATACAGTGGGACCTTGTTGTTTATCCATTCTGTATATAAAAGGTTACATTTGCTAACCCCAAACTCCCACTCTATCCCTCCCCCAAACCCCTCCCCGTTGGCAACCACCAGTCTGTTCTCTATTCATTGACCTTTTCTGCCCCCACCCCCCTTCATTTTCTACTTAATATCCGGTAGTGGATTAGGACCTGAGTACAGTGGTGCACTCTTCTAGTTTACTATATAGTTTAGGAAACAGAGTATAAAACAAGGAAATAAAAACAAGGGAGTAAAAACATAAAAATACATTGTGACAGGTTTTGTTAGGAGAAAGAGAGTCAGCTAACAGAGAAAGCCAAGTTTTTTCATATGAAGGTAATTTAAATTTGTAATGTGAAGAAGGTTGTGTGGATTTTTCTTTAGTTTCTAAGTGATTAGAGCTATGGAATGGAGCAGTTAAGTTGTAGCGCTTTTTTTAACATCTTTATTGGAGTATAATTGCTTTACAATGTTGTGTTGGTTTCTGCTGTATAACAAAGTGAATCAGCTATATGTATACATATATTCCCATACCCCACCTCCCTCTTGTGAGCGGCCGGAGGGCTGGCTACTGTTTCTCTTTGTTGAGCCCAGAAACACAGGCTCAACAGGCTTTTGTAGAGATGTTCTTTGGTGGCTATTAGTAGGCAGTGAGAATATGATTTTGAATTCATATTGGACCTTGAGTGTTAGAGATGAAAATTAAGGGACATTAAGGGAAGCCTTGGCAAAGCACAGAGTATGAAGAGCAACAGGGTAAGGGCTGATTCTTGAGCAAATTCAGCCTTTAATGGTAGAAGGAGATCTTCTGAAAAAACCTTGACAGAGTATCAAGAGAAGTAGAGAGAGAACCAGGGAGAGAGTTATATAGAAGCCTAGAAAGATAATGATTCTCGAAGAAAATAGACACCAAATTTTGCTGAGGATCTAAGACTGAAATGCACTTAACTGGATTCCATTGACGCAGGACACAGGAGTAATTGTATTTTCTGTGAAGATGGAGATGATGGTAATTGACATTAGGTACACTAAATTAGGGAGATAGTGTGGACTGTCTTTATAAGCTTTTGCTCTGGAGGGAGGGCTAACTGTAGTCGAGGCACATCTGAAGAGGTTGGCTTTAGAAGGGAGGGAGGGCAGACATCTTACTGGTAATAGGAGTCATAGGTCAGGTGTGGGAGGAATTTTTGTGTAACTGGAGACGTGAAAGTAAGAAAGACTCCACTTAACTTTTTTAAAGTAGAGTATAATTTACGTTCAAGAAAATGCACACATCTCAGGTGATCAGTTTGATGAATTTTTTGACACGGTGTACATTGTATAGCCACTAACTGAAAAATAAAATAAAATATTTCAGTTGCCCCAGAAAGTTCCCTCTTGCTTCTCATTCTGCCACCATATCATATTCCTGCAAGGAGGCAACCAACTTTTTTCCTTCTATTGACTTAAATAAACACATTTTGCTATCAACCTTAATAAATTTTACCTATTTGTGGAATTGGAGTTATAGAGCTTTTTTTTTTTTTTTTTTGTCTCGCTTCTGTTGGTCAGCATTATAGAAGTTCATCCATGTTGTGTGTCTCAGTAGTTTCTTTTCGTTGCTGAGTAGTATTCCACTCCACATACCACAGTTTGCTTATTCATTCTTTTGTTGATGGATATTTAGATTGTTTACACTTTGGGGCTATTAAGAATCAGATTGCTATGACCATTTTTATATGAATCTTTTTGGACATGTTTTAAATTTTTTCTCTTGGGTAAATATCTAGGAGAGGAATTGCTGAGTCAAATGGTAGGTATACTTTTTAAGAAACTGGAGCATTGTTTTTCAAAGTGGTTGAACCATTTCACACCCCCACCTTTAGTATATGAGAGTTCTGGGTATGCTGTATCCTTGCCACCATTTAGTGTTTATAGTCTTTTAATTTTGGCTGCTCTGGTGGATTAAAATGTTATACCATTAGTTTTAATTTGCATCCATCTGATGACTAATGATTTTGAGTAACTTGTCATGCTTATTGTTCCTCATTAAATTTTGTGAAGTGTCTAAGTGTAGCCCTTGTTGAGTTTTTTAAAATATTTTATTATTGTTTTGTAGGAGTTCTTTATGTAGTCTGAATGTGAATTCTTTGTCAGGTGTACGTACTGCAAATATCGTTTTTCCCCAATCTGTGGCTTGCCTGTTTATTTTCTTTCTTTCTTTTTTAAAAAATATTTATTTATTTATTTATTTATTTTTGGTGGTTTTGGGTCTTTGTTGCTGTGCGTGGGCTTTCTCTAGTTGCGGCAGGTGGTGCCCGGGCTTCTCGTTTTCGTGGCTTCTCTTGTTGCGGAGCATGGGCTCTAGGCACGTAGGCTTCAGTAGTTGTGGCATGTGGGCTCAGTAGTGTGGCTTGTGGGCTGTAGAGCTCAGGCTCAGTAGTTGTGGCACACGGGCTTAGCTGCTCTGCAGCATGTGGGATCTTCCTGGACTAGGGCTCGAACCCGTGTTCCCTGCATTGGTAGACGGATTCTTAACCACTGTGCCACCAGGGAAGCCCCTATTTTCTTAATAATGTCATTTGATGACTAGAAATTTTTAATTTTGGTAAAGTCTAATTATTGGTTTTTTTAAATGTTTAGTTCTGTTTGTGTCTAGTCTAAAATGTTGTGTAACTCAATGTTGTTAAAGTGTTCTCTGGATTTTACTTTTTGGTGTCTGAGTTATCTCAAAAAGTTTTTTTTTAATTCAAATTTTTGTGTATGCAGTGATAATGGAGGTCAAAGTTCCTTTCTGTCCATTAAGTTCTTGCAGCACCTTGTTTTTTTCCTAACTTGAAGATCTAATTGGCTTTCTTGGGCGATTTATGAGTTGGGCAGCATCCCATCTACCGACTATAGAAGGGTGCTGTCTCAGCACTATTTAGTAAAAAGACTACTTTCCCTAATGAATTACTTTATTCCCTTATTGAAAATCATTTGACTATGCATGTGTAGGTCTATTTCTGTTTTGTTCCATTGACCTTTTTGTCTATACTTATTCCAACAGCTCTTCATTTCTGTAGTAAAGTTAGTAATATGAATCTTCCAAGTTTATTTTTCTTTCTTAACATTGTTCTGGCTCTTCTAGATCTTCTGCATTTTGGTACCCATTTTAGGTTTGGTTTGTCAATATCTAGAACATAACCTGCTGAGATTTTGGTGATGACTGCGTTGTATCTGCAGATGAATTTGGGGAGAGTGAATACCTTAATAATATTGACTCTTGCAGCCCATGAAAGTGATATAGCTCCTCACTTATTTAGGTTTTTTATTTCTTCCAGCATGGTTTCATAGCTTTTATTTGGTTTATTCCTATGTGCTTTATATGTTTTATGCTATTATAAATGAAAGTATTTTTTAAGTTTCATTTTCCAGTTCTTTGCTGAGTTATGTTTTTTTAGTTGTGATTACTGTGAAATGAAATGCAAGATTATTTGCTGAAAGCAAGGGTCATGTAAGACAGTTTTGGGTTTAGGGAAACTGGTGAGATTTTTACATGGTTTTGGGGAGATTGGATTACCACTTATGCTTTTCTTTAGTATAGATGCTCCTTCAAGGTTAGTGACTGTGTTTTGAAAGCTGCTAGTGTGACTGGGTGTGTGCAGACTGGTCTTTCCAAGTACCTTCAGGGAGGAAACAGATGGTTGGAATCATCCCAGACTGGTCTTCTGCTCACTGGGGGTATACTAGGTAGAGGATTAAAGGAATTTGGACAAAAATTTGTAGAAGTGATGGATCATGATGGATCTCTCAGCTGAATAGGTGGGGCAGTGAAGAAGAATTTGCTGTTAGGGAGCAAGGTGGTAGAAGCCTGGGTGGCCTGGAATCCCCTCTAAGTGGTAGAGTTTATGTGAGAAGCATGTTGTGTAGGAGGTTTTGTCCAGAGGGCAAATTTCTGAATCATTTTTTGTGAAGTGAATCCGATTCTGGTGATGACAAGGCCTGGGCTGTGGCCTACAGGTGTGTATGTTGGTGTGGAGTGGGGGGGCCAAAGGCATTGGCGATCAGAACACATGGTCCAGATGGACCAGTCCTCATGGATGCTGGAGCCATCCTAAGCCAGGAGGACTATGCCTTGAAGTTGAAGAAGTCTGGGACCCAAGTGTTCAATGAGTGACAGAGTTTAACAGAATTGTAACTGGGGACAAATTACTTGAGAGAGTGAATCTGAATCTTACTTGAGGTAGGTCAGGGACCTCCACCACATTGCCTGGAGGTTTTACCTAAGCAAGGTTAAGGCCCAAGCTGAGACAGGCTGCCCCAAAGAGGAAACGCTGAAAAACAAAAGTCAGAATTGTCCTGTTAGTGGGATCGACAGAAAGCCTTTGGCTACACCTAGTAGTCTTTTTCTCATTTACTACAGATGCCTGCTCCAAGAGTCCCATGAGAGCGAGAGAGTAGCTTTCTGGTGCCAGTGCCCTGCTTTCGTTCAGGCAAATTTACTATCATTCTCGCAGGATGGCAGCTCTTGGTCTGTCTCCCACATGTGGTAAGTTCTTCGGGGGATGAATGCCCTCAGAAATCAAGCTTCAGTGGCCCCTGCCCCTTCACTGAGGGCAAGGATGTGCACAGCTAGTGGGAGGGCTGCCAGGTTAGAAGTGGAGGAGGACGCATGAACTGAACGGGGGTGGGAGCGAAGCCCTGAGAGCTCCCCAGGTGACTGTGTCTGATTCAGGGTCTTTGTGAGTTTGGGTGAGGCAGGGAGTGTTTGTAGTTGCTGTGTAAGGAGGGATACTGGTAATTGGTAACCCTGCGGCATCCCATTTATTATTTTGATAAGTCTGGATGAAGTAACAGCTCTATCTCAGAACTTCTATTTCTTTACCCATAAATTGAGAATATATATCACTATCTTTATGGCTATGTAGGCCCACCACCCTTTTTCCTGTCCTTGAGTAGAGCAGGGCTTCTCTGGCTTGTTGCACAACAGTGTGTGTGAGTGAGTGTGTGAGGGAACGTGAGATTGGGGCATGTGCACTGCACACATATCGTTAGTGTGAGACCGTTTCCTGATCTGCGAATGTCAGGTGGGCTTTAATCCTCATGGGTCCTCTCTTCTCTAGCTATGTCCAGCCAGGAGCCTGCCTATGTCCATGAGTCAGAAATTCCTCTTTCTTCAAAAGACCATTCCTGTCCCCAGGATGTGGAGCTGTTTGCATACAATGGCCTGGAGCCTCATACATCAACCATTGTTGGTTCCCAGGTACACCAAGATCTCAAGGCCCCTGGGGGTGGAGGAGGCACTTCCCTAGAATGCCCGCAACATCACATGTTAGGATTCTTTTAGATCTTTTTTTTTTTTTTTTTTTTTGTGGTACACGGGCCTCTCACTGTTGTGGCCTCTCCCGTTGCAGAGTACAGGCTCTAGACTCGCAGGCTCAGTGGCCATGGCTCATGGGCCCAGCCGCTCCACGGCATGTGGGGTCTTCCCAGACCGGGGCGCAAACCCGTGTCCCCTGAATCTGCAGGCGGACTCTCAACCACTGCGCCACCAGGGAAGCCCTCTTTTAGATCTTTATCCAGGCTGATCGATGCATGATCAGGGTGCAAGAGGAAAAGCGGGAGAAGTTGGTGAGGCTGTCCTGGTATCAGGGATGTTAGGCGAAATGACTTATATAACAGGTGTTTCTCTCATAGTATAGCTCAAAGCTCTCAGGCCAGGTTTGGAGTGGAAGCAGGTTTGATCCCATGTCAGAGTTGCATTTGAAGCAATGAGATTATCTCATGAGATTTCTCATTGGAAGAGAAGACATCTGAGGAGTGACTTCTAGAGTAAATGTTTAGACCCCAGATCCCCGTATTGAAAATCCTGTGTTTAGAGTCTCTCCTGTGTAATCTTTAGCCTCAGCCATCTTTGAACACATACAGGCTGGTTTCTCACCGACCCCAAATGTGTGTGGTGTTTCAGGACTCAGTGACTTTCCAGGATGTTGCCGTGGACTTCACTGAGAAGGAGTGGCCCTTGCTGGATTCTTCTCAGAGAAAACTGTACAAAGATGTGATGCTGGAGAACTATAGCAACCTTGCCTCAGTGGGTAAGGCTGGCGGCATTTGTTCATTTATTCGTTCATGAATGAAATGTTTTTGTTGTAAGTAGTTGCTGTGACCCAGGAACTGTGTGGGGATTCGGAACACAGTTATGAACAAGCCGACCTGGTGCCTGCCTTGATGGTACCTTGGATATTGAGACCTGTCCATTGCATTGCCCTCAGAGGTTGTCGAGGGTGTCTGAGCTTGGGCATAGTTTTCTGAGTTAAGACGTCCTCAACCCTGGCAGTCCAGTGGTTAGAACGCTGAGCTTTCCCTGCCAAGGGCACGGGTTCAACCCCTGGTCAGAGAAGTAAGATCCTACAAGCCGTGCGCCACGGCCAAAAAGAAAAAAAAAATCCTCATTCTTTTGAAGGGCAAAATGTGTGGGTATTTGTGGTTTTGTGTTTTATGAAAGCCTTTCACTGTGTTCCTTAGAAATGTGGCACCATCATTTTGCTGCTCCTAAGTCAGACTTGTCCATCTTCAGAGCACTGAAGACCAAAACACTGACCCCAGACTAATGGAAGGGGTTGTCCTCTGCACGATCCTCCCTCAACATGTGTCTTTCCCCGTGAGTAGGGTGTCAGGTGGGCAAACCCAGCCTCATCTCCCACTTGGAGCAAGAAGAGGAGCTGAGGACAGAGGAGCAGGAACTTCGCCAAGGCCCTTGTCCCGGTGAGCACCAGGCAGACACAGGTGCTTCTGAGAATCTGCTCTCTCCAGTGGTTGGGATGACAGAGATCCATGAGGAAACAGCACCCGGGGAAATCTGAAAATGCTCTTTCTCTTTCACTGTCCCTCCATCCTCTCACAATTCTTTTGGTCTCCATGTTCCTTCTTCTTTAAATTCGACATGTGTCCAGATGGGTCCTTTGTCCCATTCTCTCCTACTCAACATTCCTGATCTCACTCTTAATGTCATTATCAATGTCATTCTTTGAAGAGGTGCTTCTTAGTGAGTCAGCTTAAATTTCTACCCTTGTCACTGCCAAATATCTCACATAACCAGATTTTTCAGTCATTTTTACTCATGTGTGTTCTCCCCTTTCATATTCCCTTTCCTTCTTTAGGGTTAATATTTGCAAAGAAAACCACCTCTTTTTTTTTTTTTTTTTTTGCGGTACGTGGGCCTCTCACTGCCGTGGCCTCTCCCGTTGTGGAGCACAGGCTCCGGACGCACAGGCCCAGCGGCCATGGCTCACGGGCCCAGCTGCTCTGCGGCACGTGGGATCTTCCCGGACCGGGGCACGAACCCGTGTCCCCTGCATCGGCAGGCGGACTCTCAACCACTGCGCCACCAGGGAAGCCCCCACCTCTGTTTTTGTCACCATCATCCCTCCATTTTCTTTCTCCAGCAAGTTAATATTTTCCCAATTTGTTTCAGATTGGGAGATTCCATCTAAAACCAAATGGTCAGTTCTTATGGAAGATATTTTGGGGAAGGAAACATCTAATGGTGTGACAATGGTAAGATTTCCTTGGGATAATTCTGGATCTTCCATATTGGGAGAAGACAGGGGCAGCCTGAGTTAGAAAAGCAGCTCAAAACCAGGCAGGTCCCCAAGAGGAAACAATGTCAGAGACACTGAATATTACCGATTTGGGGAAAACCCTAAAACCTGACCCCAAACCTCTTCACTTGAAGTTCCAGTGAGTAAATATTTCTATAACTGTGTCTCACATGTTGAATGTTGGGGCTTAATTGAGTTTTAAACAGTTAACAAAGTATATGCAAAAAGCTTTGTGAAAGTTATACACATGGAGCCTCAGAGCATAGCATTCACTTGTTTTCTTTGATGGAGTCCAAATGAGGCAGGAGCAGTACTTTTGCACTGCAAATTATGACACCATTAGTCATGATGATGCGCTTCTATTCATGCCAGTTTATGTAGGGATAGTCTTAGGAATGTAATGAATATGGGAAATGTCTTAGTCAACCCTCCCTTTTCATCAACAGGAAAGCAGTCGGCTTGGAGAGAAATCCAGTGAATATGCTAACCTGTTTGACGTCTTCAGCATGGGTGCTCATCTGACTCAGCAAATGGGAAGGCACACTAGCAAGAGGCCTTATCACCGCCGGGACTGTGGGGTGACTTTCAAGAACAGATCCCATGTAACCCAACATGTGAACATTTACAATGGGAGGAAAATGCATGAATGTCATCAGTGCCAAAAAGCCTTCACCACAAGTGCTTCCCTTACACGGCACAGGAGAATACACACTGGGGAGAAACCCTATGAGTGCAGTGCCTGTGGGAAAGCTTTCAATGACCCCTCAGCTCTTAGGAGTCATGCAAGAACTCATCTCACAGAGAAACCCTTTGACTGCAGCCAGTGTGGAAATGCATTCCGAACCCTCTCCGCACTGAAGATACACATGAGAGTTCACACTGGGGAGAGACCTTACAAGTGTGATGAATGTGGGAAGGCATATGGCAGGAGCTGCCATCTCATTGCACACAGAAGAACACACACTGGAGAGAGACCCTACGAATGTCACGACTGTGGGAAAGCTTTCCAGCATCCCTCACATCTCAAAGAGCACATCAGGAACCACACTGGAGAGAAACCCTACAAATGCACACAGTGTGGAAAAGCCTTCCGATGGAAGTCCAACTTTAACTTGCACAAGAAGAACCACATGGTAGAGAAAACATACGAGTGTAAAGAGTGCGGGAAATCCTTTGGGGACCTCCTGTCACGGAGAAAACACATGAGAGTTCACATTGTAAAGAAACCTGTTGAATGTAGACAGTGCGGGAAAGCCTTCAGAAACCAGTCCATCCTTAAGACACACATGAATTCCCACACTGGAGAGAAACCGTATGGGTGCGATCTCTGCGGGAAAGCCTTCAGTGCAAGCTCCAACCTAACTGCGCACAGAAAAATACACACTCAAGAGAGGCGCTACGAGTGTGCCGCCTGCGGTAAGGTCTTTGGTGATTATTTATCGCGGAGGAGGCACATGAGCATTCATCTCGTAAAGAAGCATGTCGAATGCAGGCAGTGTGGGAGAGCCTTCAGAAACCAGTCGACCCTTAAGACACACATGAGGAGTCACACAGGAGAGAAGCCTTACGAGTGTGATCACTGTGGGAAAGCCTTTAGCATCTGCTCGAACCTTAATGTGCACCGGAGGATACACACCGGGGAGAAGCCCTACGAGTGCCTGGTCTGTGGGAAAGCCTTCAGTGATCACTCGTCCCTCAGGAGTCACGTGAAGTCGCACCGGGGAGAGAAGCTCTTCACGTCATCAGTGTGGAAAAGGCTCCAGTGACACATCTCTTTAAAGAGAAACACGAGAGCGCAGACCTGGCAGGTGTAAGGAAGGCAGGAAGCCTTGATGAACTCATCTCACTGGGCACAAAAGAATATGTGTTAACTTGGGAGAAATCCAATTTGTGTAATAACTGTGGAAAGACTTGGGTTTTTCCACATCACTTTGGAGATAGCATGAGAACTCAAGATAGTTGAGAAAACATGTGTTTGTGGTGTGAAGAAGCCGTCAGTGTATGTTCAGCTCTCAACAAACGAGAACTTAGGGGGAGAAACCCTAGTCTGATATTTAATGTCAAAATGACTTTACCATCACCTTGTACCTTCTTGGCACAAGAGTAAGCCCACCAGGGAGGATCTCTGTAAATTCCAAGACTGGACAGACCTTTCCTGGTCTCACTGTATTCCTCATGAGAGAAATCACACTGAAGAGAAAAACCTATGAAATAAGGAACATGGGCAAGTCAGTAACGGGTGGGCAAACTATGGCCAGCTGTCTGTTTTTGTACAGCTGGCAAGCTGAGAATAGTTGTTGCATTTTTAAGAAGAAAAATATGTGCCAGAGACCATGTGTGGCCGACAAAGTCTAAAATACTGTCTGGCCCTTTACAGAAAAAAATTGCCAGTCCTTGGTCTACAGCAGTGGTTCTCAATTGGGGATAACTTTGCTCCCCAGGAGACACTTGGCAATGTCTGGAGACATTTTTGGTTGTCAAAGCTGGGGAGGTGCCACTGGCATGTTTTGGGAAACATCGGGGATGCTGTTAAATATCCTGCAGTAGACAGGGGCTTCCCCCAAGATAGAGAAATTATGTGCCCCAAAATGTCAATATTGCTGAGGTTGAGAAACTTAGCCAACAATCCCTCCATTTTTTATGAAACACGTGGGTACTCACACTAGGAGAAATTTCTCATTAAAACTTCAAAATTATAATCAGTGTAATTCTTTCAGGAAACACATGAGAACCCACACTACAGACAGTCCCTGTGTGGAGATAATTTCATCCACAGCCCTGTCACTTGTGCATATGAGAATTCACTCCCCAGTGGGATTTCTTAGTAAATGTGGAATTGCACTTATCAGTCTTTCATCATGAAAGTGGACCCCAGCTCATGAATTTTTAAGTCTTTAATTTTAAGATCATGCTCTTCCAAATAACCCTTATGCCTCATCACAGAAGGTTTGTATATAGTATTTTTACTATAATTTCATTCTCAATATGTGTTCATTTCCTTTTGGACAACTTACTTGACCGATGGAATTTTTTAGAATAGTGTTACATGCTGTGTAACATGTGGGTATTTTTAGTACCTGTTTGTTACAAGTATCTAATTCAAATGCAGTTGTGATCAGAGCAGGATGTCTTCATCAGATTGATCCTTTGGAATGTTTTTGGCCTCCAATCCAGCCAAGAGTAACATATAGTTGCTCCTTCAGTATCTCACATTCTTTATATCAAGAAAGTCCAAGTTTCATCTGATTAGTAAGGTGTGCTATTTTTAAAAGTCCCTTACAGGTTTTCCTGCAGCTAGTACAGTCCATGTCCACAGCCTGGCCATTGACAAATAAGCAGATAACACTGTATGGGCTGTAAAAAAAAGCTCTTGAAAAAGAGTCATTCTTACCTAGATTCTTCTCTACATTTTTTTTTTCCTGCTCTTCTCATTACTTCTCACCTTGAAAAGAGATTCAGAATCTTGTGTTCAAGGTGCATCTTATGACCGTGAGGATGCAGGCCACAGGCTGAAGGGGGAGATAACAGCAGAAAAATCACAATGATCCTGGCTTCCCCTGTGGCTTCTTTGAGTGTCTGCAGTAGTCCTGGATTTGTTGTTTCCAGACTTCCTATTACATGAGCAAAAATAAAACTGATTATTGGTTTAAGCTACTTCAGATATTTGATTGTTTAATCTATTTAATAATTGTTTTATTGGTGGCAGGAGGGTTCCGCTGTACCCAGCTGGATCCTATCTTTAACCCATACATATGGCCATTAGTGAGGTTGGAGAGCTGCTACATGTGTGGGTATAATTTGCTTATACTTTTAATTGTTGGATATGGGTTTTAAAAATCCTTAAACCATGTTTTTAAATTGTATTTCAGATCCCTGATGTACTTAAACATTACTTCTTGACTTGTGTTGAAATAAGTGTATTAGTTTTCAAAAAAGCTGTAAGAAGTAGGTACCACCAGTAACTCCCTTTTGCATATGGGCAGTCTGAGGCAAGGAAGTTTAAGGGTGCTTGTGTGAGGTCAGCTCATTAACAAGTAGTAGTGTCTGTGTTTTGAGTCCATACTCTCTTATGTCAGGCCCTGTTTGGTGCCCTGAATCTATAGCAGTGAGTCAGGATTTTTGCCTTCATGGTGATCACATTCTACTTGGGATTAAGGCACTTGATAAACAAATGAGTAAATATATTGTATATCAGATGGTGGTCAGTTCAGTGCTGGGAAATTTAAGCACAGTGATGATGAGAGGGATGCGCGGGTTCAGTGGAACTATTGGATGGATAGGGAAAGCCTTTTGTTTAAGGGGACATTTGAGCAGAGATGTAAATTCACTGCCGGTGTGCACCGTGTTGTAATGTGGGGAAGAGCACCCTCGGCAGTTCAAAGGTCATGAAGAAGAATTTTGCTTGGGACAGAGGGGCCAGTGTGACTGGAGTCAGGCAAGCTTGGGAGTTGCAGGTGTTGAGGTCAGAGCTGGATTGATGTCCTGTTCACTACAGCATCTTGTGGGTTAACTGGAAGGACTTCGCCTTTCTTTCTCAGTGTGGAAAGTCAATGGAGGATTTTGGACAGAGAAGTGACAACCATTCAATTTCTGTTTTTAGAGGAACATAGTGGCTTATGGGTTGATAGGCTAAATAGAGGGACAAGATGCAAACAGAAACCTGTTAGAAGGTCATTGCAAAGTTCAAGTTAAATGTAACAGGGTCCAGATTATTAGTAGTAGGGGTGTTTTGAGGGTCACGTTGAATGTGGCTGCAGTTTCTTTTGTATTTTCATCCCACAATTCGTTTAACTAGTGCTGATGTACAGTTAGTTGCTGGACTATTTCCACTTTTCCCAGTTAGGAACAATGCTGCTTTAAGAAATTATGTACATGCCTTGTGGAGCGTTGCTGAGTTATTCCAGGAGTGTGAAATTGCTGGGTTGTAAAGTCTGTGCATGTTCATTTTATCTTAATGCCACAGTTGTTTCTGCAGTGTTTGTGTAATGATACCTGTGTAGTAACATTTAAAACAGGTTTTACTGAAATGCAGAAAAGTGCTTAACTCATACGTATGTACAGCTAAATTATCACATGAACACATCCATGTAAACAGGCAAGAAAAATGTTTTACTCGCATTCCTGATAACCCCTTCTCTCTTCGTCCACATAACAAACCTTTCCTTACCCTTCACAAGTGACTAATATTCTGACTCTGACAACATGGCTTGGATTTTTGTTTTTGAACCCTATGCAAATGGAGCCACACAGTATACTTTCTTTAGTGTCTGTCTTAATTTGCCCAGTATTTTTGTGAGGACCTCTAGATAGTAATACATTTTATTGGGTTCCATTGTTTGAATATTCCGTTTATTTAAGCAGTTTGTGTTGATGGACATTTGTCTTTTCAGCTTGGGGCTATTGTAAATAATGCTGCTGTGAGCATATTTTAGTATTTCTGATAGTGCATAAGTGCATATATTTCTTTTGGGTGTATACGCTGGACTGAGATCACTGGATCACATGGGATGCATATTTCATAGATGATGCCAATTTTCCAAAGTGGTTGTACAAATTTGTTTTTCAACAGGCTGTTTTATGGAGTTGGATCAGATGATACTAAAGTTGCCTGCCTTTTTCTTACTGATTTATATATTCCAGATGTGGGCCCTATGGCTGGATACCTTTTGCAAGTAATTTTTCCCACTCTGGCTTGTCTCTTCAGTGTTTTAATTGGTGTCTTCTGTTGAAATGAGTTCTTAATTTTAATGTCACCTAATCTTTTTTTTTTTTTTTTTTTGGCAACACAGGACTGAAAAGCCATTTTATTTCCACAGTTACATTCTTAGGATTAATTATTTTTGGAATTGATCTTGGAGGTAGGGGACCATAATATTAATGATACCTCACCATTTCCCACACAGACACAAAGCAAATGCACAACACAACACCAGACATATCGAATGTCATCTAATCTTTATGGGCATCATTCTTCTGTTCTGTGTAAGAAACATTTACCTACCCTGAAGGCAAGAAGATGTTTCACATTTTTTTCTATAGGTTTTATTGTTTTAGTATACACATTTAGATCTACACCTTGGAATTGATTTTTTGTGTTATTGTGTGAGGTAGGATTAAGTTTTATTATTTTCCATATTAACCCAGCATCATTTATTTTAAAAGTACATCTTTACCCCAGGGATTTTTCACCTTTGTCATATACTGAATTCCATATGTGTTGGGTCTAAATTTGGACTTTATTCTATTCTATTGGTCTATTTGTTTATACACCATGCTACAGTGTTTAAATTATAAATCAGAGGCTTTATAATTAGTTTCAATGTTTGGATGGACTAGTTCCCCCTCATGGTTTTTCTTTTTAAGTGTTTTTCTAGGTATTCTTGTATGTATGTGTGTGTGCAGGGAGAGAGGTATATGTACTTGTCTATTATCTTGTCCAACTCCATAAAATTAGCTTGTTGGTGTTTTTATTGGCATTGCCTTGAATTTATAACTTATAAGTTAACTTGGAGGAATTAATATCTCTATAATGTCCTCTTATCCAAGAACAGGGGATGTCTTCCGATTAGTTCAAGTCTACTTTAGTGTATGTCAGGAATGTTTAAGAATTTGCTTTGTAAAAGTTTTCTACATTCTTGTTAGGTTTTCCCTAAGTATTTAATATTACATTGTAAATTAAATTTTCTCTACCATATGTCTTCTCTTCACAGTTTCTGTATATGAGAGCTACTAATTTTGTATCTTGATTTTATAATTTGATACTTCACTGAATTCTTTCATTTTTTGAGTTCATTTTATTATTTATTTTCTGGGATTTTCCAGGCATACTACCGTATCATCTGCAAACTGAGTGAGCTTTGCTTGTTTATCAACTCTTATGCCTCTTATTGTTTTTGATTGTCTGATTGCATTGGCTAGTACCTCTAGTATGATAATAGAGGGCTTTCTTGCCTTGTTCTAGAGGTAATGCCCTTATTGTTTTTCCATTCATTAAGATACATGTTCTTTAGAACTAAGGTATACAGTTGACCCTTGAACAACGTGGGGGTCAGGGACACTGACCCTCCACACAGAAAATCCATGTATAACTTTACTGTTTGCCCTCCATATCCATGGTTCCACATCCAAGGATTCAGTTGCAGATTGTATAGTATTGTAGTACTTTTTTTTTTTTAATCCATGTACAAGTGGACCCATGCAGTTCAAACCTGTGTTCTTCAGGGGTCAACTGTATATTTTATCATATTGAGAAGGTATCCTGTGTTCTTGAATGTTTTACCATGAATGGGTATTGTATTTTGTGCAAGTTTTTCTGAACATCTATGAGGAGGATTGTGATTCTCTTCCTCTGATTTATCAATATAGTATATGATATTAATAAATTTCTCGATATTCAACAGATTTTGTGTCCCTAGAATGAATTTTATTGGCCATGGTATATTATTTTCTTAATGTGTTGTTGGATTCTGTTTGCTAGTATTTTGTTTAGAATTTTGCATTGGTATTCATGAATAATTGATGTGTGGTTTCTTAGTACCATCTGTCTGGTTTGGGTATTAGTATTACGGCTGCTTCATGAGAGGAATTAGGAATTTTTGCCTCCTTTTCAATGCTCTGGAATAATTTGTACAGCATTAAGACTATGGTTTTTAGAAGATTTGGTAGAATTCTTTGTGAAACCATCAGGATGGAGTGCTTTTTAGTGGTTTGTTTTCTTAGGAACTTTATTTCTTTAATGGAAATTAGTCTGTTTTAAGCTTTCTAACCTGAATGGAGTCAGCACTGGTAATCTGTATTTTCCTAGGAAATTGTTCATTTCATCTAACATAGAGGTCAGCAAAGTGGTTATATGATTTTAAAAATATTTTTTGATTCAATGGTTATCACCTCTTATTTTTTGTATATTTGCTTTCTGATTTCGTGCATCAAATAAGCTAGTGGTTTATGTGTTTTTTGAAAAAAATGGAATTAATTTCTTTTTATTATTTATTTATTTAGGCTGTACCGGGTCTTAGTTGCAGCATGCAGGATCTTTAGTTGTGACATGCAGACTTCTTAGTTGCGGCATGCAGGTGGGATCTTAGTTCCCCGACCAGGGACCGAACCTGGGCCCCCTGCATTGGGAGTGTGGACTCTTACCCACTGGACCACCAGGGAAGTCCCTTCCTCATTAATTTCTGCTTTTATCTCCACTACTTCCTTATGCTTTCTTTTGGTTTATTTTTTTTTCTAGGTTTTTTTTTTCTTAACTAGTAATTAATTTATTCTTAATCTTTCATTTCATTCACAAGTGTTTTGTGCAGTGAATTTTTCTCTGCTCACTGCTTTGAATGCATCCCGTAGATTCTAATATGTAGTTTTGATTATCATCATTTCTTTACAGTTCTGTAATTTCAGTTTGTATTTTTATTTTCACTTAGGAATTAATAAGGTTTTTAAATATCCAGGTACAAGAGCCCTTTTTGTTTTTGTTAGTAAAGTCTAGGTTTATTTTATGTTGATTATTCTGCAATTCGAATATAATATGCCTAGATCTAGGCTTTTTTTTTTCTTTTTTCTTTTTTGTATTGATCCCATTTTGTATTGATGATCTCTTAGTTTCCTGTATCTGTGGTGGTTTGCTATCTGTCATTAATTTTGGAAAATTCTCATCCATTATTACTTCAAATATTCTGTTCTTTTCTCTCATTATTCTTCTGGTATTCCCATTATATGCATTTACACCTTTTGTAAATTGTCCTACAGTTCTTGGATATTGTTTTTCTTTTCATATTTTTCTTTGCACTTCAGTTTTGGAAGTTTCACTGCTCTATCTTCAAGCTCACTGATCATTGATTCTTTCTTCAGCCACATCCAGTCTATTGAGCCCATCCTTTGATAGCATTCTTCATTTCTGATATAGTGTTTTTTATTTTTAGCATTTCCTTTGATTCTTTCTTTTTTTAAATTAATTTTAATTTTAATTTATTTATTTTTGGCTGCACTGGGTCTTTGTTGCTGTGTGCAGGCTTTCTCTAGTTGCGGCAAGCAGGGGCTACTCTTCGTTGCCGTGCACGGGCTTCTCATTGCGGTGGCTTCTCTTGCTGCAGAGCACGGGCTCTAGGCGTGCGGGCTTCAGTAGTTGTGGCACGCAGGCTCTAGAGTGCAGGCTCAGTAGTTGTGGCGCATGGGCTTAGTTCCACGGCATGTGGGATCTTCCCGGACCAGGGCTTGCACCCGTGTCCCCTGCATTGGCAGGTGGATTCTTAACCACTGAGCCACCAGGGAAGTCCTTGATTCTTTCTTAAAGTTTCCATTTCTCCGCTTACATTACCCATTTGTTCTTACATATTCCCTTTATCCGTTAGAACCCATACCATATTAACCACACTTAATTAAAATTCCCAGTCTGGTAATTCCAAAATCTCTGCCATAACTGAGTCTGGTTCTGATGCTTGCTTTCTTGTTTTAGACTGTTTCTTTTCTTTTTTCCTTGCCTTTTAATACGGCTTGCAGTTTTTTTGTTGAAATCTTGACATGATGTGTTGGGTAAAGTGAACCGCAGTAGATAGTCCTTTAATGTGCTTTATATTTTTCTAGCTAGAAGTTAGCCTATGTTTGCTGGTTGCTGTAGCTATTGTGTCAGAGGCTAAAGTATCCTCCAGTGTCCTTATTTTTATCTTCCCTGTCCTTGGGTTCTTCTAGAGACTCTTTTTTTAATTTTTATTTATTTACTTATTTTTGCAGCCTCTCAAATTTATTTGGGTTTGCTTAATTTTTATTTTTATCTTTTGGCCATGCTGTGCAGCTTGTGGGATCTCAGTTCCCTGACCAGGGATTGAACCCCAGGCTGCAGCAGTGAAAGCCTGGAATCCTAACCACTAGGCCACCAGGGAACTCCCTAGAGACTCTTTAAATAGGAGCTTAAGACTAGCAGTTCTTTAAACTGTAGTCCTTTGTTCTACATGAGCACAGGAAAATCCTTTCCCTTCAGTTTAAGCTACATGCATTCCTTTATATTTGTCTTTAGCCCACTGCTACTTTTATGAATTCAGAATAAAAGCTGATTTTTTAAAAAAGTACTCAGTTATGGCTTGAGAATCTAAGTAGATAAATAAATCTGCTTCCTAAAGACAAGTTCCAGCCTCAGGCCTTTGACAATCCTTCCGACTTAATATTTGTGATAACTTAAAAAAAAGTTTCTCTACCTTACCCAAGAAGAAGGCAGATTTGAATACTGTAACATAGATTAACTGCCGTCTTCTACACACCACTGTAAGTTAGTCATGCACCTGAGAAGACACAGGTGAAATAAGTCAACTTATCAGCTGGAAACTGGGACCCTTTGTCGAGTGCTGTCTGTTCAACCTCACTTCATCTCTCAACTGCAGTACCTTTCATGCTGGCACCACCTGATAGATCAGTTGGGCTTATAGTGCATTATGTCAGGGGGGCAGGGTCACAGGGCTTCCATCTTCCGTTTGTCTTCCTGAAGTCCCTGCACCCTTTCCACTTGCAGTGCTCCATGCAGGTCTTTGGGTGCTTGGTGGGGGGCCATTGCACATCTGTGAGTGAAGGTGGTGAGTGTTCTGCAGATCAAAAGTTTTCCTCAGCTCATTAGTGAAGAAATAGCAATTACTGACTGGCTCTTGCCTACATTTGAAAAAAAAATGTACCCTCGAGGCCAAGCCCAAGGGGAGAAGAGCACTTCTCTCAGCATTGAGTAAACTATGACCATTTCTTCAATTAGGAGCCCTAGGAATCCCGCACAGGTACTCCCTCACCCCAGCTCCTCCATCACGTCAATTAACAGGGCAGAAGGAAACTGAATTCCCATTGCCACCTAAGTGGCTCAGAGCTCTTGCATCTCATTGCACTGTTCTGCCCGTTCTTGGGACAGACGTGATGATACCTTACACAGTCTCTCTGGAGAGGACTTGTAATTATACTCCTACCCGGTCATCTTGTCTCACTGTGGCTTTCAGTTGTTGGGGCCTCTCCAGCAGGAAGCAGCTCTCTCTTGTGTAATGTTTGGGCAACTCCACTCCACCCAGGAGTTTTTCTTCTCTAGGGAACCAGTGAGTATCAGTTAAGTGCCTTACACTGGACTAGGCTTTGGGAAGAAAGACATGGTACTGTCCTTAAGGGAGTAAAGGTCTAGGAGGAGAGACATATAAACAACAAACAAGATAGTTAGTCGATAGTTAGTCTGGCCTGGTAATCCATTAACGAGGCCCCGAGGAGGGATGCTGAACTTTGGGAGTTCAAGGAAAGCCATATCGAAGAGATGATGCAAGCGAAGTTTAGAAGGCTTATTTATAGTGTTCAGGATCCGATTTGAATAAGCATGTCAATCCTGAGTGCAAAGGCACAGAAAAACACATACAACCTTCTCTGACATGTAAAAGGACAATCTTTGAAGTAGGAGATAAAGCTGAAGAGATATCATGGGACATCATATAACATGTACATCAGGACTTTATCAATCTCAATTTAAATGTTAGTTGAAGTTGATGGAAATCCATTGGCATTTGATGAGATTTGCTGTGTAGGAAGAAAGGTAGCCTGTGCATGCTCCTTAGTAGAATGGAATGAAGGGGGCCTGTTCATATTTGCTGCATAATAAACTACCTCAAACACCGTGGTTTAACACAACCACCATTTACTTCGTTTACAATTCTGTTGCTTGACAATTTGGGCTGTTCTTAGCTGGGCTTACCGTGTGCTTGCAGTTGGCTGCTGGTTTGGTTACTTGCTCTTCACTCCCGTCTCATCCCCCAGTAGTCTAGATGGGGCCTGTACACATGCCAGAGGGTTCCAGAAGAGTGCAAGCTCCACCCTGCAGGGTGCTTTTTAAGCCCCTGCATGTGTCATGTTTGCCTGCACCCCATTGCCCAGTGCAGTCACATGAGTCGGCCCAGTGTGGAAGGGTCCTCAGAATTACACAGAAGGGACATGGGTACAGGAAAGGGAAGAAATTGTACCTATTTTTACAGTTGCCACAAGGCCAGTGTTTATATTGCAAGAATTTCAAATGAGGGAGAATAGCTTTATATAGATATAATTGACATACAAGAAGCTGCACATTCTTAAAATACACAGTTTGGTAAGTTTTGACCTATATGTACACTTGTGCAACCATTATCACAGTCAAGGTGGTGAACCCCCAAAAGTTTCCTCGTGTCCCTTTGTAATCCTTCCCCATCACTACCCAGGCAACCAATGAACAGATAAGGTTCTTGTTCTCTGACGCTTCGGTCACTAAGATTTGTTCATCTGTTTATTCAACAAATGTCTGTTGATGCTCTGTTCCAGACCTATGGCCTCCTTCTCCATGCAAGTACTCTTCTGTCTAGAGACCAGTATTTTAGGTTGTTCTCTTTGGGGCCTTAGGAAAACTAGGGTCTAACCCTTTTTTTTTTCTCTTCATTTTCCTTTCATTGATTGTTCTGAGTCGTGGTAAATCAGTGGTTCTCATTCAAGAGTGATTTTGTCCCTAAGGGATATTGGCAATATCTGGAGTTTTTTTTTTTTTTTTCTCTTGGCTGCACTGCACAGTTTTCAGGATCTTAGTTCCTTGACCAGGGGTCGAGTCCTAACCACTGGACTGCCAGGGAATTCCCTATTTTTTTGCTTTTTTTTTCTTCATTTATTTAATTTATTTATTTTTGGCTGCGTTGGGTCTTTGTTGCTGCATGCAACTAGAGAAATCTAGCTGTGGTGAGCAGGGGCTACTCTTCGTTGCGGTGCCCGGGCTTCTCTTGTTACAGAGCATGGGCTCTAGGCGTGCGGGCTTCAGTAGTTGTGGCATGCGGGCTCTAGAGCTCAGGCTCAGTAGTTGTGGCACACCGACTTAGTAGCTCCGCGGCATGTGGGATCTTCCCGGACCAGGGTTCGTACCTTTGTCCCCTGCATTGGCAGGCCGATTCTTAACCACTGCACCACCAGGGAAGCCCTTTTTACTTCTTTGAATGGGATGTAAGAGTGGCGGAAGCTGCTGTCATCTAGTGGATAAGGCCACAGATGCTGCTAAACATCCTACAATGCATAAGGCAGTACCTGTCCCCCCCTCCAAGAATTATGTGGCCCCAAATTTTAACAGTACCGAGGTTGAAAAACCCTGTGGTAGAATAATAATTTCTATACCTGTCACTAATTGAAAGATGGAGGACAGTCAGATACTGTTCAGGCTTATTAGGATGGTCCTATCTTGGCTTCATCTTACTCCAGTGCCCCAGGTCACCAGGGCCAGAGGTCCCATAGAATGGTTGGAAGCTAAGACATTGCACTGAATAAAGTTATTTATTTTTTTTTTTTCCAGTAGCAATCAGTTTTTATCTCACACTCAGACCTCTCCTGGAGAAGAATGCAGCTGGGCAGAGCTTTGTGGGGTGCAGGATTCTGCCAATAGATATACCTCTTTTTGGCACAAGATGGGGGCACAAATAAATAAATATTGTGGTCATGAATATGGTATCCACTGCTTTTTCAAAATGTGTACATTTGATACTTAACACTGATTTTCTGTAATCACCCCAGCAATTATTTACAAACGAAGAATCTGAGGCTGCTTAGAGAGTAAATGATAAAGTTAGGATTCAAACATTGGAATCTCCCTGCGTCCAAATCTGGTATTCACCAAGAGGGTTCATCATTCCTCAAGTCAACCCAAGACAGGTTTTAATTCTTTGCTCCCGTTTCAAGAGAATCTCCCCATGGAGCTGAACCAGTATAAAGGATGCTCTGCCCTCCCAGTTCCCTGTTGTAGGGAGTCCTTGTTTGGGGCCATTTCCTGGTCCAATCCTTAGTCCCTAGATCCAGGAAAGTTCTCTCCTGGACTCTACAGATCTGATTTCCAGCACATGGTGCTCCTGGGGCGATTCAGAGGGCTGAGCCTTGCACAGGGCCCCCTCCTACATGACGTCCTCGGTGCCCTAAGTCAGAGCTCTGGGGATTCATTCAGCCTCATCTAAATCCATAGCCTGATCAACCCTCTCTAGTCAGCTTTTCTACCTGTTCTGCTGATAATGGATCCCTTTGTACCTTCACGTGGTGAACATGGACCCAGACAGCTCTCATGGATCTTGTGATGGATAACAGTTATTGAGTGCTTATACCAGACACTGTTCTGGGCTCTCTTATGTGTACCATTTAATCCCCACCAGAACTCTTCAGGAAATATATTATGGGGCATAGAGGCACAGAGAAGTTAAATAATTTGCAGGAGGTTGCACTCGTAGTGAATGATGGCGATATTAACCCAGAGACCTCTTAGCCTCTATGTTCTGCCACCCCTCAAAATATGATAAGTGCTATGGAAACGAATGAATAGGAGGATGGTGGTCAGGGTGGGGCTCTCGGAAGAGCTGACAGTTTTGATTTGAAGCCCAACTTGTGAAAAGGAAACAGGTGTGTGAAGATTTGGGGAAGCATGGGCCAGCCAAGGAAGACAGCGAGTAGATTGCTTTGGACCTTTATTCTAGATCAAATGGATTGACAAAGACCAGAATTTCACTTCTCTTAAAGTAGACACTACAATGATTTTCCTAAAGAAGTTTCTCATTAAGTTTCTTAATATCCTCAGTATAGGTCAGTAGCCAACACCAAAGCAAGAATCAGTAAGTAAAATCTTATGGAGTGAGGGAGGTGGGTATGAGACGGTCCAAGTAATGGTTTTCAGACCAAGACCAGGGAAAAACATGGTCCAGTAGGCATGGTGCTAGAATAACCGAGAGGGTTAAAAGATGAGCCAGTGTGTAAACTTTTGTTGTCACTCCTGTCCTCTCTTCTCCCCATCTGCATTCCTTGACTTGATTTCTCCTCCCATGATGCTTGTAGGAATCTATATCCTTGAATTAGTTTGTTTTCATGAGAAGTTTTGTTATTGGTTGGCCATTTTTTAAAAAACTTTTTATTGGAGTATAGTTGATTTACAATGTTGTGTTGGTTTCAGGTGTACAGCAAAGTGAATTAGTTATACATATATCCACTCTTTTTTAGATTTTTTTCCTGTATAGAGTTGGCTGTTCTTTCTTGGTGGACAGTGAACATTCTGGTGTGCTGCTTCAAGTTTGTCTTTGGCTCAGGAATGTCTTCTTCTAGTATATCATAAATGGTATTTCTTTTCTATGTCTTCAGGTAACATATTCAGGAACACCAGTTATCAGCACCTGGGATCTCTGTTGCCTGCCCTTAACTTCCGTTATCTCACTGAGAGTACGTTCCTCTAGTGAAAAGTCTCCTCAGAGCCCCCTTCAGTTCCTCAGACTGTAGATGAAGGGATTCAGCATGGGGGTGACTACCGTGTACATCACTGAGGCTACTGAACCCTTTCTGGAGGGATGGGCTATTCCAGAAGTGAGGGAGACCCCAAGGCCTGCACCATAGAACAAGATGACTGAGAGGTGAGACCCACAGGTGGAAAAGCCCTTATACTTCCCACCAGTAGATGAAATGCCCATTATGGAGGAGATAAGAATAAGAGAAAAGGATCCCAGTCAGGGGAATAACACCCAGCAGGCCAGTTACAAAATACAGCAGGATGTCATTAACAAGGGCGTCAGAGCAGGTGAGCTTGAGAATCTGAGCAAGTTCACAGAAAAAGTGGGGGATTTCTGTCTCTTTGCAGAAGGACACCCTCAAAACCAAGCTTTGCAACAAAGAATATGTCAGGCAGATCAACCAAGAAAGCAAAAGCAGGAGACCACAAAGGCGAGGGTTCATGATGACCGTGTAGTATAGGGGGTGACAGATGGCCACGAACCGGTCATAGGCCATCACTGTCAGTAGCAAATTATCTAGCCCAGCAAAGATCATGAAAAAATACATCTGGGTAAGGCAGCCTTCATACCTGATGCCTTTGTTCTGCATCTGGATGTTCAGTAACATCTTGGGGACTGTGGTGGTGCTGAAACAGATGTCAGTGAAGGACAGGTTGGAGAGGAAGAAGTACATGGGGGAGTAGAGGTGGGAGTCTGAGATGATGGCCAGGGTGGTGAGCAGGTTCCCTATAACACAGACCAGGTACATGGACAGGAACAGCCCAAAGAGGAGGGGCTGCAGGTCCATATCTTCCGAAAGGCTCAGAAGGATGAATTTTAAAATAGCTGTTTGGTTCCCTGTTTCCATATAACTTATGGAAATTGCCTGGAAAGAGGCAAGAATAATGTTCAAACAATGACAAAACAGGAATGTGCCATACATTTGAAACTCATTCACTTATGAAGTCTTATGTTTTATCTAGCGTTTTCTAGACCAAGATCTCCTCAATAATACCCTCCCTTCCCTGCTTCGACCACTACTACCAGGAACGCCTCTTTAAAAATGAATGTCCCACACCATGCAGGGGTGTCTTGCATCTTCCCTGACTCATGACTATTCCTTTGCTGTATAATTCCTGCGAAAGTACCAGCCTCGGTAACATATCCTTTCTGCCTTGCCATTGTGGTCTCTTCAAGTTCCAGGGAAACGTAGAGAGAAAGAGATCATTGGGAGTTGCAGAATTTAATGATGTTTTATTACCCTCCTGCCATTTGCCTTGAAATAATATCTTGAAGCAGACCATTCTCTGTCTCAAGTTTGACTCGGAGAAGGATATTGTGCAAAGATTTTATAGATAATTCCTCCATTATCATATAGTAACTTCTCCACTACTCTCCCAATTTGTCCCTCTGTCGTTGTTGTAATGATCAATGTAGCATAATACACCCCAATTCCAAAGACCAAATCAGAACTCCCACCATACATTCTAATTGTGTCCTGCATGCTCGTGTTGCAGTTCTTTAAATTTCTTTAGGTTGAGAGGACTATGCCTTTTCTGTTTCATGTTAATTTTGTAGCCTAAGCACTTAGTACAGTACCTGGTATATAATAGGTGCTCTGTAAATATTTGTTGAACGAATGACAGAAATTGTCAGGGTGTGTAGAGGCAATTCCCTATCATAAAATCTTTTTTTTAATTAATTAACTTTTGGCTGCATTGCGTCTTCGTTTCTGCACACGGGCTTTCTCTAGTTGCGGCGAGCGGGGGCTGCTCTTCGTTGTGGTGCATGTTCTTCTCATTGCGGTGGCTTCTCTTGTTGCGGAGCACAGGCTCTAGGTGCGCAGGCTTCAGTAGTTGTGGCACGTGGGCTCAGTAGTTATGGCTCATGGGCTTAGTTGCTCCACGGCATGTGGGATCTTCCCAGACCAGGGATTGAACCATGTCCCCTGCATTGGCAAGCGGATTCTTAACCACTGCACCACCAGGGAAGTCCCTATCATAAAATCTTTTAACCAAGAACAAAGAGACCATTTATCATGAAGACTTTTCAATTGAAAATAAAGAGAATGAGAGACTTCTACCTTTTATGTCCCTCCTTAAAATTAAAAAAAAGTCTTAATTTCTGTTTGAATATTATGTCTCTACCACAGGAGGGAATTTCTAAACTAAGAGACAGTTATCCTCAATTTCATATACATTTAAGAAAAATTTCCTTCCTTTGAGTTGAAATGTGTCCTTTTGTAACTTACATGGTTTTAGTTCCTCTCTCTGAAGATCATTTCTCTTTGTCATGATAATATTTAGATATTTGTAGACATCTAAATGATTCTCTGCATCTCCTCATCTTCTATTTATTCCACAATTTTTTTTTTTTTTCGGTATGCGGGCCTCTCACTGTTGTGGCCTCTCCCGTTGCGGAGCACAGGCTCCAGATGCGCAGGCCCAGCGGCCATGGCTCACGGGCCCAGCCGCTCCGCGGCATATGGGATCCTCCCAGACCGGGGCACGAACCCGTATCCCCTGCATCGGCAGGCGGACTCTCAACCACTGCGCCACCAGGGAGGCCCTCCACAATTATTTGAGTGCCTACTGTATGCCAGGCAGTGGGTTAGAACTAAGTATAGAAAGGTAAGAGGCATGGGCTCTGCTTTCCTGTAGCGTTGAGTGTTACGGAAATGTTGCTGCCTTTGACTCCTCTGAGGTAATTATTCTGATTAAGACTCTTATGATCCATCCACTCAAGGAAGGTGATTAGTAGTATTAACTGGTCATACTTAAGGAATATTAACTTAGTTGAAAATTCAAGAAAGTTTGTAAAAGGAGATGAATGAGGACAGGCAACTTTTAAAACAGTGCAATGGACATAAATACAGAAATATCAGTGGGACAGACTGGACAGTCATGAAACAGATATTAGCCAATATGAGAATTTAGTTTGTAATATAGATATATCACAAGTTAACCCATAAAAGATAAATGATGTAATAAATGGTGTTTAGAAAACTAGAAAACATTTGAAAAACACCTCAAAATAAATACCTAATAGAAAAGAGAGTGACTGGAAAAACTGAAATCAGAACACTATTAGAAATGAATGCAAATAATGTATTTATATGACTTCATGAAGTGTTCAAGCTTCCTAAGTAGAAGAGCAGTGAAAGGAATCACAAAGGATTAGATGAGTAGTTTAAAAAACACTCAGTAGGGACTTCCCTGGTGGTCCAGAGGTTAAGAATCCACCTCCAATGCATGGGACACGGGTTTGATCCCTGGTCTGGGAACTAAGATCCCGCATGCCATGGGGCAACTAAGCCTGCGTGCCACAACTAGAGGGTAGGCTGCGCACCGCAATGAAAGATCCTGAATACTGCAACGAAGATCGCACGTGCTGCAACTAAGACCCGACGCAGCCAAATAAATAAATAAATAAATAAATAAAATACATTCAATAAATCATGTGTTTATCAATAATACCAAATGACATGAGGTAGGGAGGATTTATAAGAAAATATAAAAGTGCAATAACAATATATTAGAAAGCTCGTAAAAACAGTAAGAAAAAATAGAAAAAATAAAAGGCTAAATACAAGTGTATAAAAACATGAAAAAATGCTCAAGTTCCATAAATATATCAATGAAAACCAAAGTAAAGGAACAATTAGATGCTATTTTTGTAGACTTTATTTTTGAGAGTAGTTTTAGTTTACAGAAAAATTGAGCAGAAAGTGGAGTTCCCATTTATTACCCCTCTCCCTGCTGGTCCTTGGTTTTACCTATTATTAACATTTTGCATTGTTGTGATACATTTGTTATCATTAATGAACCATTATTCATACATTATTATTAACTAAAGTCCATAGTTTAGAGTTAACTCTTGGTGCTGTACTGTTTTATGGGTTTTGTCAAATGCATAATATTATTTATCCACCATTATAGTATCATACAGAGTACCCTAAAAATCCCCTGTGCTCCATGTAATCTTTCCCCTCTCCAACCACCGGCAACCACTGATCTTCTTACTGTCTGCAGTTTTGCCTTTTCTAGGATGGCATATGGTTTGAATCGTGTAACCCTTTAAGACTGATTTCTTTTACTTACATATACATTTACAGTTCTTCCATGTCCTTTGATGGTTTGATAGCTCACTCTCTACTATTCCTAAATAATATTTAATTGTCTGGATGTAACCACAGTTTGTTTACTGAAGAACATCTTGGTTCCTTCCAATTTTGGTCACTTATGAATAAAGCTACATAAAATTTGTATAAGTTTTTGTGTGGACATAAGTTTACAACTCACTTGGGTCAATACTAGGAATACAACTTCTGGGTAATATGGCAAGACTATGTTTCCATTGAAAGAAATAGCAAACAAAACAAAACAAAACCAGCACCAAATGTAATGAGACTATCAAATGTTGGTCATAATAAGTGAAATTGGCATGACTGTGTTTGAAAAGACGCCTTTCGGCTAAGCTATTCTAGAGATCAAGTTAGTAAGTATTTGGAACCCTGCAAATGTATATATACACTGGGAGCCCTCTATTTTAATTCTAAGAAAATAGTGTATTAGATTGATCCCAAAAGATTTAGGTATGAGACTGTTGCAACATTACTTCTTATGTTATGGTACTTTTATTTTATTGAACAGAATGGATGAATGAATGATTTTCTTTTTGCCATGCCATGTGGCATGTGGGATCTTAGTTCCCCAACCAGGAATCGAACCCATGCCCCCTGCATTGGGAGTGTGGAGTCTTAACCACTAGACCACCAGGGAAATCCATTATGGTATTTTAGAATGTACTGTGGAGTATTGCTGTTACAGTACAGGCATACCTCATTTTATTGTGCTTCACTTTATTGTGCTTCACAGATACTGCAATTTTTACAAATTGTTAACTAAGTCTATTGACGCCGTATTACCAACAACATTTGCTCACTTCATGTCTCTGTCACATTTTGATAATTCTCACAATGTCTCAAACTTTTTCTTTATTATACCTGTTACATTATACTTATATTATACTTGTTTATTATCAGTGATCTTTGATGTTACTAGTATTACTCACTGAAGGCTCAGATGACGGTTAGCATTTTTTAGCAATAAAGTATTTTTTAGTTAAGGTTATACACATTGTTATTTTAGACATAATGCTATTGCACACTTAATAGACTACAGTCTAATGTAAACATAACTTTTATATGCACTGGGAAACCAAAAAAAATTCGTGTGACTCACTATTGTGCTATTCGCTTTGTTGTGGTGGTCTGGAACCAAACTCGCAATATCTCAGGGGTCGGCCTTGTATAATGTTTATAGAACATTACTGTTAGAGTACAGATCTTCCTTGACTTATAAAGGGGTTATGTCCTGATAAACCCATTGTAAATTGAAAATATCATTACGTTGAAAACGCATTTAATACACCTAACCTACCCAACATCATAGCTTAGCCTAGCCTACCTTAAACGTGCTCGGAACACTTACATTAGCCTACAGTTGGGCAAAATCATCTAACACAAAACCCATTTTTAAACTGAAGTATAGTTAATTTACAATGTTGTGTTAGTTTCAAGTGTACAGCAAAGTGATTCAGTTATATATATATGTAAAGAATATATTATTTTCCATTAGAGGGTATTACAAGATACTGAGTATAGTTCCCACAAAGCCTGTTTTATAATAAAATGTTGACTCACTCATGCAATTTATGGAATACTGTACTGGAAGTGAACAACAGAATGGTTGTATGGGTACAGAATGGTTGTAAGTGCATCGGTTGTTTACTCTCCTGATTGCCTGGCTGACTGGGAGCTGCGGTGGCTGCCACTGTCCAGCATCATGAGAGAGTATCTACCACGTGTCACGAGCCTGGGAAAAGAGCAAGAATCATAATTTATAGTATGGTTTCTACTGAATGCTAATCGCTTTCACTTCATTATAAAGTCAAAAATAGTAAAGTTAAACCACTGTAAGTCAGGGACTATCTGAACAGGAGTATTGCTGTTAGCGTATGATGTTTATAGAGTGGAAATTTTTGAACAAACGAAATGGGATGGTTGAGAACACTAACATGACAAAGAGTCCATATTATAATCGTAAGTGGGGAGAATAGGACAGAAAGCCATTCATTTAGAACAATAGCAATTTGGAGATGAACTCTGACTAGAAAGAAATTCGCCAGAATGTCCACGTTGATTCTATCTACGGGATTATGGGTGCCTACTTTCTTTGGATTTTGTTTCTTCCTATTCTTTTTTTTTTAATTATTTTATTTTTTGGCTGCCCCACATGGCATGCCGGATCTTAGTTCTGCAACCAGGGATTGAACCCACGCTCCCTGCAGTGGAGGCACAGAGTCTTAACCACTGGACTACCAGGGAAGTCCCTACATTTTCTTAATTTTCCACAATGAGAATATATTATTGATACTTTGTGATCAGAAAAAAAATTATTTATAGGGAACTATATTCATATCTTGGAACAAATTTCAGGATGGCCTTTCCATTCTCCCTGTTCCCATGGAGTAGGTCAGGTATAGCCCCCTCAACAAAAGATAATTTATCATGAGCCATTATTCTAGGCTGAGAGGGAATAGTGGTTGGAAGAGGAAAGAAAAGGGAAAGCAGGAGTAAAATAAAAATATAAAGATGAAAATAAGGTGAAGGGACTTCCCTGGTGGCACAGTGGTTAAGAATCCGCCTGCCAACGCAGGGGACACGGGTTTGTGCCCTGGTCCGGGAAGATCCCACATGCCATGAAGCAGCTAAGCTCGTGCACCACAACTACTGAGCCTGTGCTCTAGAGCTTGCAAGCCACAACTACTGAGCCCACGTGCCACAGCTACTGAAGGCTGCACGCCCAGAGCCCGTGCTCCACAACAAGATAAGCCACTGCAATGAGAAGCCCGTACACCACAACGAAGAGTAGCCCCTGCTCGCCGCAACTAGAGAAAGCCCATGCACAGCAACGAAGACCCAATGCAGCCAAAAATAAATAAATTTTTTTTTTAAAGAAAAGATGAAGAAACTGTAATAAGTCGGGATTCTCCAGAGAAACAGGACCAGCAGGGGATGTGTGTGTGTCTGTGTGTGTGTGTAAAGAGATTATTATAAGGAATTAACTCACACAATTACGGAGGCTGACAAGTCCCAAGGTCTGCAGTTGGCAGGCTAGAGACCCAGGAGAACTAAGGTATAGTTGTCTGAGCCCAAAGGCCTAGGAACCAGGAGAGCTGATGGTATAGTTTCAGTCTGAAAGCTGGCAGGTTTGAGACCCAGGAAGATATTTTAGTTCCAGCCTGAAAGCTGGAAAAAAAAAAAAGTTGCAGGTTGAAGGCCGTCAGGGAGAAGGAATTCTCTTTTACTCAGCCATTTTGTTCTATTCTTGCCTTCAACTGATCAGATGAGGCCCACCCACATTAGGGAGGGCAATCTTCTTTCTTCAGTTTACAGATTCAAATGTTAATCTCATCCAGAAACATCATGGACACACCCTGAATAACGTTTGACCAAATATTTACCATCACAGAATTGTATAGCTTATAATTGGTGTGTTCATTTCAAAGGTAACAGCCTGCAGAACTAAAAGATCTCCACCTGGCTGCAATGATAATGAGGGATTGCAAACTGGGTAACATCCAGTAATGGGAGGCAGACATTGCTGATGACTCTAGCAGAGAATTGGAGATATTAGCTTTGATTTTGAATACTTGGTGGTGGTGGTAGTGGTATGTATACAGCATACAGAATAAAAGATCTGTATGGGAGGAATATAATCAGACTACGTGACAGATGCAGGTTTATTGCTTCAGGACTCCATGGATCATAGGCAAATAAGCGAGAGGAACTTTGTCTGTGGGAACATCTGAGACTCAGACATGCAGTAGGATATGAAGCCAGGACTGAGTGAGGAAGGCTGTTGCTACAGTACTGATTAATAAAGCACATGGACATACGAAGATTGCTATTTAGGGAGAGTCTGACTGCCTTTGGTATCCAGATGTCAACAGAAACGGCCACTGGACACTTTGTTCACTCACCAATGCTGCTTTAATTCAGGTCTGCATAACCTCTCCACTGGGCTACAGACTGGCATCCTTCTAAGTTCATCCTGCAGGGGATGTCAGAATAGTTCAGTCTCATCATTGTATGCATTTTAAAAATCATTCAGTGGCTCCATATCCTCCAGGAGAAAGCCCAAACCCCAATGTCCTCCACGATCTGGTTCTTGTCTTATTACTCCAGCTTTGTCTCCCACACTCCCACCCTCATCATGTATTCCAATCCATCCTTTGAATTAAAGGGAAAATTACCCAAAACTTTTCAATAAGGCAAAAGGATGCCTACATTTCTTTTCAATATCATGCTGAAGTATCGTCTGATAGGCCTGCCTAATTCTCTCATTTGGGAGGCAATTGTTCCTTTGTTCTGTACCTAGACTCTGTGAAGTTAGTGTTAACTCATAGGAGATTAATAAATTGCAAGCAGTTTTTGTCCAGTGGAATGCAAATTATTTCTGTTCATCTAAAAATATTACCCCCAAGGTTATGTTTTATTGCCCTATGAGACTTCTCTATCTGATAGAAAAGATAACTCCAAGGGCTAAGGTTTTATTTTTCTGCATTTTTGTATCTAACCTGAAAAACTAAATCCATCATTCCTGACAAAATAAATCCCTGTTCCTCAAATGCTCTGCAAACTAGCTTTACTCACCTGGCTCCCTCATTAATAAATGTCCTTGACATACGCTCACTATATATTTGTAGGAGAGTCACACTTTTACCTATTGGAATATAATACTTTGACATTAGATACTCAACTACTCAACATCTTATAATTCTAGGAACATCCTATGCAATTTCATAGCTCTGGACCTTTGCACTTACCAGCCGCTCTCACTGGATGCGTCCTCTCTCGCCTGGAAAAGTCCTATGCTCCCTTCCATACTCGGTCCTGAAATCTTCATTGGCATCCCCAGGCAGTGATGAGCACACTCTCTTTGGACCTCCCCGTACCTTGTGGAAACTGGACCACACCTGGGACAAGCTATCACACTGCATGCACTTGTTCATTTCTTGGTTTTGCATCCTCCCAGGAGAGCAATACATTATAGTTTATGTATAGTATGTATGTGCAGTACCTAGCTCAGCGTTAGGCATAGGGGAGAAGCTCTGTAGATGGAGAAATGTCCCCCTGAAGAAAAAAATGGGGGGAAGGATATTCAAGTGGGTGTAGAGTGGGTTATGAGGGGGAAGCCCAGAATTGACGGACAACGAAAGGAGAGCTGACCTAGAGATAGAGGTAAGAGAACATAGACTGTAGACTGGGGCTTGGAGAGCCCTTTCCAGGGCTGGGGACTTTTTCTTGGTTTTGGTGGGCTTTTCTTCCCCCTACACCCCTGCCTATATGCCAGGAAAGCATGCAAGGAAAAGATCTGGCTCCTTCTTACCTCTTGGCCACAGCAGTTTCTAAGCAACACAAGGTCCTCACAATGGAATTTCTGAAGGTCTGGGATCTATGATCTTTGCTTCTCCCAATGGAGGACAAATAAGGACAGAGATCAGAGACAAAGAGCTGAGTCTGGGACTCAGGGCCAGACTGATACCTGGTGTGGCACAAGGGCTTTCCTCCTGGTATGGGATAGGTGAGCCAGAGGATAAGAAAACAAGAGGATTATCTGGGGCTGAATCCCCTCACTTCCTATTAAATTATTTGCTGCTTTGCCTGTTTCTAGAGAGTTTCCCCCCTCGAGGGTCAGGGGAGTGATCTGCTCTGCCACGTCTACCCACTGGGAGCAGCGTTGGAGCCACCTGTGGGATCTGCCCCCACCTCATCTCCACATCCTCCAGCCCCACACCTCAGCCTTCATTACGCCCTTTTCTTCCTAAACCACTTCTTCTCCTCTTGGTTGTGGCCTCCAGGGTACCCAGCTTCCCTTAGGGAACATCTTACACATCTCCAGTTTCTTTACAAGTCTAAAGATTAAGAAATATCTTTGGACCCGGAGGAAGATGGCGGAAGAGTAAGATGCAGAGATCACCTTCCTCCCCACAGATACATCAGAAATTCATCTACACGTGGAACAACTCCTACAGAACACCTACTGAACGCTGACAGAAGACCTCAGACCCCCCAAAAGGCAAGAAACTCCCCACATACCTGGGTAGGACAAAAGAAAAAAGAATAAACAGAGACAAAAGGATAGGGACGGGACCTGCACCAGTGGGAGGGAGCCGTGAAGGAGGAAAGGTTTCCACAAACTAGAAGCCCCTTCGCGGGCGGAGACTGCGGGTGGCGGAGGGGGAAAGCTTCGGAGTAGCGGACAAGAGCACAGCAACAGGGGTGTGGAGGGCAAAGCGGAGAGATTCCGGCACAGAGGATCGGTGCCCTCAGGCACACACCAGCCCGAGAGACTTGTCTGCTCGGCCGCCGGGGCGGGCGGGGCTGGGAGCTGAGGCTCGGGTAACGGGTTTCAGTCGGAGCGCAGGGAGAGGACTGGGGCTGGCGGCAGGAAGAGAGCCTGAAGGGGTTAGTGCACCACGGCTAGCCCGGAGGGAGTCCGGGGAAAAAGTCTGGAGCCGCCGAAGAGGCAAGAGACTTTTTCTTCCCTTTTGTTTCCTGGTGGGCGAGGAGAGGGCATTAAGAGAGCTGCTTAGAGATGCACCAAAGACGGGCGCGAGCCACGGCTAAAGGCGCGGACCCCGGAGACGGGCGTGGGACGCTGGGGCTGCTGCTGCTGCTGCCGCCACAAGGCCTGTGTGCGAGCGCAGGTCACTGTCCACCCCGCCTTCCGGGGAGCCTGTGCACCCCGCCACTGCCGGGGTCCCGGGACCCAGGGACGGCTTTCCCGGGAAAGCGCACGGAGCACCTCATGCTGGTGCAACATCATGTCGGCCTCTGCCGCCGCAGGCCCGCCCCACACTGCACGCCCCTCCCTCCCCTCTGCCTGAGTGAATCAGAGCCCCTGTATCAGCGGCTCCTTTAAACCCGTCCTGTCTGAGCGAAGAACGGACGCCCTCCGGCGACCTACGCGCAGAGGCGGGGCCAGGTCCAAGGCTGAGACCCGGGAGCTGTGAGAGCAGAGAAGAGACAGGGAAATCTCTCTGTGCAGCCTTGGAGACAGCGAATTAAAGCTCCACGGGCCACTTGATATGCCCTGCGTCTGTGGAGTGCATGAATGGACAGCGAATCATCCCAAATTAAGGAGGTGGACTTTGAGAGCAAGATTTCAGACTTTTCCCCCTTTTCCTCTTTTTACAATGAATTATCCCAAATTGAGGAGGTGGACTTTGAGAGCAAGATTTTCGATTTTTCCCCCTGCTCCCTTTTTGTGAATGTGTATGTGTATGCTTCTGGGTGAGATTTCCTCTGTATAGCTTTGCTTCCACCATATGTCTCAGGGTTCTATCTGTCCGTTTTTTTTTCAATAATTACCTTTTAATTTTAATAACGCTACTATATTTTATACTTTATTCTATTTTACTTTGCCTGCTCTTTCTTTTTTTCCTACCTTCCCTTCCTCCCTCCCTCCGCCCCTCCTTTCCTTCTTTCTCTCTTTCTTTCCTTCCTCCCTCCCTCCCTGCTTCCTTTCACTCTTTCTTTTTCTTTCCTTCCTCCCTCCCTCCTGTCTTTCTTTCCTTCCTCCCTCCCTCCCACCCTTCTTCCTTTCACCCTTTCTTTTTCTTTCCTTCCTCCCTCCCTCCCTCCTGTCTTTCTTTCTTTCTTTCTTTCTTTCTTTCTTTCTTTCCTTCCTCCCTCCCTCCATTCTTCCATTCAGTCTTTCTTTTTCTTTCCTTCCGCCCTCCCTCCCTCCTTTCTTTCTTTCCGTCCTTCCTCCCTCCCTCCTTTCTTCCTTCCTTCCTTCCTTCCTTTCTTTCCTTCTTCCTTTCTTTCTCTCTCTCTTTCCTTCTTCTACTAATTCTTTCTTTCTACTTTTTCTCCCTTTTATTCTGAGCCGGGTAGATGAAAGGCTCTTGGTGCTGCAGCCAGGAGTCAGTGCTGTGCCTCTGAAGTGGGAGAGCCAACTTCAGGACACGGGTCCACAAGAGACCTCCCAGCTCCACATAATATCAAGCAGCGAAAATCTCCCAGAGATCTCCATCTCAACACCAGCACCCAGCTTCAGTCAACGACCAGCAAGCTACAGTGCTGGTCACCCTATGCCAAGCAACTAGCAAGGCAGGAACACAACCCCACCCATTAGCAGAGAGGCTGCCTAAAAACATAATAAGGCCACAGGCACCCCAAAACACACCACCAGACGTGGACCTGTCCACCAGAAAGACAAGATCGAGCCTCAACCACCAGAACACAGGCACTAGTCCCCCCGACCAGGAAGCCTACACAACCTACTGAAACAACTCTAGCCACTGGGGACAGACACCAAAAACAACAGGAACTACGAATCTGCAGCCTGCAAAAAGGAGACCCCAAACACAGTAAGATAAGCAAAATGAGAAGACAGAAAAACACACAGCAGGTGAAGGAGCAAGATAAAAACCTACCAGACCTAACAAATGAAGAGGTAATAGGCAGTCTACCTGAAAAAGAATTCAGAATAATGATAGTAAAGATGATCCAAGATTCTATTTCCAAGATCCAAAATCTTGGAAATAGAATAGACAAAATGCAAGAAACAGTTAACAAGGACCTAGAAGAACTAAAGATGAATCAAGCATCGATTAAAAGCACAATAAATGAAATGAAAAATACTCTAGATGGGATCAATAGCAGAATAACTTAGGCAGAAGAATGGATAAGTGAGGTGGAAGATAAAATAGTGGAAATAACTGCTGCAGAGCAAAATAAAGAAAAAAGAATGAAAAGAACAGAGGACAGTCTCAGAGACCTCTGGGACAACATTAAACGCACCAACATTTGAATTATAGGGGTTCCAGAAGAAGAAGAGAAAAAGAAAGGGACTGAGAAAATATTTGAAGAGATTATAGTTGAAAGCTTCCCTAATATGGGAAAGGAAATAGTTAATCAAGTCCAGGAGGCACAGAGAGTCCCATATAGAATAAATCCAAGGAGAAATACGCCAAGACACATATTAATCAAACTGTCAAAAATTAAACACAAAGAAATCATATTAAAAGCAGCAAGGGAAAAACAACAAATAACACACAAGGGAATCCCCATCAGGTTAACAGCTGATCTCTCAGCAGAAACTCTACAAGCCAGAAGGGAGTGGCAGGACATAATTAAAGTGATGAAGGAGAGAAACCTGCAACCAAGATTACTCTACCCAGCAAGGATCTCATTCAGATTTGATGGAGAAATTAAAACGTTTACAGACAAGCAAAAGCTGAGAGAGTTCAGCACCACCAAACCAGCTTTACAACAAATGCTAAAGGAACTTCTCTAGGCAAGAAACACAACAGAAGGAATATACCTACAATAACGAACCCAAAACAATTAAGGAAATGGGAATAGGAACATACATATCAATAATTACCTTAAATGTAAATGGACTAAATGCTCCCACCAAAAGACACAGAGTGGCTGATTGGATACAAAAACAAGACCCATATATATGCTGTCTACAAGAGACCCACTTCAGACCTAGGGACACATACAGATTGAAAGTAAGGGGATGGAAAAAGATACTCCATGCAAATGGAAGTCAAAAGAAAGCTGGAGTAGCAATTCTTATATCAGACAAAATAGACTTTAAAATAAAGACTATTAGAAGAGACAAAGAAGGACACTACCTAATGATCAAGGGTTCGATCGAAGAAGAAGATATAACAATTGTAAATATTTATGCACCCAACATAGGAGCACCTCAATACATAAGGCAAATACTAACAGCCATAAAAGGGGAAATCGACAGTAACACACTCATAGTAGGGGACTTTAACACCCCACTTTCACCAATGGACAGATCATCCAAAATGAAAATAAATAAGGAAACACAAGTTTTAAATGATACATTAAACAAGATGGACTTAATTGATATTTATAGGACATTCCATCCAAAAACAACAGAATACACATTTTTCTCAAGTGCTCATGGAACATTCTCCAGGATAGATCATATCTTGGGTCACAAATCAAGCCTTGGTAAATTTAAGAAAATTGAAATTGTATCAAGTATCTTTTCTGACCACAATGCTATGAGACTAGACATCAATTACAGGAAAAGATCTGTAAAAAATAGAAACACATGGAGGCTAAACAATACACTACTCAATACCGAAGTGATCACTGAAGAAATCAAAGAGGAAATAAAAAAATACCTAGAAACAAATGACAATGGAGACACGACGACCCAAAACCTATGGGACACAGCAAAAGCAGTTCTAAGGGGGAAGTTTATAGCAATACAACCCCACCTTAAGAAACAGGAAACATCTCGAGTAAACAACCTGACCCTGCACCTAAAGCAATTAGAGAAAGAAGAACAAAAAATCCCCAAAATTAGCAGAAGGAAAGAAATCATAAAGATCAAATCAGAAATAAATGAAAAAGAAATGAAGGAAACGATAGCAAAAATGAATAAAATTAAAAGCTGGTTCTTTGAGAAGATAAACAAAATTGACAAACCATTAGCCAGACTCATCAAGAAAAAAAGGGAGAAGACTCAAATCGATAGAATTAGAAATGAAAAAGGAGAAGTAGCAACTGACACTGCAGAAATACAAAAGATCATGAGAGATTACTACAAGCAACTCTATGCCAATAAAATGGACAACCTGGAAGAAATGGACAAATTCTTAGAAATGCACAACCTGCAAAGACTGAATCAGGAAGAAATAGAAAATATGAATAGACCAATCACAAGCACTGAAATTGAAACTGTGATTAAAAATCTTCCAACAAACAAAAGCCCAGGACCAGATGGCTTCACAGGTGAATTCTATCAAACATTTAGAGAAGAGCTAACACCCATCCTTCTCAAACTCTTCCAAACAATTTCAGAGGAAGGAACACTCCCAAACTCATTCTACGAGGTCACCATCACCTTGATACCAAAACCAGACAAGGATGTCACAAAGAAAGAAAACTACAGGCCAATATCACTGATGAACATAGATGCAAAAATCCTCAACCAAATACTAGCAAACAGAATCCAACAGCACATTAAAAGGATCCTACACCATGATCAAGTGGGGTTTATTCCAGGAATGCAAGGATTCTTCAATATACGCAAATCAATCAACGTGATACACCACATTAACAAATTGAAGGAGAAAAACCATATGATCATCGCAATAGATGCAGAGAAAGCTTTCGACAAAATTCAACACCCATTTATGATAAAAACCCTGCAGAAAGTAGGCATAGAGGGAACTTTCCTCAACATAATAAAGGCCATATATGACAAACCCACAGCCAACATTGTCCTCAATGGTGAAAAACTGAAACCATTTCCACTAAGATCAGGAACAAGACAAGGCTGCCAACTCTCACCACTCTTATTCAACTTAGTTTTGGAAGTTTTAGCCACAGCAATCAGAGAAGAAAAGGAAATAAAAGGAATCCAAATTGGAAAAGAAGTAAAGCTGTCACTGTTTGCAGATGACATGATACTATACATAGAGAATCCTAAAGATGTTACCAGAAAACTACTAGAGCTAATCAATGAATTTGGCAAAGTAGCAGGATACAAAATTAATGCACAGAAATCTCTGGCATTCCTGTACACTAATGATGAAAAATCTGAAAATGAAATCAAGAAAACACTCCCATTTACCATTGCAACAAAAAGAATAAAATATCTAGGAATAAACCTACCTAAGGAGACAAAAGACGTGTATGCAGAAAATTATAAGACACTGATGAAAGAAATTAAAGATGATACAAATAGATGGAGAGATATACCATGCTCCTGGATTGGAAGAATCAACATTGTGAAAATGACTATACTACCCAAAGCAATCTACAGATTCAATGCAATCCCTATCAAACTACCACTGGCATTTTTCACAGAAATAGAACAAAAAATTTCAAAATTTGTTTGGAAAAACAAAAGACCCCAAATAGCCAAAGCAATCTTGAGAACGAAAAATGGAGCTGGAGGAATCAGGCTCCCTGATTTCAGACTATACTACAAAGCTACAGTAATCAAGACAGTGTGGTACTGGCACAGAAACAGAAAGATAGATCAATGGAACAGGATAGAAAGCCCGGAGATAAACCCACGCACATATGGTCAACTTATCTTTGATAAAGGAGGCAGGAATGTACAGTGGAGAAAGGACAGCCTCTTCAATAAGTGGTGCTGGGAAAACTGGACAGGGACATGTAAAAGTATGAGATTAGATCATTCCCTAACACCATACACAAAAATAAGCTCAAAATGGATTAAAGACCTAAATGTAAGGCCAGAAACTATCAAACTCTTAGAGGAAAACATAGGCAGAACACTCTATGACATAAATCACAGCAAGATCCTTTTTGACCCACCTCCTAGAGAAATGGAAATAAAGACAAAAATAAACACATGGGACCTAATGAAACTTAAAAGCTTTTGCACAGCAAAGGAAACCATAAACAAGACCGAAAGAAACCCTCAGAATGGGAGAAAATATTTGCAAATGAAGCAACTGACAAAGGATTAATCTCCAAAATTTATAAACAGCTCATGCAGCTCAATAGCAAAAAAACAAACAACCCAATCCAAAAATGGGCAGAAGACTTAAATAGGCATTTCTCCAAAGAAGATATACAGACTGCCAACAAACACATGAAAGAATGCTCAACATCATTAATCATTAGAGAAATGCAAATCAAAACTACAATGAGATATCATCTCACACCAGTCAGAATGGCCATCATTAAGAAATCTAGAAACAATAAATGCTGGAGAGGGTGTGGAGAAAAGGGAACACTCTTGCCCTGCTGGTGGGAATGTGAATTGGTACAGCCGCTATGGAGAACAGTATGGAGGTTCCTTAAAAAACTAAAAATAGAACTACCATATGACCCAGCAATCCCACTACTAGGCATATACCCTGAGAAAACCATAATTCAAAAAGAGACATGTACCAAAATGTTCATTGCAGCTCTATTCACAATAGCCCGGAGATGGAAACAACCTAAGTGTCCATCATCGGATGAATGGATAAAGAAGATGTGGCACATATATACAATGGAATATTACTCAGCCATAAAAAGAAACGAAACTGAGCTATTTGTAATGAGGTAGATAGACCTAGAGTCTGTCATACAGAGTGAAGTAAGTCAGAAAGAGAAAGACAAATACCGTATGCTAACACATATATATGGAATTAAAAAAATGTCATGAAGAACCTAGGGGTAAAATGGGAATAAAGACACAGACCTACTAGAGAATGGACTTGAGGATATGGGGAGCGGGAAGGGTAAGCTGTGACAAAGTGAAAGAGAGGCATGGACATACATACACTACCAAACGTAAGGTAGATAGATAGTGGGAAGCAGCCGCAGAGCACAGGGAGATCAGCTCGGTGCTTTGTGACCGCCTGGAGGGGTGGGATGGGGAGGGTGGGAGGGAGGGAGATGCATGAGGGAAGGGATGTGGGAACAGATGTATATGTATGACTGATTCACTTTGTTATAAAACAGAAACTAATAAAAAAATCAAAAAAAAAAAGAAATATCTTTGGTCAAGTCTTGCTCAAGATCCCTGGGACACCTGTGGACCTTGCTTTGGAACAAATATCAAAGCAGTGGAGAGGAGGGCAAGCTTTCCAAAGAGTCACCTGAGTGACAAGGCAATGATCTTGACCATGCCCAGGCCCTAATGGGCATGAGGTACCTTTACTGTGAGTGTTGGAATGAGCCTGAGGTCAGGAGTACCTGAATGATGGGGATGTCAGGACCTTCACAGAGCCCTTTGCTAATCTACTTTGCAGTCAGCCTAGCAGATGTCCCCTTGTTCATTCAACATGTAAACCCTTTTTGAGCACTTTCCATTTTTTTTTTTTTTTTGCAGTACGCGGGCCTCTCACTGTTGTGGACTCTCCCGTTGCAGAGCACAGGCTCCGGACGCGCAGGCTCAGCGGCCGTGGCTCACGGGCCCAGCCGCTCCGTGGCATGTGGGATCTTCCCGGACCGGGGCACGAACCCGTGTCCCCTGCATTGGCAGGCGGACTCCCAACCACTGTGCCACCAGGGAAGCCCCCCGCACCTTCCATTTTTGATCGAGTGATAAACAGGTCAGATAAGGACCCTCCCCTCATGGGATTTCCTTCTAGTTGTGGGTGAGGTTATGCAAGGGGACAAAGGATAAATGAACAGGTAAAGATAATGATGCATATGATTAAAATAAAATAGGGCTATGTGCTGGAGCAAGCCTGGGGGCTTCTCAGAGGAGGTGACATTTGGAGATAAGACGGAAATGTTGAGAAAAGGCCAACCAAGCAGAAGGAGAGTGGAAAAGTATAACTGGCACTCCTGGGAGAGGAAAGCATGCGTGCTAAGGCCTTGAAGCAGGAACTGGTTTGATATATTTGAATCACAGGCCTGTGTTTCAGAAGGCAACGTGGAAAATAGTGTGAGATGGGTGTGGTCAAAAGTCAGGGCCCTGGTCATTCAGGGCTTTATAGACCCATGTGAGGAATTAGGGTTTTAATGTAAGAGAGATGGGAAGCCACTGGAAGGCTTTGTAGCAAAAATGATGTGATGTGATGTGATGTCCTTTTCTGATTTCTAAGTTTGCTCCAGCTGCTGTGTTGAGATTGGGCTGTAAGCGGGCCAGACTGTAGTTAGAGAGACCCATGAAGAGACACAGATACCATCTTGGGGAGCAATGGAAACAATCATTATTACTACTTAGGAGATTTTTATTCTGACCTGTCCATCTGTCTTATGTATTTTCAGTTAGTTTAATTCTGACCTGATCATCCCAAAGGGAACACAATAAAATTTCCAAGACTATGAAAGGCCTAGACCCCAGGAAAATGCCAACTACCTAGACAAAAAGATGGGAGTGCCAGCAAGCCAGCCTGTGCCTGTCACCCCATAGTAGCCTTTCTCTTCCTCCCAGGTCTGATATCAGGTTTTCAGAATGGGAAACAATGCACCTTTAGAGAGGTCCATTTGGGTTTGTGTGGGCCTGGAGGTTCACTGCATCTTCCTAAATTGGGGTTCTGAGGTATGTGGGGTAGATGAGATGGACTGCCAGAGCAGTGTTTCCTCATTATCAGGACAAACAGGACAGTTGGGACAGAGATGCTAGGGCACCAATATGCAAGGTATCTGCTCCGAGGACTTTAGAGTTTATGTTCTTGGTTTTGATAGGGGTCCAAGGAGTCTCCCTCAGAGTTCTGCTTTTCTCCGCCACGTGTTTGAGCACCCATAGGCATCTTGCCTACTAGAGCAGGAAATGGGTGCCTCTGAAGTGTCCCCTAAGTGCTCCAAAAGATTGTGAAAGTGATGATTAGAATGAGGACAAGGAAGACTGAATCTTTATAGAGAGTGTCCTAAGTGCCAGGCTGTGAGCTATGCAGCTTCTTTCATTTCATCTGCACAATCACCCTCAACATCTAGGTGCACCCCTTATTATTATTAATTTTTGTTGGAGTATAGTTGCTTTACAATGTTGTGTTAGTTTCTGCTGTGCAGCAAAGTAAATCAGTTATACATATACCTATATCCACTCTTTTTTAGATTTCCTTCCCATTTAGGTCACCACAGAGCACTGAGTAGGATTCCCTGTGCTATACAGTAGATTCTCATTAATTATCTATTTTATACATAATAGTGTATATATGTCAATCCCAATCTCCAAATTCGTCCCACCCTCCCTTCCCCCTTGGTAACCATAAGTTTGTTCTCTACATCTGTGACTCTATTTCTGCTTTGCAAATAAGTTCATCTGTACCAGTTTTCTAGATTCCACATATAAGCAATATTATATGATATTTGTTTTTCTGCTTTACTATTATTTTATAGAAGAGAGAAGGAGCACAGAATTTTAATGTAATTTGTACAGGTCATGAAGTAGAAAGGTGTGAAGCCAAGTTTAAATCGGGCAGTCTGACTCTCCACACAGGGCAGCTGGCCACTATTCTCCCCCTGTCAACCCAACTAGCCATTTCATTCCCCTGGACAAGCCAGGAAGAGATCACCTGCTCACTCTGGGCTCCTTTTGGGGGTGGCTGGTAGACTACAGTGGAGAGCAGTGGATGGTACCTGCTGCAACAACTAAGGAGGACACATGGCTGTGATCACAGGCAGAGAGCACGGAAAGCGTTGGCACACGATAGTTTAGGGCAAAGGCCCTGCTCCTGGATAGCCCACCAGCTGTCCACTTCCTTCTCCATTCGTGTCATCAGTCCACGCAATCTCAAAAGGAGACATAAAGTCAGACAACATTTAAGATGTCCAGGCTACGTAGAACCACACAATCTGACAAGTCTCAGAATTCTTCCTCATGGGCCTCTCAGAAGATCCAGAACTGCAGCCCTTCCCTCTGGGCAGTTCCTGTCCATGTACCTGGTCACTGTGCTCAGGAATCTGCTCATTATCATGGACATCAGCTCAGACCCCCACCTCCACATCCCCATGTACTTCTTCCTCTCCCACCTGTCCTTGGCTGACATTGCCCTTGGCTCTACCATCTCCAAGATGATTGTGGACATACAAACTCACAGCAGAGTCATCTCCTATGTGAGCTGCTTTACTCAGATGTCTGTTTTCTAGCCTTTTTGGAGACCTGGAGGCTATACTCCTGAATATGATGGCATGTGATCAGTTTGTGGCCATGTGTCATCCACTGCACTACCCAGTCATCGTGAATTCATGCCTCTGTTGCTTCTTAGTTTTGGTGTCTTTTCTTGTTAGCCTTTTGCAATCCCAGCTGCACAATTTGATGGTGTTACAACTGACCTGCCTCAAGAATGTGGAAATTTATCCTTTCTGTTATTGTGATCATTCCCAACTCCTCAACCTTGCCTGTTCTGACACCTTCACCAAATAACGTAGTCATGTATTTTGTTGGCGCTATCTCTGGATTATTCCCAACCTCAGGGACCTTTTACTCCATTATAAAATTGTAAAATTGTTTCTTCCATTCTGAGAGTCCCCTCATCCAGTGGGAGGTATAAAGCCTTCTCCAGCTGTGGCTCTCACCTGTCAGTTGTTTGCTTATCCTCCTCCCCCATCCCCTGGAAACCTCTAATCTATTTTCTGTCTCTATGACTCTGATTATGCTAGGGACCTCATATAAATGCAATCATACCATAGTTTTCCTTTTGCGACAAGTTTCTTTCACTTAACATATCTTCACGCTTCATTCATGGTGTAGCAGATGTCAGAGTGTCCTTCTTTTTTAAGGCTGAATAGTATTCCATTGTATGGATGGATGGACCATGTACTTCTGAGGATGGATATGAGGGTTGTTTCCACCTTTTTTTTTTTTTTTGTGGTACGCGGGCCTCTCACTGCTGTGGCCTCTCCCGTTGTGGAGCACAAGCTCCGGACGCGCAGGCTCAGCGGCCATGGCTCACGGGCCCAGCCGCTCCGCGGCATGTGGGATCCTCCTGGTCCAGGGCACGAACCCGTGTCCCCTGCATCAGCAGGCGGACTCTCAACCACTGCGCCACCAGGGAAGCCCGTTTCCACCTTTTGACTATTGTGAATGGTGCTGCGATGAACATAGTTGGATGAGCATCTGTTCAAGTCCCTGCTATCAGTTCTTTTGGTTACACACATAGGAGTGGAATTGCTGGCTTATACAGTAATTCTACACTTAGCTTTTTGAGGAACCACCGAACAGCAGCTGCATCATTTTACATTCCCACCAACAGTGCACTAGGGTTGCATTTTCTCCACACCCTTGCCAACACTTGTTATTTTCGAGTTTTTGTTTTTGTTTTTTTAATTGTAGCCACCCTAACAAGTGTGAATGCACACACCTTTAAACGCAGCAATTCCACTTTGGGGAATTTATCTTTAACCTCTTCCAGAACTTGCTTTTGTTAGTTCATAACACATCCTGGCCATCCTTCCATGTCATGCATGTAATTCTCGCCCTCTTGTTGATGCCTGTGCTATTTCCTAAGAAGGATGGACCTGGGGTTAACTATTGTTTCCTCATGGACAGTTTCACTGATTTCAATTTTTAGACATTGCCACATTGCAACAAATATATGCTTCATGGGACTACTCCAAGAAACACAGTTCATAAAACCTTCCAAAAACCTGGCTTCTTTCACTCCTTAATTTGCTAAGCACCCCTGAAAGACTGGAGTCTGTGGGCTGTTTGCTTTCAGACCGTGCTTACGTAAGAGCTCCTGCACAGTCGGTAGGTCTCTGCAAACTCTTCCCCCAAATAATAGAGCTTTGGTGGCTGGACCTAAATTTCTGCTGAACATTTCTGCAAAGTGGATAGAGGTGGTTTCACGCTCATGTTTAGTTTCAAACTGTGATTCCCCAGAGACCCTATGCCTGGGCAGTAATGAGCAGGCAGCAGCTGACCTCATCTGGTGGAAAAAGAATGACCAGCCAGCTACTCAGCTGCTGTTCCACTGATCGACTCCCAGTTTCGTCTGGTGTTCTACATTTCACTATGCAAAATTTAAGAGATGCAAAACTATGAAGACCCACACAACAGATATCCACATACCCACCCCCCAGCTTTTCCAAAGACAGCTCAAGTCTCCAGCCCACCCCTCCCCAGTTTCCTGCCCTGGATCCCACCAGAGGCCAGAGACAGTGGCTGTCTGTCATGAATCTGGTGTATAGTATGCCCTGACTCGCCTGTAAATCATCACAGAGAATTGGGTTTTGCTGCATTTTAGATTTTATTTTGTTTGCTCTTTCTTTAAAATTGAAGTATAGTTGATTTACAATGCTTCATGTGTACATCAAAGTGATTCAGTTATATGTATATATCAGTATCTTATCTTCCATGGCATGACTGTAGCCGGTGTGGTGTCTTTGGTTTCCACGGGATCGAACCTGGTGAGCAGGAAGGCTCCTGTTGACCCATGTATGGGTTTGCTGAGCCCGCTCTGTCCTTCTACACGTGTTTTTTTCGATACCCTGAAATTTCCAGTAGTCAGCCATGCCCTATGCAAACAGGGAGTTTTATTTCTTTCTTCCTGATCAGTCTGCTTTTTCTTGCCTTATGGAAGTACAAGGCTGACCTGAAGGCTATGGACAGAGCCGACTCCTGGTCCTTCTCCAGCCCCAGGGGAAAGGCTTGTGTGTCTGGTCAGGAGGGGCATCAGCCGGTGGGGGCGCGCTGGGACCCACCACGCACGCAGTCCAAAGAGACCTCAGACACGGCATCAAGTGTGATTTACGGCACGGGGTTGGTCCTTACCTGCAGTGATAATGGTGCGGCTGGCTCCACGGATGGGAACAGATGGTGAAATTTGATGTGGCACCACGGTACCAGGTTACTCAGCCTTGACGGCCGGAGTGAGAGACCTGGGCTCAGTCCAGAAGCCGGTGGAGCTCAAGACAGATGGAGAGATGGATGGAAAGACAGACAGATGGAGAGAGACAGAGTCAGAGACAGATGGAGAGAGATAGATGGCCGGAGACAGGAGATGTGGCGGCAGAGGGACTCTTCTTTTGTGACTCGTCTCTTTGGAGTGTGACCTGGGGTGGGACTTGTACTGACCGGCCACAGCTGAGCCTCTGGGCATGGGACTCGAGTGCTGGGGGCCTGGGCCGGTCCTAGCTGTGTCTCAGCACACCTGAGGCAACAGGTTCCTGGACTCTCACCAGGACCATGGTAGGTGCCACATGGTGACTGGGAGGGTGACACACTCACTGCAGAGCTCCAGGGTCCTTGGGGGTTTCACTGGCACTTTGGACTTTCCATGTACCAGAAACTCTGAAGTGATGGGTGGTCACAGGGTGAACACAGTGACCTCTGATGCATCTTTGCTTCTCTTAGACTTGTTTTTAAGGGATCGAGAAGCAGCAGGCGTCTCCTTGGGACCTGCCATCTCGCGCTGTAGCTGTGACCCAAGGCGGAGCAGTCTCAGGAGAGCAGATGGGAAAACTGCCACCTGGGAACGTTGGCCTCCTCCCCATGCTGGAACCTATGGGAGAGACCTGGCAGTCGGAAGGGAGCCTCTGCACCTCTGAACCTTCCCCAGCCTGCACCCACCTACTCAACACCTCCTCCTCACCAATCCCCCTCCTCACCAGCCCAACCCTGGCCTGCACACCCTCTCGGCCACCTGGCCCTGTGGTCCTTGGGGTCGTGTGTTGTAGTTTAAAAATAACCTCCCTTGGGCTTCCCTGGTGGCGCAGTGTTTGAGAGTCCACCTGCCGATGCAGGGGACACGGATTCGTGCCCCAGACCGGGAGGATCCCACATGCCGCGGAACGGCTAGGCCCGTGAGCCATGGCCGCTGAGCCTGCGCGTCCAGAGCCTGTGCTCCACAACGGGAGAGGCCACAACAGTGAGAGGCCCGCGTACTGCAAAAAAATAAATAAATTAATTAATTAACAAATACAGTAGAGAAAAGGAAACACATTATGATGAAGTAATATGACAGGAAATAAAATCCCTGATTAAGTAGAGACGTACCATCTTTATCAATGGTTACAGTATTGGAAATAGCTGATTTTCACCCAAAGTATTTGATTTAATATAATATAGTTAAAACCATAATGTAATTTTTAGAAGGTAAAGATGTAGATTCTCAAATTCACAAGGAAGGGAATTTTTCAAGGAGAACTAAGACATTTTAGGTGGGGGAACATGAGAGAGAATACGGAAAATAGTAATACACCAAAATAATCTCCAGAGTTCATTATCAGAGGAAAAAACAAAATATTGAATAAGAATACAGAGGCTCTAGAATCAATCCCTTGTTAATATAGAGGCTTACTGTTTGATAAAGTTGCCATTTCGTTTAGAACCTGCCTGCTTTGCATATCCTGTGAAACTGCACACAACATGTGATACCATAAAAAAGATAAACCCTGTGGCTGTAAAATGCCTTAATCCCTGATGTCCTTTAGAGCAGTCTAAACCAGAGATCCCCAGGAGGCTGCTGAGTGACATCAACTAGACATGTACGTTTCCTCACTGGCGACCTCCCCTCTCTCTAGTGAGAGTTCCCTTGCCCTTCTACCCTTCTGAGTAGTGATTTCTGTGCCATAACCTCTTCAAGATGTCGTGCTCCCAGGTACCTCCCCCGCATGCATACTCGTCCAAGTGTTGCCTCGAAAAGCTTGTGTGGGCTACTGCCACCGTGTGTTTGGTCGTATCTTTTTTCTTGCTCAACCCTGAAATCTTTCAAAACCCTCATGCTGGGTTGGATTGGCATGGGAACATGTGAGAAATAGGTAGTCAGGAAGAACAACTAGTCTTGGCTTGAGCCCGTTTCTTCCTCCTACCAGGGCACCTTTGAGGACACTCCTGGGCACGTTTATCCTTCAATGCCTCATTTGAGAACTTGCCTGAGGAGCAATTTGCCCACTAACATTTTTTTCCAATTTACCCAATTTTCTCATTTAATAAGACTGACTTTATGAATAATTCCTTTCAAGTATAGTTTTATTCAAGAGTATATTTAAAGCAAGCAGACAAAGCCAGATTCTGTTCTGGCATCATTAAGAGTCAATGTCGGGCCTCCCTGGTGGCGCAGTGGTTGAGAGTCCGCCTGCCGATGCAGGGGATACGGGTTCGTGCCCCGGTCTGGGAGGATCCCATATGCCGCGGAGCGGCTGGGCCCGTGAGCCATGGCCGCTGGGCCTGCGCGTCCGGAGCCTGTGCTCCGCAACGGGAGAGGCCACAACAGTGAGAGGCCCGCATACCGCAAAAAGAAAAAAAAAAAAAAAAAAAAAAAAAAAAAAAAAAAAGAGTCAATGTCATAATAAAAAACAATGGTTTGATTATGAGGTTCTGAGTAGGACTAAATCAAAAGACATTAAAAAGTCAATAACCTAATTGATATAGGAAGGTGGATTGAATCCTAGTTTGAAAAAAGCCACCTACAAAAAGGAAATATTTGAAGACAGTTGGAATACAGTAAGTCCCCTACACACAAACCTTGAGGTTGCGAACTTTCAAAGACGCGAACATGGGTTCGCATGTCCAATCATGTAAGTTAGTTCACATGTCTGGCATACATTGTCACGTGCGTGCATCCTCTACAAGTGGTTGTGCTTTTGTGTACTTTACTGTACAGTACCGTATAGAGTACAGTAGCACAGCATCTTTATTTCAAGCCCAGATGTCTGGAAGCAAGCGTAAAAGCAGCGGTGATGTAGCTGGTACAGTGAAGAAGCACCAAGGGATAAAAATGGGGAAAAAATGAAAATAATTGAGAGAGTGGAGGCAAAAAGATGTTTTTTATGTATTATTTGTGTGAAAAGTATTATAAATCTATTACAGTACAGTACTATATAGCCGGTTGTATTAGTTGGGTACCTAGGCTAACTTTGTTGGACTTATCAACAAATTGGACTTCCCCACTTTGTCTATAAAACACTTTAAGGGAAGTGTTTTATAGACAAAGTGAGGAAGAGGGTCATGCTGCACAATTCTCTGATTGGTGGATGGTGATGTAACAGGGTGATATTTCAGGAGTTAACAGCATCAACTTTCTGGTTCCAGCCACTCTGGGGTCCATGTGTTTGTGGTCAGCATACAGTTAACTTCTTCCACCTGGTGGGAGTTTTATTATCAGAAAAACAACTCAAAGATACAGCTCAGATTATTATATATACCCTTGAGGAGGAACTCAGGTCCTTGACTTTTTCTGGCTAAACTATTACTATTTTGTCTTGCTTGACACTTTTCCTTTGTTTCAGCATTCTCCCCTTTCTCTTATTAAATTTGCTCTTTGGAACTCCGGGAAGGCCTAGGAGGCTAAAGATTTGCTACAATATAAACATCAGGTGGGGGATACAGGGGTCTGTCCCCTGTAAAGTCCCCACAGGTTCTGCTTGGTTTGATATGGACTGAATATTAGATGATACCAAAATAGTCTTAACTTTTGAAACATGGTATTGGTATTATGGTTACACAGGACAGTGTCCTGATTCTGGGTGATTCATGCTGAAATATTTAATAGTGAAGTGTCATGATATTTTCAACTTTCAAATGGTTCAGAAAAAAATTATATCTACATCTACATGCAGTCAGTTCTTCTATAATGCTTGTTTTGAAAACATGATATTTTTCTGGGTATTGATAAATTTGGAAACAATTTGAACATAATGTTAATTTCATGTTTGCTTATGTGCAATTTCATCTGCAAGGCACACAAGAGAAACGGGGGTTAACTGCAGAAAACTGCACCCAGGTGAACCTAGCTGCTCAGAAATACACAAAACACATGAGCACAGCTCAAGACACTGCCAGCTCATTCAGTGCCTCTCAGGTGTTATGAGGGATCCCCATATCCATCCGGGTTCTGACTTTCTGTGTGATTTTAGGTAACTCCTTCCACCTCTTCATTATAACTCACAAGTGTCAATCCTTCTGATGATCACTTCTACAAGCAAAGGACAGGCCTCTTTCAAGGTAAAGTGCTCTGTTTCTTGTAGTGCTTTTGTATTTCTTAACCGTTCAATATATGTAAGATGCTGTTTTATTAGATTCCTTTTTTTTTAAAATGTCAGTGACAAGTTTTGAGTGTTGAACCCCACCCAATCCCATTTTTCTCATAAGCCCTGTGGCTTTCACTGTGTGATTATGTATAACATTGGTTAGGAACACCTATGAAAAAGTCTTGTTTAAAAGCAAACTTCCCTGGAGGGGGCAAGTTCCAGCCCACTGGCTGAAACTCATTATGTTCAACCACGTGACCTTCTGCCCTGTTGTCACTCAGGGAAAGGGGGTGGGGTCTCATGAATTGTCCAATCGGGGTGCAGCACGGGAAGGTGGGTGGGGCAACACTTAGCCGACCACTTAGAGGTCCCTGTAGGTGCTCAGCGTTGCGTTTCATCGGCTCTCCCGTGTCCCAGGTGTCTCTCTGCAGCGTATATGGTGCTGTGAACTGCAGAGGTGGCAGGAGTAGAAGGGAGGACCCCAGGGAGACCCCAGAAGCCAGGAAATGGTGAGTTGAGGGGCCAGGTATCCCAGGACGGGGAGGAGGGGTTGAGTCGGAACCTGCCACTGTGGGACCCGGACCCTGCTGCGGTCAACTCCGGAGTCTGCAGACCGAAGTCCGCCCGGGGCTCAGCTCAGACCTAAGCCCCCTCCAGCTCTCAGCGCGGGGGCTGGGCCAGCAGCCGAGACTTCGGGCGTCCTGTCCCATCACTGTGCGTGGTGACTTTGGCCCCGGAGCCTCTCTGGGCAGCTCTGCGCCCGCAACCCGTCTCTCCTCAGATTGCGCACTGACCTCGGGTAGAGTCTTCAGACTCTGTGTCTGGTCTTTAAGTGTGGGTGGAGCTTTAGTCTGTGGGGACCCCAATGCCACCTTTCTCCCCAAGAGGACCCGTTTTCTCCTGAGTTTTCCAAATGTTTGGGGAAACAGAATCTCAAATCCACGAACCTGTCGCCCCAGCCTAGCTCTTCCTAGGGCTGGCATTAAATCCATAAATTCCAGGTCCCTCCCCGCCTTCCCAAAGCCAACTGCGTCTCTAATTCACAGCATCATTATCAACTATTTGTCCTCCGTGGTGCATGTCAAACAGACGTGGTATTTTTTTTTCCAGGGAGGAAAATTTATGCGTTCATTTATTTAATAATAAACTCAATAGTATTATTAATGGAAATAAAAACTATTTAATGCTCACCATATATCAGGGACTGTGCAAATACCTTACACAGATCTCATTTAATCCTAACACGTAATAAATATTAAGCTCACTGTTTAGAAGCAAACATTGAAGGATCCAAGAAGTTAAATCCTTACACAGGGTCCCACAGCCACTCTTTGGCAGAGGGGGATGCAGAATTTTGTCATTTTCCCACAGCCAGTGAATGGCTCATGTTTAAAGGTGTAGTTTTTGGTTTGTGGATACTTTACCATGAGAGGAAAGCAGAGAATAACCACCTGTATCTAGGCTGTGTGAAACCCTTGGGTGTCTCCCCCCAGAGTCTTTCCTGGGCACAGACATCCTGTATCCTATGGGAAGCCCTTGGGTGTAGCTACCCCTTGAGAAATGTTCCTGCTCCTCCATGGGTTTGTCACCCTAAAAAGTTTTATTCACTTTTTAGTCACCGTTTTACAGTAACTGTAAACTAAAGAAAGAGGTGAATTTCAGAAAAGTAAAATGTAACATTAGTACATGGCCTGTGTTAAAATTTGTTTCCCTTTTTTCCTGCCCTTAGCTGGTGTTTCTGAAGTCTATTGCTTACTTTTGGGTGCTTTCGAACGTATCAATAATTCCAGGGCTTAGGCTTGCAGAGCAGAAGTGCTCAGGTATGATTGTTTACAAAACAGTTTCTTGTCATGGAAATAATAACCAGCATCATTATTTTCTGGAATCAATAGATACTCGTGGCTTTTCTTGTTGAGCTAGCAGAATGCCTTACAATCTTCATTTTTTTTTCCTTCGTTTTTCATGAACTGTTGTGTTGCTGTCTTTGCATTTGAAGAAACAGTCACCTCCTCCAGTTTTTACTGACTGGCTTTGGGAGAGAAACACCTTCACCATTCAACCCAGATGGATATTCTGAGCTTCTCTCAGGCTTTTTCTGTGGATGCCCACTTCATGCCTCTTATTCCCTCTTTTGGACAGAATTCTTAAGATTCTATGCCTTTCCTTGATCCCTCACATCCAGGCTGGGTGCTGTGTTTGCTTCCCCTGAAATGCTCAAGTTTGTATGTCTTCCCAATCCCACCAAGTCAAGCCGGCTGCATGTGTGTGTTTATGAACTACATGTGTGCGCTTATGAGCTACATGTGTGTGCTTACTGTGGATTCTTGTGCTCCTCCTCTGGGGGTCATGTGGGGAGCCAGACATAGGGTGGGGGTTGACGTATATGGAGCATTGGGTGTGCCCATGGCCAGTTGGAAGTGTCTGTAGGCAGAGTATCCCAAGCAGCTGGTGTGCAAGGCTCCTGATGGATTCAGCAAGCAATTAGTAGGGTCTGCAGCCCTTTTTTGGATTTCCAAGCTCTGGTTGATGTGAGTCCTCATGACTTCCTGGTACCAGCCTTCCAGCCACTCATCCATGCTGACCCCCTTGGTATTCTTTATTTTAATTATTAATTAATTTTTGGCTGCGTTAGGTCTTCGTTGCTGCGCGTGGGCTTTCTCTAGTTGCGGCGAGTGGGGGCTACCCTTGGTTGCGGTGCATGAGCTTCTCATTGCGGTGGCTTCTCTTGTTGCGGAGCACAGGCTCTAGGGCACGCGGACTTCAGTAGTTGTGGCTCTTGGGCTCTAGAGCGCAGGCTGAGTAGTTGTGGCACACGGGCTTAGTTGCTCCACGGCATGTGGGATCTTCCTCGACCAGGGCTCGAACCCATGTCCCCTGCATTGGCAGGTGGATTCTTAACCACTGCGCCACCAGGGAAGCCCAGTTTTGTTTTGTTTTTTAATCTACTGTGACAGGGGTTTTTTTTTGTTTCACTTATTGTATTTAGACCACTGATGTTTAAAGTGATTATTGATGTAGCTGGATTAATATCTGCCATATTTTTACCATTTTTAATTTGTTGCCCTTGTTCTTTTGTTTCTTTTTTTGTCTTTCACTTTTCTTCTGTCTTCTCTACCTTTTAGGGGACATTTTACTTGATTCCATTTTTTCTCTTCTCTTAGCATATCATTATAACTTTTTTTTTTTTACATTTTTAGTCATTGCCCTGAGTTTGTAGTATACATTTACAACTAACCCAACTCCTCTCTGAAGTAATACCATAGCATTTCACTGGATGTGCACATTCTCTCCCTTGCCCCTTGTAACATGTCTGTCACTCATTTCACTCATCCAAAAGCTATAATTACTGAATATGTTGCTGCTGCTATTATTTTCAACAAAATGTTATGTCAGATTAATTAAGAATAACAAAAACTAATGATTTAATTATTACCTTCATTTGTTCCTTCTCTAACACTTAACATTTATCATTTACCTTCTTCCTGATGAATTTCTTTTAACATTTCTTGCAAAGCAGGGGTATTGGTGACAAATTCCCTCAATTTTTTTTGGAAGTCTTTATTTCTCCCTCACTTGAAAGATAATTTTGCTTGACACAAAATTCTAGTTGGGTGGTTTCTCTTTCAACACTGTTTCACAAAACTCTCTTCCTGCTTGCATGGTTTCTGAAAAGAAAAGTCCAATTTACTTCTTATCCTTGTTTCTCTGTAGCTAAGGTTTTTTTTCCCTGACTTCTTTCAAGATTTCTTTTGTTTTTGATTTTTCTTGAGTTTGAGTATATATTTCTAAGTGTGCATTTTTAGGGTTTTTATCCTGTTTGGTGACCTCTGAGCTGCCTAGATCTGTATTTTGGTATCCATTATTAATTTGGGGGAAAATCTCAATCATTATTATTTTACATATCCTGTTTATTTCTTCTCCTTCATGTATTCCCATGTTGTATATGTTACACCTTTTTTAATTGTCCCAAAGCTCTTGGATTTCTGTTCTGTCTTTTTACCCTTTTCTTATCTTTGCATTTCAGTTCGGAAGGTTCTAGTGACAGCTCCTCAAGGTTGCTGATTCTTTTTTCTCACACATTTTCACTGTAATGATAAGGTCCCCCCAAAAAGGAATTCTTTATTTTTGTTCTGTTCTTTTGGGTTTTTTCAAATTTCTTTGATTTCCCTTTGGTTCTTTTTTAGAGTTTCCAGCTCTGCACATGTTACCTATCTGTCCTTGCAGGTCATCCATTATTTCCATTAGAGCACTGAGCATATGAATCATGGTTGCTTTAAATTACTGGTCTGATAATTCCAGCATATCTGCTACATCTGAATCAGGTTCTTTTGCTTGTCCTAATCCCAGAGATGTGTTGGGTTTTTTTTTTTCTCTTTTTTTCCCCCTTTTTTTTTGTTATTTTTTTAGGAGATGTGTTTTTTAAGTCTTTTATTGTGCCTTTTAATTTTTTGTTGAATACCAGACCTGATGTACTGTGAAAAGGAACTGAGGTTCTTAGGCCTGTAGTATGAGATTTTAGGTTTATCTGACTAAGGTTTGGACTTGTTTATTATTTGCTGTGGCTGTCAGAGGCTAAAATATCTTCAGGTGTCCTTGCTTTTGTCTCCCATGTCACTTTAGGTGTACTATAGAGACTTGTAAATAAGTCCTGAAACATACAGTTCTGTCAGTGTTTTATACAGTTATTAGGTGTCTTCTTGATGTGGTGGTACATTGAGGGTGGAAAGGAAATGTTTTTTAGTCCCATGATTGGGTCTCAGTATGGGACCATGGACTGTGACCATTCTGTGGTATAAGAAAGATATTTGGTCTTTGTCCATGGTTCTTAGCAAAGACCTCCTAAAGCCCTTGAAATTTCCCATGTGATAAGGGTGATAGTAGCATCTTATGTTCTAATGAGGCAACTGTTTCCAGACCCATAGATGATTTCATGATGGGAGATGGTTACCAGGAAGAACAAGCTATGATTAGAGGCTTAGAGCTTTCAGCCCAGCCCATGCTCAAGCCCCCAATGTTGAAAACTCCATCAAAACCCCTAAACCTCAGGATTCAGAGATATCTGAGTTGGTGAACACATCACTGTCCTGGGAGGCTGTCATGCCAGGAGAGGGCATGGAACCTTCCTACCCCTGTTCCCCTACTTTGCCCTGTGCACCCTTTCCATTTGGCTGTTCCTGACTTGTATCTTTTAAAATAAACTGATAATAATGAGTAAAGCATTTTTCTTAGTTCTAATAGTCGTTCTATCAAATTAACAAACATGAGTGTTTATAGGGAACTTCTGAACTTGTAGTCAGCCATCCAGAAATGTGTGTGGCCTGGGCCTTGCATTTGCAGCTGGCATCTGACATGGGGGCAGTCTTGTGGTGTTGCAGGAAGGGGGACCCCTTCCTAGGCCTGAGAATAGGCTCTTGTCTAACACTCAGAAATGAATTGTCCAAGGAGACACACATGCTGACAAAACGAGAGATTTCACTGGGAAGGGGCGCCCAGCTGGAGAGCAGCAGGGTAAGGGAACCCGGAAGAACTGCTCTTCCACATGGCTCAAAGTCTCACATTTTATAGTAATGCGGTTAATTTCTGGGTTGTCTCTGGCTGATCATTCTGACTCAGGGTCCTTCCTGGTGGCACGCCCATCGCTCAGCCAAGATGGATTCCAGTGAAAAGGATTCTGGGAGGTTGGTAAGATATACGGACTGGCATCTCTTCTCTCCTTTTGACCTTTCTCGAATTCTTACGGTTGGTGGTAGCTTGTTAGTTCTGCATTCCTTACCAGCACCTCCTGTTGTAAGATAACTCATTGCAAGTGGTTACGATTGTGTCTGGCCAGGGTGGGCAGTTTCGGTCAGAGGTTCCCCCAACAACAGGACTGGGCCCTTCAACTGTGGAATCTGATGTTAACTTTGGTTAGTGGTAGAATTGAGTTGTAAGACACCCAGTTGGAATTGGAGAGCTGGTGAAGTGGTTTCAGAAAACACACCACGTGTTTGCTGTTGGGGTTTAAACAAAACAAAACTCTCAACCTCACAAGTCTTTCTAAGGTCTCTCTCTCCCTCAACTTAGGTCAGGCAGAAAGGCTAGAGGAGACTCAAGTTAGCAATTTCCCCTGTTGCCCAAAAGACCTTGGCTGTCTGTGCACTGATGCTGAACAGGAATATGGAGACAGAGTTTTTGGAGGAAAAGAAAGATAGCTTTTAATTCTTTGCCAGGCAAAGGGGAAAACACAGCAGGCTAGCGCCTCAAGAACTGTGCCCTCACTTCCTGAGGAATCAGAGGAGATCTTATAGGTGGGGCTCGAAGTCCGAGGGTGTATGATAAGGATGAAGTCATGAAGGTCTTGCGTTTTTCTTCTTCTTGCATTATTTCAAAACAGTCACAGCTGGAGTCAGGCAGCCCGGCTGGGTAACTGGGCCTGTTTGTCTCTGGTTTATTGGCCTATGACCTTCTTTCTGAAATGCAAAAAGCGACAAGGGGTGACTTGTAACAAGGGAGCGCAGGGAGCTTAAACACCAGGTGCAGGATGTAATTTACATCACACAAGAGTTAGGGGGTGATAAGTGCAGGACGTAATTCACATAGTGTCAGGTAGTGATAGGTTAGCTTTGTGAAGGACTAATCTAGTTACAGACACTACAGATTAGTAACAGTTAAAATAGCTAGGAGTGATTAACTCTTTCAGGCCTGTTTGTTTCTTCTCTAGCCTGATCACTGTTCCCTTTACTTTCCTTGTTCTCAGGAGGGGAAAAACTTCATTTCTATTTTTGCTGCAACAAACTCCCCACTGCTAGTTCATTCCCTCCATCTCAGTGGAGGAAGGGAAACGGGCATCATTCTTGTCTGGCTGAGGACAAAACTTCAATTTTGCTCTACTTGACAAACACCAGCTGTCTGGCCCAGGGGCCCATCTATCTCCTACTTCACCCTCCCGCCATGTCAGTTAGGCACTGGTAAAACAGAATCTTTTGAGGACAGGCATTGTTAAGAGCAGAATATTGTGGGCATATTTCAAAATCGCTATTTTACTGTCTCTCCAATTTTGGAGACAACAGTCGGCCCTGTGATTAATGGTTTGATAGATCCGAGTCGTTAATTTTAAGTTTGTTTGCTTTTTTCTGGTGAGGATTATAGGAATGTCACCTTCTAAGCTCTTTACATGCCAGATAAGAATCTAGAAGTCTGACTCCATTTTTTAATGTTTGACTGCTGACAACTTGTAAAGCCTCAGCCTTCCTTCTCCTGGTGCCCCACATCTGTACAAGATGACAAGAAGCCCTGGGTGCTTGCTTCTTTGGTGCTGGTAAGAGATTAAATCCTTGGTAGCCCCTGCCTTTGTGTGCAAAATCTCACACTAGCCCACCTCCTAATCTCAATTAAAACAAACAAACAAACAAAAAACCTCAGGCCAAAATTTGCAGCAACATGGATGGACCTAGAGATTCTCATACTGAGTGAAGTAAGTCAGATAGAGAAAGACAAATATCATATTATATTGCTTATATGTGGAATCTAAAAAAATGGCACAAATGAACTTATTTACAAAACAGAAATAGAGTCACAGATGTGAAAACCAAACATGGTTACTGGGGGGAAAGGGGGGTGGGGAAGGTTAAATTGGGAGATTGGGATTGACATATACATACTAACATATATAAAATAGAGCGACTTCCCTGGTGTCCAGTGGTTAAGACTCTCCACTTCCAATGCAGGAGGCACAGGTTCAATCCCTGGTCTGGGGACTAAGATCCCATGTGCTGCATGGTGTGGCCAAAAAAAATTTTTTAATTAAAATAAATAAAATAGATAACTAATAGAGACCTACTGTATAGCACAGGGAACCCTACTCAGTCCTCTGTAATGACCTATATGGGAAAAGAATCTAAAAAAGAGTGGATATATGTTTACATATAATTGATTCACTCTGCTGTACTGCAGAAACTAACACAACATTGTAAATCAACTATACTCCAATAAAAATTTTTAAAAAAAGCAAACGAGGGCTTCCCTGGTGGCGCAGTGGTTGAGAGTCCGCCTGCCGATGCAGGGGACACGGGTTCGTGCCCTGGTCTGGGAGGATCCCACATGCCGCGGAGTGGCTGGGCCCGTGAGCCATGGCCGCTGAGCCTGCGTGTCCGGAGCCTGTGCTCCGCAGCGGGAGAGGCCACAACAGTGAGAGGCCCGCGTACCGCAAAAAAAAAAAAAAAAAGGCAAATAGAAAAACTCAGGCCAGGCTCCTTTCCTTGTTCTGTCAAGGCACTTCCCACCTGCTTAAGAGGCCTTCCCTGCCCTCCCCAGACACTTCCATTATGGAAGTAATAAACTCTTTCATACGTTCCTGGCAGTAATGTGTTGTCAATCAAACCTAGGGTAGGGACCCCCCTAACACAGTAGGTTACCATAACAGTTATAGAAGGGGTAAGGTATTGTCAACTGAAAAAAATGTTCACAACCTGAAAGTTGAGAGTTGTGTTTTCTTCAGTGGACATACTGAGGACTTCGAGTCCGGGAGGCAGCATGTTAAGCAACCCTGAGAAAACTGCTCTGAGGAGGCGAGGGGGGAGCTAGGATATATAGGAGTTTTGCAACAAAGGGCAGGTAGTAGGAACAAAAGATTACTGTTAATAAAACTAGATACAGTAAGTCCCCTACATAAGAATGAGTTCTGGTTCTGAGAGCACGTTCATCAGTCCGATTTGTTTGTAATTCCAACAAAGTTAGTCTAGGTATCCAAATAACACAATCGGCTATATAGTACTGTACTGTAATAGGTTTATAATACTTTTCACACAAATAATACATAAAAAAGAATAAATAAAACATTTTTAATCTTACAGTACAGTCCCTTGAAAAGTACAGTAGTACAGTACAACAGCTGACATACAGGGCTGGCATCCAGTGAACACGCAAGAAGAGTGACTGACTGGAGGAGAGGGAGGAGGTGGGAGATGGTAGAGCTGAAGGATCCTCAGCAAGAGGAGACGGAGGGCAAGCTGCAGTTTCACTCACGCCTAACGTTGATGGAACGCTCATTTGCATCTTTGAAAGTTCGCAACTTGAAGGGTCGTTTGCAGGGACTTACTGTATCTCAAGTTAAGGAATTTAGCGCTTTTCTATGTATGGGAAGATGCAAGAGTCTGGGCTCACTGAAATCATTCCTGTATATGCATCTCAGCCATCTGGGGCCAGTATCCTGCGTTTTCACATCCTGAGTTTCCTCCGGGCTCACCTCACCATTTCGGCGCTGCAATCGCTGATGACTGTGACATCCTTTGCTTACTGATATGGCGGGCAATATTTTATTTCTCAGTATCTTTATCAATACACTTTGCTTAATTGTTCTATTGATAAATACTCCAGATTTTTACATATCAATGCATGCCACCCTTTATTTTTAAAAGGTAGAAATGATGATGAATTTATGTAATCCATTTTTTCTAAATATAGGGTTGGCCAAAATGTTCGTTTGGGTTTTTCCATAAGGTGGAAAAACCCAAATGAACTTTTTGACCAACCTAATAGATACATGGCTTGTTACTGTGGATGAAAAATGCTGCCTGCCATTATCAATAAACAAAGGATGTTGCAGCCATCAAGTCATCAGCCATCAAGCCATCCCCAACTGTGCACCCTGAGGGGATTCAGGGTGGAAAAAAGGATACTGGCCCTAGATAGTTAAGGTGCATATCAAAGGAATGTTTTCAGTGAGTCCAGAGTCTCGAATCTTCCCACATGTGGAAAAGTGCTAATTCATTAACTTGCGATATCTGGTTTTCTTTAATTAACAATAATCTTTTGATGTTCCACTACCTGGTTTTTATCGCAAAACTCCTATATATCCTGGCTTCTCCCTTACCTCTTTGGAGCCCCTCAGAGCTACCTGAGAGACGGCCTCCCAGGCTTGAGTCCTCAGGAAGTCCGCCAAATAAAACATAATTCTCAACTTTTATATTGTGCATTTTTTCAGTCGATATTACTAATTTTTGCTGCCAAAACCATGAATGAAAACTCAGATTGCCACCTTACAGGGCAAAAAAACATATACAAATTATGTTATTTTCCAAACTGAATTTCTCCTTAAAATTTTTATCATAAAATATATTCAGGGAAAAAATGTACAAAATGTTTTGTGGTAAGATTTAGTAATAATGTACACATCCTTGGAATCATCATGAAGATTTTTAAATGGCCTGTGGGCAGTGGTGAGGTGTCCTGATGTTCCCATCCCTGACTTATCTCCATCCTGCCCCATTCATGACCACTGTCCTGATTTGTTTATCTACAGACCCTTACCATCTAAATATTTTTCACTCAGCAGTGTTCTTTCAGTTTTACCTCCTTTGACCTATCGACAAACGAGTATTAATGGAATTCCATTGAAAAGGTTTTCCGGTGGTTTCTCTGCCTGTGTTTCACACATGCTAGTGTCTGAGGCTTCAAGGCTGGTCTAGGACTGTGGGGTTCATCCTCCCACCCGAGCCAAGTGCCCCTGAGGCCAGGGGACTTTTTAAAGTACCAAATGAGTGGGGGTGGGGAGGGGGGACAGAATTCTCCTAAAGGAAATGGTGAAAGATGAAAGTGGAACAGAGTCTTTTTTGGGGGGTGGGGGGTAGGAGCTGCTCTGCGGGGCTTGCAGGACCTTGGTTGCCAGACCAGGGATCCAACCCGTGCTCCCTGCAGTGGAAGCACAGAGCCCTAACCACTGGACGGCCAGGGAATTCCCGGAACAGCCTCATTATTACCGAATAGTGAGGATACAAAATTGTCCATGTTTGTGAAGGGTCACAGTTCTGTGCCAGGCCTTAGTGGCCTTATGGTTTGACGATGTGTCCTTGGAGAGAACATTTCCCACCCACTGCCAGGACAAGGTCGGCTCAAAGATGCGACCTCCAACCTCCTGTCACTCAGGCATGGGGGGCGGGGCCCTGTGAACTGTTCAATCAGGGGAGTCGCCGATTATTTTACGTGGTGGCGCTGCTTCGATGACGCCGGAGGCATGGACTGCGTGCTCAGTGCCGCTTGTTCTGGCAGTGACCGCATCAGCTCCTGCTGCCCTTAAAGGCTCCAGGTGGTTATGCCGCATTCTGTGTCGCTATGACCGGCACTTGCCGCGGCGGTCATGGGGTGGACAACCGGAAACTCCAGAAACCGAAAAATGGTAAGTGTGCGGGGTCAGGTGTTGGGAGAGGGGGGCGGTTGGACTGATGGAACCGGGCCTCCCGTGCGGCCAACTCCAGAGTCTGTGGACCCGAGTCAGCCGGTGGCGCACCACACAGCCTAGGGGCTGGGTCGACAGCCGGGACCCCCCGGGTGTCCTGTCCTGTCCCTGCGAACCCGAGTCTCCCCCACACGGCACGGTGGCCATAGGGAGGGACTCGGGGCAATCGTGACTCGGTCTCTGGGGTACACTGTGGGAGCAGCTGTGCTCTGGGGGTGTCCGGTTCCCCCCTTCTCTCCAGGGGAATCATTTTACTCTCACTTTTTAAAATGTTTGAGGAACAGGATCTCAAATCCACGACCCTGTCCCCCCAGGCTAGCTCTTCCTAGGGCTGGCAATAAATCCCTAAACTTACAGATGTTTCCCCGCATTCCCAAATGCCATCTTCCCCTCTGCAGTTCATAGTATCACTATTAACTGTTTTTCTCCGTGGTGCGTTTCAAACGGATGCAGTATTTTAATTGTTTAATCATTTATCAACAGAGCCCTTTTTAAAGATTTATTGTTATAGCTGTTTTACTTGAGAGGAAAGCAGAGAACCACCACCTGGAATACGTTATATGGAATGCTTGTGCCTCTCCTCTCAAAATCTTTCTTGGTCACGGACATCCTATGGGAAGACCTTTGGGTGGAGGGTCCTCTTGAGAAACTTTCCTGGGTGATCTTTTTTCAGCACTGCCTCCGTTCCTGAGTTTCTCTCTTTGAAAAGATTTATTCACTTATTTGAAACTCAGTTTTTCAATAAGTGTAAACTTTATTTATTCAGTAGACCTGGGGAGACAGTATAAAGTTTTTCCAAAGAGGCAAGAAAGGTGAATTTCAGAAAAATATTTCATTATTACATTCTGTGTATTAAAATTTTTGTTTTCCTTCCCCCCCCGCCCCCGAGTGGATGTAGTAATATTCTGAGGTCTTTTGGGTGATTTCCAATGGCATATCAGGACTTAGACTTGCAAAATATAGAAGTGTTCCAATACGATTTTCTACAAATCAGTTTCTTTTTTTGGAATTAATTCATTGACATCTTCATTTTCTGACAGGAGTAGATGTTTTGGGATTTTCCTGTTGAACAAATAAAATTGCCTTACAGTCTTCTCTCTTCCTTTACACATAAACACTGGGTTGAGTGATTTTTCTGGATTATTGAAACACTGGGTTTATGTCATTTAAATTATCATTGGTGATCCAAAGTATTGTGACTGGAGCAAAGGCCTGAGGCTAGTGACTCCAAACGAAAGTTCCCATCAGGAGCCGGCAGTGGGGGGGTTTGCTTTGGCCTAGATGTTTTATGTTTGAGTTCTGCATCCATGATATAGGTGCACTCGGAGTGTATTTTGTGTATTAAAAAAGTCTGTGGTCAGAGGTTCTGTCTCCTGGACAAAAAGTTTATGAATTTGGGAGTTTGAGTTGGATCTTAAACTGAATCTGCCTGAGAGTTTCCTCACTTGTGAGAATGTGAGGAGGGTTCTCTCCAGTGACTGCTCAGGTGTCCCTACCCTCCTTCACCAGGGATTGACCCACCTTAGGGGTTGTATCTCAACCTGGGTATCTAGACCCCAAGCTTGAGAATGTGTTTAACTTTCTGAATGTGGGTTTTCGTTCTCAACTGTGGGCAAGCAGGCTTCTTACCTGAGCTGATTTGAATATTTGTGTTTCTTTTCTTTAGATGCCCTTATCTATTGGATATTTCAGTCCTTTAGCTCTAGTTTCCCTTAGCAGTTTGCAATTGTATTTCCTTGGTGAGTGTATATGATTTTTGATTTCTTAGGCTTTGAAAAATATAAGTTGATTGAAAAATATGTGTTTAAGGCAAGAAAATCCTGGAACCAAACAGAATTTCTGCTCCTTTTAGACAACAGAATCTTAAGCTGTGAGATGGGTATGTTTAGGTTCTCAGGTACATTTTTCATTTTTAGATCAGTTTTTGTATGTGCTTGTCCCTAGAGAACTTTGGTATTTAAAAGTCTGTACAATTCTTAAGGTAAGTGAATTTCTACTTGTATTGATGAGTGAAAAAAACTATTGAATTTCTGTTTTAATTGGTATGAGAAAAACTACTCAAACTTAGGAAAGTCTTTGAAAATCCTAGTAGGTTTCTTCATGGATTAAATGCAAACCCCCTAATGCATTATAATATGCTACTCATTCCTGACCATATCCTGAGTGTGAAATATAGTGGAGGGACAAACTATGATGTCATTTGTCCTTTTGGTTAGAAAGACATTTGAAGTTTTTCACTTTCTACAGTTTGCAGTTTTATACCCAATAGTGTTTAAAGATTTAAATTTAGAATGATTTTCTATGTAGAAAAATTAATTTAAAAATAAGTTTAAAGTAGCAAAAGTTAATTTAAAAACAGACTACTAGGTAGGAAAGTATGGTGTATATAAATTTCTCTTAATTTTAAATAATGCTTATAAAGGATTTAAAAAATTGTAAGGTATAAAACAGTGAGATTTCCGGTTTTTTAGAATATTTTAGGCTTACAGAAAAATTGATCAGAAAGTACAGAGTGTTTCCACTTGACCCCTCTGCATCCACACAGTTTGTACTATTTTTTTACATCTCATATTATTATGGTATATTTGTTACAATTGATGGATCAATATTGATACTATAAAGTCCACTGTTTATATTAGCCTTGACTCTTTGTGTTATACAATGTAGGGATTTTGGCAACTGTATAATGACATGTGTCCATCATTTCTATATCATATAGAATAGTTTAACTTTGCTAAGGATACCCTGTGCTTCACCTGTCCATTCGTCCCTCCCTCAAACCCCCAAATCCTTCCCAAGCAAAGATCTTTTTACTGGCTCATAGTTTTATCTCTTCCAGAATGTCCTATACAGTAGGAATCATACAGTATGTAGCCTTGTCAGAGTGTCTTCTTTCACTTAGCGATATGCTTCTAAGTTTCCTGTTTCGTTCAGGCAAATTATGCTCAGAGACTGAGATTGTCTTTGCCAGTAATTTATTTAACACAGGTTCAACTGAGGGAATTATAATTTATAATATTTCACAAGCCAATAGCAAATAGGATAATGTCTCTTAATAAGCCAGTAAAGAAATAACATACCCCAAACCAATGATAGTTTAATTACACTGTTGTTCCAGCCAAAGGGAAGATGAAAGAAATAAAGACCAAATTTAGTTGAGTTGCACCTTTATGTGAATTGGTTCTTGATAGCGTCAGTCCTTCCAACTAAAAGCTGGGTATCAGATGCCCGTTTAGATCCCTCCCTGCTGGGCAAAGGCACTAGTGTTGTCAGGCAAGGTAGGCTGCTTGGTCCAGGGACCATTTCATGGCTTGCACCACTGCCTATGAGGAGTAGGCTCACCAAGGCAAAAACAAATATGTCCCTTCCCTTCCTGAGACTGCTGCTTGGTTTATCTCCACTGCTATCCAAGAGTAACCTGGCCACAGCAGGAGCAAGTGTCTCGTGATCCTCTGAGAGCTTTTTTTTTTGCAGTACGCGGGCCTCTCACTGTTGTGGCCTCTCCCGTTGCGATGGAGCACAGGCTCCGGACGTGCAGGCTCAGCGGCCATGGCTCACAGGCCCAGCCGCTCAGCGGCATGTGGGATCCTCCCAGACCGGGGCACGAACCCGTGTCCCCTGCATCGGCAGGCGGACTCTCAACCACTGCGCCACCAGGGAAGCCCTGAGAGCTTTTTAGATTACCAAAGAGTAGCCTTGCCCAGACTGAACACTCAAATTAAGTCCTCACAAATTCCTGGTATTTAACGTTTAAATGTCCGTCACATGATTGTCACTCCTCCACATGTTCATAATGATAAGAACAATTTTGATGGCGTCCTCCTGACATGGCCTCGCAAAGTAAACAAATTCACTCTTGGACCAAAACATCTTTACTTGAGCCATAAACAAGTAGATCAAAACAACTTCACTTAAGCCATAAATGCGTAAATTTGAAATTATAACAGACCAGTACACAGCAGCTTCCTCCTTGTCTGTTGATAGCTTGATAGCTCATTTCTTTTTATCACTGAACAATATTTCATCATGTGGATATACCACTGGTTGTATATTCATTCTACTATTGAAGGATATCTTGCTTAACTCTTATGTCTTGGCAATTATGCATAAAACACCTATAAACACTGATTTGCATATTTCTGTGTGAAGACAAGTTTTCAACTTATTTGGGTAAATATAAATATACAAGGAGTATAATCTAGGAGCTAGATCCTATGATAAGGGTATGTTCAGTTTTGTGAAAAAACCGCCTGTCTTCCAAAGTAAGCATACCATTTTCCATTTGCATCAGCAATGAGTAAGAATTCCTGTAGCTTTACATCTTCATCAGTATTTGGTATTCTGAGTGCTTTGTATTTTACCTGTTGTAATAAGCGTTTAGTGGTATCTGTTTGTTTTATTTGCAATTTCCTAATGACATTTGATGTTGAGCTGCTTTTCATATGCTTATTTAACATCTGTATATCTTGTATATCTTCTTTATTGATGTGTGTGCAAATCTTGTGAGTTGTTTGGCATGGGGTGTCCAACACTGGAGCTTGCTGGCCGTTGAGTGGAGCTGGGTCTTAGGGTTGAGACAGAGATCTCTGGAAGAGCTCTCGCTGATTGATATTACATGGGGTCGGGAGGTCTCTGGTGGTCCAGTGTACTGAACTCGGCTCTCCCACCTCAGAGGCTCGGGCCTGGCACCAGGCCGGAGCACCAAGACCCTGTCAGCCACCTGGCCAGGTATGTGGGGAGTTTCTTGCCCTCTGGGAAGTCTGAGGCCTTCTGCCAGCATTTAGTAGGTGTTCTGTAGGAGTTGTTCCACATGTAGATGTATTTTTGGTGTATTTGTGTGGAGGAAGGTGATCTCCACGTCTTATTCCTCCACCATCTCTACTGGATATCTGTCTTATATTTTAAAAGCTCTTAGTTTCATTGATTTTTTTTTTTTACTCTCCTCTTAGGCTTTTTCATTTATTTCCACTGTGATCTTTGTTATTTCCTTCACTTTATTAACTTTGGCGTTTGTTTTTTTCTTTTTTTCTAGTTCCTTGAGGTGTAAAGTTAGGTTTTTTGAGATCTTTTTTGTTTCTTGATTTATCACTGTCACTATGAACCTCCCTCTTCAAAATGCTTTTGCTGCATCTTGTAAGTTTCAGTATGTTACACAGTAGTCCCCCTTTATCTGCAGTTTTGCTTTTTACAGTTTCAGTTACCTGCAGTCAACTGTGCTCTGAAAATATCAAATGGAAAATTACAGAAATAAACACTTTTAAAATACTTTAAAAATTTTTTAAATAAAGTTCTGAATTGTGCATTGTCCTGAGAAGTGTGATAAAACTTTGTGCCATCCTGCTCCATCTTGCCTGTGATATGAATCATCCCTTTGTTCATTGTATCCACACTGTGTGTGCATGTGTATATATAGGAAAAAACCATTATATTTGTGGGGTTAAGTACTATTCATGGTTTCAGGCATCCATTCAGTGTCTTGGAATGTATCCCTCACAGATAATGGGGTTCTACTATATTTCCATTTCATTTGTCTCAAGGTACTTTTTAAAACTTCTCTTTTGATTTCTTTAACCTATTGGTTGTTCAGTATCATGTTTAATCTCCACATGTGAATTTTCCAGCTCTCTTCTCATAATCGATTTCTAGTTGTATGGCATTGTGGTCGGGAAAGATGCTTAATATGACTTTAATCTTAAATTTATTAAGACTTGTTTTATGGCCTAACATATGCTCTCTCCTGGAGAATGTTTGATGTGCCCTTGAGAAGATTGTGTATTTTGTTGCTTTTGGACAGAATGACTGGCTTAATATGTCACTGAAGGCCAGTGTTTCTTTGTTGATTTTCTGTCTGAATGATGTATCCACTGATGAAATTGGGGTATTAAAGTCCCTTTCTGTTATTGTATGGCTTTCTACTTCTCCCTTTAGATCTATTAAATTTTGTTTTATATATTCAGATGTTTCTATTTTGAGTGCATAAATGTTTACAAATGTTATATCCTCTTTTGGGATTTACTCCTTTTTCATTATATAATGACCTTTTTGTCCCTTATAACAGTCTTTGTCTTAAGTCTATTTTGACTGTTATAAGGATAGCTACCCCAGCTTTCTTCTGGTTTCCATTTACATGGAATATTTTTTTTCCATTCTTTCAGTCTTTGTGTGTACTTTTATCTCAGGTGAGGTTTTTGTAGGCAGTATATAGGTGAGTCTTTTTTTTTAAATCCATTTAGCCACTCTGTGTTTTGATGGGAGAATTTATTATTTCTTTTACATTTAAAGTAATTATTGATAGGTATGTCCTTATTGCTATTTTGTTCACTGTCTTCTGGCTGTTTTGTAATTCCTATTTTCCTGTCTTCTTTGCTTGCTTAGATTCCTGTCTTTTTTGGTATGCTTAGATTCCTTATCTTTATCGTTTGTGTATCTACCACAGGCATACCTCAGAGATATTGCAGGTTCAGTCCACTGCAATAAAGCAGTTATCACAATGAAGCAATTAGCACATGAATTTTGGTTTCCTAGTGTATATAAATCTGTGTTTACCCTATATCAAGGCCTATTAAGTGTATAATAGTATTATGTATAAAAAGTGTACATACCTTACTTTTAAAATATTTTAGAGCTAAAAAATACCAATCATCATCTGAGCCTTCAGTGAGTCATTGTAGTAACATCAAAGATCATTGATCTCAGATCACCATAACAAATAGTATAATCATTTAATAATTTGAAAGGAGAAAGGGGAATCAAGATGACAGGGTAGGAGGATGTGGAACTCACCTACCCCTACAAACACATCAAAAATACTTCTACAGTTCTCACAGAAAATTAACTGGAACCTGGCAGAAGAACATTTTGGGTTTGTTTTTTTTTTTGGCCCACGCCACACAGCTTGCAGGATCTTAGTTCCCCAACCAGGAATCGAACCCACGCCCCCTACAGTGGAAGCACAGTCTTAACCACTGGACCACCAGGGAGGTCCCCACAAGAACTTCTGTACAACCAAAGCCGCAAGAAAGATCTCCACATAACTGGGTAGGACAGAAAAAAAGACATCAGGTTGGGATCTGTGCCCTTGGGAGGGATCTGAAAGGAAGAGAAGGTCCACACGGGCAGCCCCTCACCTTGGGGAGCAAGCAGGTGGAGCCACAATCTGTGTGTCCCAGTCCTGGCATCCTGTGGAGAGGAGACTACTAGCCCCCTTGGCTGCTTGGAGAACCACTAGGACAGTCAGAAGGGCTGGAGAGGCCAAGACACTACTCGCAAGGATTGTGCACATGCTGGCTTGTCAGCCATCAGGGCAGAGAGAGCCTGGCACTGGCAGCTGCTGCCTCACCACTCCCCAGTCTGAATTGGGCAAACACCCTGGCCCTGCACACTCCACGCCACAGCCTGGTGGGAGATCTGGGCCAACTGGGCCCTGGGAAAAGACTCGGTCTGGACACAAAGACCAAGGGTCTTGGGTGTGATCTTGGTGGGGCGGCTGGAAGCAACCATTGTCCTTGTGCACACAGGGCAGCACCCCAGGAATCCCGGGCAGACAGGCCCTGGGAGAGGACTCAGTCTAGCTATGCAGAGACAGCCCGGAGAGCCCGGGGTGTGATCCAGCAGGGCAGCAGCAGACATTGTCATGCGTACAGGGACGTGCAGCAGCTCATCTCTCGTTGCCCATAACAGGCGATTCCCTATGCATAGGGCAAGTGAGAACACCCACATCAAAGTGGGTAGAAGCTGAGGCACAGTCTTACCATAACCAACCCCCCCTGCCCCCGCATGGCACCCCACCTTCAGGAAGGCACTCAAAACTCCAAGCTTCTCCTTGAGGAGAAAAGGGTTTAGACCCCACACTTGGCACCCCAGCTTTTAAGAGTCACACATGAAGACAAGCCCCCCAAACATCTAGCCTTTCAGGGGTGGGTCCATAACCGCACAGCATGTGGGATCTTAGTTCCCTGATCAGGGATGGAACCCACACCCCCTGCAGTGGAAGGGCAGAATCTTATAACCACTGGACCACCAGGGAAGTCCCAAAACATCTAGCTTTGAAAACCAGTGGGGCTTGTGTCCATGAGACCAACAAGGCTATAGTGAACTGAGAACAGTTCTTAAAGGGGCCTCTTTTCTAATGTTTCACCTGTTTATATCATTTTCAGACACGGCTTATTTTATTTCAGTTCACTTTATTGCACTTTACAGATAATGCATTTTTTGCAAGTTGAAGGTTGGTTGTAACCCTGTGTGAAGCAAATCTATCAGCACCTTTTTTTCAATAGCATTGGCTCACTTTGTGTGCCTGTCGCAATTTGGTAATTCTCACAATATTTCAAATTGTTGTTACATTTGTTGTGGTGGTGTGTGATCAGTAATCTTTGATGTTACTGACACCACTTGCTGAAGGCTCTGATGATGGTTAGCATTTTTAGCAATAAAGTATTTTTAAATCAAGGTATGTACATTGTATTTTTATACATAACGCTAGTGCACACTTAACAGAGTACAGAATAGTATAAACATAACTTTACATGCACTGGCAAACAAAAAAATTCATGTGATTTGCTTTATTGTGGTAGTCTGGAACTGAACCCTCATTGTCTCCAAGGTATGCCTGTACCTTCTAATGAATTTCTTCTACTGTTTCTTGTAAAACCAGGTGTATTGATATCAGTCCCTCAATTTTTCTCAGAAAGTATTTCTCCGTCACTTTTTTTTCCTGAGATGCAGCAGTCCTAGAGATTTTTTTTTAATTACAAAGGCTTATCGGCTTTTTTATATTTTTTAATTGAAGTATAGTTTATTTACAGTGTGTGTTCATTTCAGGTATATGGCAAAGTTATTCAGTTATTATATATTCAGTTATTTAATTTATATATATATAATTATTTTCCAGATTCTTTTCCCATATAGGTTATTACAAAATATTCTCCCTCACTTTTGAAGAATAATTTTGCTCGACACAGAGTTGTAGGATGGTGTTTTTTTACATTGTGCACTTTAAATATTTCATTCCATTCTCTTGCTTGCATAGTTGGGGGGTTTTCTTTGTTGTTTTGTTTTTGGTATGTGAATGTTTACAGCAGCTTTATTCATAATCACCAAAACCTGGAAATAACTCAAATGTCATCTGGTGAATGAATAAATTATAGTACATCTGTACAATGCAATCCTACTCAGCAATAAAAAGTAATGAACTATTAATATATGCAACAACAAGGATAAATCTTATATATATATTTATTGCTAAGTGAAAGAACCCAGATTCCAAAGGATAAATACAGTTTGATTCCAGTTATATGATATTTCTTGCTTGCATAGTTTTTGAAAAGAGGTCTGATTTAATTCTTATCCTTAAGTAAAACTAAGGTTTGTTTTTTCCCTCTGGCTTCTCTCAGAATGTTCCCTTTGTCTTTGAGTTTTCTCCAGTTGAAAATGATGTGCTTGGCAGTGAAGTTTTTGGTGTTCTTTTTCTGTTTTTCATGTTTTGTGTTTTTCTTAGCTTCCTGGATCTGCAGTTTGCTGTCTATCACTAATGTTAGGAAAATCTCAGTGATGATTGCTTCACTTGTTTTTTTGTTCCTTTCTCCTTTTCTATCAGGTATTCTCATTGTGTGTATTTTACACCTGCTGTCATTGTCCCAAAGTTCTTAGATGTTGTATTCTTTTTTGTCTTTGCATTAGGCCCTGGTGAAATAGTCTCTTTTGAGGATAGGCCTTGTTAAGAATAGCTGTTTCAAAATAGCTTCTTTCTGTCTTTCCAATTTTGGAAACAGTGGTTTGCTCTGTGTCTTCAGTTCTTTGTTTTTTTTCTTGTGAGGTTAGGAATGATAGTTTCTAAGTTCATTATACAATGAACAAGAAAAGAGAAGTCTCTGTCTCCAGTTTTTTATGTTTGACTGCTGACAGCTTTGAAGCCTCATCCCTCCTTCCTCCTCTTGTGACCCACATGTATCCATGATGATAGGAAAGCCTTAGTTATCCTTCCTTTGGCAGTGACAAGAGATTCAATTCGTGCCTGCTCCTGCCCTTGTATGTGAACTCTCTCTTCAGTCCACCCACAACCTCAACTAAAAAATAAGTCCATGTACTTTTCCTTGCACTCTCAAGCCATTTCATGCCTTCTTGAGAGGCCTGCCTTACTCCTCAGAGACCTCAATTGTGGAAGTAATAAACCCTTTTGTACACTATTGGCAGTGTGTGGTGTCATCAACTTACGTATTCCTATATTCGGGGCTGGGTTGTTATGCTTCTGTGCACCATATGGGAGCTCAGAAATGAGAGATGTTGGGAGGATTGCCTCTGGAGTGGCTGGCCAGGAAACTTCCACCTGAAATTAGAGAATGGAGGTTTTACATTCTTTGGAGGAAAGCACTGTAAATCCTTTATGTATTATATAATCATGGGCAGATTCACCATCAGACCTTTGTGGAGGGTAGTGAATTCCTGTGCAATATGCAGCTCTTAACCTGTTCCTCAAGGTTATTTAGCAAGGGCTTTGACCAAAAAGAAATCTTTTAGCACTTTATCATTTCATTATGTGTGCCTTTGTGTGCTAAAAACTGGTGAGAAGCAGCTCTGAGGCTCATTGTGTATAGGGTTTTGTTGAGGTCTAAGTAGTTTTGTCTTTTTAGCATGTCATACCATGTGAAGTTGTCTGAGCCTTAACTTCTGAATAACTTCCTAGCTCCATGAATGGGACAGAGAGAGAATGGAGAAACTGCGTCTTCAATAAATTTTACACAAGCTAAAAGTACTACTTCTTTACAAGAATATTTGAATCTAGCCAGTTGCACCTGGCTATTTCTAATCACCTGGAGTAATTCTCAGGCCAGTATAGCAAACTGATCCTTGTCACAAGTTGGATTTCCACAGGCCTCCTGGACTGTCGTGTTTGGTGATGGGAATAGAAGAAAAGCTTCCAGTTCTTCACTGTGTTTTATTCCTTAAAAACTCCTGCAGATTTGACCTCATACATCAGTGGAGTGTACTGAGTTAAATGGTGTGTAATAACAAAGGAGATGAGTTATTTTCACAAGAAATTGATGTATTTAAAATGATACTTGATTCATTTGTGTAGCATTTCTCTCATTTCTCCAAGGTGCTCTAGACCCTGACATCAGAGAGCAATAACATTTAAAGTGATCACAGTGAAAATGAATAATTTGGTTGTGTTCATTATGCTGTTAAATTCATGAAGAAGTAAGTAAGGACATAGAGTCCGTTTCTGATGACCAAGACATAAAATAAATGTTTGAAGGTGACAGAATCACATGTAATCTTCCTATAAACTGAGTATAAATCCCCAGTTCTGTCAGATTCACACATCTTACTGGAAACATATTTGGGATGTTTTAGGACCCAGTGACCTTCGAGGATGTGGCTGTGAACTTAACCCAGGAGGAGTGGGCTTTACTGAATCCTTCGCAGAAGAAACTTTACAGAGATGTGATGCAGGAAACCTTGAGGAACCTGGCCTCAATAGGTAAGCATGACAACATTCCTTCACTTCTTCAGTTAGAGAACAAGTATTTCTTGCCCATCAACACTGTTCCAAGATGTGGAATATGGAAAAGGAATACAGTAGTCCCCCCTTATCTGCAGGGGATACATTCCAAGACCACCAGTGGATGCCTGAAGCTGCAGATAGTACTGAATCCTATACATACATACCTAGGATAATAAGTTTAATTTAGAAATTTGGTGCACAGTAAGAGATTGATAACAATAACTAAGAACAGAACACGTATAATAGACATGAACTTAACATGCATAAGTGTTAAGTGTCCATAACTTTTGCAGTTTGAGATGAGACAGCAAAACTAAGATCGATTTCTTTTTCCTTCTTCAAAATTTCACGATAGAAGATTCACTTTTCCTATACATCTTAGCAACATCAGTGTATGATTTTTTTCTTCCCTTAAATCAAGAACTTTCATCTTTTCACTTAAAAGAAGCACTTTAGGGCCTCCCTGGTGGCGCAGTGGTTGAGAGTCCGCCTGCCGATGCAGGGGATACGGGTTCGTGCCCCGGTCTGGGAGGATCCCATATGCCGCGGAGCGGCTGGGCCCGTGAGCCATGGCCGCTGGGCCTGCGCATCCGGAGCCTGTGCTCCGCAACGGGAGAGGCCACAACAGTGAGAGGCCCGCATACCGCAAAAAGAAAAAAAAAAAAAAAAAAGAAGCACTTTATAACTTTTCTTTGGCATATCCTAATTACCAATATCACTGTTCTTGCACTTTGGGGCCATCATTAATTAAAATAAGGATTACTTGAACACAAGCACTGCAATACCACCACAGTGATCTGAAAACTGAGATGGCTACTAAGTGATTGATGGGCAGGTAGCATATACAGCATGGATACACTGAACAAAGGGATGATTCACATCCTAGACAGGACAGAGCGGGACGTTGCAAGATTTCATCATACTACTTGGAAGCGTGCACAGATTAAATTAATATTTTCAGACTGCAATTGACCATAGGTAACTGACACCACAGAATGCAAAACTGTGGATAAGGGGGCACTGCTGTACATTGGTAAATAAACTAAGCATGGTCACAGCTCATCGTGGACCTAGAATCTAATATTTTTCTATAATTTCCAATAATTTGCATTATTTTTCTGGGTCTGCATTTTAGGAAAAAAATGGGACAATCATAACATTGAAGATTGGTACAAAATCCAAGGGAGAAAACTAAGGTGAGTCACACACAGTAGATAGCAGTGTGCCACATGAGAATCCTGGTATGTCATAAACTTTTTAAAATAAGCGAAAAAACAACCCCAGCTTCAAAGTTATCCTTAAATTTTTTTCACTGAAAACATTTACTTAAACATGACATAGATGTCCAGTGTTTTTGGAAACAATATTAAGAAACCCAATATATTAGTATTACTGTTTTCATAATAGCTATGTCAAGTCCTCTTACAGAGCTTTCAGTATAAATCACCCTCAAAAAATTCAGAAAGGGCAAAAAACCTTCACTTTTGCTATGAAATATAAAAATGTAATTCTAATATCCTACTAATAAATGTGAAATTGTTAAAGAAATCATTAATAATTTCTCATTTTTTACAGAAGTCATATGGTAGAAAAACTCTGTGAAAGCAAAGAAGGTAATCAAGATGGAGAAACTGTCAGCCAGATTCCAAATCTTAATCTGAACCAGGAAACTCTTTCTGGAGTAAAACCATGTGAATGTAATGTGTGTGGGAAAGTCTTCATGCATCATTCATTCCTTAATAGGCACATCAGATCTCACAGTGGACACAAACCATATGAGTATCATGAATATGAGGAGAAGCCATATAAATGCAAGGAATGTGGGAAAGCCTTCAGTTACCGCAAATCTGTTCATAGACATGAAAGGACTCACACTGGAGAGAAACCCTATGAATGTAAGGAATGTGGGAAAGCCTTCACATGGCTCACAACCTTTCGAAGACACATGATAACACACACTGGAGAAGGACCCTATAAATGTAAGGAATGTGGGAAAGCCTTTAGTTGTTCCACTTCATTTCGAGCACATGAAAGAACTCACACTGGAGAGAAACCCTTCGTATGTAAACAGTGTGGTAAATCCCTCAGGTCTCCTCTAGGTTTGAGAATACATGAAAGAAGTCACACTGGAGAAAAACCCTATGAATGTAAGCAGTGTGGTAAAGCCCTCAGTTGTCCCAGTTCCTTTCGAAGACATGAAAAGATTCACACTGCAGAGAAACAATATGAATGTAAACAATGTGAGAAAACCTTCAGTTCTCCTTTAGGTTTGCGAATACATGAAAGAATTCACACTGGAGAGAAACCCTATGAATGTAAGGAATGTGGTAAAGCCTTCATTTCTCTTTCAAGCATTCGTACACATATGATAACACACACTGGAGATGGACCTTATAAATGTAAGGAATGTGGGAAAGCCTTCATTTGTCCCAGTTCGTTTCGATCACATGAAAGGACTCACACTGGAGAAAAACCATATGAATGTAAACAGTGTGGTAAAACTTTCAGTTGGCCCAGTTCCTTTCGAATACACGAAAGAACTCACACTGGAGAGAAACCCTATGAATGTACAGAATGTGGGAAAACCTTCATTTATCGCACTACCTTTCAAGGACATGTGAGAAAGCACACTGGAGAGAAACCCTATAAATGTAAAGAATGTGGGAAAGCCTTCATTTCTCCCTCAAGTGTTCGAACACATATGATAATGCACACTGGAGATGGACCTTATAAGTGTAAGGAATGTGGGAAAGCATTCAATTTTCCCAGTTCATTTCGAATACATCAAAGAACTCACACAGGAGAGAAACCCTATGAATGTAAGCAATGTGGCAGAGCCTTCAGTTGTTACACATCCTTTCGAACACATGAAAAAACTCATACTGGAGAGAAACCTTATGAATGTACAGAATGTGGGAAAGCCTTCATTTATCGCACTACCTTTCGAGGGCACATGAGAATACACACTGGTGAGAAACCCTACAAATGTAGAGAATGTGGGAAAGCCTTCAGTCGACCCAATTCCTTTCGAAGGCATGAAAGATGTCATACTTAATAGAAACCTCTTGAATGTAAGCAGTGTGGGGAAAACATCAGTTGGCCTTCATTCTTACATGTGAAAACTCCCACTGGAAAGAAACCCTATATGTGTAAGAAATCTGAGAAAGCCTGATACAAATTAATCCATGTATAATGTGCCAGAAAAAAATAACATGAAAGAATAATTCTTAGAGTTATATTGTCTTTATCAGTGCTTCATTCTTAAAGGGGATCTGTCGACTGGATATTTACTACTTACGTTCAAAAATGAACACTGAAGTGAGAGAATTCTGTAAGTACTCTGTAAGCAATACTACATAATGATTAACAGGTATTGTTTTGTCCTCAAATCAATTAACATTTTTCTCTTTTCATTTTGAAGCCTGTTTGTTCCATGGTTGAATTGACATGTATTTCTAATATGTAGGTTGGTTTAATTTTTATGTTTTGATTGTTTTCTGTGGGGCTACTGATAAATGACATTTTGGTGTTTGTTGGGATTTTCGTACTGGCCTCCTGTAGTGCCAGGTATTGGATATTCCTTACCCATATATAGTCCATCCTTCTTATGAGAAAATCTACTCTTATTTTGGCCAGAAGAGCCTTATTTCATTTTCCTTACTAGTAAAAGATGGCATAAATTTGTAAATATCCTAGTGTATATAGTCTCATGTGAATTTCTATGTTTTGCCCTTTGCTCTTTGTCATTCCTTCTGGCTAGGATTTGAATAATAAAGAGTTTGCATTAACACATTATTGACCAGGGGATTTTTTCAGAAACTAACACCTGTGGCCAGCAATTTGTTACATAAATGAATATTGAAACACCCACGTTTGAGTAAATATCAACAACTTTTTTTGCACTTAATGTATTTATTTGAAACTTCATACATGTCTTACTAAAGCATTCTAATATTTCTTTAGAGTGTGATAGGCAGTATAGCAAGCACCTCTGTGCAGGGGAACAGAACATCTGTTACAAACATACTGTGTTTCACTGCACTTTCCCTTGGAAGAGCAGACTTTCTGGCGGCATTTTTTTTGGTCCTATGGGTATTATTTCCTCTAGAATATGTTCTTTTATTTTACTTGATAGTCAACAAGGTGGATCTTTGCAGTGTACTCTTTTAAAAACACCACAAGAAGGACCAGGTGCAGGACTACCACTGCATTCACCAGAATGGTCAGTTACCCATTCTCTAGCTACTGCTAACAAAAATTGCTTGTCAGTCATTTTACTCTGCGCATTAAGGCTACAATAAATTTTAAATGCATTGAATAAACCGCAGTTACTCAAATGGAAACCCACTTTCTTATACCATTTTCAAGTTTTCCAGAGGATTAAAAAAAAATTTTTTTTACATCTTTATTGGAGTATAATTGCTTTACAATGGTGTGTTAGTTTCTGCTTTATAAAAAAATGACTCAGTTATACATATGTTCCCATATTCCAGAGGATATTGAAGTTTGCTAGATACTGATCAGATTGATCAACTCCTTTAATATATTTATTATACACTAATATACAAGTGGACTTAGTCATCTGATGGCCAGTCCTCCTGTCTTCCTTTCCTGTAGATGCTATGGAGGCGTCATGAATAGTTGTCACCCTGCAGACTAGCTTCTTGTCTTTCCATGTAAGAAGAATCACTTCTCCCTTCCGTAAGAATGTCATTTCTCCCCTCTGTAGATTTTTAGATTTGTCCTTTAATTGGTTCGGTAGACCATGATTCTCTCTTATAGTCCCACAAACTCTGGTTTTAGTTTTCAACAATATTTCAGAAGTGGACACACTGTTGTAACAATTGTCTTGGTAAATATGGTGCCATGAACCAAGATAAGGTAAGACTGATAATACTGTTTCTTGCAGTTTCTTTACTTCACCCATGTAAATCTCAAGGTTGCATATATACCCAGTTTCACTTTCGCTAACAGTCCTGACCAAAATTCCGTATTTTGTAAGTTTTCCAGGATTTGAATCTGAGTTGTCTTCTCCACTTTATCAGTTCTCTCATCAAGTTATAGTTCTTGTTTGGGTGTACAGATTGATTGAAATTTTGGTAAAAAATAATCCAAAAGAGGTTTAACTTTTGAAATTCTTCAGGAAGTGGAGTTTTCTGAATTGTCATTAAAGTAAAGAAACGTCATTATTTGTTCTAACCTTCTTCTCGTCATAATCTTTGGAAAGATAGGTGTTTCAAGTAAGGGATCAGTCGACCAATATTCTTTCCAATGTGACTTTCTTATTTGTCCCATCGAAAGTATTAACCCAAGAAACTTCTTCATGTCACTATTGGTTACATCAGTCCATTTTAAAGCCTTATCATACTTTTTATATGATTTTTCATTCTGTTGGTGATACAAGTTTGTTTGAGAAGGAACCAGCTCAAAAAAGTTGTTACCAAAAATTAATTCTGTTACTTCACTAACACTTTGTGGGTTATTTGCACCTGGCACACCTGTAAAGTCTTCTGATTTTTGTGAAATGTTGTCTTCAATCCACTCTTCTGTAGAAGCAAAGGAGCATTCTCCAGCACTGTGAGTTTCATTTTCATTTCCTGTATCAGGATCAGTCACTAAGGTTTTTTGTCTTTTTTTGGTCTAATATTCACATCGTCTGAATCAGAACTATATTCTGAGACACTAGTATATACGTCACGTGGACAATCAGAGAAAGTATCTGCGTAAAATTCACCAAAAAAGTCTTCTTCACTCAAAATTTCACGATGCGTCATTTTTGAAAATTTTATGGTCATAAGCTTGCATTTATAATATATACAAGGTTGGAACAAAAACCTAACAGAGCAAAATGTGAATGGTAATGACAATCACAAGTTTTATAATGAACCTTGATGAATTTTAAGCTCTAACAACTTTGCACAGTGATGTTAATTGTATCACCCTCTAAAAATGTATTGGTATACCTCTGGTCAGTAACATTCAGGTAACAAAAGATGCATTAATACATCTCCTGTCAATAATGTGGACTTCCCTGGTGATCCAGTGGCTAAGACTGCGCACTTCCAATGCCAGGGGGCTGGGTTCAATCCCTGGTCAGGGAACTAGGTCCCACATGCTGCAACTAAGAGTTCGCATGCTACAACTAAAAAAAGAAAAATTCCACATGCTGCAACTAAGACCCAATGCAGCCAAATAAATAACTACTAAAAAAAATAATTGTTAAGACAGACCTGTCATTGAACAATAAAATGTAGAATTGGAGTTGGCTCTCCTACATTGTTTTGTCACCTGGGTAATGTGACATTTTCTATAATCCATTTCTCTTATAGTTCCATGTGAGAATTCACATGTAGCCTCACTCGCATGAGATTTGGAATTCAGAAATACAGGAGGCATTAGTCATATTTCAGCACCATGCAGGGAGACAGACATGTGTAGGAACTTTGAGGACACTTGTTGTAGCCTGTTTTCCTGATTCCTTAACCTTCCGATCCAGAGTATCCTGGAAACGACAATCAGCCGGTTGACTTCCATTTTCTCAGACATGCAGGTTTCCACACATCTTCACAAGTTCCAAATCAAAGATCCATCATATTTTGGATTTTCCTGCAAGTTTCCATGAGTCCACCAGGCAACTAATTCTAACTTTCATGGTTCAGAGTATTCTCTGATGCTTGGACTTCCATCTTCTCTAGATCATATTCACATAAGGTCTAATTTGTGTAGTAAACACCTAATTCTGGTGATACTGCTAGTGACCATGTGTTCCTGATTCCACTATGACAGCTGTGGTTGCACAGTCCAGAAGAACCACATTGGAGTTTGTTCCTCTGCTGCACTGTGCAGTGACTGCCCTGGCCCAGTCCCTCCAAGTGAGAATTGGCACCTTCCTCATATCAGGCAGATTGTGGGTGCTTCACGTTGCTCACAGCTGTACGCAGTTCCTCAGTACATTTTCAGTTATGTTTGATTGTGATTACAAACAATACATTTTTGTTGAACAAAATCTTCTGTTGTTTCTTAGAAATATTTTCATTAACTGTTTTCATACAATTTGCATACTAATAAATGTGTTTTTCATTTCCTGAGCACATATATTAAAATATTCTGTTGTAACTATGGATTTCCAGGTGAACTTTGTAATTTGATCAAGTTAATTGCTACACATTCTCATTCAATAATCCCTTGTATATACATGTTCGGGTATTTTTTTCCTCTGGTAAATTTTATTTTTATTTCTACGTAGTTATGATTTTTGTCTTGAAACGAATTTTTCATTTGTTTTGTCAGCGTCACGTGGCCAGAACCCACTGGGATCACAGCAGCAGCCAACAAGAGTGGTGTCGTAAATTGTAGTACTCAGAATGACCACAAACCCTAAATGACTGGATTTATCAGTAAGAGGGTGCTCAAAAGGATTTACGATTTGGGCTTTTGCTAGGTGATTTGATTACTCTTCAGGGAAGCAAGATGTTTCTGGATGTACTGGATGCTGCAAGAAGGTGAACTTAATTCTATCATAGGTAATCATAATCAATGTTTTCTAGAAGACAAAAACAGTGTAGTGAAGCTAAATCTAATTCACAGGAAGCTCCACAGTCAGTCATATTATTAAGAAGAGGAGAATCTTGGTCATTTTTGTGATTTGGAATTGTCTCATCATTTTTAGTGATATGGTTACAAAATACCCTTATTTTTGTCTTGATCCATTTGTGATCACTGAACAGCTTTGTCTGATGATGGAAGTGTTTGACATTTTTCTCTTCAACATGATAAAAGAACACAAGGCCAGCATCCAGTGCCCCGGTGTTGCTTTTTGCTTTTCCTACCCATTATCTTACACTTGCAGTGTTATACTGGATGGGTAGTGTTTACCATAAAGTACCTCAGTGAAAATATATAAATTCACTTCTTAGTAAAGTATATGATATCTTCTAATATCTCCTTTATAACTCAGCTGAGACCTATATGTTCAGGTAAATTGTGAGAGAACACAAACCTAGCAAGAGAGAAAGACAGGATCACTGTTCCTCAGAGACTATACTCTTGATGCTATTTCAACATGCCTGGCACTAGGTTCAACACCTACCCAATTTAGCACAAATAAACCACTCTAGGATTTGGATATAGAGGCATGAAACAAGTTCTTACAGTCCTGTTGCTCATATTTTTGTGGGAAAAGGGAGATAGTTAACAAATGATAAAGCTTTGGTTTATAAGATGGAAATGAGAGCTTTGAAGGAAAGTAAATACTGACGTGTGAGATAATAGGCTGGGAGTGTGTGTATATCTTTCTTATGAAGGTAGGAGCCTCGAGTGAGGATGTCACTATTGATCACTTGCATTTCTATTAACTTACAGGAACTGCTTGGGTGTGGAAGTAAATAGAGGGCAGCAATGTAGAAAGTCCTGCTTTCTTTGATTAATGGTAAAGATTCCCCATAAAGGTAAAGATATAGATATGGTTCATCTTCATTTTTGCAGTTTCCTGTATACAACATATGATCATGAGTTTGGACGTAGGTTTCTGGGACTTGAGACTTTCCTTTGATCTGGCCACAGATATTTGTGGCATCTTTTTGTTTAACATCCTTTAAGAAACTATTCACTTTAACTATTTCAAGTTTTATATTTGGCATTTTCATTTTGCTTGTATACTGACTGACACAGTATATACTCTGTTTAACCCTGGATTTCCCCCCAGTCTGAGAAAAGGTTATGTTCATCTGCACTGTTCTAGCCCATCCTGAGTTTATCCTGTGAGTAGAGTGATATTTATGTAAGTCTACTATGATTTCCTGGTGGAAACAACAAAAAGAGCTATGGATGTTTAGAAGGCAATTATCCAAGGAATTACTGAGGTGAGCTACAGAGAGAGGGTATCATTTTGAGTAATATCCTAATTTAATGTGAAAGGAGATAGTGGAAATTTTTAATGCCTTTCTACAAGAGAATTAGTTGAAAGCTTTTTTTTTTCAGTGACCCACAAAGCCTCATATCCCATCTTGCTGTTCACACGTATCATTTCCATATGCTTAGACTTCCAGCACATATTCTAGAGTAGGAGGATACAAAAGTAACAGCTCTTGAGTTTTATTAAAGAGCAAAGGAAAGCCAAATTCTGTTCATTTTTAGTGCTAACTTACATTTTCTTACCACTGTAAAGATTGTCATTTCATAATTATTAGTCTCCCTTTTGACGCCCCTGCCAATCATTCCTTCCATCATTCCTAACATCTTAACGAGAAGGTTAACCATGGTAGAAGAGGTTATTACCCAAACTTACAGAGCTCACAGTAATGGAATCTCAGTTTTGAAAGCCTAATGTATGCCACCAACTTAACTGAAAACTTGTCAAAATTTTAAACTCAGAACACTGCAAGGGACTTCCCTGGTGGTCCAGTGGCTAAGACTCTGCACTCCTAATGCAAGGGGCCCAGGTTCAATCCCTGGTCAGGGAACTAGGTCCCACGTGCCACAACTAAAGATCCTGCATGCTGCAACTAAAGAGCCCATATGCTGCAACTAAGACCTGACACAGCCAAATAAATATTTTTAAAAAGAAGAATAACACTGTAAGAAATTACTCACTTTGAAAGAAAATATGGCATCAAATTTTACAGATGACTCAAGTGGCAATATGTTCTATTTATGTTACATTCTGGAAAGGCATACATAGGGACCTAAAACATCAGTCAGTGGTGAAGGGGTTTGGTAGAAAGGGGCATCATAAAAATGTTCTTTTGGGGTGATGGAGTATAACCCATCTTTTGGTGGTAGCATTACTGTACACTTGTGAGAACTCACAACTACACTTAAAATGTGGTATATATACATATTTAAAATAATTAACAAAAACCAAAACCAATGCTTTCACATGCTAGGAAAATGTTAAACTTAGCTGAATCTTGATTTTTACATGTGCGACAGTTATTTCCACCACCTTTTGGTACTATTTACAAAGAATTGAAGGACCAGAAAGAAGGACTCAGTCCTCAACAGGCCTCTCTTGAAATCTCAATTTAGAAAACACCCTATAGGGCTACACTGACCCTCATCTCATAACAGGAGTGGAGTGAGAGGGCTCCCAGATTTTTTTTTTTTTTTTTTTTTTTTTTTTTTGGTGGTACGTGGGTCTCACTGTTGTGGCCTCTCCCGTTGCTGAGCACAGGCTCTGGACGCACAGGCTCTGGACGCACAGGCTCAGCAGCCATGGCTCACGGGCCCAGCCGCTCCACGGCATGTGGGATCTTCCCAGACCGGGGCATGAACCCGTGTCCCCTGCATCAGCAGGCGGACTCTCTACCACTGCACCACCAGGGAAGCCCCCAGATCTTTTGAGTTTAAGTTAGGTTCCACGGTCAGATCTTTGGAAGTACTATGGTTCTGAAACATAAAGGTGTATCCCACAGTCTCCCCAAGTGGAATCTGCCTGGGAACATCCTAATTCATGATCATCAGCATCGTATCTTTTCCAGGCTCATCTTAAGGCCATTTCCAGCTCTACATTTTCCAGCTCAAGCCTACTCTGTACCTCCTACTTGCAAACATCTTTAGAAATCCACACCTGCCCCACTCTGGAAAATTTCTCTGTGGCAACACCAGGGGGCTGTGAGCTGAGATGGTGGAAAAAACAGCGGTCAAACCCATGTCATGGGCACATACCTCTCAGCTGCAACAATCCCAGCTGTCCCATAATTATCATCTCTACTTGCTTACTTACAAAATACTTAAAAATCTGCAGATTTTGAACAGGAAAACAGAAGGATCTAGACTCTAGCCAGCTTTCCATTTTGTCTTGGGTCATGAAGCCGGGATCCCTCAGGCTTTTTTCACCACAGAGGCTTCCTCATTGTAAAGACAATGGTACCTACAGGATAAAGCCAAAAATGGGACCTCTGGCACATCTCAACTACAGGAGGAAGTGTGCTCCTTTCTGAGTAATGCAGTTGTTCTGGAGGAGGTCATCCCTTTTCTAGACTCATTGGCCGTTTGGAGAGTCGCTTAGGATCACATGAAGGACCATGAGAGTTCATATACTTAATAGACCATGTGCTACCACCACACCTGATGGAGTCCGTTGGAGAGAATGGCAGGTTCTGCCCCCGATCAAACAAGATATCCCTGATAAAAACTGGAAGAGATATGGGAACATATGTATATGTATAACTGATTCACTTTGTTATAAAGCAGAAACTAACACACCATTGTAAAGAAATTATACTCCAATAAAGATGTAAAAAAATAATAAATAAATTAAAAATAAATAAATAAATAAATAAGAGGTTTAAAAACAAACAAAACTGCACCCAAGCATCTGCTCAAACTCCAGCAAGCACGCTAGCACTACAGGACGCCCTGGCAAATAGTCAAACTCATCTGCATATTTTCACAGATCCTTTGTTGCCAATGATCTTGCTATCCAGTCCCACCAGTAGTGACAAGAACTCCTTATGTAACTCCGTATCACTGCTCTGGAATAAAGAACTCTGGGAATATCTTGCCTCACAGTTACCCAATCAAGGTCACTCCTAACTGCACGTATGGAAGCTCTCAGACCTGATGGTATTAATCTTGGCCCTGTGGGCCCATGAAATGTGAAACCACTGAGAGACCTCTACCCTAAAGCTCTAGGCAGAATGCAAGGGACTCCCCTCCTCTGCCATGGCTAACTTACTAACTGCCAAGTTTACCTGATAAGGGGAAAAATGCCCCTAGTAGTATAATCAATGGACATAATTTCCAGGCTGAGGAAGGGGTCCCTACAGCTGATGGAAAATAGACTTAATAGGACCCTTTATCCCCTCAGCAGGACTACTTGCTATGCTCTGACCATGGTATATACTTATATAGGCATATTCCTCACTTATCCTACTAGACACGCCACTGATGAAGCCAAAACGGAAGGACTCACCAAGACACTGATGTGACCTACTCATTTCTCAAAAACAAACAAAAACCTCAAGACACTGGGCTCTAGAAAAAGGCATTCCGTGGCACTTTTACTTCTTATGACCCCAGGATACAGCCCTCATAGAAGCTAGAATGGCTTCCTTAGACCGTGTTAACTTCTAAATGAGTCTTCCTGCTGTCAGAGGCATTAGTTAGACCCTCCCACACCCCCCACCTCAGTATATGGGCCCATTACTTTGTTCTGATCCTCAGGCTTAGTGACACCTTATAAATAGAGGCCTTTCTGCACAAGACATTTCTGTCAAATGGTCATTCTCAGCAATCCTTTTGTTTACTGTAAGAGTTTCCAGTAGCAAACACTCATATCCCGCCACCGGACATTCCTCCTAACACAACCCATACTCTGTACCCTGGATGTCAATATTTTATTTGGGGCATCCTCCTTCATAATACGCTGTGGCCCTTCCCAACACAAATGTGCTGTTTTCTTACCGATTGCACTCACTGTCATGAGAGTCACTGGCATTGCCCAGGGTACACACGATGCCATTCAACAAACTCACATCACTGATCCCAGTCAAGAAATATCTGAAACAGGGCTTCCCTGGTGGCGCAGTGGTTGAGAGTCTGCCTGCCGATGCGGGGGACGCGGGTTCGTGCCCCGGTCCAGGAGGATCCCACATGCCGCGGAGCAGCTAGGCCCATGAGCCATGGCCGCTGAGCCTGTGTGTCCGGAGGCTGTGCTCCGCAACGGGAGAGCCCACAACGGTGAGAGGCCCGAGTACTGCAAAAACAAACAAACAAACAAACAAAAAAACCAAAAAACTGTCTGAAACATTCTAAACACATGCAGCAGACAACTAACGTTTTAAAGGCTTTCCATGAAGGGGAACTCCCTGGCAGCCATGGTGGCTGATGACTAGTTGACTTTAGACTATTTATTGCCACCCGGGGAAAGTTCTGTTCCCTTAAAGGATTGCTTGCTGCCTGTGGGTAAACAACATGGCAAGGGGCCACCAATAACTCAACACATGAGAAAACAAATGAAAATAATGAATAACATTACTAAGGTAATTGAATTGAGTTCTGGAACCCCACTGACATATTTTCCTGGATTTCTCCAACTCCTTAGGATGACTGGAATTGGAATGCTTTTTTCAAGACTTCCTCATCTTAATGATAACATGTTGCTTGTGCTTTTCACATGGCTATTCAAATTCTTGTGAGATGTGGCATAATTCAGTCCACAGTCATCAGGAGTGAATTTTAATAAAGACACTGACACATCCATTTTTGATGTGTAACTGTTAATTGGTTTTAGATACCCACTCACCCTGCCTGGTCTGCAATAGGCAATCAAGTTACAAAGGTAGACACATGCCTCTTTTCTCTTTGTGCCAGTGGATAGGAGGGTCAAACCTTGAATACCCAAACTCAACTCCTTGATACATCTTTGCTGCAGCCACCTGCACCCACTTACACTTGCCCTATTCTCCTAAAAATTTCCTTTGCGGAATAAACCGGGAGCAGAAGCCACTAGAGCCAGTAAACTGTAGGAACACATGAATTGCTGAAGACACAATGTAAACTAGCTCGAGAATTAAAAGGTTTGCAGGACCCAGTCTTAGAGGGCCACCCACAATTCATGAATTCTTCCTGCAGGAGCCAAACCATGTTCTTACCATACAGACTTAAAAAACAAATTGCCTTATGCTTCATGCAGCAAACAGGGAAATATTTTGATATATACACAGTGCATTCTGTTCTTTGTATCTTAGGCTATTTCTCAAAGGAAACTAGCTTGCCAAAGCTTTATCTGATTAGAGAAAGAGGAATTATGCAACTCCAGCCCTTTTCAGCTTTCCTCTCTGATTAAAAAAAAAAGGAAAAAAAGAAAGGCTGAGAAATTTCTCTGATTTTCATAGTCCAGTCCATAGTAACAGTCCTATGCACAGTCTCTTCCACCAAAACATTGCAGGCTTAATCATAACATAATAGAACATATTCCATCCCAAATACCTTACCACCATATATCATAAGGGTCCCAATATAGTAACAGTGGATTAAAACAGAGAGCTGCAAGACATAGACTCTACTCAAGAATGAGCTTCTGGGACTACTCAAACACCAGGAAGAAAAATTCAAGGGCACTAGGGGATATTGAAGCTCCTGATACTTACAGCTATGACAAGCATTAAACATACTCTAACTCCTGTTTAAGAACACATAAAACCTCACGCTAAAGACCTATCTGCCTCAAATTACCTGATACATCTGGTTTTCAACCCAAAATTAGAAGGCATACTAAAAGGTAAGAGAAAACACATTGTGAAGAGAGAAAGCAATCATCAAAACAATTCTCAGGTACAGGAGAGATTCTTGAATGACCAGGCTATTAATTTAAAATAACTATTAATATCAAACAAAGCTGACTTCAGAACAAGGAAAATTATCAGGGAGAAAGAGGGGCATTACATACAGATAAAAAGAGTGGATGAGTGTGTTATTTTTACTGGGAGTTCAGGACGACCTAAAAACAAGGTGACATTTGAGCAGAGGCCTCATGCCAAACTGGGTGGAAGACAGGAGGCTATCTGGGTATGTGCTCTGCAGAGGAAAGATCCACTGCAAAAGCCCTGAGGAAGGTGTTGTTTCAGATGTTCAAGGCTTAAAATGTAGCCAGTGTGGTGAGCAATGAGCACAGGGAGAGTGGTGAGAGATGGTGTCAGAGGGGATTGAGGAAAGAGGTTGCCTCCCTGCTGCTGCTGAGACTTAAAGACACAGGAAGTCCCTTGTTCACAATCTGTTCCTTGTATCTTATTAATTTTCATTTCAAAGAATCTTGTGGGGCTTCCCTGGTGGCACAGTGGTTGAGAGTCCGCTTGCCGATGCAGGGGACACGGGTTCGTGCCCCGGTCTGGGAGGATCCCACATGCCGCAGAGCGGCTGGGCCCGTGAGCCATGGCCGCTGAGCCTGCGCGTCCAGAGCCTGTGCTCCGCAACGGGAGAGGCCACAACAGTGAGAGGCCCGCGTACCGCAAAAAAAAAAAAAAAAAAAAGAATCTTGTGAATACACATAGATCCCCTCATCTTCACGTGTTGGGTAACATTTTGTCCTCTTTATTTTTCCTGCACATATCTTTTCTTTTTTCTTTTTTTAACATCTTTATTGGAGTATAATTGCTTTACATTGTTGAGTTAGTTTCTGCTGTACAACAAAGTGAAATAGCTATATGTATACATATATCCCCATAACCCCTCCCTCTTGCATCTCCCTCCCACTCTTCCTATCCCACCCCTCTAGGTGGTCACAAAGCACCCAATTGATCTCCCTGTGCTATGTGGCTGCTTCCCACTAGCTATTTACTTTACATTTGGTAGTGTATATATGTCCATGCCACTCTCTCACTTCGTCCCAGCTTCACTTCCCCCTCCCCATGTCCTCAAGTCCATTCTCTAGGTCTGTGTCTTTATTGCTGTCCTTTGTCTGTGTACTTCAGAACCCTTTTTTTAAATTTCTATATATATGTGTTAGCTTACAGTATTTGTTTTTCTCTTTCTGACTTACTTCACTCTGTTTGACAGACCCTAGGTCCATCTACCTCAATACAAATAACTCAATTTTGTTCCTTTTTATGGCTGAGTAATATTTCATTGTATATATGTGCCACATCTTCTTTATCCATTCATCTGTTGATGGACACTTGCTTCCATGTCCTAGCTATTGTAAATAGTGCTGAAATGAACATTGTAGTACATGACTCTTTTTGAATGATGATTTTCTCTGGGTATATGCCCAGCAGTGGGATTGCTGGTCATATGACAGTTCTATTTTTCATTTTTAAAGGAACCTCCATATTGTTCTCCATAGTGGCTGTATCAATTTACATTCTCACCAACAGTGCAAGAGGGTTCCCTTTTCTCCACACCCTCTCCAGCATTTATTGTTTGTAGATTTTTTGAGGATGGCCATTCTGACCGGTGTGAAGCAACACCTCATTGTAGTTTTGATTTGCATTTCTCTAATGATTAATGATGTTGAGCATTGTTTCATGTGTTTGTTGGCAATCTGTATATCTTCTTTGGAGAAATGTCTATTTAGGTCTTCTGTCCATTTTTGGATTGGGTTGTTTGTTTTTTTGTTATTGAGCTGCATGAGCTGCTTATAAATTTTGGAGATTAATCCTTTGTCAGTTTCTTCGTTTGCAAATATTTTCTCCCATTCTGAGGGTTGTCTTTTCATCTTGTTTATGATTTTCTTTGCTGTGCAAAAGCTTTTACGTTTCATTAGATCCCATTTGTTTATTTTTGTTTTTATTTCCATTTCTCTAGGAGGTGGGTCAAAAAGGATTCTGCTGTGATTTATGTCATAGAGTGTTTCTGCCTAGGTTTTCCTCTAAGAGTTTTATAGTGTCTGGCTTTACATTTAGGTCTTTAATCCATTTTGAGTTTATTTTTGTATACGGTGTTAGGGAGTGTTCTAATTTCATTCTTTTACCTGTAGCTGTCCAGTTTTCACAGCACCACTTGTTGAAGAGGCTGTCTTTTCTCCACTGTATATTCTCGCCTCCTTTATCAAAGATAAGGTGTCCATATGTGCATGGGTTTATCTCTGGGCTTTCTATCCTGTTCCACTGATCTATATTTCTGTTTTTGTGCCAGTACCATACTGTCTTGATTACTGCAGCTTTGTAGTATAGTCTGAAGTCAGGGAGCCTGAATCCTCCAGCTCCGTTTTCATTATCAAGATTGCTTTTGTTATTTGGGGTCTTTTGTGTCTCCATACAAATTGTGAAATTTTTTGTTCTAGTTCTGTGAAAAATGCCATTGGTAGTTTGAAAGGGATGGCGTTGAATCTGTAGATTGCTTTGGGTAGTAGAGTCATTTTCACAATGTTGATTCTTCCAATCCAAGAACATGGTATATCTCTCCATCTGTTTGGATCATCTTTAATTTCTTTCATCAGTGTCTTATAGTTTTCTGCATACAGGTCTTTTGTCTCCTTAGGTAGGTTTATTCCTAAGTATTTTATTCTTTTTGTTGCAATGGTAAATGGGAGTGTTTCCTTAATTTCTATTTCAGATTTTTCATCACTGATGTATACGAATGCAAGAGGTTTCTGTGCATGAATTTTGTATCCTGCATCTTTACCAAATTCATTGGTTAGCTCTAGTAGTTTTCTGGTAGCATCTTTAGGATTCTCTATGTATAGTATCATGTCATCTGCAACCAGTGAGTTTTACTTCTGTTTTCCAATTTGGATTCCTTTTATTTCCTTTTCTTCTCTGATTGCTGTGGCTAAAACTTCCAAATCTATGTTGAATAATAGTGGGGAGAGTGGGCAACCTTGTCTTGTTCCTGATCTTAGTGGAAGTGGTTTCAGTTTTTCACCATCAAGGATGATGTTGGCTGTGGGTTTGTCATATACAGCCTTTGTTACGTTGAGGAAAGTTCCCTCTATGCCTACTTTCTGGACAGTTTTTATCATAAGTAGGTGTTGAATTTTGACAAAAGCTTTTTCTGCATCTATTGAGATGATCATATTGTTTTTCTCCTTCAATTTGTTAATATGGTTACCCACCTCCTAGAAAAATGGAAATAAAAACAAAATTAAACAAATGGGACCTAATGAAACTTAAAAGCTTTTGCACAGCAAAGGAAACCATTAACAAGATGAAAAGAAAACACTCAGAATGGGAAAAAATATTTACAAACAAAACAAATGACAAAGGATTAATCTCCAAAATATACAAGCAGGTCATGCAGCTCAATATGAAAAAAACAAACAATCCAATCCAAAAATAGGAAGAAGACCTAAATAGACATTTCTCCAAAGAAGATATACAGATTGCCAACAAACACATGAAAGGATGCTCAACATCACTAATCATTAGAGAAATGCAAATCAAAACTACAATGAGGTATCACCACACACCAATCAGAATGACCATCATCAAAAAATCTACAAACAATAAATGCTGGAGAGGGTGTGCAGAAAAGGGAACCCTCTTGCACTGTTGGTGGGAGTGTAAATTGATACAGCCACTATGGAGAACAGCATGGAGGTTCCTGAAAAAACTAAAAATAGAAATACCATATGACCCAGCAATCCCACTACTAGACATATATCCTGAGAAAACCATAATTCAAAAAGAGTCTTGTACCACAATATTCATTTCAGCACTATTTACAATAGCCAGGACATGGAAGCAACCTAAGTGTCCATCGACAGATGAATGGATAAAGAAGATGTGGCACATATATACAATGGAATATTACTCAGCCATAAAAAGAAAGGCAATTGAGTTATTTGTAGTGAGATGGATGGACCTAGACTCTGTCATACAGAGTGAAGTAAGTCAGAAAGAGAAAAACAAATACTGTATGCTAACACATATATATGGAATTAAAAAAAAAAGGTCATGAGGAACCTAGGGGCAAGATGGGAAGAAAGATGCAGACCTACTAGAGAATGGACTTGAGGACATGGGGAGGGGGAAGGGTAAGCTGGGACAAAGTGAGAGAGTGACACTGACATATATACACTACCAAATGTAAAATAGATAGCTAATGGGAAGCAGTCACATAACACAGGGAGATCAGCTTGGTGCTTTGTGACCACCTAGAAGGGTGGGATAGGGAGGGTGGGAGGGAGGGAGGCTCAAAGAGGGTAGAGATATGGGGATATATGTATATGTATAACTGACTCACTTTGTTATAAAGCAGAAACTAACACACCATTGTTAAGCAATTATACTCCAATAAAGGTGTTTAAAAAAAAAAAGATGTGGCACATATATACAATGGAATATTACTCAGCCATGAAAAGAAACAAAATTGAGTTATTTGCAGTGAGATTGATGAACCTAGAGTCTGTCATACAGAGTGAAGTAAGTCAGGAAGAGGAAAAGAAATACCATATGCTAATATATATATGTGGAATCTAAAAAAAAATAGTTGTGAAGAACCTAAGGGCAGGACAGGAATAAAGATGCAGACATAGAGAATGGATTTGAGGGCACGGGGAGGGGGAAGGTTAAGCTGGGACAAAGGAGAGAGGGACACTGACATATATACACTACCAAATATAAAATAGATAGCTAGTGGGAAGCAGTCTCATAGGACAGGTAGATCAGCTCTGTGCTTTGTGACCACCTAGAGGAGTGGGATAAGGAGGATGGGAGGGAGACACAAGGAGGGGATATGGGGATATATTTATACGTATAGCTGATCCACTTTGTTATACAGCAGAAAATAACACAACATTGTAAAGCAATTATACTCCAATAAAGATGTTAATAAATAAATAAATAAATAAATAAATAGATTGAAAGAGCAAGAGAACAGCAGTGAAAAAACTAGCGAAACAAAATTTACTGATAAAAAAATCAGTGCATTAGTAGTAAGATTGCTAACTAATAAGAGAAAGAATTAATGAACATAGTGATAATTTTAACACAGAACTAGAAAATACTAAAAAAAATAGTCAATACTAAAGAATACAATAACTGAAATGAACAACAACTCGAAGTATTTAATAGCACACCAGGTGATACAGAAGAATGCATAAGTTATCTGGAATATAGAATAATGGAAATCACCCATACATTGAGCAAAGTGAAAATAAATTAAAAATGAGAATAGTTTGAGGGATCTATCGGGCTACACTAAGAATACCAACACTGACATAATTTGGGGGTCTCAAAAGGAGAAAAGAGAGAGAGAAGGTGGTCAAAATGTATTTGATGAAATTATGGCTGAAAACCTCCCAAACCTGAATAAGGAAGCAGATATTCAGGTACTGGAAGCAAATAGGGCTTCCAAAAAAGATGACAGCAACTGGACCCACACCAAGATATATCAATTAAAATGGGAAAATTAAAGATATATGTTTCTAAAGGCAGCACCAGAAAAACTGTTGGGTACAAGGGAGTCCCAAAAGTCTATCCACTGATTTTTTTTTTTTTTTTGCAGAAACTTTGCATGCCAGAATGGAGTGGCATGATATATTTAAAGCACTGAGAGGGAAAAACCTGCAAACTAGGGCACTCTACGGAGCAAGATTATCATTTAGAATTGCAGGAGAGAGAAAGAAATTTTCAGACAAGCAAATAATTTATCAATACTAAACCTACCCTAAAAAATGATATAGGGTTTTTTTTAAGAAGGAAAGAAAAAGTCATAACAAAGGGTAAGAATCTGTAAGAAAGAGAAAATCTCACTGGTAAAGGCAAACATATAGAAAAGGATGAGGATCAACCACTTCAACTAGTATGAAGATTGAAAAGACAAAAAATAATTGCAAAATTAACTATAACTACAATAAGAAGTAAGGGAATGAACAGGGAGATGGCAAATATGACATTAAAAACACAAAATGTGGAGGGAGTAAAAATGTAGTCCTATTAGAATGTGTTTCAACTTAAAGGACAACCTGTTTTGAAAAGTAGATATAGTCATAGGTCAACATATACAAACCTCGTGGTAACCATACATCAAAAACCTACAATAGATACACAAAAACTAGGGCAAAAGGAACACAACCGTATTGCTAAAAATCAAATCACAAAGGAAGAAACAAAATGAATAAAGAACTATAAAAACAAACAGAAAGCAAGTAACAAAATGGCAATAAGTACATGCCTATCAATAATCACCTTAACTTTCAATAGACTAAATGGTCCAATAAAAAGACATAGGGTAACTGATTGGATTTTTTTAAAAAAGACCCTTCAATATGCTGCTTACAAGAGACTTCAGAGCTAAAGACACACACAGACTGAAAGTGAGGGGATGAAAAAAGATATTTAATGTAAACGGAAACAACAAGAAGGTGGGGATAACAATACTCACATCGGAAAAAAATAGACTTTAAACAAAGTCTATAAGAAAAGACCAAGAAGGGCATTCTCAAATGATAAAGAGATCAATATAAGAGGAGAATATTACACTTTTTAACATATACGTACTAAATACAGGAGCATCTAAATATACAACACAAATATTAACAGACATAAAGGGAGAAATTGACAATAATTGAATTATAGTAGGGGACTTTAACACCACACTTACATTTATGGACAGATCATCTAGGCTTAAAATCAGTAGCGCAACAGAGGTCTTAAATGGGACAACAGACCATTTGACTTAATAGTTATCTATGGGACACCACATCCCAAAACAGCAGAATACACAGTCTTTTCAAGTGAACATCTGTATGTCTTCCTTACAAAAATGTCTATTGAGTGTCTTCTGCCCATTTTTATTAGGGTTGTTTGTTTTTTAATATTGAATTGATTGAATCATTTATATTTTTGGATAACAACCCGTTATTGGATATACAATTTGTAAATATCTTTTCCCATGAGTAGGTTGTCTTTTCATTTTGTTGGTGGTTTCCTTCACTGTGCAAAGATTTTAGTTTGATGTAGTCCATTTATTTATTTTTATTTCCCTTGCCTGATGAGATATATACAAAAATATTGCTAAGACCAGTGTCAAAGACGTATTGCCTATCTTTTTTGCAGCTTTTTGAGTAACTTCCTGACATTATCTTGAATTCTCTACTTGTCTGATCACAATCTTCCATGACATTAAGATTGGTTTCTGGAAAACTGTCATTTTCTTTTCTTAAAACAAATTATTATAGTTGATTTACAATATTGTGTTAGTTTCTGATGTACAGAAAAATGTATCATATATATATGGATATATATATATATATATCTCCATTCTTTTTTAGATTCTTTTCCCATATAGATCATTACAGAGTATTAAGAAGAGTTGCCTGTGCTATTATTTTCTTTTTCTAATTTCAGGTTACTGTGGTTTTCATGGGTTGCTCCTCTGCCAATGCATTTGAGAAAAAAAATATATATATATATATTATACACACAAGTTGACCCTTGAACAACAAGAGGGTTAGGGCCTCCAACCCTCTGTATAGCCAAAAATCCTCCTATAACTTTAAAGTAATTTTTCTGTATCCCTGGATAAACTAACCTTAATAAAAAATATTATAAATTGTCTTGGTTGTTAAGTGTATTTTTTATATGAGTAATGCAACTCACAACCATTCCTTCAGGGAAACAGGAGAAAATTACTTGGGATGACACATGTCATTTGAGAAGTAACTATTATTAATAAATCTATGGTGCTCCATCCAAGAAATGGAATTTCCAAACATTTTTGATCCAAAGGTAGGAAAATTTTGAAGTAGAAAAAACAAAAACTGCCTATATATCAGACTGAGGATAAAGCTTAATAAAGAGAGTTACTAAAATTGTATAAAGAAGCTGAATCAAAAAAATAATAAATCCCAGGAAATAAGTAGAAGGAGCAAATTTTATTTTACAATGATCAAAGAATCACATTTTCTCATTCCGAGGCTTTGAGTTATGCGATCAAGGGCACTTCATCACCCCAGTACAACTGGCCATTTTATACTTGGCATCAAATAGAATCTCTTCAGAGCCCGCTTTATGTCTTTATTTTTCAGACTGTAGATGAAGGGGTTGAGCATGGGTGTGACCACAGTGTACATCACTGAGGCTGTTGCACTTGAGAGTGAGCTGTGGGTAGCAGCAGAGCTAAGGTACACTCCTAAGGCCATACAATAAAATAAGGAGACAACCGAGAGGTGAGACACACAGGTGGAAAATGCTTTATACTTCCCCTGAGCTGATGAGATTCCTCGTATGCAGAAAACTATTTTAGAGTAAGAGTAAAGGATACAAGCAAAAGGACCAACACCCATCAGGACAGCTGCAAAATAGATCACCATGTTATTTAAAAAGTTGTCAGAATTGGAAAGTTGCACCACCTGATTCAGTTCACAGAAAAAGTGGGGGATTTGCACATCTGGACAGAAAGACAATTGCAACACCGTTAAGCTGCGTAACAAGGAATACATAGCAATCATTACCCAGAATATCAGAACCAGCAGTCCACAGAACCGGGGGTTCATGATGACCATGTAGTGCAAAGGGTGGCAGATGGCCACAAAGCAGTCATAGGCCATCACTGTCAGGAGAAGGTCATCTAATTCTCCAAAGAGAATGTAAAAATACATCTGGGTGATGCAGCCTTCATAGGTTATGACTTTGCTCTGGGTCTGAATGTTCCACAACATCTTTGGGATGGTGGTAGAGGTGAAACAGATGTCTACAAAGGACAGATTGGAGAGGAAGAAGTACATGGGGGTGTGGAGGTGGGAGTCTGAGCTGACAGCCAAGATAATGAGCAGGTTTCCAAACACAGTGATCAGATACATGGAGAGAAAAATCCCAAATATGAGGGGCTGCAGTTGTGGTTCCTCTGAAAGTCCCAGAAGAAGAAATTCTGAAATTTGTGTATTGTTACCTGGTCCCATGGGGTAGAGGTGACTATCAGGAAAAAGGAAAATAACATGACTAATTTTCACACAAACTGGCATAACTCACATAGCTGAAATACTGCAATTTCTATTTATCCCTCAAGAAATTAATGTTAATATTTTTTATAGGTAAGTTCTTTGAAGGTATACTCCATTTCATCTCTGACTAGGAATTTTTGTCCCATTCTCAGCATATTTCCAAAGAGGTCATATATTCTAGAGTTTTAATGTATTCTTTCATACATTTGAGAAATATATATTGAGTGCCAACCATGTTCCCAGAACATGAAGGCAATAAGTGGAGAGTGTGAAAAAACCAATCTCCCACAATACAAGGATGGTGAAAGATGATATGCAAATAAAACATTATATAATATGTCATATGGTGACAGATGCTATGAAGAAAAGAAAACCAGGTATAAAGGAGAGAATAGTAGGAGGTGTTATTTTGTACTGAGTGTTCTGGTAAAGGCAACAAACAAGGTGATAATTGAACAGATAGCTCAAGAAAGAAAAAGAAGGAGCTAGTAAGATAATAGGAGAAGTGTGTGCCTCACAGAAGGAACGGACGGACGTGAGGAAAATGCTTGTTCCATGTATTCAGATCCAAACAAGGAAGCCAGTGGGGCAGAGAAATAAGCAAAAGGGGGAGTAATTAGAGACGGTGTCAGAGGATGCTGAGGAAAAAGTGGCCTCCCTGCTACAGTTAAAACTTCAATACACAGAGAATCTCTCCTTCCATGTTGCTCCATGCACATGAATTGAGCTGCAAAGGCTTCCTGTGAATTATATCAGATCACCTTCTTAGTTCCATCTGTTGATTGAATTCTGGCCTCTCTATTATAAGTCATCTTAATATTTGAGTCCAGGTGCCTCTACTTTAAGAACTGCTCTCACTCCACAAGGCACAGGCACAGACATACACCATGGCCTCCTGAGCTGTGTTATTACTATGCTTTTCTCACCCAGATCCACTCTCCTTAGGCCATAAGTGATTGCAACTCAAGCTGGTCAGATCAGATTATCCTTCTCCTCAAGAATGTATAAATGGTCCCCAGAAATTCCAGTTCATAAGCTTCCCATGGAACAATAAACTTGGGGTTTCTTTTTGGTATGGCCACTTTCTGTTCCATGTTTAAAGAACTATAGAAAGCATGAGAGAGGGAAAGAGAGAGAGAGAGAGGGATGGAGAGGAATGAAATGGACATTAAGGGGAAAAATATCCAACAAACACAAATGGCCCCTGAGACAATGCAATGAAGAAAAGCTTCCTTGGTTAGTCAACATTCCAGCTCCAGTGACATCTCCTTGATGCACAGGAAAAATAATTTTAAAATATCTTTTTGCCAAGGACATAAACAGTGATATCTTTATGATGTGAAACACCTTACAGTTTGAGTAGCCCAAGAGGAAAATAAGCAAAGGGAATAAACTAACAATTCAAAACCATCAATTTACAAAATACAACAAAAGTTGCACATGTTTTATATGAAGCAGTAAAAGACTTCATTTTCCTGAGGCTTTTCCCTATTTGTCCACTCCTGTTAATAAATAAGATCCTTAGACTTACTGTCCTCTTTTACTGGAAGCATTTTATGCCTGCCATTCCTTCTTCTAATGGAGCTTCCATTAATACCCTTTAATTGTCAACACTGACACTTGCATTTCCAAGTGCAATGTTCACTTTATTTTTAGACCATAAATAAATACATTAATTTAGGAAAGCCAGCAAAACAACCACAGTGATCTCTGGCATCTGGGCTATGCTAGATTGGCTCGCAGGTGACCTCAGGTACAAGTTCTTGGCTTCCATCCTAATTCTCTCCTGCGGTGTCTGTGGAGCTCTCAGACTCACCTGCATGCAGATTCAGAGAGGAAGCTTTCCCTGTAGATGTCAAAATTCCCCCCTAAATGACTGATGATGCAGACAGAAGTTTTGTCCTCAAATAAGACAACAGGAAGAAATAAAATCAAGCATTGATCTCCCAGCCAGATTTAGGACTGCAAAAGCAAGGACCATGTCTTGTCCAAAGTTGCACAGGCTGAGGGATGGCAGCAGAGGTGATATTTAGAGCTTCATATGTCAGCTCATTAGGCATGTTTTCTTCTTGTTACTCCAACGACTAAGTGCATAATTTCCCTTGTAGACACAGGTCTGGGCAGAATGGAACTTTTTTCTGCTGATTCTTTGTTCCTAGGAGACTATATTATAAGTTAGGTGAGTTCCGTTTTTATTACTCCTTCTCCATTAGCTCTCTTGATTCCAAAGCGCTAAGCCTCCCAGACTGCCTCATCACCTGAGTTCAAATTTTCTCTAAAGTGTAATATTGAGGGATTTGTCTTGAGTAGGTCACATGAGTTTTCAAAGCTTTCATTTGTGGTGGGGACACAACCTCTGAAGTCTCTAAACCTGACTATTCCCCTCTTCAAAAACAGGGATAACTTTGCTCCTGTAATATAAAATCTTGGGTGTTATATTCCCTGGATTCATGATATTTTTCCCAGGACAATTAGGAATGTTCTACTTATATCAGAGGTTAAGAGCTGTCATTTTGTCTCTCATCATATAATGTTTGTAACTATAAGAGACATATTTAGATATTGTTATGCCCCATAAACTAGCTTAGCATATTACAAAAGTTGTCAAATTTAGTTTTAAAAGCAGTGCATTCTATGAGGTAGTACTTTTATAAACTCCTTTCTCCATTGTAGAAATGGGACTCAGAAGGATTTAGTGTTCTGCTTAAAGGTATAAACCAAGTGAGGGATGGAGTCTGATTAGAATATCTCAGTTCTGGAACTCTGGGGCAGTGATTCTCAAACAGAGATGATTTAGCCCCTAGGGTTATTTGGCAATATCTGTAGGGATGTTACTAACCTCCTATAAACCACAGAACAGCACACAACACAAACACTCTCCTCCAAAAGTCATCATTATGATGGTGAGAAACTATTCTAGACCAGACATCTATAAATTCACTGTGCATACAAATCACCACGGTTTGTAGTTCAAATGCAAATTCTGATTCATCAGGTCTCTGTTGGGCCCAGGGACTGCATTTCTTTTTTTTTTTTAATTTTTTTATTGGAGTATAATTGCTTTACAATGGTATATTAGTTTCTGCTTTATAACAAAGTGAATCAGTTATACATATACATATGTTCCCATATCTCTTCCCTCTTGCATCTCCCTCCCTCCTTCCCTCCCTATCCCACCCATCCAGGCGGTCACAAAGCACTGAGCTGATCTCCCTGTGCTATGCAGGTGCTTCCCACTAGCTATCTACCTTACGTTTGGTAGTGTATATATGTCCATGCCTCTCTCTCGCTTTGTCACAGCTTACCCTTCCCCCTCCCCATATCCTCAAGTCCATTCTCTAGTAGGTCTGTGTCTTTATTCCTGTCTTACCCCTAGGTTCTTCATGACATTTTTCCCCTTAAATTCCATATATATGTGTTAGCATATGGTATTTGTCTTTCTCTTTCTGACTTACTTCACTGTGTATGACAGACTCTAGGTCTATCCACCTCATTACAAATAGCTCAATTTCGTTTCTTTTTATGGCTGAGTAATATTCCATTGTATATATGTGCCACATCTTCTTTATCCATTCATCGGATGATGGACACTTAGGTTGTTTCCATCTCCAGGCTATTGTAAATAGAGCTGCAATGAACATTTTGGTACATGACTCTTCTTGAATTATGGTTTTCTCAGGGTATATGCCCAGTAGTGGGATTGCTGGGTCATATGGTAGTTCTATTTGTAGTTTTTAAGGAACCTCCATACTGTCCCCCATACTGGTTGTACCAATTCACATTCCCACCAGCAGTGCAAGAGTGTTCCCTTTTCTCCACACCCTCTCCAGCATTCATTGTTTGTAGATTTTTTGAGGATGGCCATTCTGACCGGTGTGAGATGATATCTCACTGTAGTTTCGATTTGCATTTCTCTAATGATTAATGATGTTGAGCATTGTTTCATGTGTTTGTTGGCAATCTGTATATCTTCTTTGGAGAAATGTCTATTTAGGTCTTCTGTCCATTTTTGGACTGGGTTGTTTGTTTTTTTGTTATTGAGCTGCATGAGCTGCTTATAAATTTTGGAGATTAATCCTTTGTCAGTTGCTTCATTTGCAAATATTTTCTCCCATTCTGAGGGTTGTCTTTTGGTCTTGTTAATGGTTTCCTTTGCTGTGCAAAAGCTTTGAAGTTTCATTAGGTCCCATTTGTTTATCTTTGTTTTTATTTCCATTTCTCTAGGAGGTGGGTCAAACAGGATCTTGCTGTGATTTATGTCATAGAGTGTTCTGCCTATGTTTTCCTCTAAGAGTTTGATAGTTTCTGGCCTTACATTTAGATCTTTAATCTATTTTGAGCTTATTTTTGTGTATGGTGTTAGAGAGTGATCTAATCTCGTCCTCAATGGTGAAAAACTGAAAGCATTTCCACTAAGATCAGGAACAAGACAAGGTTGCCCACTCTCACCACTCTTATTCAACATAGTTTTGGAAGTTTTAGCCACAGCAATCAGAGAAGAAAAGGAAATAAAAGGAATCCAAATCGGAAAAGAAGAAGTAAAGCTGTCACTGTTTGCAGATGACATGATACTATATATAGAGAATCCTAAACATGCTACCAGAAAACTACTAGAGCTAATCAATGAATTTGGTAAAGTAGCAGGATACAAAATTAATACACAGAAATCTCTGGCATTCCTATACACTAATGATGAAAAATCTGAAAGTGAAATCAAGAAAACACTCCCATTTACCACTGCAACAAAAAGAATAAAATACCTGGGAATAAACCTACCTAAAGAGACAACAAAAGACCTGTAGGCAAAAAATTATAAGACACTGATGAAAGAAATTAAAGATGATAAAAATAGATGGAGAGATATACCATGTTCTTGGATAGGAAGAATCAACATTTTGAAAATGACTCTACTACCCAAAGCAATCTACAGATTCAATGCAATCCTTATCAAACTACCACTGGCATTTTTCACAGAACTAGAACAAAAAATTTCACAATTTGTATGGAAACACAAAAGACCCCGAATAACCAAAGCAATCTCGAGAACGAAAAATGGAGCTGGAGGAATCGGGCTCCCTGACTTCAGACTATACTACAAAGCTACAGTAATCAAGACAGTATGGTACTGGCACAAAAACAGAAAGATAGATCAATGGAACAGGATAGAAAGCCCAGAGATAAACCCACGCACATATGGTCACCTTATCTTTGATAAAGGAGGCAGGAATGTACAGTGGAGAAAGGACAGCCTCTTCAATAAGTGGTGCTGGGACTGCATTTCTAACAAGTTCCCAGGTGTAGTTGATGCTGCAGATCTTGGTCTGTGTATCACATTTGAGTAGCACGGCTGTGGTCCTGTCTTTGAATCAGGTATACACATGTTTAGTCTTCTCCACCAAGAATCTTTTTTTTTTTTTTTTTTGAGGTACGCGAGCCTCTCACTGTTGTGGCCTCTCCCGTTGCAGAGCACAGGCTCCGGACGCACAGGCTCAGCGGCCATAGCTCACCAGTCCAGCCGCTCTGTGGCATGTGGGATCCTCCCAGACTGGGACATGAACCCATGTCCCCTGCATCGGCAGACGGACTCTCAACCACTGTGCCACCAGGGAAGCCCCTCCACCAAGAATCTTTTATGCGTGTGATCTTGAAAGAAATGTTTTTCACTCATGTTATAGGTGATTACCCATAATGTATCACTATAATCACAACAACCATTCCTTAACCCTAATGAAAATAGGAACCTTTCACATGGACACCAAAACCCATACTTCAATGAATACATATAGAGCATGAAAATGAAATATTTTGCCTAGTAATACAAAGTGTAGTTTAAATTTTCATCTTATTTATGTTTTTCCCTAACTCAAAAGCCATGTTAATTGTATGTATTCAAATCTGTGTTTCTGTGTAGACTCCAATTGGAAACCTGTAGTTGATTATCATTTGTCAGTGACTAGGGTAGTCACTGCAGACACAGCTGAGTAAGAGAACATGATCCCTATATACACCACCAAACGTAAAATAGATAGCTAGTGGGAAGCAGCCACATAGCACAGGGAGATCAGCTCGGTGGTTTGTGACCACCTAAAGGGGTGGGATAGGGAGGGTGGGAGGGAGGGAGATGCAAGAGGGAAGAGATATGGGAACATATGTATATGTATAACTGATTCACTTTGTTATAAAGCAGAAACTAACACACCACTGTAAAGCAATTATACTCCAATAAAGATGTTAAAAAAAAAGAGAGAGCATGATCCTAAAGTGAAGAATAAAACTGAATAACCACCTGTAAAACAAACTATAGGTTAAAGTCTCCATTTGCAAGAAGAGCAGTTAAGGCAGTGATTTACAAAGGAATTGTGTATACAAAATCAAAAACTGTAGTCTTAGTTTTCCTCTATTATAAAATTATATAAAATGCCTTGGCTAGTAAGTGTAGTTTTGTTTTTGCATGGTAGTATTATTACTTACGACAATTCTTTCAGTGGCACAAGATAAAAATTATTTGGGATGATATATATAATTTGAGAAGAAATTGTTCTTAAGAAATCCATGTTGCCCCATGATGTAAATGGGAATTGTAAATATCTTGAATCAGGTTTGGGAAAAAATTTGAGAAGGTAGAAAATGGACAAAGGGGGAAATTGTTTATAAATCAGAGAAGGAAACATAAATGTGAGTTACTTCAATGTTACAAAGAAGTAGAATCAAAGAAATGAAAATTTCAGGAAATAGAGGGAGCAAGTTTTACTTCCACACTCTGATCAAAGAATATCAAATTCCGGCTCAAATGCTTTGCACCCTGCAAAAATGGGGATTTTTTAACCCTATGACAGTTGGTCCTTTTATAGTTGCCATCCCAAAGAATCTTTTCAGAGAACTCTTTATGCCTCTGTACCTTAGACTGTAGATGAAGGGGTTCAGCATGGGTGTGACCATAGTGAACATCATAGAGGCTGTTGTACTTGACTGTGAGGAGAAGGGCTTGAGTAGTAGCAGAGCTGAGGTACACTCAAAGCCCACAAAATAAAATAAGGATACAAATGAGAGGTGAGACGCACAGGTGGAAAATGTTGTTGTCCAAATATACTAAGAATAGGTAAATGTATACCTGTTTGATGGAGACTTCATAGGTCATGACTTTGCCTTCTTTGGGATGGTGGTGAAGGTGAAACATACCTAAAAAGAACAGATTGGAGAAGAATTACACAGATGTGTGGAGGTGGGAGTCTAAGATGGTGGCCAGGATGATGAGCAGGTTTTCCAACACAGTGATCAGGTACATGGAGAAGAGAAGCCCTGTTATGAAGGACTGCAATTCTGATTCCTCTGATAATCCCAGAAGAAGAAATTGTGAAATTTGGCTATCATTTACTGGTCCCATCTGGTCCTCACCAACACTTGTTGATTTTTTTCTCTTTGATAATACCCATTCTAGCTGGTGGAAATTGTATCTCACTGTGGTTTTGGTTTCCATTCCTCTGATTATTAATGATGTTGAGCCCCTTGTCTGTGCTTCTTGACCATCTGTGTGTCTTTCTTGGGGAAAAAAATGTCAACTGAGGGTCTTCTGCCCATTTACTAATTTTTTGTTTATATTGAGTTGATTGAATTCTTTATATTTTTGGATAACAACCCCTTATCAGATATATAATTTGCAAATACCTTTCCCCATGAGTAGGTTGCCTTTTAGTGTTGGTGGTGGTTTCCTTCACTGTGCAAAGCTTTTTTGTTTGATGTAGTCTCCTTAGTTTACTTTTATTTTCCTTGTCTGAGGACATATATCCCCAAAGATACTTCTAAGATCGATGTCAAAGAGGTGCTGCCTATGTTTTATTTATGATTTGTAACTTTTCATGTCTTACATTTATGTCTTTAATCTATTTTGAGTTTATTTTTTGTATGTAGTGTAATAGAGCGATTCAGCTTCATTCTTTTGCCTGAAGTTGTCCATTTCAGAAAATATTCCTTTTCATGTTGTGATTCAGTTACCAAATGAAGTAGCTAAAGTTATTTTAATGTTTTTTTAACATTATACTATAATTGTTTAATAACCTACTCTGATATACAGTTTCAATTTTTGGTTTCTGTCTATCACCTTACTCAACGTTTTGTGTACATTTGCCTTTACATTTCAGGTAGAAGAGTTCATTTCAACATCCTTATAAGACAGTTCTGGTTGCTGAACTCCCCTAGCCTTTGTTTGTCTGGGAAAGGCTTTATTTAGCCTTCATACCTGAGGGATTACTTTGCTGGATAGAGTATTCTTGGATGACAGTTTTTATGTTTCAATATTTTAAGTATGTCTTTCCATTCTCTCTTGGCCTTTTGAGTTTCTGCTGAGAAATCTGCTCATAGCTTAATGATGATACCTTTGTAGGTTACTCTCCATTTTTTCTGGCTGCCTATAACAGTCTTTCTTTGTCATTGACTTTTGACAGTTTTAATATAATGTGTCTTGGAGAAGGTCTTTTGCATTGATATATTTAGGTCTTCTATTATTTCTTCCCCAGACTTGGAAAGATCTCAGCTATTATTTCTTCAAATAAACTCTCTTTCTTTCTCACTCTCTTCTCCTTCTGGGATACCCATTATGCTTGTTACCTTTTCTAATGGAGTCATATAGCTCTTGTAGAGTTGCTTCATTTAAAAACAAACAAACAAACAAGAAAGGTTCTCTCTTCTCTTCTTCCTAAATCATTCTATCTTTGAGCTCACTATTTCTATACTCCATATGGTGTACTCTACCTCTAGTGCTATCTAATGCATCCTTCATCTAATTTATTGAATTCTTTAGCTCCAGAATTTCTGTGCAGTTATGTTTAACAGTTTTCATCTCTTTGGAAATTGTTCCTCACGTTCATTATTTTTATTCCTAAACTTATTTAAGTGCCTTTGTGAATTTTCTGGTATCTTGTTGAGTTTCTTCCTGACACTGTTTTGAATTCTCTACTTGTTTGATCACAATCTTCCATGACTTTAAGATTGATTTCTGGAAAACTGTTATTTCCTTTTTATGCTTCCATGTTACTGTGGTTTTTCACTGGGCTCAATGGGTTGCTCCTCTGCCAGTGTGTTTGAAATGGAAAGCAGCTTTCTTATTTAAGTAAAACCTTGTTTACTTTGATTCTAACAATTCAACAGAGTGGGAACAAGAGGATCTTCTATGTTTTGCAGTTAGATGACTCTGTAGCACAAGTATTTGGTTTCTTTTACCTGAGCTGCATGTGGCTATATTGGAGAAACTATATTTTTTGCATTTCATGGCCTCTGCCAGAGGTGTCATCAGTGCCCTTGTCACCACTGTTTGTGCCTCCAGGGTCACTGGTGCCTTGGTTCTGCCACTGTCCCTGCTGTGGTTGGTATGTCTGCTGGGGGAACCAGGATGGTAGGCACTACTGCCATATCCAAGGTGACCTAGGTCAAAGGCTACACCATCTGTGCTGCCTGATTTCCTGTGGCTGTATGTGCTGCTGCATCCAGGGGGCCAGGGCCATGTGTGCCACCCCCACTGGTGCTACCAGATTCTCTGGGCTATGGGCTCAGCTGCCTCAGCCTTGGGGCCGGGACCAGTGGCACTGCCTCTGCTGTTCCCCTGATTCCATGTCCTCTATGTATTCTAATCTACCCACCTTCAGATATGCAACTATGTGAATCTCTGGAGGTCTGGCGTTTTGGGCAGAGGAACCTTTGTTTAGTTATAGATGTTTTACTAATAGTAGATTGAAGGGGTGGGACAAAGGGAGAGTCTTCTGCCACCATGATGCTGATGTCACCAATGATAAACTATTTTTTCCACAAATTATAAGATTAAAATACATATATAAATGGAGTAGACTATCATATATTAGTGAAGAAAGAATTGCAATATGGCTGCATACAACCTCATGGATGAGCTTTAGAGTTACAACATATAGAATTACAGGTGAATACAGACTCATGAGGAGCCCAGCAGAGATCAAAACAACTCCTCAATATTAAATCTCATTTGATAATAAAGGCATTATATTAAAACCTTTACCATTAGGATGAGTGGTTATGCAGCAATAACTAACCGAATAAAATATTAAATAGTACAGAACTGACAGCAATTGTAATAATCTTCTCATTCTATGCATTTATTCTGATATTTAAAGATAAAATTCAACATTACTCTGTTTTTGAATTTTATTATAGATAGATAATTGTATTAAAAAGTTACTCCATTGCAGTTTCCTCCCAGGTAAGCAGGAGATTGGCAGACACGTTAGTTTGCACAAATTGTGACCCTGAATCACATGACTAGTTAGGTGTTCCAGCTCTCTAGTGAGTCATCTTTTGATCATGAGATACATACACATACATATACATGTATAAAGAGTTGACCCTTGAACAGTGCAGGGGTTGGGGCAATGACACCCTCTGCAGTTGAAAATCTGTATATAACCTCGTAGTCAACCCTCTTTATCCACAGTTTCACACCCACTGATTCAGCCAACCCTTTTATAAAGTTATATAAATTGCCTTTGTTTTCAGCTGTACAATTTTTTATATGAGTAATTCATCTCATGACTATTCTTTCAGGAAAACAAGGTAAAAATTACTTGGGATGATATATGTCATTTAAGAAGAAATTATTCCTAAGAAGCTATTGTCAGTCCATGAAAAATTGGGAAAGCCCAAATATTTCATATCCAAAGTTTGGAAAATTTTGAAGTAGAAAAAAAGCACATTAAAAAATGCCTATATAATAGACTTAGGAGAAAGTATAATAAAGTGAGTTACAGGATTTGTATAGATAACTTAACCTAAAAATAACATGGAAATCACAGGAAACAAAGACAATGAGCAAATTGTATTCCACAATTAACAAAGAATCACAATTTCTGGTTGTGGGACTTTGTGCCATGCAATCAACGGCATTTCATCACCCTTAGGGCAATTGACCCTTTTGTGACTGCCATCCCATTGAATCTCTTCAGAGTCTCCTTTATGTCTTTCTTGCTCAGAGAGCAGATAAAGGGGTTCAGCATGGGTGTAGTAGTGATGAACAAAGAAATGAAGAAGAAAAAAGTGATAAATATTTTACTGTCTTATGAAATTGTGGAAATGGCTTTGGTTGCCAAGTTGTTTTCTCTTTTTCCAAAGGAATAGTACAAGTCATGATTATTCTGTTAGTAAAATGAAAGAAAAATTGCTCAGTATAAAATATTTTACTTCAGAAGAAATTATTCTTAAGAAATGCACGAAGTGTCATGAGATAAATGGGAATTTCAATATATTTCACTTAAGGTTGAAAATCAATTTAGGGAAGTAGAAGAATGACAAAGAAAAAAATTAGATAGCAGAGAGCATAAAGCTTAGTGAAGTGAGTTAGGTAACTTGTATAGAGAAGTTGAAATCGAATAAATGGAAATACCAGAGAGTAAATTGAAGGAGCAAGTGTTCTTTCCACAATCTGATCAGGGAATCACAATGTCAGCCTCTAATGCTTTAAGCCCTGCAATAAATGACACTTCTTCACCCCAGGACAATTGGCCCTTTTATAACTGCCACCCCAAAGAATTTTCTTAGAGCACTCTTTATGACTTTATTCCTCAGACTGTAGATGAAGGGTTTCAGCATGGGTGTGACCACAGTGTACATCATTGAGGCTGCTTCACTTGAGTGTGAGCAGTGGGTAATAGCAGGGGTAAAATACATTCTTAACACTGCACAATAAAATGAGGAGACAGTGGAGAGATGTGATGCACAGGTGGAAAATGCTTTATACTTCCCCTGAGATGATGAGATTCCTCCTATGGAGGAAACTACCTTAGAGTATGAGTAACATATCCCAGCGAATGGACCACCACCAAACAGCCCAACTGCAAAATACATCATGGTGTTATTAAGAAAGGTGTTAGAACAGGAAAGTTGGATTACCTCTTTGAATTCACAGAAGTGCGGAATTTCTGAGACTGTACAGAAAGACAGCTGCAATGCCAGTAAGGTTTGTAACAAGGAACTCAGGGCACCTATCACCCAGGATATCAGCACCGGCAGTCCAGAGAGAAGAGGATTCATGATGACTGTGTAGTGCAGGGGGTGGCAGATGGCTATGAAGCTGTCATAGGCCATCACTGTCAGAAGGAAATCACCCAACTGTGCAAATAGTAGGAAAAAATATGTCTGTGTGAGGCAGTCTTCATAGGAAATGACTTTGTTTTGAGTCTGTATATTCACCAGCATCTTAGGAATGGTGATGGAGGTGAAACAAATGTCTAGAAAGGCCAGGTTGGAGAGGAAGAAGTACATGGGGGTGTGGAGGTGGGAGTCTGAGCTGATGGCCAGGATGATGAGTAGGTTCCCAAACACAGTGATCAGGTACATGGATAGGAAAAGTCCAAATATGAGGGGCTGCGGTTCTGGTTCATTTGATAATCCCAGAAGAATAAATTCTGAAATTTGTGTATTGTTGCCTTGTGCCGTGTGGTGGTGATCACTAATAGGAAAGAAAAAAGAACATGATTAATTTTTACACGTGTGGGAATTAATATAGTGAAAAACTTTAAATTATATATTTTGGTCATTTTTAAGGGATTTTCTGGGATAATCTTTAATTAGAAATTCCTGTCCCACACTCAGGCTTTCCACCAATAGGTCATCTATTACACAGTTTAAATGCAAGTTTATCTCATGCATTTGAGCAGTTTATGTTGAGTACTGACTATCTTCTGGGGTAAAAGTACAGGATTCTAAGAACAAAACTCCCTAAATCCAATAATGGATAAAAGTATAAATTAACAAATACAAAAAAAAACATATTACCATGTCTTACAGTGACAGATGCTATGGAAAAAATAAGCAGGTATAAAATAGAGTGAATGGAGGTGTTATATTTTACTGGGAATTCAAGAAGACCTGCAAATAAGGAGAAAGTTGAACTGAGACCTGAAGGAAGACAAAGCAGAGACTCCAGATTATCTGGGGGAACGAGTGTGCCCTATGAGGAAAGAGTCAGTACAAAGGCCCTGAGGATGACACTTGTTTCAAATATTCAAGACTCAGAGGGGAGCCAAAGTGTCAAGGGTAATGAACAAGAGGGAGAGTGATGAGAGATGGTGTCAGAGGATGCTGAGGAGCAAGATGGACTTCCTGTCAATGCTGAAACTTCAAGACCCAAGGAGGGAGTCACTCATTCACATATTGGTCCTTTCACATTTAAAATTTCTCTTTTAAAATTTAAAAGAATTCCTGTGAATAGAAAAGGATCCCTTCCTTATTTCTAACTGCTTGTTAATATTGTTGTATCTGTCTTTTAAGGGTCACATTTTGGAGTAAACTTAAGTACCACTGCCCAGAGAAGTGCTCATTCCCCACAACACACACACACACACACACACACACACACACACACACACACACACACACACACACACAGTACATTATGACTTACTGCGCTTATTACTCCCTGGCTCTTCTCAATTCCAGCCACAATAGTTAGGAAAGGAATGATACAAGGCAAGTGGTCAACATCAAATTATCTTTACCATAGAGAATATAGAAAATAGTACCCAAATTCAAGTTGGTAAGCCGCTTGTGGAGCTTCATTTTGATATGAAAATTTTGTGTCTTGTACTAAAAGAAAAATTTAAAAATTACTTGAAAAACTGAGAAGGAAAGGGGCATTGTGGAGGAAAACAAGATCCACCTGTAGGTCTCACCCCTTGGTGGCTACCTTGTTCTAGGGCACAGGCGTTGGGGTATGTACACCTCAGTTCTGCAGGCATTTCATCCTCTAGGAGAGTCTGATGACCTCAGTGATGTACACCATGGTCACCCCCATACTGAACCTCTTCATCTACAAAATAAGATCTAATAAGTTCTGGTGGTCCCTGAGAGACTGCTATGAGGATAAAGCTTCATTAGCATTCCATCCCCATTTATACCCCCTTGATGTCCAGAATACCTAATAAAGTAGCCTAAAGCAGTTTATCAAAGGAATAATGAGTCATTATCTTTATGCTGACAAGATATCTTACTGGTTGAACATCGACCTAGAAAGTTAACAACAATTAATTATTCTTAGAAAATTATTAGACTGTCATACACAGTGAAGTAAGAAAGAGAAAAACAAATATCATACATTAATGCATATATGTGGAATCTGAAAAAGTTGGTATAAAAGATCTTATTTACAGAGCAGAAATGGAGACAGATGTAGAGAACAAAAGAATGAATACCAAGAGGGAAAAGGGGGGGTGGGGGGGATGAATTGGGAGATTGGGATGGACATATATATACTATTGATACTATGTATAAAATAGATAGCTAATGAGAACCTAAAAATAAAGCACAAATGAAAAAAGAAAATGATTAGGAGCCATTGTTATTTTAGAAAAATTAACAACAGAAAATATACAATGTTCGACAATAGATGAGGATTTAAAACATAAATGGTAAAAGACTTTTCTAAATCATTGTAAATACAAAAAAAATTGAATCCAAAAACAAATGTGTGAATCTCGGATCTATCACGTATTAGCTGTTTGAACTTAAGTGGGATTACGGATCCATTTAAACGTTAATATCCTTACTCAAATCATGGGGATAGTGGTATCCATCCTCCTAAGTTGGTATACAAATCTAGCGATATAAAAAACTTAGCATAGTTCTTTCATGTTACTAAGTGAATGCTTATCACTGGTGATGAGATTTGGCTGATTTTTTTCTTCTATCTCACAAATGTCTCCATTGCTTTCCCACCTCTTCCTAATGAAGAATTACAAATTCAAGTTCAATAGCATACTCATTTTGCATATTAAATCAAATTTTTCATGTGAATACCCAGCATGAGAGAAGATACTGTGAAAAGTATGTCTCAAGAACTGTTGCAAGCTAGTATCTACCTCCACAGGTCTGTGTCTTTCTAATAAATACACAACATGCTTAAAAGCATCGCATCTTTAACAAATACCTTTAGTTCACTGAACATGCCTCTAAACCTACTTTTCTTATTCCCCTTAACTAGGAAAATCCTCTAATACTCTCTAACTTTACTGGAACCACTTTATGCTCCCAATTACTTCATTAGCCTCATCCAACTGGACTTCAATTCCCATCACTTAATCATCAACAATGACTCTTGTGCTGCTGAGCTCATCAGACACTTCTCTTTTTAACATATTAAATAAATGAATTATAAGTTAATTAGGAAACCTAGAAAACAAACATGGCAAATATCTCAACTCTGGATTAGACTAATTAGGCTCTCAGGTGACTTCAGATAAAAGTTTTCCACTTGCATTCTCTCTGAACCTTTCCTGAAGTACCTATTGAACTCTCAGACTCACCTGGATGGGGTCTATGAGAGGAAAGTCCCTGTGTGGATATCTGAGTTCCTCCCTGGATGGTTGATGATGAAGACTGAAGCTCTGTTCCCAGGCACACCAGAAGAAAGGAGTGGGCTTCCCTGGTGGCGCAGTGGTTGAGAGTCCGCCTGCCGATGCAGGGGACACAGGTTCGTGCCCCGGTCCGGGAAGATCCCACATGCCGCAGAGCGGCTGGGCCCGTGACCCATGGCCGCTGAGCCTGCGCGTCCGGAGGCTGTGCTCCGCAACGGGAGAGGCCACGGCAGTGAGAGGCCCGCGTACCGCAAGAAAAAAACAAAAACTAAAAACAAAGAAGAAAGGAGTGAAGCATTAGCCCCCCAACCAGAGTTATGACTCCAAAAGCATCAACCAAGTCCTGTGCATTTCAAGGATGTACAGCCAGAGGGACTGTAACAGAGGAGATATCTTCAGCTCCCTATGTCTGTTAGTTAGGCACTGTTTCCCTTGTTACTCCCGTCTCCCAGCACAACACTTCCCTGTGGGATGCTGGGAAAAAAGCAAACTATTCCTGCTGATACTCTGTTCCCAGGAGACACAGAAGTCAGGTGAATCCAGTCTGTGTTACTTCTTCTCATGAACTCTCCAGCCTTTCCTAATCTGCAAATGAGGAACCTATTTTGACGAGTTTCCATGGCCCTCCAAATTACTGTCTTGTTCCAGGGATCAACAGCTCCTGATCTCTCCAGAATATTGGTAAACCCTCTGCAACAAGAGAGTGAGGTGTGTTGTTTGCTGCAAAACCACATATAATCCTTGGCTTCATGTGACTTTTTTACAAATCAGGGACTTCATGCTTGTATCTCTAATTTAGAGCTGTCACTCCTCTTTAAAAAAAAGTTTAATTATAAGACATGTTTAGATATTTTTAAAAACCACACACATAAGATATAATTTTATTTGGATTGTCCTATTTTATTTTTACAAAAGTCCGTTCTGCATGGTCAGTACAAATATGTATCTCATTTGAAATTTGCAGAATTTGGACTCACAAGGGTTAAGTGATCTGCCCAGAGTTATGAGCTTAGAAAGGGATTGGCTTTGATTGGAACCTCCTCAAGGTGTTTCTAGTTCTCACGCTCTAGGCCAGTGGGTCTCAAACAGGGTGATTTTCCTTCAGGGAACACCTGACACTGTCTGGAGTTTTTGGTTGTCAGAACCTGGGAGTTGCTACTGCCACCTAGTGGATTGAGGCCAGGGATGCTGCTACACAACCTATGATGCTCAGGATGGCCCCCACCGCAAAGAATTATCCAGCACAAGCGTCAACAGTGAGGAGGTGACAAACAGATCGTGACTTCTCCAACATCATCTTATACTGGAATTACCTGGAGGTCTTGTTCAGCTGCAGATTCGGATTTGGCAGGTCTAACATGGGCCCAGAGAGTCTGCACTGGTAACTAGCTCCCAAATGATATTGATTCTGCAAATTGGTCTGTGGACCATTCTTTGATTACCAAGGCTATGGTCCAGTGCTGGAGTCAGGTGAGGGATTTTGAAGCCTTCTCCACCAAGCATCCTGAGTCTGAGAATAGCCCTTAAGAGACCTTGCATATTTCCACTGTGCTCTAAAGACTCTGCCATTTTAGTGAGAAGAACTTGCCCTGGTAAGCCCGTTGATGACACACAGAGCAGAGCTCCTCCAGGGCAGCCACAGCAGGAAGCAGAGCTGCCCCACTTACTGCAGTAATTGCTGAACAATACCCATCAATTAGCTGGAAGAATGGCACCTACTTCCCACAAATTTAAAATAGTAAATAATTTAGTGAATGCTGATAATGCGCTAGGCACTTCTCAAACAGTTTTACTAGTGAATCTTTGCTGAAATTCACATTTACCTTAATTAATAGATAAGGAAACAGGCTCAGAAGTTACAACCATCTCCAAAGATACACAGGTGTCAGTGTTGCCATAAATTAAATCAGGTGTTCTGGGCTCCATACACTATGCTGTGGTGGTCTGAAGGGCTACACCCAGGTGCTTTAGTGAGAGAATTGCTTGTTAGGCCATTGGAACCATCAGCACAAGAACCTAACAACAGCTTATGGCTGGGCCTCCATCATACCTCTCCTAGACTTAAGATTTGACATACTTTAGATTGACTTTAATGGGGTACATTGGCATAGGGAGCATCTATGTTGGGAAGAGGGTCAGGATGGTGGATGGGTCTGACAGGTCAGCCATGGTCTGGGGAGACTGTGCAGAGCCTGAGTGATATAAATCTCCTGGATCTTCTGTTACCAAACTGAACCCAGGTTTGCTCACCTGCTGCACAACAAAGCCAGTCTGTTGACACCAGGTAGTGGTGAACAAAAGTACAACATTTATTTTCAGGGTGCCAAGCAAGGAGAATGAGCAGCTAATGCTCAAAGACCAGAACTCCCCAATGGATTTCAGGCAAGAGTTTTTAAAATCAGTGTTAGAAGTGAGGGTCTCAGGGTATGTGATCATGGACATTCTTCTGAATGGTTGGTGGTGAGGTAACAGGGTGATGTTTTGGGAATCTTAACCATCAGGCTTCTGGTTCCAACCTTGTGGGGTCTACCTGCTTATGCTCAACATGTAGTCAACATCCTCCTCCACTTCTCTAATCATTAATTGAGTCTACTCTCTGGAATATGGGGAAGGCCTACGAGATGAAGGCTTTTTTCTACAAACAAGAAGCAAGTGACATGAAAGGGCTTGTCCCTGGGAGAGCCCTCAGGGTCCTGCTCAGTTTCACATCTAGTAGGTGAAACCCACTAGCAGAAGGGAAGCCATATTTAATGTTCTTTCTATTTTACAGTGTTGTCTCTCATTTACTTACTCCCTTTGTCTGAATCTACACTCTAAATCATGGTTAAGAAAACTGTTACCCACAGAATAAATTCCACTCACAACCTATTTTTGTAAAAAGGCTTTATTGGAACACAGCATAGTGGGTTGAATAGTGGCCCCCCAAAATATATATCCACATCCTAACCCCTAGTACCTGTGAATGTGACCTTGTTTGGGGAAAAAAGTCTTTTTACAGATATAATCAAGGATCTCGTGGTGCGATCAACCTAGATTTTCCAAGTGGACCCTAGATCCAATGACAAGTGTCCTTAAAAGAGGCACAGAGCAGAGAGACAGACAGAGATAAGACCATGTGATTATGGAAGCAGAGATTGAAGGCATGCAGACACAAAATCCAGGAATGCTTGGAGTCACTAAAAGCAGGAAGAGACAAGGAATGACGCCTCCCATAGAGCCTTTGGAGGGAGGGCAACCCTTCTGACACCTTGATTTTAGACTTCCAGCCTCCAGAACTGTGATAAAATAAATTCCTGTTGTTTTAAGCCATCCAGTTAGTGGTTAGTTGTTACAGCATCCACAGAAAATGAACACCTACAGCCAAGTCCATTTGTGTAGGTATTGTCTACAACTGCTTTCACACTAAAATAGGGGAGAGTTAACGTCCCTGCAACGGACTTAACTCCATTGCAACCGATTCCCCACAATGCCTATAATATGTATTATATAGTCCTTTATGAATATGTTTGCCAATGCCTGTTCTAAGTCACTATTGGTACTGATTTTATATTCAAAGTACTCTTTCTTATTGGAAAGGAATGCTCTGAATAGCCCACCTGGGTATATAGCCAGAAAAATAACCCATGTGGGTTTAAAGATGTGAATGCATTTACCCATGATGAAAAAACTGAATAACTGGGTCTGCACAAAGAAAACTCTACTTCTGCAGCCAAAAAATTTACTCTCCATCAAGTGAAATAGCCCATGCATTTTCTTCAAAATCTATCTCCAGTTTTCAAAACATATCAGGTTGAAGTTTCAGGGAGGATCTTTTTTGGGATGTGTGTGGTCAGGCAACAGCTATGTCTAGAGACTCAGTGTCACTGACAGGCAGCACAGAAGCTCATGGGATGATCTTTTCAATATACTCTGCATGAGAGGTTATATACATGGGGGAGATATTCATTCCAGGGGAGATGGACGCATTGGTAGGAAGGGAATATGTATCTGGTCCCCCAAGGTGAACCCATGGAGACTGAACTGGCAGAAAAGTTTCCTTTTTATGGTCTCTTGGCTTCAAGAGAGCTGAATTGCTTAGGGAATTGAGCAACAATAAAACAATTAATTTAACGAAGAGCTCTGAGTATTCAGCTTCTGCAGAGCTCACCTGCAGCTCATCATCCCCAGGCTAAGAGCATTCTCTCTGTGCCTCTCCGAGATGTGCAATCACTCCAGAGAACCAGCGCGGGAAACCCACTGCCTGCCCTTTCTGCACCCATTGTCCAGGGAGAGAAGGGCCAATAGGACCAAATTCTTCAAGTGATGCCATTAAGGGATGCTGGAGTAGTCCAGTAAGTACTGTGGGAAAGCGATGTGGATAGAAAGAAATATTTTATTAACTGTGTCTTTTGGGGAAACAGTCAAGTTGATGAGATTGTGAAATGGATAAACAATATCCTTCACAGGTCATATCCCTGCCTCTGAATGGAATTCTTGCAGTGCATTCCTTCTGAGCTCCTTTCCTCTCACTTCCCATCTTAGAGCACAATTTTAAGCCCTCTCTCTCCTCCCCTAGAAGGAACTGGCCCTCCCTTATGTCTGCTCAACTCTAAGCCTTCTGCTCTGTTTCAACGTTAACATTTACTCTTATTTGAGAAGCATGAATGAGTGAGGCAGCCCTGCAGAGTGAGAAAGGACCTTACTTGGAGTCAGGGAGGTGTGATTCTAATTCAGCCCTTTCTATCTAGCACATGGTGGCGTCTGGAAATATTTCTTATGTTTTGCAGATGATTTCTCATCAGCACAAGAGTGAGTATAGGAGATTTGAGAGAATTCTCTTGGAACAATGAATATAATGGGACAAGTGTCTAGGACCTAGTGTCATTTTAAAAACATCATTTATTTATTCACTCATTCACATAACATGATTTAAAAGAATTTTAAGGAGACTACACAGTACATGAAACAAAGCAAAACACTTAAATGTATATGACAAGAGAAATATTGTGGCAGAAGTAAGAAAAGGGGAAATAAAACTAGGTGAATACCTACATAAGCAAACAAAATATATACTATGAAATGTTACATAGTTGCCAAAATTGGGCTCCTGATATGACTCTGAGAAATCCGGTGAAGACAAAGGACTCTGTTTGTACTGTTAGGATAAAATTTGGCTACATAAATGGAAAAAGTAAAAGTGTTACTATCCAATGAGGGATTAACTTATCTCCCTCATAAAAAGGGTGGCCAGCACCATGTCTCCATGCTAACAAGAGGTTCAGGGTTCATTCTATCTCTCTGCTCCCACATCCATAGTGTATGGTTTTCCAAGATATGTCAGCTCCAAGAGTCTCATTGTCTTGTGCAAATTCCAGACAAAAAGGAGACAGAAAGGAGAAAGACTTCTACGGAGCATTTCAATATTCCTACCCAATAATTTCACATACTATCCATGACTGTCCATGATTGAAGAGGATGTGGAAAATATGGTATCTTTGCTGGGCACGTGACCACTTCCAAATATAATCAGGTTCTGTTAATAGGGAAGAGGGGAATGGAAAAGTTGTGCAGCCAATCTATAATGAGCAATCATAAGATTGCCAGTATCCATAACACTAAAACAAACAATTGCTTGATAGGAGCATGACCTTTTTGACACTAAAGCCAAAAGGACATTGATCTTCCTAACTCTTGTAAAACAGTCACATTGTGTGGTGAAGGGAGCACTGTCTCCAGCCAATTCCTTACAAGGAATCCAAAAACACTTTAAGGTTCTTGAAGTATTTCTTAACATAGGCTAGAGACATCACATGTGATAATACCCACACTGGGGTAGAGCTGCGGCAGAGACATTACATCATGGCTCAGGTATTAAGATATTTTGGAAAAAGTCAGCAGTAAACCTTGACCAGAGTTACAAGTTCAGATCCCATCTGAATGACAAGAGCTTTCAGACTCCCGAGTAGTAAAGACTTACTGCACTGCTGCCTTAGAGGACAATTTCCTGTATTAACATTAATTTGGTGACTCCAATTAACACGTCTCCATCAGATCCTGCTTTAATACTCAAATTAAGATTTTGGAATGACCTGTCTCTGTATATTTCCTGGAGCTTTGTTATTTTTACATACCAATCTTACATGTGTTTGATAAGAAAAATCTCTGCCCCACCTCCTGCAAAGTTGGTAACCTGAAACCATTATTACCAGATGCCAGATGAGTGGTACACCTCATCTGGGAGGTCCTAAGAGACTTCCAGTGAATCCAGCCAATGTCTCACACCTGAAACGATTTCCCTGTTTTGGGTGTCCTCCCTCAGGCGATCAACATGAAGACATGGGGATGCTCTTGGGATTGTCTTAGGTCAGGTTGGGTGTGTTCAGGAGGCATTGCCATATCTTTGAATGAAGGCATCAGGGTCTCAATGATCCTTGAACCAATGTGTGTCTCCTTCCTTTCGAGTGTGGAGAAACACCAGGTCAGGGACTCTGAGATTGTTTCTTTGGGCACTCTTAAGAGTGAAGGTCAAAACTAAAGAAGTGATACCTATAAAATAAAGAACTTCATGCTTGTGGATTTACACATGTAAGTAGAAGAATTCAGTGAGTAACCAAACTTCCTACCTGCTTAGGTCCACTTGCTCCCCATAAGCTACATTACTCAACATCTATCATAACACTAGGACAAGTTATTTGCTGGGTAGAAGAGAGAATGTAACTACAGACGCCCTAAAACTGCAAATATGACCCCATGCCCTTGTTCTGCAGACTGCAAATCCAATAATGAGAATTAACATACTTGTGCCTTTCAGAGACACCACTGTGGTCCAGCTAAAGGCTGCCTGCCCTCATCTCCTTCCCTTCCTGAGGGCAGACCTCTATCCCCACCAACAAACACCCTCCTACACACACACATTTACCAATGAAATGCATTCCTTGAATTATGTGATGGAATTATTGGGCTGGAAAGGCCCAACAAGTGCTGTGCCAAGAACATGCATTCTTAATGGAGGTGAAACCACCCCAAGGAGGCAAAAGTATATTTTTCCACAGAGTGAAAAAAAACATAGGTATTACAATGATTTGTGGCTCTCTAGAGCACTACTGTACATTAACAGATAAATGATATATCTGTGGTTAACATTTCAAGAATGGGGAGATGGGGAGGGATTTTGGAAAAAAAATGCCTAAAAAGTTTCCTGAAGGGGCAAAAATGAAAAACGATAGAGAAACACTGGTCTACAGGTATTGAGTTAGAGGAAGTTCTGATAAGCACTAACTCCCAGAAGACAGAGGAGTGCAAAAAGAGAGGGAAAGTCCATTTGCAAGAATCCTGTACCATTTAAGTCTTTAGCTATGTGTGGATCTTTGCATTCATGACATCCTCTCTCCATCCTCTCTCTCTTTTTTTTTATAAGTTTATTTATTTATTTTTGGTGGCTTTGGGTCTTTGTTGCTGCCCACAGTCTTTCTCTAGTTGTGGTGAACAGGGGCTACTCTTCATTGTGGTGTGCGGGCTTCTTGTTTTGGAGCACAGGCTCTAGGCACATGGGCTTCAGTAGTTGTGGCTCATGGGCTCTAGAATGCAACTCAGTAGTTGTGGCGCATGGGCTTAGCTGCTCCGCGGCATGTGGGATCTTCCCGGGCCAGGGCTTGAACCCATGTCCCCTGCATTGGCAGGCGGATTCTTAACCACTGCGCCACCAGGGAAGCCCTCCATTCTCTCTTGACACCTGTTTTATGGCTCTCTCATTCACAATTTCAATTCTAGGAGCTTTTTTTCATGATCTAGAACTTCCATTCTCTAGAGTGTTTCTGTTTTTCCTACAAGAGTCAGCTTCTCATCTCTCTCTTATCATTTCATCTCCTGTACTCATAAGTGAGGAGTTACTATGCAACAATACAATAATACTGACTTCCATGTTTACTTATATGATTATCAGTGTTATTTATTTCTTCATATGCTTTCCAGTTACTGCCCAGTGTTCTTTCCTTTCAGCCTGAAGGACTCCCTTTAGCATTATGTATAGGATAGGTCTACCAACAACAAACTCCTTCAACTTGTTTATCTAGGAATGTCTTAGTTTCTTCTTCTTTAAAAAAATAATTTGAGTTGAAATTCACATAACATAAAGTTAACCGTTTTTAGGCAAACAGTTGTATTGTGCAGCCACTACCTCTATCTAGTTCTAAAACATTTCCATCATTCCAAAGTAAAATCATTTATACATTATAAGAGCAGTTTCTCTCCATTACCTCCTGCCCTAGTCCCTGTGTATGTATTCATGTGTATGTCTCTATGGATTTATGTATTCTGTATATTTTATATACATGGAATCATACAATATGTGGTCTTTGTGTTGAATTTCCTTCACTTAGCATAATATTTTGCATTTTCATCCAAGTTGTAACGTGTATTTCTTTTCATGGCTTAATTCCTTTTCATGGATTATATTCTTCATTTATTTATTTATTTATTTATTTATTTATTTATTTTGCATTACACGGGCCTCTCACTGTTGTGGCCTCTCCCGTTGCGGAGCACAGGCTCCGGACGCGCAGGCTCAGCGGCCATGGCTCACGGGCCCAGCCGCTCCGCGGAATGTGGGATCCTCCCAGACCGGGGCACGAACCCACGTCCCCTGCATCGGCAGGCGGACTCTCAACCACTGCGCCACCAGGGAGGCCCTATTCTTCATTTTTGAAGGACAGTTTTTCTGGATATACAATTCTTGTTGATGTCTTCCCCCACAAACCCCCCAGCACTTTAAATATGACACCCCCACTACCTTCTGACTGCCATATTTCTCATGAGAAATCGACTGTTAATCTTACTAAGATTCCCTCTTATGTTATGAGTCACTTCTCTTTTGCTGCTTTCAAGATCCTCTTTGTCTTTAAGGCTTTTGACAGTTTGATTACAATGTGTCTCAGTATAGATCTCTTTCAGTTTATCCTGCTTGGAGTTTGTTAAGCTTCCTGAACATGTAGATTCATGTCTTTTATCAAATTGGGAATCTTTAAATTTTTCAGTCATTATTTTTTCAAATATTTGTTCTACCCCCTTCCCTCCCCTATCCTTTGGGGACTCCAATTATACATATGTTGCTATATTTGATGGATTTCATAGGTTTCTTAGGTTCTGTTCATTTTTCTCATTCTTTTTCCTTCTTGCTCCTCAGAATACATAATCTCCATTGACTTACCTTCAAGTACTAATACTTTCTTCCACTTGACCATATATGTTAATGAAGACTAGTAGTGAATTTCTCATTTCAGTTACAGCACTTTTAAACTTTAGAATTTCTATTAGGTTGCTTTCATAATTTTTATCTGTTTATATATGTTTTCTATTTGGTGAGACAGCCAGGTTTCCTTTAACTCTTTGTGCATGGCTTCCTTTAGTTCTTTAAGCATATTTAAGAAAGTTGATATTAAGTCTTTCTCTGGTAAGTACAAGGTCTGGGCCACCTCAAATTCAGGTTCTACTATTCTATTATTCCTGTGAATGAACCATACATTCTTGTTTCTCTGTATGCATTATATCTTTTTCTTGTTATTCTTGAAAACTAAATATTTTGAATTTTAAATTGTTGTAATTCTAGAAATCAGATATTCCCCTCCTCATTGGGGTATGTTGTTACTGCTTATTGTGGAAAGTATTTGTTTGCTTAGTGACTTCTATAAACTAATTTTTTACGATTGTATTTTTTGTCATGTGTGATCACTGAAGTCTCTGTTCTTTTATCTTATTGGTCAGCTAGTGGTAGAGAGATTTCCTTAAACTCTGGAATCAAAGACTAAAATTTCCCAGTCTTTACTGTTTGGCTGTGTGTGTGTGTGTGTGTGTGTGTGTGTGTGTGTGTGCGTGCGTGTATTTGGACATTCTTTTAATACTCAGCTGGGCATTTTATATCTCTTTGCTTTTGTCTTCACTTGTTGCTTGCCCAGAGCCTTGAATATCAGTCAGAGGTGAGAGATCAGGGCTTTCTGATGTTTTTTGAGCAGGCTTTCTACCTTGGATATGTGCCAGGCCTTTTAAATTCCAAATAACATGTGAACACTTTTATAGTTATATATCCAAACCATCTCACTCCCCAACATTTTCTCCCAGGCATTTCAGTGTACCTATTGTTTGCCTCAACTCATATCTTTTGCCCCAGACACCAGCAGATAGTTCATCTGTCTTTAATTATGCTTGACAATTGCACTCCACATAGCTGCTTTCCCACCTTGAGAGAAGTTTCAAGTTAGGCAAAGTAAAGGTAAAGACTTTTTTTAGTCCTTCAAGGAGCCATAAGACAGGTCAAAACAGAAAACACATTTTTGCTGCTCCAGCAGTAGGAATCCACACAGGGACTGTGGGTTGCCTTATTCAACACTGCCACTGTGCCAGGAAGGGCATGTTGGGGAAGTAATAAGTTAAATTACCAAAAAGCTTTCTAACCTGATTTCAGTCACCTTTTTCTTGATTAAGGGTTCACTTCTTTTTATAAACCATGGGTTATTTTTCATATTCATGATAAAGTTGATACTGACAGTTTCTCCAGTAGTTTCAGTGTTTTTGTGGAGTGTTGAGGCATTGGAGTTTCCTACTCCACCATTTTCTCTGACATCAGTCCCTAACTAGCTTGTAAGCCTTTTTTTAAAGTATGCGTGTACATATATGCTCATGTACAAAAACTCTGAATCCTAACCTTTAAAAAGTTTCCTAATATACCATTAGCCTAATATGCAGTACTTATATTAATGTTTTAAACTGTACTTTCAGAAATCCTACTGAAAGATAAGAAAAAAGCCATAATGTGTGACAGGATTTCCAATGTCACAGAACAGAGTGTCACCAAATAAAAATGTAAAGTGATGTAATATATGATTATATAAGCAATGAAAATTGTGAATATTATAGATATTTGCATTGAAAATTAAACATTGGGTATATAAACAATGTTTGGAATAGATAATACCAATGTATGAACTTATTAGCTCCACACACATGGCATAAAAAATATAATTATTGACTTTCTATTTTTGCCTGCATGTTAAATAATGAGGTTTGAGGGAAGGTGTAGAGGAAAATAAAAATGAGGACATAAATGCTAAAGGACTATATAGATCAATGGAACAGGACAGAAGGCCCAAAGATAAACCCACGCACATATGCTCACCTTATCTTTGATAAAGGAGGCAAGAATATACAATGGAGAAAAGGCAGCCTCTTCAATAAGTGGTGCTGAGAAAACTGGATAGCTACACACAAAAGAATGAAATTAGAACACTTCCTAACACCATACACAAAAATAAACTCAAAATGGATTAAAGACCTAAATGTGAGGTCAGTCACTATAAAACTCTTAGAGGAAAACATAGGCAGAACACTCTATGACATAAATCACAGCAAGATCCTTTTTGACCCACCTCCTAAAGAAATGGAAAAACAAAAATAAACAAATGGGACCTAATGAAACTTAGAAGCTTTTGCACAGCAAAAGAAACTATAAACAAGATGAAAAGACAACCCTCAGAATAGGAGAAAATATTTGCAAACAAAGCAACTGACAAAGAATTAATCTCCAAAATATACAAGCAGCTCATGCAGCTCAATACCAAAAAAACCCAAACAACCCAATCCAAAAATGGGCAGAAGACCTAAATAGACATTTCTCCAAAGAAGATATACAGATTGCCAACAAACACATGAAAGGATGCTCAGCATCACTAATTGTTAGAGAAATGCAAATCAAAACTACAATGAGGTATCACCTCATACCCATTAGAATGGCATTAATCAAAAATCTACAAACGGGCTTCCCTGGTGGCGCAGTGGTTGAGAGTCCGCCTGCCGATGCAGGGGACACGGGTTCGTGCCCCTATCCCGGAAGATCCCACATGCCGCGCAGCGGCTGGGCCCGCGAGCCATGGCCGCGGAGCCTGTGTGTCCGGAGCCTGTGCTCCGCAACGGGAGAGGCCACAGCAGTGAGAGGCCCGCGTACAGCAAAAAAAAAAAAAAAAAAAAAAAAAAATCTACAAACAATAATAGCTGGAGAGGGTGTGGAGAAAGGGAACCCTCTTGCACTGTTGGTGAGAATGTAAATTGATACAGCCACTATGGAGAACAGTATGGAGGTTCCTTAAAAAACTATAAATAGAACTACCATATGACCCAGCAATCCCACTACTGGGCATATACCCTGAGAAAACCATAATTCAAAAAGAGTCATGTACCATAATATTCATTGCAGCACTATTTACAATAGCCAGGACATGGAAGTAACCTAAGTGTCCATCAAGAGACGAATGGATAAAGAAGATGTGGCAATATATATATATATATATATACAATGGAATATTATATACAATGGAATATTACTCAGCCATAAAAAGAAATGAAATTGAGTTATTTGTAGTGCAGTGGGTGGACCTAGAGTCTGTCATACACAGTGAAGTAAGTCATAAAGAGAAAAACAAATACTGTATGCTAACACATATATATGGGATCTAAAAAAAAAATGGTTCTGAAGAACCTAGGAGCAGGAGAGGAATAATGACACAGACGTAGAGAATGGACTTGAGGACACAGGGAGGGGGAAGGGTAAGCTGGGACAAAGTGAGAGAGTACCATTGACATATATACACTACCAAATGTAAAATAGATAGCTAGTGGGAAGCAGTTGCATAGCACAGGGAGATCAGCTCAGTGCTCTGTGATGACCTAGAGGGGTGGGATAGGAAGGATGGGAGGGAGGCTCAAGAGGGTGGGGATATAGGGATATATGTATGCATATGTCCCCATATCCCTGATTCACTTTGGTGTACAACAGAAACTAACACAGTATTGTGAAGCAATTATACTCCAATAAAGATCTATTTAAAAAAAAATTCTTGTTTCCCAGCAGGCTCTGCGGTGTAAGAGCTAAAGATGTCGGAAAGTGATGTTAGGGGTAAACAGGTCTTGTAGCCTTGGCAGCGGCTGAGGCTGGTGAGCAGGGCTCCAGCTGCCGCCCACCAGAGAGAGGAGCTGCCTACCGCCGTTAACCTGGGTTGCAGGCACCGCTGCTACGGGGTGGACAGCCATGGCCAAGGACATCCTGGGTGAAGCAGGGCCACACTTTGATGAGCTGAACAAGCTGTGGGTGTTGGACCCAGAGGTTACCCAGCAGACCATAGAGCTCAAGGAAGAGTGCAAGGACTTTGTGGACAAAATTGGCCAGTTTCATAAAATAGTTGGTGGTTTAATTGAGCTTGTTGACCAACTTGCAAAAACAGCAGAAAATGAGAAGATGAAGGCCATTGGTGCTCAGAACTTGCTCAAATCTATAGCAAAACAGAGAGAAAAAAAAAAAAACAGAGAGAAGCCCAACAGCAGCAACTCCAGGCACTAATAGCAGAAAAGAAAATGCAGCTTGGATGGTATCAGGTTGAGTATGAAGCTTTGTGTAAAGTAGAAGCAGAACAAAATGAATTTATTGACCAATTTTCTTTTCAGAAATGAACTGAAAATTTCATTTTCTAGCAGAAAGGCAAAAAAAGAAAAAAAAAAAAACAAACTACAACCCCCAAACCAAAAAAACCTCTGTACCATTCCAGTGACTTGACTAATGACCCAAGTGTGCCATGTGAGATGGTGTGTGAGGAATGCAGCATCTCTGAAGGCAACAAAACAAATCTGGGGGAGCTTGTTTCAGATGTCAGTGCCTATCTGCAGGCGAACACCCAGTGGCCACTGTGGTCCAGGTTCTCACCTCTTTTTTTTTTTTTTTTTTTTTTTTGCAGTACGCGGGCCTCTCACTGCTGTGGCCTCTCCCATTGCGGAGCACAGGCTCCGGACGCGCAGGCTCAGCGGCCATGGCTCATGGGCCCAGCCACTCCGCGGCACATGGGATCTTCCCAGACCGGGGCACGAACCCACGTCCCCTACATCGGCAGGCAGACTCCCAACCACTGCACCACCAGGGAAGTCCTCAGGTTCTCACCTCTTGCATTCTCAGTCTGAGCTGAGCAGCCTGTAAACTTTTTTTTTTTTTTTTGGTAAATTCACAAAGCTTTTGAAGGAAAAGCAATAAATTATTATTTAAAAAAAAAGACATTTCTAATGGCACTGGTTGTATGAATGAATCAGGATAATCTTATTTCTGTAAGATATGTTCACCACTCTGTGCTGCATATTACACACTCCCTATGGAAATGTGTAAAATATGTCAAGACTGCTCGTTGCGTGAATGAATCCGTATCGTGTTTTTGTGTGGAGCAGTGTGTTTCCCACTCTGTACTGCATGTTATACACTCTCCCAAGTCCTAGCCCAAGCCCAAGGCTGAATTTAAATCCAACAACAAACACCAACATGAATACAAACATGAACAGGTACACAAACCAGACCCAACTCCAACACTGAATCACGACCTTATTCCTGCCCTAATCCTCACCCTAACCATAACATTTACCCCAAATTATAACCCTAAATCTGACTTTATCCTTATCCAACCCCAACCTCGACCCTCATTCTATAGGTCTTAAATTTTTATCTTGACCCTAACCCTCAAAAGTTGACCTTGATTTTAACCTTAATATTGTCATTGAAATTGAGCCTTGCCTGATTATCATGGTACTTTCAGACCTGTATTCTGTCTCTACTATGTGACCTTTTCTATCACTGACTTTTTTTTTTTTTTTTTTTTTGGCTGCATCGGGTCTTATTTGCAGCACACAGGATCTTCGCTGTGGCATGTGGGATCACTTCTCTCTAGTTGTGGTGCACGGGCTCAATAGTTGCCTCATGGCATGTGGGATCTTAGTTCCCTGACCAGGGGTCAAACCCATGTCCCCTGCATTAGAAGGTGGATTCTTAACCCCTAGACCACCAGGGAAGTCCCTCTATCACTGACTTTTAATTTGACCATGACCTTAATCTCCTATATCTGTGGGGTTGTTTTGGACCATGAACTTTACCTTGATCTTGAACTTGAATCTTACTTTTACCTTGACCCTGAGAGTCAAAATACTGCCATTGACTCTTTCTTAATGGAAATTTGTCCTGACCTTGGTGTTTTGATCTTGACCTTAAAGGTGACCTTGACCTTCTTCAGATGCATATGATGTGTGAAACTTTCTCTCTAACCTTATTCCTTACTGACCAATAATTTGATCTTGATTTTTACCTTGAAGTTGACACTGACCATTTTTAATCTGTTCTGTCCTTTCACTTCTTGTTTTTCTATTACAAATTGATTATTTCGAACCTTGCATTTGAATCTTGACATCTCCTTTGACCTCACTTTGTCCATATCCTTTGTCCTTTAACTTGATCTTCACACTGATTCACAATATATTCCAACCTTGATTATCATCCTATCAGTTTACACCACTTAAATACAATTTGAACTTGACCTGTTCTTTAATACAACCTTTAATTTACCTAAAGGTGACTATTACCTTACCTTGAACTAGAGTTTGCACCAATTACCCTATATCCTGTCCTTGTCTATCTCCCTGACATTTCTATCATTGATGGATAATTGGACCCTGATCTTGACCTTGGCTTAACTTTGAATATTACCTTTAAAATCTTGAACTTGATTCCAAACAAATCCTGTCCTTGTCTATCATCCTGTCCATTTAATCTCTAACTGAAAATTTGAACTTGACCATGATTTCTTTTTAATTATTATTATTTATTTATTTTTGGCTGCATTGGGTCTTCGTTGCTGCGTGCGGGCTTTCTCTGGTTGCGGCGAGCGGGGGTTATGCTTTGTTGCGGTGTGCAGGCTTCTCATTGTGGTGGCTTCTCTTGTTGTGGTGTATGGGCTCTAGGTGCACAGGCTTCAGTAGTTGTGGCACGTGGGCTCAGTAGTTGTAGCTTGCGGGCTCTAGAGCGCAGGCTCAGTAGTTATGGCGCACGGGCTTAGTTGCTCCACGGCATGTGGGATCTTCCTGGACCAGGGCTTGAACCTGTGTCCCCTGCATTGGCAGGTGGATTCTTAACCACTGCGCCACCAGGGAAGCCATTGACCATGATTTTTACCTTTTCCTTTACCTTCATTTTCATATTGACCCTTCATTAGAACATTTTCTACCCCTTATTTTGATTCTATCATCCTGCCCATCTTCACCATCAACTGACAATATAATCTTGACCTTGAATTTGAACTTGATCTTGAACTTGATCTCACACTTGGTGTGACCAACTGCAGACCTTGAACCTTTTTAGAACTGTAAGAATATCATCATGACCATTTCTTTCATTGATTGGGGATTTGACCTTGATCTTGGCATTAACATAATTTTGAACTTGATAGAGATCCTTGTCTCCTGCTATGGTTCAAATATTTGTGTCCCCTCGAAATTCATATGTTGAAATCCTAATGCCCATTTTATGTGTTTTAGGATGTGGGACCTTTGGGAGATAATTATGTCAGGAGGGCAGAGCCCTAATGAATGAGATTAATGCCCTTATAAAAGAGGCCCGAGGGAATTCCCTGGCAGTCCAGTGGTTAGGACTCAGCATTTCCACTGCAGGGGGCACAAGTTCAATCCTGGTCAGGGAACTAAGATCCACAAACTGCGTGTCACAGCCAAAAAAAAAAAAGAGGCCCGAGAGAGCTCCCTCACCCCTTCCACCATGTGAGGATACAAGAATTCTGTAACAGGGAAGAGGGTTCTCACCAGAACCCAACCATAGCACCCTTATCTTGGATTTCTGGTGCCCAAATAAATGTTGTTTATAAGCCACGCTGTCTGTGGTATTTTGTTATAGCAGCCTGAACAGACTAAGACATATCCCTATCTTCCTGATAGTCTTCTTAATGAGTGATAATTTGAATTCTCTTGAACTTCACCTTCACCTTTCCTTGACCTTGACCTTTTCAGACTAATATCCTATATCAGACTGTATTTTCTTTTTTTTTTTTTTTTTTTTTTGCATTACGCGGGCCTCTCACTGTTGTGGCCTCTCCCGCTGCGGAGCACAGGCTCCGGACGCGCAGGCCCAGCGGCCACGGCTCACGGGCCCAGCCGCTCCGCGGCATGCGGGATCCTCCCGGACAGGGGCACGAACCCGCGTCCCCTGCATCGGCAGGCGGACTCTCAACCACTGCGCCACCAGGGAAGCCCGTGTATTTTCATATCTCTAACACTATTTGAACCAGGCTTAGATTTTTACCTTGACCTTGACCTCACCTTGACCCCTTTCAGGCCCATACCCTGTCCTTATCAGGACAACTTTCTGTATCACTGAATGATTATTTTACTTTGACCTTAACCTTCACCTTTATATTGACTGATACAGACCAACTCCTGTCCTTCACAATCTTCAATGTTCATTTCTACCACAACTGAAAACTTAAACTTGAATTTGACACTGAATATGAACTTGACCTGGCATTGTTCTTGACCTTTATCTATTCCAGTTTTGTGCTCTATTCCTATCATCCTGGCATTCTCTACGACTAATAATTTTCCTTTGACCTCAACTTAATACCTTTAACTTTACCTTGACCCTTATTTTAAACAAATCCTGTCCCCTATCTACTGTACTGATCCTATCACTAATTTTTAATATGACCTTGATTTTGGCTTTGTATGATACTGAACTTCACCATGGCCTAATTTTGACCTTCACCCTTTTCAGAACCATAGTCTCTGTAGAAATATTATCCTCCCCATTTCTAATAATGACTGAGAATTTGACCTTGATCTTGTTGACTTGACTTTGAAATTGACATAATCTTGAACTTGATATAAACACTAGTTGAATATATCGTGTCTCTGTCTTCCTGAATTACTCTGTGACCAATAATTTGACCTTGGCCTGACATTGTGACCTGACTGTGAACTTGACTTTGCCCCTTTTCACCCATGTTCCTCTTTTCACCTATGTCCTCTCCCTTACAATTATCTTGATCTTCTCTATTACTGACCAATAATTTGTCCTTGGCTTAAACCTCAACCTTGCTCTTGCCCTTGCCCTTTCCCTCGAACTTGATCTGGACTTGACCTTGACTCTTCTCAGACCCATATCCTGTATCCTGACAATTTTTATTACTGACTGATTATGTGACCTTGCTCTGGGCTATTACACTGACTCTGTTTCAGATCAAACCCTGCCATTGACCATCATCAATGTATATTTCTATCACTAATAATTTGACCCTGACCGTGACCTTTTGAAGACCCATATACTGTCCTTGACTACCATCCTCATAATTTCTATCACTGCCTAAAATTTTTACTTCAGTTGAGTTTGGCCTTGAACATCACCTTGAATTTGACCTCAGGACACGTGGACAGATGAAAGCCAGCACATGTGCAATTCAAGCCGGAGTCATCTTGGATGGTGGAAAGTCTATAGCCCATTATTCTGAATAGCCAAAGATTAGCATATCACCACCATTCTGGTGGCCCAATCTGGCTGCCAGGTCAGAAAATGCACCCCTACCCACATCAGTATGCAATATCTACACCACAGGCTGACTTCCTGGAACTTCAACCTGGCCACTGGGACCCGCAACAGTCTCATCACTGAGACCTAGAACCCTGTGGGCCATCTGGTCACCTCCTTATATGGAATGGCAGGAAGGCCTGGATCCCCATGTGCCCCACTCCAGACCCAGGCAAGGAGGGTACAGTCCAGGCCTTCAGAAGAGGACTTGGAAACATTTTCAGGAGGCTCATCAGATGACCCAATCCCATACATCCTACTCCTGGTCTCCTGGGACAGTCTTTGCTAGTGGGAGGGTCCCCCACATGCCCATCAACCCACCTGCACTATCCCAGGTAATACCTGAACAGTGACAGTGGCCTCCCTCCCCTATCTGTAAGTAAATATGTGGTGAATGTTTTCCCCTGCCACATTGGGCATAGCAGAACAACCCTGCCATCATTGCCAGCCTCCTGAAAAAAAAAATTACCACAAACTGTGTGGCTTAAAAGAACAGAACTTTATTCTTTCACAGTTCTGGAGGCCAGAAGTCTGAAACCAAGCTGTCAACAGGGCTGTGCTCCCTACACAGGCTCCGAGGGAAAATCCTTTCTTGTTTCTTCCAGCTTCTGGTATTCACTGGCATTCCTTGGCTTGTGGCTGCATCACTCTGCCTCCATCTTTACATGGCCTAATCCTCTTCTCTTCTCTGTATATCTCTAATACTTGTCATTGGATTTAGGGCCTACCCTAAATCCAAGGTGATCTCATCTCAAGATCCTTGTGTTAATTACATCTGCAAAGACCCTTTTTCCAAATAAGGTCACATTCATAGGTTCCAGGGATTAGGACTTGGACATATCTCTTAGTGGAAGTACGGGGAGAGCACCATTCAGCCCATTACAGGGTGCTTGGCAAAGTAATATATCCGTTAAACCATGCCAGTTTACCTGATCAGCAAGCACATGTGTGAGGCAGAAGGGGACAGGGGAGTTTGAATGCTGTCAATGGTTAAAAGAAAAAATTACACACTTTATTCCAGTAGAATTTGTAGAAACTAGCTCACAGTCACATTCTGAGGAGTAACGCCTTATTTCAAGTTAAGCACACGAAGATCAAGGCATTTTTTGTGGAAATGTGCTAAGTTAAACAGTGCTCTCCAAACAAAGTTCTCCTTTCAGGTTAGAGCAAATCACAGTGCAGCTAAGCAATATTGAAACAAGCTCAGAGTCACATAGCGCAAAAAAAAAAAATATTGTGTTATTTCAGTTTAGAATAAATGAAGAAGAATCAATGCATTATTCGAGAAAATGTGCTGTATTAGACTTCTCTAGAGAAAGAAAACCAGTAAGATGTATGCATGTAAAATAGATCCATACCTATCTACATAGATGATACATACATACATACATACATACATACATACATACATACACAGAGAGAGAGAGAGATCGACTGATGTTGAGGTATTGGTTCACATGATTGTGGAGGTTGACAGGTACAAAATCTGCAGGGCAGTCTGGCAGGCAGAAGACTCAGGGAAGAGTTGATGTTGTAGCTTGAGTCCAAAGGCAGTCTGGAGACAGAATTCCTTCTTCCCTGGGGGAGGTCAGTCTTTTTTCTCTTAAGTCCTTTAACTGATTGGATATGGCCCACTCACATTATGGAGGATAGTCTACTTTACTTGAAGTCTACTGATCTAAATGTTAATTACATCTAAAAAAATATCTTCACAGCAACGTCTAAACTAGTGTTTGACCAAATATCTAGGTACCGTAGCCTAGCCAGGTTGACCTATGAAATTATGCATCACACATGCTCTGAGTTATAAAGAGCTCACAAAACTAAAATATTATTTTGACTTAGAGACTTAGAACAAATGAAGATGAACCAATGTATTATTTGTGAAAAGGAAGAGTCACCCAATCATGCAAAACTAACATCAAATTAGAACAAATGAAAATGACCGTAATTGTAATTGTGAAAATGAACATGCAGCCACACTCAGAGGGTCATGGAGAAGTCGCCTGGGCACAGCTGCAGTCCTATATGGACGCTGATAGTCAAAGGAGCCACCAAAAAATATTTCTAAGTCCCCCTCCAGTAGCAGCAACCAGCACAGGCCAGCCTGTGATAAACTGGGAAGGTGCCCTGGGCTTAGTGGCAGTGCAGGTGGGGCCCAATTGCTGGATAGGCTTCCCCCCAATTTTTCTAAATCTCCCACTGGAGGCTAGGACTGGCCCAGCTTATGCAAGAAAGCCTAAGAAGCGGTCCCAGGCCTGGCCATAGTCTTGCATGGGGCCTGAATATGTGGAGAATCTCCCAGAAAGTTTTGGTTTTTTTTTTTTTTCTTTTTGCGGTATGCGGGCCTCTCACTGTTGTGGCCTCTCCCGTTGCGGAGCACAGGCTCTGGATGCGCAGGCCCAGCGGCCATGGCTCACGGGCCCAGCCGCTCCGCGGCATATGGGATCCTCCCAGACCGGGGCACGAACCCGTATCCCCTGCATCGGCAGGCGGACTCTCAACCACTGCGCCACCAGGGAGGCCCCAGAAAGTTTTTTAAAGAGGGAAACTGGTGAAGGGCATTCTGGGTTCATCCCCAGCCCTGTGTCAGACAAAAATTTTTCTAGGTCACCCTCCCTGGGAGGCTCTAGGAGGGTATCCTGGGTCTGCCCACAGCTGAAACTAAGGACAATTATCATTCATAATAGCCAAAAGATGAAAACAGCCCAACTGTCCATCAACTAATGAATGGAAAAACTAAATGCAGTCCATCCATACAATGGAATATTATTCAGCCATAAAAAGGAATGAAGTACTGATTCATGCTACAATGTAAGTGAGCCTTGAAATCATTACACTAAGCAGTGATGGTTGCACACATCTATGAATGTACTAAAACCATCGATTCGTCACTTTAAATGGGGAATTGTACAGTATGTGAAATATGTCTTAATAAAGCTGTCATTGAAAAACAAGTTGGGTTTTCCAGTTTCTGCATGTAAGTTTGGAAGTCACCACTCTGTTCTAACAAATAAAAAGATAAAGAGACCGAAACATCAACAACTCTTCTAGGATCTGGAAGGACAAACCACTGCCCCCAAGACTGGGGAGACAAACAGGTGAATACAGGGAGTCACAGCTTATCAGAGCAGAGACTCATCAGCAGAAACTGTTGCAGGAACCAGTGCCAAAATAGGAAAACCTGAACTGTAACTGATGAGTTGCTGGAGGCTCAGTGTGGACAAGTGTGACAATTTAAAACTCCAAGGAGACCCAGTCATAGAGGACCCTCCACAATTTTTTGAGATTCACTTCCAGAAGCTTGACAGAAAAGATCAGAAAAATCTCCTGTGCTTCTGGAAGCGAGAAGGGAAAAGGAACCATTTGATAAATGCCGGAGCACTCTGTTCTTCACAAAGCCTGCCATCAGGGGAAACTAGTTGACCAGAGCCTAACCTGCTGGGTTATTAGCAGTCTAACTGACCTGGGGAAAGGGAAATACCCAGCTCCAGTCAGCTCTAGCCATTGTCTCTCACCTAAGGGAGTTCACAGTCTAGAGGCTCAGGCTAGAGGCTAGAGGCTAGAGGCTCTAGAGGCTCAGGCTCACTAAAACACCGAGACCTACTCTCAGCTCCATAATATACCCCATCCCCCCACATCTCACCACCACATGACTAAAGCCCTATTTACCGTAGTCCCTTTTACCCAGTACATTATGTCTGGCTAAGAAAAAATTACAAGAGGGACTTCCCTGGTGGTCCAGTCGTTAAGACTCTGTGCTTCCACTGCAGGGGGTGCGGGTTTGATCTCTGTTCCGGGAACAAAGATCCCTCAGGCCGCGTGGGCGCAGCCAAGAAAAAAAGAAAAGAAAAGAAAAAATGACAAGCTATACTAAAAAGCAAAAACCACAATTGGAAGAGACAGAGCAAGTATCAGAACCAGACGTGACAGGAATGTGGGACTTGTCAGACCAGGAATTTAAAAACCGCCATGATAAATGCAGTAAGGGCTTTGATAGATAAAATAGTGTGGACAACGAATGTCGCCTGCCATTTCAGTAAACAAAGGATGCTGAGGCCATCAAGGCTTCAGCCTCTGCATCCATCTCCAACTGTGGGATTCAGGATGGAGAAAAACAGGATACTGGCCATAGATAGTTAAGGCGGCCATAGATAGTTAATTATTCAAAGGAATAATTTCAATAATCCCAGATTCTTGTACCTTCCCATATACAACAGCACTAAATTCATTAACTTGAAATGTTTGCTTTTCTTTAATTAACAGTAATCTTTTTTAAATTAATAGACTTTATTTTTTTAGAGAGGTGTTGGATTTACAGAAACAAGCGTAATCTTTTGATGTTCTGACTACATGGGATTTTTTTTTGGCAAAAACTCCTACGTATCCTGGCTCCTCCTTACCTCTTCAGAACAGTCCCTCAGAGCTTTCTGAAAGGCTGTCTCCTGGGCTTAAGTCCTTAGTATGTCTGCTGAACGAAACATAATTCTCAACTTTTAGGTTGTGCATTTTTTTTCAGTCGACAACAGCATGCAAGATGGTCAATGCAAGAAGAGAGATGGAAATACTAAGATAGAACCAAAGATAAGTGCTAGAGATTGTTAACCTAAACAAAGAGGTAAACTGAGGCAAGTTCCAAAAGATGAGTTTATTCAGGAATAGTTAGAGGAATTGCAATTCAGGACAAGCAAACTGTAGCAAGCTACAGGCAAGTCCATTCAGGGTTTGGGGCAGGCTGTATTTATGGGCAGGGAATGTAAAGAGAGGACAGTTCAGTTAGTCACTTAAAATAAAAACCAGAGGGCTTCCCTTCCCTGGTGGCGCAGTGGTTGAGAGTCCGCCTGCCGATGCAGGGGACACGGGTTCGTGCCCCGGTCCGGGAAGATCCCACATGCCGTGGAGTGGCTGGGCCCGTGAGCCATGGCCACTGAGCCTGCGCGTCCAGAGCCTGTGCTCTGCCACGGGAGAGGCCACAACAGTGAGAGGCCCACATACCGCAAAAAAAATAAATAAATAAATAAATAAAAATAAAAACCAGAGACCACCAGCCTTAGGAAAATTTCCTAAGCAGACAAAATCGATCCAGTCACACAAACAAAGCTCAGTTCAGCCCACTTTGTGAGATCAACCGTGACATCTCCTGGGTCATCTCCCATTCACGCCTCTGACAAAACTTTCCAAAGTCAATATGAGACAACCTCTGATCAATCCTACATCATCTGAGAAAATTCCAACGCTATCATTTTCTGTAAATCAGGAATTTTACTGGAAATCAGTCTCTTAGTCCTTAAGTTTTGTCTTCCTGAGGGCACGTGTGTGAGATTCTCCACTTTATATCCTCTGGTTCTATTTTAGATTGAAAGTCTTTCTCAAGATCAAAAACAATGTAACAGGGCTTCTCTGGTGGCGCAGTGGTTAAGAATCCACCTGCCAATGCAGGGGACACGGGTTTGAGCCCTGGTCCGGAAAGATCCCACATGCCGCAGAGCAACTAAGCCCGTGTGCCACAGCTACTGATCCTGCGCTCTAGAGCCCGCGAGCCACTGCTACTGAGCCCGTGCACCACAACTACTGAGCCTGTGTTCTAGAACCCGTGCTCCACAACAAGAGAAGCCACCGCAATGAGAAGCCCATACACCACAACAAAGAGTAGCCCCTGCTTGCCGCAACTAGAGAAAGCTGGCGCACAGCAATGAAGACCCAACGCAGCCAAAAATAAATAAAAAGAAAAAAAGCAGAAAAGGAGAATTTTCTCTCATACAAGGTAACTTATCCACTGCCTAGGCTATCAGCAGATTTCTCAGTAGAAACCTTGCAAGCCAGGATAAAACGGGATGATACATTCAAAGCACTGAAAGAAAAACACTGCCACCAAGAATATTTTGCCCAGAAAAGTTGTCCTTCAAAAATGAAAGCTAAATAAAGACTTCCCCAAACAAAGAAAAGCTGAAGGATTTCAGAACACTAGACCTTTCTAACCAAAAGTTCTGAAATGAGTTCTTCAAGCTGAAACAAAAGGATGCTAATTAGTAATATAAAAACATATGAAAATGTAAAATACAACAGTAAAGGTAAGTATATAGTCATATTCAGAATACTCTAAAACTGTAATGTGATGGTGTGTCAACCACTTAACCCTAATACGAAGGTTAAAGAAAAAAAGTACTAAGAAATAGCTAGCTACTGCTACAATAAGTTATTAATGGATACACAATATAAAGAGATGTAAATTGTGACACCAAAAACATAAAATGGAGGAGAGTAAAGGGTAGATTTTTTGTTTGTGATCAAAGTTAAGTTGTTATCAGCTTAAAATAGACTGTTACATAAGATGTTTCAAGGAAGCCACAGGGTAAAAATAAAACAAAACCTATAGTAAATACACACAAGATAAAGAGAAGGGAATCAAGGCACACCAGTACAGGAAATCATCAATTCACAAAGGAAAACAGCAATAGAGGGGAAAAACTACAAATAGCCAGAAAACAATTATTAAGACAGCATTAGTCTATGGTCTGCCATAGCTTGCATTTCCTGAATTGCAATTCCAATGGCTATTCCCAAATAAACTTGCTTTTGTTTGTTAAAAAAAAATGGCATTAGTAAGGCCATATTGATGGCATCACCTATCAATAATTACTTTAAATACGAATGGATTAAATTCTCCAATCAAAAGACATAGAGTGGTAGTATGAATTAAAAAGAAAAGATTCAAACTGTATGCTTCCTACAAGAGACTCACTTTAGCTTTAAGAACACACATAGGCCCAAAGTGAAGGGATGAGACAAGATATTCCATGCAAATGGAGACCAAAAGTGAGTAGGGGTAGCTACACTTATATCAGACAAAATAGCCTTTAAGTCAAATAATGTAACAAGAGACAAAGAAGGCCATTATATAATGATAAAGGGGTCAATTTATCAAGAGGATATAACACCTGTAAATATATATGCACCCAACATTGGAACACTTAAATATTAAATATTAAGTAAATATTAAATGTTTAATAAATATTAAAACAAATACTAACAGATCTGAAGGAAAAAATAGACAACAATTCAATACCAGTAGGGGACTTCAATACCCCCACTTTCACAATGGACAGATCATCCAGACAGAAAATCAATAAGGAAACACTGGACTCTGTGATATTGTGTTTTATAATAAGAAATGTAAATTTGGCCTTTGTCTTATTTCTGGCACAGAGCTCCTAAAATCCTTGGAATTTTCTAAGTTGTAAGAGCCATAAAGGTGTGTTAATATTCATAAAAAAACCCATTCAACCACACCTGAGTCTGTTAATGAGGTGACTTCTCGACCATACCTAAGGATGAGGGATGGTTGCCAGGGGAACCAACCATGTTATTGGAGAGCTGGAACTTTCAGTCCCATCCTCCTTGACCTCCAGGGAAGGGAGAGGAGCTGGAAGTTGAATTGATCACCAACAGCCAATGATTTAATGAATCATTCCTATGTAATGAAGCCTCCATCAAAACCCAAAAGGGCGGGTTTGGAGAGCTTCCAGGTTGATGAACATTTGGAAGTGCTGAGAGAGTGGCAAACTGGGAGAGGGCACGGAAGCTCCAAGCCCATTCCCCATAACTTACCTATGCATCTCTTCCATCTGGCTGTTCTTTAGTTATATCCTTTTATAATAAGCTGGTAATCTACTAATTTAAATGTTTCTCTGAGTTCTGTGAGCCACCCTAGAAAATTAACTGAACCTAAGGAGGGGAATCATAGGAACCTCTGATCTATAGCTGATCAATTAGAAGCACAGGTAACAAACTAGACTTTTGATTGGCATTTGAAGTGGGAGGTGGGCAGTCTTATAAGACCAAGCCCTTATCCTGTGGGATCTGATGCTATCTCCAGGTAGATAGTGTCAGAACTGAGTTGAATTGTAGTATACACAGCTGGTGTCAGAGAAACACTTGGTGTTGGGGAAAAAACCTGCACATCAAAATTGGTTGCATAATCATGACTTGAATTATATTTTAGGCCAAATAGACCTAAAAGACATATACAGTACTTTCCATGCAACAGCAGCAGAATACACATTCTTCTCAAACCCTCATGAAACATTCTCCAGGATAGATCATATGTTACACCACAAAACAAATCTTAGCAAATTTTAGAAGAGTGAAATCACACCAAGTATCATTTCTGACCACAATGATATGAAAGTAGAAATCGATAGCAAGAGAAAAACTGGAAATTCACAAATATGGGAAACTCAGCAACACACTCCTGAATAACCAATAGGTCAAAGAAGAAATAAAAAAGGAAAATTTTTAAAATCTTGAAACAAACAAAAATGGAAACACAACATACCAAAACTTACAGGATGTTGTGCAAAAGCAGTGCTAAGAAAGAAGTTTACATTGTGTTGTGTTGGTCTCAGCCTATTGATACTGATGCTATCAGCTAGGTACACCTGAGGCGCTCACCCTGGCCCATATTACCCTTAGTGAGCCACACACACATTTCTCTAGCCAATGTTGTGGCTGGAGCAGTCCTTGGTTCTTATTATGATCGCAGGAAAAAACCATCAGGGAATTTGAGGAACAAGATTTATTACTCACAGGTCCTGGAGCACACACAGCATACCCCAGGGCTACACAGTGAGTTCAGAGGTAGAAAGAAAGAAAGAGAGAGAGAGAGACTAGACCTAGGACTCTGTCTTTATTAGGATCCAAGATTGGTGTGTCTAGAGTTTTGTAGGCTCATGTTATTGGTTAATATAAAGCTTAAGAGGGACATCCCTTCTCAAAAAAAAAAAATGGTTCTGAAGAACCTGGGGGCAGGACGGAATAAAGACGCAGACATAGAGAATGGACTTGAGGACACGGGGAGGGGGAAGGGTAAACTGGGACGAAGTGAGAGCGTGGCATGGACATATACACACTACCAGATGTAAAACAGATAGCTAGTGCGAAGCAGCCACATAGCACAGGGAGATCAGCTCGGTGCTTTGTGTCCACATAGAGGGGTGGGATAGGGAGGGTGGGAGGGAGACACAAGGGGGAGGAGATATGGGGATATAGGTATATGTATAGCTGATTCACTTTGTTATACAGCAGAAACTAACACACCATTGTAGAGCAATTACACTCCAATAGAGATGTTAAAAAAAAAAAAAAAAAGAAGGGCTTTCCTGGCTGTCCAGTGGTTAAGACTCTGCACTTCCACAGCAAGGGGCACAGATTGGATCCCTGGTCAGGTGACCTAAAATCCCGCTTGCCGCACAGTGCAGCCAATAAATAAATAAAGCTTAAGAGCAGGAATTAGGGCATAGGAAGGGAGAAGCAGGATCACTCAAATGGTCAGTTATCCAGGTTACCCAGGGCTTTCTGAAAGAGGGACCTTCATGGGTAGGGGGTGGTCTAATTCCTTATCTGGTTATTTTGCTAGTAGTTGTGTCATACAGCTGCCAGGATGTTTATTCAAGATGGATGTCTTTTGAAATGGATGCCTTGACAATCAAAAGCTTAATGTCAAGCACTAATATAGCTATAAGTGCCTACATTTAAAAAAAATCTCAAATAAATGACCTAACTTTTCACCTCAAGGAATGAGAAAAAGAAGAACAAACTAAGTGCAAAGTCAGCAGAAGGAAGGAAGTAACAAAGATCAGAGGAGAAATAAATGAAATAGAGATTAGAAAAACAACAGAAAAAAAAATAGGACTTCCCTGGTGGCACAGTGGTTAAGAATCTGCCTGCCAATGCAGGGCACATGGGTTTGAGCCCTGGTCGGGGAAGATCCCACGTGACGCGGAGCAACTAAGGCCGTGCGCCACAACTAGTGAGCCTGTGCTCTAGAGCCCGTGAGCCACAACTACTGAGCCTGTGAGCCCCAACTACTGAGCCCACGTGTCACAACTACTGAAGCCTGTGCGCCTAGAGCCCGTGTTCCGCAACAAGAGAAGTCACAGCAATGCGACGTCTGTGCACCGCAATGAAGAGTCGCCCCCGCTTGCTACAACTAGAGAAAGCCCATGAGCAGCAATGAAGATCCAATGCAGCCAAAAATTAATTAGTTAATTAAAAAAAAATAACTAACATCTTAAAAAATGAGCTGAAGATCTGAATAGACATTTTTGCAGTCATATAAATGGCCAACAGGTACATGAAAAGGTGTTCAACATTACTAATTATCAGGGAAATGCAAATCAAAACCATAATGAGTTATCACCTCACCCCTAGAATGGCTATTACCAAAAAGACAAGAGATATCAAAGGCTGGTGAGGATATGGAGAAAATTGTGCACTATTGGTGGGAATGTAAACTGGTGCAGCCACTATGGAAAACAGCATGGAGTTTCCTCAAAGAATTAAAAATAGAGCTATCATATGATCCAGCAATCATACTTCTGGGTATATATCCAAAGCAAAAGAAATCACTATCTCTAAGGAAATGAAATCAGTATCTCAAAGAGATATCTGCACTCCCATGTGCATTGCAGCATTATTCACAATAGACAAGACATGGAAACAACCAAAGTGTTCATTGACCAATATACGGATAAAGAAAATGTGATATATACATACACATTACTCAGCCATAAAAAAAGAAGGAAATCTTGCCATTTGAGAAAACATAGATGGACCTTGAGGGTATTATGGTAAGTGAAAGAGTCAGACAGAGAAAGATAAATACTGCATGATCACATGATTTATATGTGGAACCTAAAAACAAGGAAATCATAGACAGTAGAACGGTGGTTGCCAGGACTGAGGGGTGGGGGAAATGGAGAGATGTTGGCCAAAGGGTACAAACTTCCAGATACAAGATGAATATGTTCTGGGGATGTAACATATAGCATGGTGACTATAGTTAACAATACTGTACTGTATACTTGAAAGTTGCTAAGAGAGTAGATCTTAAATGTTCTCACCACATACACACACACACACACACACACACAGGTAACTGTGTGAGGTGATGGAGGTGTTAACTAACTTACTGTGGTAATCATTTTGCAATATATATGTGTATCAAATCATGTTGTATATCTTAAACTTACACAATGTTGTACGTCTATTATGTCTCAATAAAGCTGGAACACTTGAAAGAAAGGAAGAAAAAAGAAATGTATGTCACCATGTTGCCATTTTAAAAACCTGTACATGGACGTGTACAGCAACTTTATTCATAATTGGCAAAACTTGGAAGCAACCAAGATGTCCTCGAGTAGGGGAATGGATAAACTGCGGTACCTCTGGATAATGGAATATTATTCAGTGCTAAGAAGAAATGAGCTATCAAGCCATGAAAAGACACTGAGGAACCTTAAATGCAGCACTAAGTGAAGAAGCCAGCCTGAAAAGGCTACATATTGCATGATTCCAACTATATGATATTCTGGAAAAGAAAACACTATGGAGACAGTTGTGACAAAAACTCATACAGCAAAAAAATGACTCATTTTTTGAAATAAGACTGCTTTGAAATTCAAAATGTCACCAGGAAGGGGCAAATTAAATGGGACATTCTGTTTCTTTCCTAAACATGTAACTATTTGGAATCCAACTGTGATTCCAAATAAAGCATGTGCTTTAAAGCATAAAGCACAACTTTATGCTTTAAAACCATTCTCCCTGAGCAAGGAAGCTTTAACTTATGATGATAAGTTAACATTGGAATGTGCTTCGGGAATGTTCAAAAATGAAAACATCTTGGACACCGATAGCAGCATATAAATGTATAGATGCAAAGACCTGATTGACAAATAGTTGGTCTACAAAACAAACCTGTTTTGGAGAGCTAGGTACGAATCCCTACAAGTCAAAAAGCTTGTTGTTGCTAGTTAGTAAAATCCGTGCTGAAAGGCTTTAGGTGGGAGGCTATTACCTTGACGTCTTCACATTGGAATGACACCATTAATCAGAGTAGAGAGTTCCCTGGCAGTCCAGTGGTTAGGACTCCATGCCTGAGTTCAATTCCTGGTCCGGGAACTAAGATCCCTCAAGCCGCAGAATGCGGCCAATATATAAATAAATTTTAAAAAAAGAGAGAGAATCAGAGTAATTGTGGGCCCGCTAAGAGCAGGGAATCAAGTCAACGTGATGTCATCTTTGTGTTAGTTTTATCACCACATAAAAGAGAAGGATGTTCTAAAGGTTGCAGTCCATTCAAAGAAGTATTTTTGGAAAAGAAAACTGAAAGTAAAAATATCCTACTGTGTAAAACGGGACAGAAAGAAATGTCACGTTATTTTTATTAAATATAGAATATTATCTAAGTCTTATTGCATTTATGTTCTCCTTTTGCAGTCTTACATGTATATACCTCAAGAATCTTAAGAATATGCAACAATATAACCTACAAATTTAATGTCCAGTAAAGAGTTTAAAAAGTAGTTCAAATATTGCTGTATCAGAGGACAGAAACATTATAAACATATCATACACATTTTTCTCAAACATATTGTTGGATGTGTTTTCTATTAGTAGTACTACTAAGTACTGAAATACTAATTGCCACTGTTAATTAGTCCTACTGTGGTTTTGTTGAAACAATAGCATTTATGTAACAGGAAAGTAAATAATAAACAATAAGTAAACACCAATTTTTCATATTCTTATGTTAAAGTAGTAACTTTGTGGGTGTGTAATTATTACCTATTACATGACGCCTCCTGTCAGGTGTGGCTGTGCCCTGTCTAGACTCTCGAAGCCCACCAGCCCCGAGCCCTACCCAGGCCCGGAGGTAGGGAAACCTCACCCCACCTCCACACCACCCGCACGCGCACAAGGCCCGCCCTCATGATAAATCCCGCCCCCTGAACACGGGTGCTTCTTTGGCCCCACCTCCGCAGTGTCCAGGCTCCGCCCCTCGTGGCCCAGACAGTGCAGTCTCCGAGGAGGACTGGCCTCTTCCGATGTAGGTTGTCATGGTGGCGCCCAACCCGCCTTGCCTCGTCTTTTCCGGTCTCAGTCCGGCGTGGCAAAGCAGGCAGGCTGCCTTAGCCCTTTCAAGCCCTCTGTGTCATGGCGGCGCCCTGACCCTCCTTCCGGCCACAGCCTATCATGGCGGTGCCCTGAGTAGCCACTTCCGGACCCAGACCCGTACATTGCCCTGGCTTTTCTCACTCCTGGCTGCCATGGCGGCGCCCAGGGTTTACCGGAAGTACAACATCGGAAGTGAGCCGTAGCCTCTGCCCTGAAGCGAGAGCGGCGCTGGGAAAGATGGCGGCGGCGGCGGCGGCGGTGGGCAATGCGGTGCCTTGCGGGGCTCGGCCTTGCGGGGCCCAGCCCGCCGGGCAGCCCAAGCCCAGGCCGCTGCCGCGCACACTCCTTGCCGCCGGGCCTGCGCTCATAGAGAGCGGCGACGAGCTGGTAGCGGCTGTGTGGCCGTACCGGCGGCTGGCGCTCCTGCGGCGCCTCACGGTGCTGCCGTTCGTGGGGCTGCTCTACCCAGCCTGGCTGGGTGCCGCGGCTGCCGGCTGCTGGGGCTGGGGCAGCAGCTGGACGCAGATCCCCGAGGCCGCGCTGCTTGTGCTCGCCACCATCTGCCTCGCGCACGCGCTCACCGTCCTCTCGGGGCATTGGTCCGTGCACGCGCACTGCGCGCTCACCTGCACCCCGGTAAGTGTGCGCACCCGAGACCGACCCTCGGCATGGTCCGGCCTCACCGCGGATCCCAGCTACTCAGTTTGTGTCCGTCCCCATCCCAGCCGGGGCCTCTGCATCTGCTGGAGCCGGGTCCCTAGAGGCGCCCTCCACCCTTTTGCGCTAGCTAAGTTCTGGCCCCGTTCTGACTTGGCTGTGTAACCCTGGCGTAGGTTACTTCCCTTCTCTGGAATTCCTCTCTGGTGTGGTCGTTTAGATTCGATAAGGTAATACCTGTAAAAAGCTTAGCGCAGGGCCCGGCATATGTCACCATTTACTAGCTCCCATACTAGCGAGTACTCGGTTGTTTCTCCTGAAAACAGTCCTACCTTCTTCGTTGTCTGTCTCCTACCTTGTTGTTCGTAGTGTGAGGTTAGACCTGTGGGATGGGTTTCCCTGTCTGTGGAGCTTGCTTTGAGAACTGAGCATCAGTCCTGGCCAGTACTCAGAGCCCCCCGCGTCCACCCCATGACGACCAAAATGAGCTTGAAATGCAGTTAATTGCAGCGTTTAAGACGAGCATTGGGTGTTTGTGAGCAAGTGACTTAGCTGCTTGGAGTCTCTGTCTGCAAGGGTGATGGTAATGAGGACTGCCCTCAGAATACAACAGCGAGGTAGTGCATGTGACCCTTAGTCGTGAGATCTGGATGAGTGAGAGCTGCCCTGGGTTAGCAGCTGATATCAGTGACTATGCCACTGCCCTCTGGGCCGGCCTCCGATGACACCAGCAGGTTATGGAGCCATGGACACAGAGGTCAGCCTCCCCTCTGATCCCACACAGGTTTGTTAAGAGAAAAAGGGAACAGCACCCAGGGCTGCAGAAAGAGAAAGAGAAACCACACCACCACCCTCCCTCACCCCTCTTTGACTCTAAATGTGGACTGAATTCTCTTTCTCTTTTGAGAAAGTGAAATCTCTCTTATCCCAGGGGAGAGACTCAAACTTCTCAAACTTCTGGGATTGGTGGCTTCAAGTCAGTAAGTGAAGGACCCCAGTGAGGGACAAAAGAATGGAGGGAAGTTGGGGGGTAACACCCCCAAACTTCCAGCTGCCTGTTGGCCTGCAGCTAAAAAGTGTGACTATTAACTTTCTTTCCAGGGATGGAGAAGAAAGAAGAGCTAAGCAGCTGTAGGGTTAGGACAGGCAGATCTGGGTTTGCATCAGAGATCTCAGACAGGGGTGCTTCTGGTCTCTGGGTTTCAGTTTCCCCTTGTGTAAAGTGAGAACTGTAACACCTACCTCAGTGTGCCATCGTAAGAAGAAACAGATGAACTCTGCAAAGCACCTGGCATGTGGCTGGCCCCATGTAGTGCTTTTGCACTTTTCTACCATAGCGTTTCCTGAGTTCATAGTTTTGTCTTTTGTTGTTATTTTTGCCTGCTTTGGGGCCTGTGAACTTCTGGAGAGGCAGGGCCTTGTATCTCAGGGTCACCGCCATGTCCCCCAACCCCCCCCCAAAAAAAAAACCCATGGCAACACAGGTTCTGGTGGAGCAGAGGTGGGATGGATGCAGCTCACAGGATCCAGGGTGTGTGTGCCAGTGCAGTTCCATTCAACGCCTCCGTGTCTTAGGTGCTGGAGAAATAACAAAGAACAAAACAGACGAAACACGTTGTTTTCATGGTGTTAGTGGGGGAGATGGAACTCAGCAGTCAATGCTAAAGAGAGAAAACCAGGATAAGGATTTTGTGAGGGACCTTTAGGTGGAGCATCCAGGGGCAGCATCCTGAGAAGGTGACATTTGAGCGCAGGCCTGAAGCCAGCTGTGTGACCATGCATTCCAGACAGAGAAAACAGCATGTGCCGTTAGCTGAGGCAAGGATGAGCCTCATCATCCCTTGTCACTCGAGGACACAGCGAGAATAGTAGTGGGGACGGGGGGCAGAGGGGGAGCAGCAGGCCAGGTGGGCTGTAACAGGCCTTGGCTCACGTGGACTGAGAGTGTACCTCATGCCGGGCAGCATTCTTCCTGTTTGAGTTCATCTTCGTCAGCAGAGCTCTGTGCGCTGGGCGCTGTTCATGACCCTGGCTTTATAATATGGGCGGGACCAGAGGCCCAGTGAAGTGCTGTCCCTTGTCCCAGTGACAGACTGGGGAGTGGCCAGGCAGCACCCAGAGCCCAGTGGCGTGTTCCAGAGCATGTCCACAGAGCTGCGGCACCCGTGGCCTCCCCAGTGGAAGCCGTGGAGCTGGGGCTTGAGAAGGGCTCAGCGGCAGCACTTTGCCTCTCACAGGAGTTCGACCCCAGCAAGGCAACCTTCGTGAAGGTGGTGCCGACTCCCAACAACGGCTCCACTGAGCTCGTAGCCCTGCACCGTGATGAGGTAGGGACCACCTGCTCCAGCATGAGCTTGCATGGGATCCCCAGGCCCTGACATTCCCAGATCAGGGGCCCTCTGCCACAGACACACCTCCCACAGGGCGAAGACGGCCAGGAGGTGCTGTCCTTCGAATTCCAGAAGATCAAGTATTCCTACGATGCTCTGGAGAAGAAGCGTTTCCTCCCCGTGGCCTTTCCTGTGGGAAACCTGTTCTCATTCTACCAGAGCAACAGAGGGTTCCAGGAGGACTCGGAGATCCGTGCAGCCGAGAAGAAGTTTGGGAGCAACAGGTGAGTCCCAGCATCCCCGTGCGTCGCCCCTGCTGAGACAGGACTGGGCCTCTGCCTGTGGTCACCAGCCCAGGTCTCTGTCCCAGCTAGTGGCTCCACTTGTATATGCCCTGTGGTTTGGAGGAATCCACCTTCTCAACAAAACATCGCAGGTGGACGTGGCGGGCGCCCTCTGAGAAACATGTTCTAGTCTAGTCTCCCTCAAACTTGCCTGCTGATAGGAACCCCCCGGAGGGCCCACAGCTTGGAGCCTGGCCCAGGGCTGTTCATCCTTGTCTTGTGTTTGTAACTTGTGTTCTCTTCTTTATTTTAAATTTTTTTCTATAAATGTACATTCTTGTCATTCTTCTTATATATAGCCAAGTACTTTATGAGTGGTGATAAAAAAAGATGGTGGTGAGCAGGACAGCTCTTGTTTGTACCAGGTAGAATGCAGATGCTCTGTCAGCACTTTCTCCTTTAACCTTCACCCAAACGACCAGTGTTGACAGGAGCTGGGAGGGGTCAGAGCTGGGCTTCAGAGCCCCCATCCTGGCCATGGTGATAATTGTCCTTGACTCAAAAACGCTCAGAATCTCTAGGAAATTATTTCTTGACCTAGTTGCTTTTCAAAAAATTACAAATACGTTACTGCAACCAGCGCTCGAGTAGGAAGATTCATAGGAAACATTTACTGATCCTCCCTCCCCTCCCCAAGCCAGGCCAGCCATGGCGGCAGCCTGGGATGTCCACTTTCACACCGTCCTCGCTTATGCAAAGGTACCCTACACAGTCCAGGGTGGGGCTCAGTTTTTATTGCAATGCAGCCACTGTGCAGTTTCTTTTTCTCAAATCCCATGTCCTGGATAGCACTCCAGTTCTGCAGGGCAAAACAAGGATGGCCATAGTGGACCTGGCTGGTCCCATGGCCAGACAGGGCCACCACACCGAGTGCTGTAGAGCACACCTTTCGGCCCTGCTTCTCAAATTCCAGGGCTTTTATTTAGGGAGTCTTTGGAACATCCCAGCTCAGACTCCCCTCTCTCCATAGTTGGGTGGGGCTCAGGCACTGTATTTCAGGCCCCAGGGGACTCCACAGCACCTAGCTGCCGGGCCTCCTCTGTGCAGCTTCAGGGCTCCTATCCCACGGTCAGCCATTCCTCTCCCCTTGCCTTGTCACCCACCCGGATGATAGGTTCTCGTCTTGCACCAGCCACGCTCGGGGGCGGCTGCCTGAAAAGCCCAGTGCTGATTCAGAAGCTTCATCTGGGTTCTGCAGAGCAGAGGGCTGGGGGCAGTCAGCGCACCTGCTTCAGTGCCACACGGTCGAGGAGAGCCATAGTTGAGCATCCCAATGTCTGGAAGCTCACCAGGGCCCCTGGTTGCCCAGGGAGGCCGTCCCTGCCCGGAAGTGGAGGTGTCAGGGGTGGGGCCCCTGGGCCTTCCCACCAGGAACAGGGCGTGGCATCTGGTCTCTTTCAGGGCCGAGATGGTGGTGCCTGACTTCTCAGAGCTGTTCAAGGAGAGAGCCACGGCGCCCTTCTTTGTGTTCCAGGTAAAGCAGCAGCTCTGGTCCTTCTCCCCACCCTGTTCCTTGGGGCTTTCACAGTCCACCTCCAAACGTGAAAACCTCTCCCCGTCCTCGTGGTCAGAGCCTGTGGGCAGAATGGCCCTCGTGTGCCATCCAGTCCTCCGGAGGCATTCTCCCTGCGTTCCCAGGAACAGACAGGCCCATGTCCCATAGGTGTTCTGCGTGGGACTCTGGTGTCTGGATGAGTACTGGTACTACAGTGTCTTCACACTCTCCATGCTGGTGGCCTTCGAGGCCTCCCTGGTGCAGCAGCAGATGCGGAACATGTCAGAGATCCGGAAGATGGGCAACAAGCCCCACATGATCCAGGTATGGCCAGTAGCATGACGGGTGGGTAGGAGGGTCCCTGTGGTCATGGGGTGGGCGAGGCATGGGCACATCCCCAGAGCTGACTGAACCCCACCCCCTCCCAGGTCTACCGGAGCCGAAAGTGGAGGCCCGTTGCCAGCAATGAGATTGTTCCCGGGGACATCGTCTCAGTCGGTGAGGCCCAGTTCTGCTCCTTCCCGGTGGAGGCCCAGGCCTCAGGCTCTGTCCAATCCTCCTGCCCCTGCCCTGCAGGCCGCTCCCCACAGGAGAACCTGGTGCCATGCGATGTGCTGCTGTTGCGGGGCCGCTGCATCGTGGACGAGGCCATGCTCACTGGGGAGTCGGTGCCCCAGATGAAGGTGCTGGGTCAGGAGTGGAGGGAGGGGGGTCCTCAGTCTACTCAGGCGCGTCACTGTCCCATCCATTGAGGAGGAAATGGGCCAGGGAAGGGCTGGTGGCTGGGCCAGGAGACTGGAGGAGGCATAGCATCTGGGTGGAGATCCTGGGTTTCCTGGCAGGTCAGTGCCCTGGACTAAGGGGAGCCAGGTGGTGATGAGGAGAGGGAAGGAGATGAGAGGCCAGGAGCATCGGTGGGGTGTCAGGCACCCTGGGATCTCAGGCTGAGGTGGGATGAGAGAAACCGAGAAGCTGTGAATCCGGGGTGAGGCCAGGTACAGGGTTATAGGGAATCTATGCTGCACATGAGGGTGGAAAGACAGGGTGGAGCCCCCGCCCCTGTGAGGTGCACCGGCTTGGATGGGGAGCCCTGTGAGGGTCAGGCAGGTTCCTCCCAGCCCCAGGGTCCGGCTCTCCAGCCTGGGGATGGAGAAGGAGGCCAAGGTGGGACTAGCCATTGACTTTACTGTCGTCCCCAGGAACCCATCGAAGACCTTAGCCCCAACCGGGTACTGGACCTCCAGGCCGACTCCCGGCTCCACGTCATCTTCGGGGGCACCAAGGTGGTGCAGCACATCCCTCCCCAGAAAGCCACCACAGGCCTGAAGCGTAGGTGCCTCAGGGGTGTCTGGGGGTGTCCTAGCCCTGCCACCCCCAAACCCTCAAAGTCTCCTTGGCTCTGAGAGAGTCGGGATGAGCAGACATGAATGACGCTGGTTCTTTGTCTCCCCAGCGGTGGACAGTGGGTGTGTGGCCTACGTCCTGAGGACCGGATTCAACACATCCCAGGTGTGGCACCTTGCCCAGTTCTGAGGAGGGTGGTCCCTGGGGCGTATGGTGGACAGCTGAGATGGCAACTCTTTCAGACCCCAGAACATCCACCCCATAGGCTCACTCTGATACCAGGTACTGGGCTGGGGGCCAGAGTGCTGAGACAAGCCCCAGACTAGGCCTGCTTTCCCCGGCTGAGGTTCTGCCTCACAGACAGTAGACTGATTTTGGTTCCGCACACTTGGGAATCACAGTCTGGGCCATAAACTTTTCACCGAAGTGGCATGAGGATTCCTTGGTAGAGACGATGGTCAGATCTCCTTCCAGAAAATTCATCCCTCCGCCCCCATCTCAGCCACTTCCTTCCCTGACCCCTAGTCTTCAGTCACTGGTCTCCGTAACTCTGTAGCTGTTGGCTGAGTTGCAGCCACCCACATAGCTGTGCAGTTCCTGGAACAGCTGTGTTGTCAGCTGTGGCGCTCAGTCAGCCCAGGCAGGCACTCCCCAGCAGCAGAGAGAACCTGGCCCTGGTGCTTTTAGGCAGGAAAGGCCGCCACCCTCCCAGGAAAGATCTCTGTCCCTCCATCCCTCTAGGGCAAGCTGCTGCGCACGATCCTCTTTGGGGTCAAGAGGGTGACAGCGAACAACCTGGAGACCTTCATCTTCATCCTTTTCCTCCTGGTCTTTGCCATTGCAGCAGCGGCCTACGTATGGATCGAAGGTAAGCACCGTGACCACTCCCCCCCGCCCCCCACCATCTGCTGGACCCCGCGCCTGTGGCCCCCAGGCTGGCAGGCTCTGTCTTCTCAGGTACCAAGGACCCCAGCCGGAACCGCTACAAGCTATTTCTGGAATGCACGCTGATCCTCACTTCTGTCGTGCCCCCCGAGCTGCCCATTGAGCTGTCTCTGGCCGTCAACACTTCCCTCATTGCTCTGGCCAAGCTCTGTGAGTCTCTGGGGCAGGGACAGGGTACCGAGTGGGCTGGAGCCTGGCAGCACCCCTGACACTGGCTCCCACCACCCAGACATGTACTGCACGGAGCCCTTCCGGATCCCCTTCGCCGGCAAGGTGGAGGTGTGCTGCTTTGACAAGACAGGGACCTTGACCAGCGACAGCCTGGTGGTGCGCGGTGTGGCCGGGCTCCGGTGAGCGTGGGGAGTCTGGATCGCGAGGCACCGAGCCGGGGGCATTCTGGGAGCTCAAGGGACAGACAGCTGCCCAGCCCAAGCCTTCAAAGTGAGGGCCTGTGACAGGCCCTACCACAGAGGTCCATTCTAGGGGGCCCCCCCAAGCATTCTTCAGTGTGAGTGACAGTGGCAGGGGGCTCAGCTTGCGCTCGAAGCAGCCATGTGACGTCTGAGGGCATTCATGAGACGCGTGCAGGTGTCGCAGGGACCAAGACAGCACCCTGTGGCCCCCCACTGTGACCAGCAATTCCCAGGGGTTCCCTCTACCCAGTCACCTCCACCCTGGTAACCAGCTATTCTTCCTCCTTGCAGAGATGGGAAGGAGGTGACCCCTGTGTCCAACATCCCCATAGAAACACACCGGGCTCTGGCCTCATGCCATTCCCTCATGCAGCTGGATGACGGCACCCTTGTGGGTGACCCGCTTGAGAAAGCCATGCTGACGGCCGTAGACTGGACACTGACCAAAGGTGAGGGGCTGGAGCCTCGGCCACACCGCCAGCTCTTACGTCCCCAGGCGGGCGGGGTGTGCCTCTCAGGCACCTGTGTGTTCAACTCAGGCAGGTGGGTGGGCACAGGCTCACCTCTGACCTGGGGCAGGGTCCTCCATACCCAGATCATCCAGCTTGGACCCCTCCCAGAGCCAGGAGTTCCTGCAGGCCCCGGGTCTGGAGGTGGGGGGAGGAAGGGGATGGAGGGAGGAAGGGCACGGAGGGGGCAGGTGGGGGCTTGGCTGCCTCTTTGGAGCGAAGGCCCTCAGGACTCGTACTTATTTGTTTCCAGATGAGAAAGTATTCCCCCGAAGTATTAAAACTCAGGGGCTGAAAATTCACCAGCGCTTTCATTTTGCCAGTGCCCTAAAGCGAATGTCCGTGCTCGCCTCCTACGAGAAGCTTGGCTCCACTGATCTCTGCTACATCGCGGCTGTGAAGGGGGCCCCTGAAACCCTGCACTCCATGGTGAGCCAGCCCCGGCCCAGGGTGGGGAGGGGGGTGCGGGGCGGTTGGTGACATCCCCCTGCGTTCCCTGCAGTTCGCCCAGTGCCCACCTGACTACCACCACATCCACACGGAGATTTCCCGGGAAGGAGCCCGTGTCCTGGCGCTGGGGTACAAGGAGCTGGGGCACCTCACTCACCAGCAGGTAAGGGCCCAAGCCCCCCACCTACCGGCCCCTTGTCCACATCACCTTCTGTCCCCTGTGACACCACCATGAACGGGCACAGTTTCATCTTCCTCCTCCCTGGCCTCTACCTTTGGAGGCCCTGGGTGGCATTCAGTCCTCACTTTCTTCTCCTCCCCTGCATGCCCCATTCCCCACGGACCCCATCCCACCCCAGAACCCAGGGCTGCTCCCTAGAGAGCACACCCAGATCTCATCTCCTATCCTCACATCCACGGGTTCTCTCACACCCCCTTGGGGAACGCCCTGGGGCATCTTGGGTTCCCTATCTCCAGCCCAGCTCCACCCCTGCCTTGCCCAACCACCTGGTCACTGCATGATCTTGGGGTGTCCCCAGCCCTCGGTCACACCCCACGTCCCATTGGCTGTAGGCTCTCCTCCAACCTTCAGTACCAACGCTGCTCCTTTACCTGCTTCCACCTTGGCCCTCATCCAAGTGGCTTTCATCTGCTTACACCCAGTGGCCATGAGATCCTTCCAGAATGCACACCAGGTCACACCTCTGTTCAGAGCCTTGTTCAAGGCCCGTTCCTGAGCCTAGTCACAGACCTTTCAGAGCCATCCGGCTCTGTGCCACCCCACGACCCTCTCTGCCCCATTCCCCTGGCTTCATCTCTCTTGTGGAAATCAGTGCTCTGATTTCTGTGACTTTCTTCATTACATGTCTTCTCCAGTAGAAGGCAAGCTCCACGAGGGCAGAGATCTTTTAGTTTCTGATATGAGATAGAGAGCGTGAGCTCTTGCTCAGTGGTTATCAAAGGAGAGTCCCAACTTTCCTGTCCTAGAAGATGAAATACAGGGACTCTGTGTCACGCTGTTGTCCATGGTAGCGGGTAGAGGCACCACTGGGGGGCCAGGGCCACCCAGCCACTGCTGAGCCCCTCTGCCACCAGGGCGCCTCTCACCCTCCCGACACCTCTCACCTTCTGACCCTCCATTGTCCCTCCTGCAAGGATGGGGCCTTCTCTGACCTCTCCCCACCCAGCGTGTTGTCAGAGCTTGGGAAATGGGGGAGGGGGAGAGACAAGTCATGAGGGCACTGCTGTGTCCATCCACAGGCCCGGGAGCTCAAGCGGGAGGCCCTGGAGTGCAACCTGAAGTTCGTCGGCTTCATTGTGGTCTCCTGCCCACTCAAGGCTGACTCCAAGGCCGTGATCCGCGAGATACAGAATGCCTCCCATCGGGTACAGCCACTGGACCCCTCCCCACCAGGCCCCATGGGTGGGCAATCTTGGCTACTCCTTACGGAGAGGGGGATGTGACAGTAGAGGACAGTTCCATCCTCAGTGGGGCACTCAGCGGTGGGTATCTGGGTCTTGGAAGCAAAGGTTCCATGGCTTTTGGTTGAGCTCCACCATGGCTTGGACGCTCATGCCATCCCTCGTGCCTGAGGATGCTCTGGGACTCAATCTGTGCCCATCCTTCGCACATCACTTTCTCAGGCCCCCAGCATCACTGGGAGATGAGGGCTATTCCCCCGACTCCACCCCATCTTAGGAAAAAGCTGAGGCTGGGTTGGAGGATGTGGAGACAACACCCAGACAGGCTGTGGGTGTCCCAGTGGCTTTTCTCTGTCAGCCTTGGTGGTTTGTGTATTCTAGTTCAGGACTCAGTTTAGGGTGTGGGAGGCGAGCCTGGCAGTGTCAGAGGGTAGTGACATGATTAGTCCTCACCTGGCCTCAGCAGTCAGGGCCCATCTTGCCGTCACCAGGCTCTAAGCCAGAAGGCTAGAGCGTGTGTCATACCACCCCCAGTCTCCTGCCTGGAGCATCTGCCAAGCCAAGAGGGTCCACACCAAGGGCTGGCTCTTAGTTTGTATTGCAAATAAAGGCTATGGGTGTTCTCAGAAAGACACACATACACATATCATTCGCAGAAAACTCCACCAGGGGAGGCAGACTGAGGCTCTTGGAAGCCCAGTCCCCATTAGGGGGCCACGCGCTTCCTCTGTGGCTGTCCTCAGAAGGGACTTGGCCCCCAGGTCTCCAGGCTGGAGTTCTGATCCACTGAGCCCTGCTCCACTGAGCCTCCGCCCTCTCCCCAGGTGGTCATGATCACAGGGGACAACCCGCTCACTGCCTGCCATGTGGCTCAGGAGCTGCATTTCATTGAAAAGGCTCACACGCTGATCCTGCAGCCTCCCACGGAGAAAGGTGAGGCCCCATGTGGTCGTGGGCTGGGGGGGGACCTTGAGTCCAAGAACAGCTCCCTCCTGGTGGCTCACCTCTGTGCCAGGCCTGAGTGAGCACACCCAGCGTCATCCAGTACCCATGACACAGGCCTGCGGATCACAGCCCTGCCCCGTGCGCACACTTGGGCTGTCTGGCCGGGGAGCTCCACACCCCACCTGTGCAGGCGGTCACCGGCTCTGGGGCCAGCAACACCTTACAGTTTTAAGGTGGTTTGTTGTCGTCACACCAGCCCATGTTTCATAGCCTCCCACCCACCTTGGGCCTGGCTGCCTGCCTGTGCATGGCGAGTGCTCCCCTCTTGAGCACCGGGACTGCTGGTGCTCGTGTTTGGTGTGGCCAGAACCTGGGGCAGAGGGCTTGGTTTGCATTCGTCAGACTCTTCGCCCCACATGGGAGGGCTTGCCATTCCCACACCACGTAGGAGGAAGCCAACCAGGTCAGCTGTTGGGGCCCCTGCTCTGTAGACAAGGAGACAGAGAAGTGAATCCATCTACCTGGATCATTGGGAAACACTGTGACTAAGGATTTGAACTCAGATGTCCTGATTCCAGAACTCATGGTCTCTGGCCTCTCCTGAGTAACCAAATTGGTTGCAAGGGGTGCCTGTGAATCAGAAAAATCAAGGGACGAATCCAGCCCCAGCACCTCTGGCTGGTAGGGTGGAGTCTGTCAGATGCCGTAGGACAGCACCCGGTGCAGGGCCTGGCTTGGGAGCAAGGTGCACCAGTGATGTCACTGGGCTGCAGGCCAGAGGAGGGTGCTGGTATGGCCCGGCCAAGAGGGCTTCCAGAACCTCCCAGGCCTTCTCTCCGTCTGTGCTGTTGAGCCCAGGTCTCTGTCCCAGTCACTGGGCTCTTCCAGAGCCTGGGGATCGTAGGCAGGTGGCCCAGAGGTGGCTGCGAAGACTGTTGATGAGCAAGTGAAGCTGCTCTAACAGAACAGCCGCAACAGGAGCCACGTGGAGATGATTTTCCTTTCAAGCTCTGACAGCTCTGACTGTCCGGTGCGGAGAAGGCTGGTGGGCTGCCCTCAGCTGTCCTCGGTGCTCAGCGTCCACACCTAGACCAACCAGCTAGAAAGGGGAAGTGGATAGCAAGCAGTGTCTGGCCTGAGGAAGTGATTCGGGGTGCCCTGGCCCTAGGAGAGCAGAGTTTCAGGCAGGCCCCCAGGGTTGGGGAGGGGGTGGGGCGAATCTTGAGGTCAGGCTGCCTGGGTTCGAATCTGGCCCATCACATGATCTCAGGCCAGTGGCTTAGGCCCTCGGTTTTCAGATCCTTTGTATCAGAGGTTTCTGTGCATGGTCTCTGTGGGGTGCCTAGTGTCTGGGGTACAGGTTGGTATGGACCTGGGGTGGGGGCCAAGAAGGTGCTCCAGAGAGGAGAGGCTAGGACTGCACACGTGGGGTCCAGCCGAGCCCCATCCCTGACCCTGGGCACTGGCCCTGCAGGTCGACCGTGTGAGTGGCGTTCCATCGACGGCAGCATCACGCTGCCCCTGGCCCAGGGCTCCCCGAAGGCACTGGCCCTGGATCACGCACTGTGCCTCACAGGCGATGGCCTGGCCCACCTGCAGGCCGAGGACCCCCAGCTGCTGCTTCGCCTTATCCCACACGTGCAAGTGTTCGCCCGAGTGGCCCCCAAACAGAAGGTGGGTACGGGGTGGTGGAGGGCAGGCGGGGCCCTGGGGATGGCACGCAGCCCTCACTCAGCCCGTCTCTCCCCAAACAGGAGTTTGTCATCACCAGCCTGAAGGAGCTGGGCTACGTGACCCTCATGTGTGGGGATGGCACCAATGACGTGGGTGCCCTGAAGCACGCTGATGTGGGTGAGCCCCTGGGGTTGGGGGCTGTTCTGCCAACACCGGCTTACCATCAGTGACGCGCCACTGAGCAAGTTCTGTGAGGAAGCAGTAGTGAAGGGACGGGGCAGGGACTGCTGGGATTGGGGATCTGAAGGACTCCAAGTCCAGGAAGAGATAAAAGTGTCCGAGGAAAAGTGTGGCGGGGACCACCAGGAACCTCTGGTGAGGGTCCAGGGCAGCTCCATGGGGCAGACATGACTTGGTTTTCTCAGGCCCCCCAGGCACTGTATGGGCTCCAAGGGCCGAGGCCAGGGAGAGTTTATAGCCTCGGATCTGTGTCAACAGGACATAGATGTCAAGTTGATGTTTAAAGACCAATTTAACCTAGTTTCAGTGCTTTTCAAATATTCATTTGGTTTATCAACTACGATGTTTATGACACATCATTTACCTCATTATGATTCTTGGCAATAAACTTCTTTGGAAATCAGTTAGTTTTGACCTACATAGTGTTATATACTTTATTTGGGTATTGTTTTTTTGTTGTCCTTAAGTAGTTTGTAGAAAGTAAGGTAGACGCTCTCTGAGGCGCTCCTTGGGGTGAGTGAGCAGGTAAAATGGGGAGGTTGGGCCCCGGGATTAGCTGTGTTGAGCAGACACTCCGTGCTCTGTGCCGGGGTGGCAGGCTCCCTCTGGTTTCTGACACACACTCCCACCAGGTGTGGCCCTCCTGGCCAATGCCCCTGAGCGGATCATCGAGCGGCGGCGACGGCCCCGGGACAGCCCCGTCCTGAGCAACAGTGGAGTTAGGGCCACCTCCAGGGCAGCCAAGCAGAGGTCGGGGCTCCCACCTTCTGAAGAGCAGCTGGCCTCCCAGCGGGTGAGTCTCAGGAGGGGGGCACCAGCACCCCCTTGTTGTCAGGTCTCACCCCTTGCTACCTGCCTCATAGGACCGCCTGAGTCAGGTGCTTCGGGACCTCGAGGACGAGAGCATGCCCATCGTGAAGCTGGGGGACGCCAGCATCGCTGCGCCCTTCACCTCCAAACTCTCTTCCATCCAGTGCAGTGAGTCCTGCTCCCGTGATCCTCCCCTACCCCATCCCTAGGCCCATCCTGCCTGGCACCCACGCCCACACCTGCCTTCCCCCACAGTTTGCCACGTGATCAAGCAGGGCCGCTGCACGCTGGTGACCACACTGCAGATGTTCAAGATCTTGGCGCTCAATGCCCTCATCCTGGCCTACAGCCAGAGTGTCCTATACTTGGAGGGTGTCAAGTTCAGTGACTTCCAGGCCACACTGCAGGGGCTGCTCCTGGCTGGCTGTTTCCTCTTCATCTCCCGCTCCAAGGTGAGCCAGGACCCTGAGCACAGCAGGGGCTCCCGCCCCAGCCCAGGGGTGCCCTCTGCTTCTCTAAGCCATGGTTCTTACCCCAGAGGTGCCGGGAGGCTTCTCGGATTGATGGCTGGCGACACTTGGGCCAGCCAGGGCAGGCTATTAAAGGTGCCACCACATGTCTGTTTTATTCTCACAGCAGCCCTTGGGATGGGAACTCTCATCCCCAAGTTACAGATGGGGATCAGGGGGCAGGGTGGGTGCCCACTGAGGCTCTACAGAGTGCCGCCGCTCAGGCCCAGCACTGTCCACGCGCTGGGGTCTCAGGTGGGCCACACCACTGAGACAGATGGGAAAAACAATTATCAAGAGCACTCTAGTATGCAGTGCTGAGAAAAACACCAAGTAGGTCACACAGGCTGTGGGGAATGGCCTCAGGGTCGGTCAGGGAGGTCTGTGTAACGCTGACATTGAGGCCAACGCATAAAGGACAAGAGAACCAGCGAGGAACTAGGCACAAAGGCCGCAGGTGGTCATGGGCTGATGCAAGGAGGCCCTGGTGGCCGGAGCGGGTGGGAGGTGGTCCGGGTTGATCATACATGCCCCATGAGCAACAGGGAGGGCTTTAAGTTTATTCTAGAGGGGGGGCAGGGTGGATCTTAAGACCCCTATGGCTGGGCATTGAGCGAGGCGGGGGTGGCATCTGGACTGAGGGGATGGGGGGTGGACAGGGCTCTGGGGACTAGTGCTGACCTGTAAACCCCAGAATTTGGTGACCACTCTCTGCACAAGGCCTGCCAGGAAGCAGGGTAGGTGGGTGACCCCAGGGCGAGCCTGGGCCCTGACCCCCACTCTGCCCCTGCAGCCCCTCAAGACCCTCTCCCGAGAGCGGCCCCTGCCCAACATCTTCAACTTATACACCATCCTCACTGTCATGCTTCAGTTCTGCGTGCACTTCATGAGTCTCGTCTACCTGTACAGCGAGGCCCAGGCCCGGAGCCCTGAGAAGTGAGTACGCTCCCAGCCTGGGGGTGGACAAGGTGCTCCCAGAGGAGGCAGCATCCGTGCGGTTGGTGGGTGGCAGGAGAAACACGCAGACGTTGGCCTGGGGTGACCAGGGCCAGGCCAGCAGAGTCCACCAGGCAGCGTCCTGGTTCCGCGGGGGGCAGCGGGAATCATGAAGGGGCCCTGACCCCCGTGTGTCCCTGAAGGCAGGAGCAATTTGTGGACCTGTACAAAGAATTTGAGCCAAGCCTAGTCAACAGCACAGTGTACATCATGGCCATGGCCATGCAGATGGCCACCTTCGCCATTAACTACAAGGTGAGGCCCAGCCCCTGCCCGAGCACACCCTGCCCACCCTCTGGGCTGCCACGACACACAGCTGCCCATCTGCCTATCCCCACAGGGCCCACCCTTCATGGAGAGCCTGCCTGAGAACAGGCCTCTGGTGTGGAGCCTGGCCGTGTCACTCCTGGCCATCGTGGGCCTGCTCCTTGGCTCCTCGCCTGAGTTCAACAGCCAGTTTGGACTCGTGGACATCCCTGTGGAGGTGAGGGGCCCTGTAGACGCGGTCCCAGGACTTGGCCTGGACCTGTCTGCAGGCACCTGACTCACCAACACTCCCTGTCCCACAGTTCAAGCTGGTCATCGCCCAGGTCCTACTCCTGGACTTCTGCTTGGCACTCCTGGTCGACCGCGTCCTGCAGTTCTTCCTGGGAACCCCAAAGCTGAAAGTGCCTTCCTGAGATGGCAGTGCTGGCACCTACTGCCCACTCTGCTACCGCTGGGCAGGAGCCCCGCGAGGGCCCCAGGAGGGAACACTGCCCCCACGGTGAGGCTGACCTGGCCTTGCCCACCAAGACTGAGCTGGGACACCCCCACCCCACCCCCTTCGGCTGTCTGAGGCCTGGCTGGTGGAACCAGCCCTGGGCCAGCGTCTTTGGTAAATAAAGCAGCATCAGTGATTTGAAGAAGACTTGCCTCTATCTCTGCACCACAGAAGGGGTCGCTGGGGGCTGGGTGGTCCCCAAGGAAGGTCCTGGCACCCTCCTCATGGACTGTGTGAGGTTCTAACCTCCCTCTGCAACACATTCAGCACTTGGACAGGCCAAGCTCGGAACCCAGAGAGCTCTGCGTATTTCCTAGTTTTGCAAGTGCCCCCATGTTTCTGTGGTCTCGCAGCTTCACATTTTCACACCTCAGGCACTGAAGGGAGTTTTGAGATGGATGCCATTTTTCCCTTTGCAATAATATGCAAAATAACAGCATGCCTTCCTCTCATAGTGTCAGGTATGGGGAAGTTCCATCCAAATCATTATGAATACTGACTCGGGTCACACTCGGGATTCTGCACCACACAGGTCATAGCCAGGGTCTGACCTGCAGCCTGGCTCTCATACTGTTACTGTCCTTCCTTTCAAAAGGTGCTCGCTCACTACAGCTCAGGAACTGTGCAATAGGTAGCATGAAAGCCAAGAGTCACAGATTTCTTACCTTCTTGACAGTCAAAACCTAGAAAAAACTATTTCAAGTCAGAAATCACAGAGTGTGGGGTGTGGGTGCATTTTTATAACTTTGGCAAGCTGCATGTGATGACCTCAGGCCAGGGAACCCAGGCCTGGGCTTCTGGATGACTTCCCCCTCCCCACCGATGCTCAGTGAGGAGCTCTCTACCCTTTCCTGCCCTTGCTCCTTGGTCATCCTCAGCAGCCCACCCCTGACTGGCTTCCCATCAGGAGGAGTGTGGCCCACAGCCCAAGGCAGGCCCTGGGAGCCAAAGTGGGAAAGGGGCTGGGACCAGCTGTGAGCATCAGGTGGGCCCTGAACACTGGCCAAGGTTTCTGGAGGGGCGCGGGTGCCAGACCCTATCCAGCAGAGGGGCTGCTGGGGTCACGTGGAATCCTTGAGACAATTTGAGGCAACCAGAAGGGGAGCACTCTGGACTTGGGATTTGCTGGGGATGATTCTTGCAGGGGCTCAGGGCGAGGGTCTCTGTGTCCTCCGTGCCTGAGAGAGGTGCTAAGGGCACTCTGGCTCTGCTGTAACAGGGTCTTCAAGAGCCTGATCCAGCACTGAGCATTACTGGGTGTCCCCCAGTTGTATCTCCAGCCCCAGCGTGTTAGGGGACTTCAGTTTCAACTGGAATCAGGCAGGACATCACATCTCCAACCAGGGGGCTCCCATTGCCCCAGCCAATTGGGATGAGTTCAAAGGTCCAAGAGACCCCTGGGCAGGGGCGTCATTGGGTCGTAGAACGTGTAAGGTTTGGGACAGGCTCCTCAGGCCAGGCAGACTCTGTGGACTCACTGCAAGGGGAGTGTGCTGGGGTTTGGGGACCCCGCAAAGATATGGGGAGGGGAACCCTGGCCGGGATGGAGTCATTTCGTCAGGTCACTCAGGAGGTCCTGGCCCAGCCGCATATCCAGCCGCTCAGGCAGGGGGCGTGGTCCGCGCTTCCCTGCCAGGAGGGTGCGGCCGACCAGCAGAGGCGTGGTTGGGGGCGGGGCCTCCACGAGGCGGGGCGACGAGGAACCCGGGCAGCGGCGGCCGCGGCAGGAAATCGGGGCTGGGCCCCGCTGGCGCCGGCGCGCGATTCTATCCCAATCCCCGTCCCAGCCGAGCGATCCTAGGGCCGGACCATGGACTCAACAGAGCCGGGTAGGCGGTCCGGGATACGGGATCAGAGAGGGGTCCTCCCCCGACAGTATCCTACTTCCCAAATCAATGAGGGGCCCCGCCTATCCCTCTCCGTCCAGAGAGCCGGGAGAGGAGTTCCTGAATGGGGAGGACACGGGGATGCTCCACTGTGGGAACCCCCAAGCTGAGGGGGACCCGGGACACCAGTCCCTGATCCCCCCTCCCCCTTTGGAGTCTTCACCCCGGATGCCTGGGGGAGGGGGCCCAGGAAGGGGAAGTGGCCGCTTCTGCTTCTGATATTTGTGATGGGGGCAGGGTGTCACGACCGCTGATGGAGAGGGCAACGCGGCAGGATCCCCACCCGGCTACTCCATTGCCCGGGGAGGGGAACATGCTGATCTGGGCTCCCTAGAAGTGGTGCCTGCGGCAGAAATGTGGCAAGGTCCGACTTCGTTTCCGCCTGTCTTTGTGTCTCTGCTTTGCATATTGATTGTCATTTGGTCTTTATGCCTCTTGTGGTTTCAGGCTGCCTGTGTGTGTTTCTGTGGCAGGCCATGTGCCGGTCTGTCCCACGTGTATTTCCATCTGTCTGGGCTGAGGTCCATGTGGTTCCATTGTCAAGCCGGCTCTGTCCCGGGAGACAGTGTGGCTGTATCTAGGACGTCTGTTTTGTCGCTTTGCTTCTGGGCCAATGCATGTGTGGGTGTCTCTGCTCCTCTAAGCAGCTGTCTCTGTGTTGGGTTGTGCCTGAGTCCATCTGCCTGTCCCAAGTCGGGCCCCACCCAAGCCCAGACTCCCTCCATCCCAGCTCAGACACCCACACCATCCTATACTCCCCATGGGAACAGAACTCTCTCTCTCTTCTCTTTCCCTCTCTCCCACTCTCTCTCTCTCTCTCTCTCTCTCTCCCCCCACCCCCGCCCCACCCCGACCCTCCAAACAACCTGCCAAAGTGCTGTGGGTGGAGGGAGGCTTTCATTGGCCCATGTGTGATACTCCCCTCCCCAAGGGCTACCCTCAGCTCCTGAGAGCAGGAAGAGGTACAGTGATATCTTCCGGAGCCTGGACAACCTCGAGATCTCACTCGGGAACGTGTGAGTCTGTGCCTGAGTAACCCCAAATTCCACCAGGATCCCCCAAATCCCTAACCATTTAGGTGCCTGAAACCCCATTAGGAACCTGCAACTTCTGGATCCTCAAAACACCTGAATATCCCAAAATTCAACCCCCCAAATCCACCTGAAATCCCCAAAGTGATCCTAGGGCCCCCACGTATCCTTCTTGTGACCCTTGTGACCCCTTAAAACACTTGAGAGCTTTATAATCCCACTCTGAACCCCAAAGTTACCTGGGATCCTTCAAATTCTATCTCAAGTCCCATAAAAAAAAGCTCACCTACTTTCCCCCCTAAAGCCCCATCCCTCAGGACTCCTAGATACAATAGACATCACAGAGGTGATATCTAGGACCATCACCAAACTACCCTGGGGCCCCCAGCACCCCTAGGTGGGACAGACTGGGTGGAGGGTGGCATCCTGACACCCTTACCTCCCAGGACCCTTGAGATGCTGGCTGGAGACCCTGTGCTTTCAGGAGACCCAGAACCTGACAAGACCCCCACAGCCACTTTGGTGAGGGACGGGGGACCAAGGTGACAGGGAGGAGGGGACCTCGGAGGAGGGGGTCTGAGGAAGATGGAGCCCCTGCCCTGCTTGTTCCTGAATGCTGTCTCCCTCTCCCTCAGACGAGTGAAACCAACCGTTGGAGTGGTCCCTCCCCAGAGGATCCTGCCCCCCTTACAGGTAGGGGGGATTTGAGGCCAGGGGAGTGGGGGGTGGGCAGAAAGGAGTCCTTCCATCATCAACTGCCTGTTCCATGCACCAGGGACACGGCAGTGCCCACAACAGATCTGAACCCCTGTACTCAGTGAGCCCCCAGTCTGAGTGGAGAATCAGTGTAAAGCAACCTGGACAAATGAAAACAAGGGGGTGTTTGGGGAAGCCATAGCGTGTAGAACAGGGTCAACTGGTCTGGTCTGAGGGCTCAGGGAAGGCTTCCACGGGAGGGTTCAGAGGTCAGAGGTCCAACCGTCTGCCCCAGGGGAGGAACTGGACTTGCGGCTCATTCGGACCAAGGGGGGTGTGGATGCAGCCCTGGAGTATGCTAAGACCTGGAGCCGCTACGCCAAGGAGCTGCTGGCCTGGACTGAGAAGAGAGCCAGCCATGGTGAGGGCCCCTTCTACCGGGTCCCAGGCCCTGCCCAGACCCTGCAGTGCTCACACCCTGCCTGACTCAGGCCCCTGCTGTCTGCCCCCAGAGCTGGAGTTTGCCAAAAACATCATGAAGATTGCTGAGGCGGGAAAGGTGTCCATCCACCAGCAGGTAGCCATGAGCACACCCCCCCAGAGCCCAGTGTCTCCAGAACCCCAGTCAGATACCCCTAGATACTCAGCATCCTCCAACACCAGCCGGCCTCTCCCCACCCTCAGAGCCACATGCCACTGCAGTACATCTACACCCTGTTTCTGGAGCACGACCTCAGCCTGGGAGCCCTGGCCATGGAGACAGTGGCCCAGCAGAAAAGAGACTACTACCAGGTGAGGGGGCCCTTCATGCATTATTCCATCCACAACCACCTGGAGGAAGGCACCGTTACCATCAGCACCATTTGCTGATGAGGAAGCTGAGACCCAGGGATGCTGAGGAACTCGCCCAAGGTTACCCAGCAGAGATTCGAACCAGGCTTCCTGTGCTATTGCAAAACCGTGCTTTTGTTCTTCTGCGGGCCACGGGGCGAGGTGCCAAGTGTGCCCAGGAAGAGAGCCTTGGCATCTCTGGGTCCAGGCACAAAGGATGGAGGTGACCACTGAGACTTTCTGGAGACACCGGGCTGGGGGAGGGCAGAGGTCTTCTGGGTGAGAAGACCCAGGGGAGAGAGTGCAGACCCAGAAAAGGGTCCAAAGGATGAAAGACATGTGGCCCCAGTGAATGCAATGATCGAGTAGCCCTGAGGCAGCGTCCCCATTCCCCATCCTTCCCAGCCCCTGGCTGCCAAACGGACTGAGATTGAGAAGTGGCGGAAGGAGTTTAAAGAGCAGTGGGTGAAAGAGCAGAAGCGGATGGTAAGGTCTAGGGTGTGGGGCTGGGGAAGCGGGCTGGGGAAGGAGATGAAGAAGCAGTGACCGCGTCCCTCCTCCGCCCACAGAACGAGGCGGTGCAGGCACTGCGGCGGGCCCAGCTCCAGTATGTGCAGCGCAGCGAGGACCTGCGGGTGCGCTCCCAGGCGTCCCCCGAAGACCCGGCCCCCCAGGCCCAGCCGGGACCCAACAAGCAGCAGGAGCGGCGGCGGCGCTCGCGAGAGGAGGCCCAGGCCAAGGTGGGGACTCGGCCCCGTGCCCCTCTGTGCTTCGGCACCCCCGGTCCCACGATCTGTCCCAAACACGCTCCGTCCCACACACGCTCCCTGCCTTGGTCTCTCCAGGCGCAGGACGCCGAGGCGCTGTACCAGGCCTGCGTCCGCGAGGCCAATGCGCGGCAGCAGGACCTGGAGGCCGCCAAGCAGCGGATCGTATCACACGTGCGCAAACTGGTGCTGCAGGGGGACGAAGTGCTGAGGCGGGTGAGACCCTAACCCGACGGCTGCCCACCACACTCATTCGCCCCGGCTGGGCGCCCCCTGCCCCTAAACCGCCTCCAGGGCACCAGGACCCACTCCCTCTCGCTGGACAGCCAGTTCCCGCCCCGCAGACCCTGACTGCACTTCCCCCTCGGCCCCCTCCCAGGGGGTCCTACCCCCCAAGATGACCCACCCTGGTTCTGACCACACCCCCAACCCCAGCTGCGTGCTTCTGTCCCTAAGCCGCCTCCCACTGCCCGGCCCCGCCCCCAAGCCTGGACCGAGCTGGTATCAGGGTCAGGCCGCACCCCAGGCTCCCAGGCCCAGCCCCTCTCTCACCTGAGGCCTCCGCCCCACAGGTGACCTTGGGATTGTTCGGGCTTCTAGGGGCTCAGGCAGAACGCGGCCCCCGCGCCTTCGCAGCCCTGGCCGAGTGCTGCGCACCCTTTGAGCCGGGCCAGCGATACCAGGAGTTCGTGAGGGCGCTGCGGCCCGACGCCCCACCGCCCCTGCCACCAGCCTTCTCTTTCCAGGAGTTCACGCACAGGTGGGTCCCCAGGAGCAGGGTCAGGTAGGAGCCAAGCAGGTGGGTGGGGTTGTCCCAGTTGTGGGAGAGTTGGGAATTTGGGGCTACTGCACTGGGGGCCACGATGCTCATGGCCATAAGGGCTTGCAGACCCAAGTACTTAGAGGTGGGGCCTAAACGGGATGCCAGGGTGATGTCATCCCAGGCCAGTTTCCTGGTTATCAGAGCCCTCAAACCTCTCCTTTCAGTTCCCCTCTGGACACAAGAAAGAAGCTCTTTGGAGCCCCACCTCCACCGCTGGATGAGAGTGCAGCTGAGCCAGGCCCTTGGGAGGACACTGGCACAGGCTGGCAGGGTGAGTGCCGTGAAGGGCAGGCAGGAGTGGTGTGGGGGCAGGAGGCCATACCTAACTGACCTGTCCCCTCCTAGGAACTCTGGGCCCCACTCTGGCCAGTGATGTGGACAGCATGGGTGGTGGCAGCGAGTCTCGGTCCCAGGACTCTCCCACTTCCAGCCCAGGTGGGACCATCCTCCAGCCCCTGGCTAGGCTCTGGCCGTCAATCTCAAACCCATTCTTTGACCTCTGACCTACCCTGCAACCCTGACCTATTTTCTCAACCTCTGGCCCATTCTCTTGATCCAACTTCTGAACCACCCCCCAGGTTCTTCAACCCCTAACTCCTGACCTGTCTGACCCACGACCCTTTCCCCAAGGGCATCTGTGGGTGGTTTTGGAAGGCCGAAAACCAGGAATGTTTTCTTAGCCTTGGAGCCTCCCCATGACCTCTGTGACCCCCAACCTCTGTAACCCTCTGACTCCAGGCTCTGGCACGAGGCGGCTGGTGAAGGTCTCGTCCACAGGCACCGAATCTTCAGATGACTTGGAGGAGCGAGACCCTGGTGAGGCTGGAAGCAGGTAGGGGTGGGGTGGGGGTGGACTAGGCACTCCTGACCCTGTCTCCCTGCAGACCTGGGAGATGGGCTGGAGAACGGACCAGGCACCCCGTTCAAGAAGTGGACACTGTCCAACGCGGCCCAAACCCACCGGCTGCGGCGGCTGCGGGGCCCAGCCAAGTGCCGAGAGTGCGAGGCTTTCATGGTCAGCGGAACCGAGTGCGAGGAGGTGTGGCCTGGGCCAATGACCTAATGACCTCTGCTGAACCCCAGTGACCTCTCTGACCCCAGGCATCTCTCTGACCTGAGATCCCTAAGACCTTCCCACCCCTGGGACCTGCCCTGATTTGATGATCTCCTATAAGCCCCCTGCTCCCTGAGGATCCCTATGACCTTCTCTTCCCCCACTGACCCCTGATGACCTCCCTGACCCTGTGACCTTTCCCTCAGTGCTTTCTGACCTGCCACAAGCGCTGCCTGGAGACTCTACTGATCCTTTGCGGACATAAGCGGCTCCCAGCCCGGACCCCCCTCTTTGGGGTCAACTTCCTGCAACTGCCCAGGGACTTCCCGGATGAGGTGCCCCTTGTGATCACCAGGTGCACCACCGAGATAGAACAGCGCGCCCTGAGTGTGCAGGTGCCACCTTGACCCTTGATCACCCCCAAGAGTGAGTGACCCAGCCCTCTCAATGGCCAGATTGCAAGCCAGCTGTCCAACTTCCCACCCTTGCCCTTCAGGGCATTTATAGGGTCAGCGGGTCCCGGGTCCGCGTGGAACGGCTGTGCCAGGCTTTTGAGAACGGCCGAGCATTGGTTGACCTGTCAGGGAACTCACCTCACGATGTCTCGAGTGTTCTCAAGCGATTCCTCCAGGAGGTGGGTGCTCAGCAGCTCAGGAGTCAGAGGCCGGGTGGGCTCAGACTGAGGACCCTCTGTAGCCCACCCACACCCATGTCCCCCCTGCCATTCCACCCCCAGCTCACTGACCCCGTGGTCCCCTTCCACCTCTACGACGCCTTCATCTCTCTGGCTAAGACCCTGCATGCAGACCCTGGGCACGACCCTGGGACCCCCAGCCCCAGCCCTGAGGTTATCCGCTCGCTGAAGACCCTCTTGGTGCAGCTGCCTGACTCTAACTACAACACCCTGCGGCACCTGGTGGCCCATCTATTCAGGTGTGCACTGTCCTTGACCTTGACACGTGACTTCTGACCTGAGGCACGGATCCAGGACTCCTTCCTTGGACATGTGACCACTGACCCCTGACACTGACCTCTGACCTTTGAATGTGTTTTCTGAGCTCTGAAACTTAATACATGACTCCTGACTTTGGATGCTGACCCCTGACCCCCATCGCCCGGCATGTGGCTGCTGGTCGTACACAATGACTGGGACCACTTACCCATGACTTGGGCAAGTCGCCACTAGCCTGGCTTGCAGATCCTACCTGATGACCAATAACCATACCCTCTGTGCCCTGATCCTTCTCCTTACACTGTCCCCAGGGTGGCTGCACAGTATGAGGAGAACAAGATGTCTGCCAACAACCTGGGCATTGTGTTTGGGCCGACACTGTTGCGGCTGCCGGACGGTCCAGGGGTAGCCAGCGCCGGCCCTGTCACCTGCCTGCTAGACTCCGTGCACCAGGCCCAGCTCATCGAGTTCCTCATTGTACACTATGAGCAGATCTTCGGGATTGATGACCTCTTCCTGGCCACTGAGCCCCTGCCCCGAGACCCCAGCCCACCCCCTACAACCCTCCCAACCAGCCCCCAGCCACCACACTCACAACCTGCCCTGGACGCCCTGCCCATATCCCTAGCCTCGGACCCCAACCCAGACACCATGCCCCTTAGTGCCCAGGAGAAGCATCCCGAGACCACGCCCACAGAGGTAGGAACCTGCTGGGCCCACAGACATGGGAGAGCCTTCTCTCCATTTAATCCTCTCACTCTCTCTTCTGTCTTCCTTCCTTCCTTTCCCTTGAAAATTTTCTATTTCATTCCCTTTCTCCTTTCCTTATTTACCCTGCACTCATTCTGAAAGGAAAGGTAAGGAATGGAGTGGTGGGAAATAATGGAGTAACAACAGGGTAGAGCCTTGCAGAGATACTAACATGAGTACCATTCATTCCTTCAACAGAATATTTATTGAACACCTACTATGTGCCAAGCGTTGTTCTAGGCATTGTTCTAGGCATCAGTTAGCAAAATATTCAAAGACTCCATCCTCTTGGTTGCCTACCTTCTAGTGGGAAAGAAACCAATAATAAACAAGAAATATGATACAAAGTCAGTTATACAGGATGTTACAAGGTGATGAATACTATAGAAAAAAGAAAGGGTAGGGTAAAATTGGGGACATCAAGGGCACCAAGGTGAGAGGTGGTGGGCAATCTGTAGCAGTAAATAGGATGCTGTGAGTGGGTCTCATGGAGAAGATGGGTTTGAGCAAAGACTGGAAGGATGTGAGGGGGGAGTAAGCCAGGTGGAGATCAGGGGAAGGGTGTTCCAGGCAAAGGGAACAGCCAGTACAAAGGCCCTGAGGTGGGACCATGCCTGGTGTGTTCAGGGCACAGCCCCATGCTGTAATGAATGAGTGAGGGGAAGGTGGAAGGAAGTGAGGCCAAAGAGGGGTGTGCAAGCCTCCATAGACTGCACGCCTACAATGCAGGGGTGCTTGCATAGTAATTGCCCTAAGAGGTAAATACTGTTAATGAAAACCATTTACAGATGAGACTCTTAGGGGAGGCTTCCTGACCCTCAGATCCTGATACATTCACCATTCCCGAGAGCTAGGATCTCCCCTGCAGCACCCCAGAGCTGGAAAAGCTGCTGCTGGTGAGGTGTGGGACTCTGAGAACTGGAATACCTCAGAAAGTGCTCGGGACACAGAGAAAGAATTCCAACTGCTATTAGCATTTAGCTAAAGGATGAACTAAAAGATATTCAGATAAGCTAAAAAGCAGGCCTGAAATTGCAGAAAGTAGAGCAGGATGAAGACCGGTAGTTCACCTATTCCTCATGCAGAGAAGGCTGTCACTTTCCGGGCTGGTCCTCTGTTGAACAAAGGCATTCCTGCCCTCACAGAGCCCACAGTTGAGATTAATGACACTGCTCTTCACAGGAGGCCAAGCAGTACACTCTCGAGGGCATCATCTCTCCCCAGATACCAAAACTGCAAGGGAAATTTTGCGTGTCTACGAGTCTCGAAGAACTGGCATTTTACTGTTGGAGGTCTCATTCTTGGGTTTCTTCTTGCAGATTCTAACTCTGCAGAGGGACCAGGAAGAGGAGGTAACCAAAGACACCAAAAATGAGGGAGAGGAAGGTGAGTGTGTTGTGGGGTAGCCCAGGGGCTCTGGGGTTGCCCCTGCCTTGGGGTAGCTTGGCTGAGTGATGACAATGGGGGAGGGGTGTATCCAGAGGACTTAGGGGTGCTCAGCATTGACCACCCTATCCTGCAGTGTCCAGCCAAGGCCCTGAGGACTCACCCCTGGGGACACAGTCCCGTGGCCACTTCAGCCGCCAGCCGGTGAAGTATCCCCGGGGGGGTGTACGGCCTGTCACCCACCAGCTGTCCTGCTTGGCCCTGGTGGCTTCCAAATTGTGCGAGGAGACCCCTGTCACATCAGTGCCCCAAGGGAGCTTGCGGAGGCCAAGACCCGGCCCTGCTGCCACCTCCCGTGAGGGCAGCCCTCTGCGCCGCACTCCACTGCCCAAGCATTTTGAGATCACACAGGAGACGGCCCGGCTACTCTCCAAGCTACATAACGAGTCTGTGCCCAAGGCCACCTGCTGCCCAGGCACCCAGCCTGAGGAAGCTGAGGACCATTTCTGACTACCCCAGCACTCTGACCAAGAAGCCCAGGACTGAGAAGATGGGCCCAACATCCCAGGAGTTCAATGTTGGGGTGTCTGCAGAGTTCCTATAGGGAAAGACTACATGGCCTAGGGGAACTAAAACCCTTCAGCAGCAATGTACCAGGATCCCCCCCCCATACTAGACACAGGTCAATGTCAAGCGACAGGGCCACTCAGGTTCAGAGGTCACTCAGGGTCAATATAGATCATGGGGTCCTTGAGGTCCACCTTAGTCTCTGACCCCTGGGATCAGGGTGCTTTTTGCTACTTTGGTTGTTGCCACTCCCCCATCTCTGTCTGCCTCCTTAGCTGATCCCAAGTGACCAGATATTGGAGGGTGTGGGCAACCCAGACTCAACATCCTGCCTGGGGTCTGGTGGCCTCTGAATAAACTGTGTCCTTTATAACCTTGAGTGTCTTTATTTGCCAGAGAAGGGTGACAGGGGAGAGGTCGGTGAGGTAGCATCCTTTCGCCCCATTTTACCGACCAGGGAAACCAAAGCCCCCTTTCTTTCATCTCAGAACACCCCGAGGCCCTACATGCAGTAGAGGCTGGGCCTGGGCACCTGGCTGAGTCACACCGGGCCGGCCCTCCCGGAGCTCAGCGTGCGATCCGGTCCTGCACAATCAAACAAACATAACTAAGTGCAGATAACCGAGACAATGGGGCTGTGTGCTCTGGGCCGTGGGAGGCCAGGGCCGCCACAGGCGTGGGCCGGGCTGGGAACAGCGCTGCCGGGGTCTGGATTTCGAGAAACCTGAGTGCGGCCGGAGAGTCAGCTGGGGCCAGAGAGGTCGGCGGGGCAAGGGAGGCGGCGCGCGGTAGCTCTAGGCCGGCGAAGCCGAGGAGGGGCTGGGGTCGCGGCGGTGGGAGCCGGGTCGGATGAGGGCGTGGCTTAGAACTCGGCGACGGATTGGACACGAGGGAGCGGGCGGGTGGCGGGGGGACCGGGGCAGGGGCGCCGACCCTGAGACCACCCGGAGGTGGGCCCGGGCGGCGCCAGGTCACGGCGGGAAATCTCGGGCAGCGAGTGACTCAGCCCCGCGAAGGCCCAAAACTGCGGGCGCGTGAGGTGTGCGGGGACTCGGGGTGGGGGTCCCGCGCCGGAAGTGGAGAGGGGCGACCGAGAAGACGCGAGGCGGAGAGGAAAGAGGGGAGCTGCGGTTCCGGGCGACCCTGTCCCCGCCGCGGCAGCGGAAGAGACGCTCCTCCAGGTGGTGGGGACCGGGCGGGGCGGGGCTCCCCAAGGTGGTGGGGGCGGGTCGCTGTGGCGGGGGCGGGGCGGCGGGACCCCGCCTCCAGCCCTCTCTTGGCCGCTCCCGCCAGGCGCACCCAGACGCTTTTCTGCTCCCGCCCTCGTCGCCCGGTCATGGGTCTCGGGCGCGAGGCCACCCTGTCTGCGGCGTGACGGGCGGCTCAGGTGAGACCCGCGAGGACGGGGGAGGGTGGGCACGAGGCCTGGGGAGGGCGCGGCACATGCTGCGGGGCCCGGGCGCCGCCCGCTCCTCTCCTACCTCCTCCTCTTCCTCCCCCAGCCTGGGGGCCCCCAGAGGCCCGGCCTGCTGCCGCCTTCTTGACCGCCCCTTTTGTCCCACTCGGAACGGCCCGATCCCCCGCCTGCTTCGGGAGCGCTCGCGCCCAAAGCCCGCCGCCCAACTTATGGGGCTGCCTCACTGCCCCCAATCTGATTGCCCGAGTCACTTCCATGTCCCAGCACCGACCTCCTGCAAGGTCCTAGCAGTGGCCCCACCCTGCGCACACACGCCCCCTGGGCTCCGCTCCCTGCACTGACCCCAACACCAAACTGACCCTCCCTTGCAGGCTTTCACAGCCCACACCCCTTTGTCCTGCCCTAACCGAACCCCCCCCACACACACACAGATTGGTCACAGGTTGGCGCCGCGTGGGCAAATGAGTTTTGTTTCGATTCTTTAGGTTATAAACAAAACCACCCAGTCGTTTGATTTGGGAGATACCTTTCTAAGAGTCTTATTAGTAATTAAGCAACAACTGCCCCACCCCACCCCCGAACTCACAGAGCTTGCTTTTCCAGGTCACCCTGGTCCCTACCACTACCGCTTTGCCCTCACGCATCTGAGTCTGAGACCCTTGCCCTTCCTGTCCTAATCCTCCCTCTGGCTGCTGCTCCCTCCTGTGTCCTTCCAACAAGGACCTTCTGTACTGACCTTTCCCTCTGTGCCCCCAGATGGTCACCATGGGCCAGTGCTACTACAATGAGACCATCGGCTTCTTCTACAACAACAGCGGCAAGGAGCTCAGCTCCCACTGGCGGCCCAAAGACGTGGTTGTGGTGGCACTGGGGCTGACTGTCAGCGTACTGGTGCTGCTGACCAACCTGCTGGTCATCGCGGCCATCGCCTCCAACCGTCGCTTCCACCAGCCCATTTACTACCTGCTTGGCAACCTGGCCGCAGCTGACCTCTTTGCCGGTGTAGCCTACCTCTTCCTCATGTTCCACACAGGCCCGCGCACAGCCCGGCTCTCACTTCAGGGCTGGTTCTTGCGGCAGGGCCTGTTGGACACGAGCCTGACGGCGTCCGTGGCCACACTTCTGGCCATCGCCGTGGAGCGGCACCGCAGTGTGATGGCCGTGCAGCTGCACAGCCGCCTGCCCCGAGGCCGGGTCATCATGCTCATCGTGGGCGTGTGGGTGGCCGCGCTGGGCCTGGGGCTGCTGCCCGCCCACTCCTGGCACTGCCTCTGCGCCCTGGACCGCTGCTCGCGCATGGCCCCCCTGCTCAGCCGCTCCTACCTGGCCGTCTGGGCCCTGTCCAGCCTGCTCGTCTTCCTGCTCATGGTGGCTGTCTACACTCGCATTTTCTTCTATGTGAGGCGGCGGGTGCAGCGCATGGCAGAGCATGTCAGCTGCCACCCCCACTACCGTGAAACCACGCTCAGCCTGGTCAAGACTGTTGTCATCATCCTGGGTGAGTGGGACCCTGCTTCCCAACTCCTGCGAGACTGATAGAGCGTGATGGGAGGGGATGATTTGGGTGGGGAATGTTCTCCAAGGAGGTGCTACCTGAGCAGAGGCAAGGCAAGAGTTCCAAGCAGAGGGAACAGAAGGTGACAGCCCCAAACAGGACCAGCCCAGTGTCTCCAAAGAGGGGAGAAGCCCCATGTGACTGGTCCACAGGAAGAGAAGGTCAGCACAGCCTCGAAAGGCACAGACAGGAGTCATATTTTGTTCTGAGTTCCATGGGAAGCCCTTAAGAGTTCTTAGCCAGGAGTAATGAGGTCTGGCGGTTGAATGTAGAATGGTCTGAGCAGGGGAGGTGCACACACCACCCCCAAGAAACAAAGAGCAACTCTTCCTAATCATTCCTTTTCCGCCACCGAGTAATTGGTCGGTCCCACAGTGACCTTTCCCCCAAAGAACAAATCTCCATGTTAGAAATGTCCAGGGTCCTGTCCACTGTGTACCAGTTAGGAAAGGCTTTCCTCTGGCAGACAATCAGAGAAGGGTTTCCCCTCTTAGCAGTTCTGCCCCATCATGCTGCAAAGGCAGCAAGACAGGCAGCTCTTCCCTACAAACTGCACAGCTGTCGCCCAAGCTCTGGAGACTACTCCAGCTCTGAGCCATTGCAACAGCTGGCCCTGCTCACATCAGGCTCCATCCCGCAGGGGCGTTTGTGGTCTGCTGGACACCGGGCCAGGTGGTGCTGCTCCTGGATGGTCTGGGCTGCAAGTCCTGCAACGTCCTGGCTGTGGAGAAATATTTCCTACTCTTAGCCGAGGCCAACTCGCTGGTCAACGCCGTGGTGTACTCATGCCGAGATGCTGAGATGCGCCGCACCTTCCGCCACCTCCTCTGCTGTCTGTGCCTTCGCCGGTCCACCCACAAGTCTGTTCGCTACGCACCCTCCACCCAGACAGGCACTAGCACTCGCATCATGCTTCCTGAGAATGGCCATTCCCTGATGGACTCCACCCTTTAGCTAACCTTGGACTTCAGCAGGGTACAGCAAATGCCAGAGCTCTGCCCCTGGCCACTTGTGGGTGCGCCTGGCTCTACCCAATCTGCGGGCCAGACTTAAAGGCAGACCCTCAGTCTGGCTTGGCATGAAACCACTGCCAGCCCTACCCAGGCAGACAACTGTGCCTATCTCAGGCCCTGTGGGTTGGGGTCATCTAAGCACCTGGGAGAGAGTTGAATGGGGTGCAGGAATCTGGCTCTTCCGTCATCTCAGGTTGCGGGGCTTTTTAACGGACACTTTTCTGTTTTTCCTGCACATGCCTGGCAAGCCCTGTGGACTGCTTCCTTGTCCACGGTGGCATGGGTAATAAAGGTGGGAGAGATGAGGGCCCCCTCAAGCCACGCTGCCCAGTGCAACAGGGATGGACCATGGGCGCCCCATCTGCCTGAGGCTGATTGTTTAGGGGCACAGACCGAGGAGTGCTGAACGTGAGCTGGGAAAGGTTTATGGCCTCTTGGAGCCTCCAGTGGTCTTGTCTATCCCCATAAGAATTAAGGGGGTCTACAAGGAGGGGGTCTATAAGGAGTAAACCTTTCCGCTCTGAGGTCTCCAAAGCCTTGTCTGTTGTAAGCTTAATCTGTCTGTCCCTGTGTCCCAGAATTGTCCACCTCAGCTCAGGCTGAGCTGGGATCCTTCAACATGGCATCTCCTGGGCCCTGTTCCCATTCCCCTTTGGTCTCTGCATGGCTGTTGCTCCATCTCTCTTGTTGTTCCCTTTTGCCTCTGTCTCCTCCACCTCTTCCCCTGCCTTCATCTTGCCACCTGCCTCTCTGTCTCCATTCTCTGGAGCCCGGAGTAGTCTCTGGCCTGTGTGAGGCTTCTCTCACCTGCCTGCCCCTTTGTCTGAGTGCAGATTGTTAATAGTCAGGTGTGTCCATCCCACTGCCCACTCCATCACCTACATACACACCTGTGGGCTTGGGGTAGTGGGGTCCATGGACCAGAATGCAGGATTTTAGAGTTGCCATTTCTCAAGCTTCTCTGATGTGCCTGGCACACTGATAAGCATTTTAGGTGCATTATTTAATCACCACCTGCATCTTGTGGCATAGGTATTATATATATTTTCATGTGAGGACAGTGGCTCAGAGAGATTGAAATTTGGCCCATGGTTACATAGTTTCAAAAGGGCACAGAGATACATCGAGGGACTAGAGAGGCCCCTGAGGAAAGGACTTCGGATTTCCACAAAGTCCGGAGTTGGTCACAAGCTCAGCCTGGATTTCCCCACTTCACCCTGTGGTCTCAGATGTGCCAGACCCATGATGAGTCCCCACTCAGATACATAGAGGCACTCTGCTAGACACAGAGTAAACCAGGATCTGGATTCTCTCTGCTTACACACCTAGCCAGAATTTGAACCCAGGCCTCCCATCAGAGGCTGAATTCTTAAACTACTAAAGCATGCATTGCCAAAGAACCAAAAACGTGTAGATCTTTCTACATTAAATGGGGCTGAGCTTCCCTTTGGGAAAACTCTCCCTGCCCTACAACAGCTCTGTGAGGAGGCAAGAACAAACTGGGGTGCCACGTACATCTCCAGGGGCCAAGGTAGGCAGTGTGGCTCCTTGAGCCTGGGGCCTGAATCTCAGAAGTGATGACCTAGGCCAGCACCCAGCCACGTGGATGGGTACATAGTCCTTGTCTCCAGTGAGCTCTAGGCCTTTTGGACAAAAGTATCACTCTGGGTGCCAAGGCAGCCAACCATTCCTATGGGGTGGGAACCCCTGATGGTCTCCAAAGGTAGCTCTGTTTCACCTGCTCTGGCATCAGCATCTTCCAGGTTCTAACCCACACTCTTCTGGTCTCCTTTGGCATCTTGTCCCATCAGTTTTTCCCTCTCTGTAGGTCTCTCCTCTCCACCAGATGACTTAAGGTTTTTGTCTCAGATGGTCCCTGAAGCTCTCAACCCGTCCCCCCACCACTGTTCTCTGAAGGATGCCGAAGTTACCCACTACTTTTCAGATCTCCTGTGTGGTGCTGCACTAGTGGCTGACCTTTTGTACAGGGTACCAGCTCTCCATGGTCCCCACATGTTCTAGTACTTCCTGTTACTGGGGCCAAGTGTCAGGTTTCCTTCATCAAGGAGCTTTCCAGGTTGTTCTTACACTAGCCTACATCATTCATTTCCATTCCCTTTGGAGTGCCCGAATCTAATCAGACCAGTTGGTGTTTGCATTTCCTCTCCAGCGCAATGGGAAGAAGATGGGCCCTGTCCTGAAGGGTTCCCAGGAGGTTGAGGTCCCTTTATGAGCCTGGTCTGGAGTCTGTCCCCAGTGCAAACAGGCTCTAGGAGGTCCCATGACTTTGGAGAAGTGATTTATGTCCAAGAATAAATCCTCTTCTCTCGCACAAGAATCCTCTGATGCCAGGAGTCCTAACAGCTAGAAACAAAGACCTGTGAAGATTCGCTCTGATTTGGGGGTGCATCACAGGGTAGGTCCTCAGAAAGCATCCTTCACGTGCTAGCGGAATGCTGTAGAGCAAAAGAATGAATAAAGCAAGGTCACTCTTAAGCTGGACCTTGAAAGGTGAATAGAAGTGATTTCTGCAACTGAGAAAATCACTGTTTTGACCTTCCAACCACCATCACCACACATACCCGTACACCCTATGGAATATTAGAGGTGGGGGGAGGAGGAACTGGGAGGCCGGGAGCCCAAGTGACCCACCTGCTGGCACTGAGGCTGAGGGGAGCGGGCGTCTGGGGCTCTGGGCTTCTGGAGATGAATGGGGGTAGGGGTGTTGATGGGGTTCTGAGAGGCTAGGGAGGGTCTGAGAAGCAAGGGGTGTCTTGGAGGAAGAGTGCAGTGCTCTGAGAAGTTAAGACTCTTGAGATGTGTAGGTCCCTGAGGAGTGGGATGCTCTGAGACATGGGCGCCTATGAGGAAGAGTGGGGGCTGGGGGGGGGGATTGGCTCCGAGAAGTGAGGTCCCTGAGGAGTGGGGACTCTTGAGGAGATGTGCGGGCTCTCTGAGAAGGGGGCGCTCTAAGGACGTGTGCAGTGTAAAGTGTCTAAGAGTAGGAATGGGTGAGGGAGGTGGAGATGTGGGAGGTGGGGTTTCTGAAGCAGAGCGAAGCCGGCCTTGCCTTCTCCGGCAGGAGGAGGGTGGGGGTAGAAAGCACCGTTGCCACAGCAACCCCCAACAGAGTCCTAGGCAGATAGGAGGGGCGTGCCTGCGGGCGAGGCACGGCGGCCCGCGCGGCAGCGGTTGGCTGACGAGGATAGTAGGGCGTGTCCCTGGGCGGGGCGCAGTCGCCTGGCTGGCGGCGGTCGGCCGTAGGCGGAGGGGGCGGGGCCCGGGGGCGCGCGTGGTGCGCGCACAGACGGCAGTGGTTGGCTACGATGTCCGCGCGAGCTCTCCAGGCTCGGCTGCTCCTTGGTTGAGCGCCCGCCTGGCCTCGCCGCTGATGGACACCCCGCGCCGCCGTCCCCCTGCCCCGCGCCGCTCACCGCCCCGGCCCCCACCGGGCTCCGACACGGACGACGTCCTGCAGATCATGGCCATCACCGACCAGAGCCTGGACGAGGCGCAGGCCAGGTGCTGGCGCGGGTTCAGCGGGGGCCACCCAAAGTCGCTTCAGTGAAGGGGGCGGGCCGAGGGGCCAAGTCCGGGGCGGCTGGGGGCGTGAGGGGTGAGGATGGTGCAGGGTGAGAGATGGGGTGGTGAGTCTGGGCGGAGAGGGAGAGGGCAGATCGGGGGCGGGGGATTTTGAGGAGGACTGAAGGGGGGTTCTGAGGCCGAAGGGATGTTTGGGGTTAAAATGGAACGGATTGAAAGGGGGTTCATGGCGCTAAGCTGTGGGTGCTGGGTTTTAGGAGCTCATCTTGGGGTGAGAGGGATGGGTTTAAGGGGAGTTTGTGGATGGAGAGGTTTATGGTGAAAGGTGGTCTCAGGGTTTATGGACGTAAGGGGGAAGAGGAGTGTTGGGGGGTGTAAGGGCTGAGAGATGGTGCACACGGGGTTTGTGAAGGATGGACAACTAAATGGATCAGTGGTATGTATGAGGATGGGAACTTCTGGGGGCAGGTAATGGAGAATGAGTTGTGGGAAATGGGACTCGGGAATGAAGAGATGGTGTGATTTGATTCGGGAAGCATCCAGAAAAAAGGTTAGTGGGGGAGCTGGAGGGGGACAGAGGACCCCCTTTTTTATTTATTTGGCGAATATTTATTAGACACTGTGTGCGGGGCACGGAGCTGGGTGCTGACGTAGTCACTGATCTCAAGCTCATGGTTTGAGGGAGAGAAAGTAAGTAGCAAAACTAAGTTGTGCTAAAAGCTGTAAGTAAAGAGATGGCAAGCTGTGGGAAGCCAGGAGAGGGCACAGCACCTTCAGAGGCCCGAAGGTGGGAAAGGGCAGGAAGAATGCAGAGCCAGGGACTGAAAGTCCCCAGTACAGCAGGGAGAGTCTGGAACCAGGATCACATGGGGCCAAGTCTCAGAAAGAGTTTGGATTTTATTTCAGTTGCAGCGGGAAAATCACAGTGGTTTTAAGACCACCTGTCCCACTTAACCACCACGCACCACTTGTCAGTGAGCCAGGATTGGTAAAAATGTGCTTCACAAGGCAGCCCATTGTGTTTGGGGCCTGCTTGAATTCTTAGAAGGTAGCAAAGCACAGAATGACGTCCTTTTGGAGGATGAGGTCTTGTTGAATGGGACTTGTTTGGGGGTAAGGGATGGGCCCTGTGGATGGGACCAGGGTGTAGTGGTGTGGACTGTGCAGTGCCTAGAACCTTCTAGTGAGGAGGGGTTACAAAGCCAGGTGAACAGCAGCCCCAGGAAAGGAGGAGGCAAATAAGAGGTGGATATGGCAGGCATTTATTCTTCAAACTTTCTTGCCTTTGCTTCTTGTGGAATGTCGACTCTTTCCACAGTTTCATGGCCTCTATCTGGAAAGTTAAGAGTGTCACATAACCCCACCGCACACCACTGGAGCATTGTGCTAGGTGCTACAGAAACCAAGATGGCTAAGGTGTTCTCTGCCCTTTCAGAGCTCATTCAGAAGGAAGGTGTGTGGGAGACTTAACTCATAAACAGTCATCATAATAGGAGTGTGCTGAGTGGAGGTAATTCCTGGCACAAAAGAGCTGGGCCCGGAGAGGGTGCCCTTCTGTGATGCCTTCTCCACTAAGCCAGTCTGAGAGCAAGGGCATTGTTGTGCTTTCCTTTGTATTCCCAGGGCTGTGCACAATGCCTGGCACCTAGCGTCCAGTAGAGTTTTGTGGCACTTAGATTCTGGAAGGATCGGTAGGAGCTAGGGAAGGGGAAACGGGCTCTTCACACGCGGGAACCACAGAAGCAGTGCTTTGGGTGCTTGTGGAGCTACCTGTGTTCCTTCTGTTCTAGGCCAGGAGCTGCTTAAGGAGCGAACTCTGCTCAGATGTGGCCTTCCTCAGGCATGTGTCACCCTGCACTGCCCCAAGGCTGCTACTTTTTTCTTGTAACAATCTCTTGAGATTCTAGACTCCCCTAGGTAGTCTTAGAATGGAATGCAGTCAGTCACCTCTTCTTGCTGTTCTCAAAGACAGTCGTTTTTCTTTTAAGGCTAAGAAACTGAACAGGGGGTCATTACACTTGCCTTACAACGTAGCTGTTAGGTAGCTGATTCCTGGTTTCTTCCTGAGGTAGAAAGATCCCTGGAGCTTTTATTTTGAGACTTTGGAAGCTTCATCTGCCCCACTCCTTGCGTAGCCTTTAGATCGATTCAAGGCCCTAAAAGTCACCCAAGTCCAGACACCAGTTTTCAGTCCTCAAGTGGGCGGGCCACTTACTCCACTCTGGAGAAAAGACAGCTTGGGTGGGTCTTTTCCTCATAGTAAACCTTGCTGTCTGGTAGATTATCAGCTTGGGCGGGGAAGCAGATTGTGTCTTTCCTGATCAGCCAACTGGGTGAGGCCTTTGGCTTCACTGGCCTTTGGCTTCACTTCAATTGGTGAGGTCTTTCTGACCCTGCCCTCTCTCTGAAACAAGAGAGGACGGTTTCATCTCTGTGCGCTGCCCACCCCTTAAGAGCCCCTGGAGTCAATTTAGCTCAACTGGCTAGCAAGAAAGAATTTTTCATCTCAGATTTGAGGCCTTCTCAACCTGCTTTGTCACCATGTGCTTAATGAAGGGAAGCACACCTACTCTCCTTAACCCTGGATTCTTTCTTACACCTTTCTACGTTATTAGGAAGGCAGCTCCACATACTTGTGTGTAATTCATTTTGTTATTATAGCTGAATAGTCTTCAAATAGTGAACTGTGTATTGTTCTTCCTTCTGGCTACACAGATAGTAGAGGGACACTGGGGAGTTTGGAATGCACTGTCTTGGTTGAAAGTCAGGCCACGTCAGCTGGAAATTTCCTGTGTGATAGGTAACTAGTCTTCTTGAAAGATCTTCTGACCTTCTTTGGTGACGCCCTGAGCTTTTCCTAGAGAGGGACAGTTTTATGTTTTCTGATTTGGATCTTTCACTGATCACGTTCTCATCCATTTCTTATATGGGACCGGGAAGGCAGGAAATTTTCTCTCGTTTGCCAAGGATTTTCTGAGTATGTCACTCTATCATGTGTAGCCTTAGTTTTTATAATAATAAATTTTACAACATGTTGAAGTTTACGTACATTTGTTTCCTTTGCTTCTTTTGAATACCTTTATGAAGGGTTAATACGGTTATCAGACTAGGGCTGAGGGCTCCTCTGTCAGGACTCTCAGGCTCCAAAGTTCTTCCCCACTCCCAGAGTTGTTAACCAGTGTTTGAATCATTGGCCCCTTTGAAAATCTGGTGCAATCTCTGGGTCCCCTCCTAACCGTGCCCCCCGACAGTGTGCTTGTGTACCACACCTTTGAGAATCCTCAGGCCTCAGGCGTCCTGGGGCCTGGAAGCTGCCCCTCGTCAGTGGTGGACTCACTTTTTTGTCTAGTAGTGAGATTCCTAACAAGTCAGTGTGAAAACTCTAGAGCTGGGAAGGCTGAGGGGTGAGTTTTGGAAACCTGATTTTAAAAGGAAGCAGAATGGTCAACAGTGTCGTCCTGGAGACCTGGGCTCCAGACCTGATGTTCTGGAAGAGGCAGCTGAAGAGGACTGGCCCTTCAAGTCATTCTGCATGTTGGAACGACAGGTGGGTTGTGCTGCCAGATTGGCAGATTTAGCTGTTGTGGTCAGTTCTTGACCTTTTGCTTGCAAGGGCATGAAGATGCTCTAGAGAGCTACACTGTCCAATGAGGTAGCCACTTGCCATGTGTCTCTGTAAATTAAAATGAATTAAACATTCAGGGGACTTCCCTGGTGGCGCAGTGGTTAAGAATCTGCCTGCCAATGCAGAGGACACGGGTTTGCTCCCTGGTCCAGGAAGATCCCACATGCTGCGGAGCAACTAAGACTGTATGCCACAACTACTGAGCCTGTGCTCTAGAGCCCGCGAGCCACAACTACTGAGCCCACATGCCCTAGAGCCTGCGCGCTGCAATAACTGAGCCCATGCACCGCTACTGAAGCCCGTGCTCTCTAGGGCCACTTGCCTCAACTACTGAGCCCGCGTGCTGCAACTACTGAAGCCCGCACGCCTAGAGCCCATGCTCCGCAGCTAAAGAAGTCACAGCAGTGTGAAGCCCGCTCACCACAACGAAGAGCAGCCCCTGTTCACCACAACTAGAGAAAGCCCGCCTGCAGCAACAAAGACCCAACGCAGCCACAAATTAATTAATTAATTAAATTAAACATTCAGGGCCTTCCCTGGTGGTCCAGTGGGTAAGACTCTGCACTCCCAATGCAGGGGGCCCGGGTTCAATTCCTGGTCGGGGAACTAGATCCTGCATGCATGGCACAACTAAGAAGTCCGCTTTCCACAACTAAATATCCTGCATGCCGCAACGATGATCCCGCATGCCGCAGCTAAGACGGGTCAAACTAAGACACAGCCTAAATCAATCAATCAATCAATCAATCAATGTTTTTTAAAAATAAAATTAAATCAAACATTTCATTCCTCAATCACACTAGCTACCTCTCAAGTGCTCAGTAGCCATGTGTGGCTAGTGACTACCATATTAATGCAGGTAGAGAACATTTCCATCATTGCAGAAAATTCTGGACAGCAGTGTTCTAGAGCAATGCTTCTCTTAGCTGGACCTGTAGCAGATCTCTGCAGAAATCTTATTGCACAGGTTCTGATGTAGCAGGTCTCAGTGGGGCCCAAGAGTCCACATTTCTAACCACCTGCCAAGGGTGCCAGTGCCGCTGATCCCAGACCACACTTGGAGAGGTCAGACTCTCAAGAGGGGAGATGATAGCGTGTCATTTATTTCAGTTTTCATGAATCATTTTACCTAGTAGATGGTTAATCTGACAAATGGAAATTATTTTTGAGCCTAAGTTGTGTTTGTGGGCATAAGGGATTTTAAATTAATCACAAGGGTCACATGTTAGCATTGTTTTGCCTACTTAATAGAGAAAGAAAATTAGAAATGAACAAATAAAAAGCAGAAAACAGTTGATTTTTTTTTTTCTCTAGATGAAACATTTGATCTGGGGCCATGGGACCTTGTTGTTTCAGGATCTGTTTACATTTTCAGTCTAAGGAAATCAAGTTTTAGAAGTCCCAGGGTTGTTTCTATATTTCCTTTACATGGTCTATAAAACCATAGCTCAACTTTGCGTTACTTTGTAGAACTTGAGTGTAATAGAAAATGATCATTGGGGAATGGTAATAAGGTTTTTAGGGCAAAAAATCTTTACATATAACGAATAAAAATATGATGGAGAATGGTCACTATTATACATGTGTTAAGAGTAAGCTATATGGCATACGCGGTGGTGAACCTGAAACTAAAAAGAGTATATTTAGAGGTTGGCCTTTGGGCAACATAACAGATACTGTAATTAGGGCCCCCATAGCTTTCCTTAGGAAGAAAAGATTTCTCTGAACTTTTTTTAAATTTGCTTTTTACATATATGACTTGTTAGGTATTTTCTACTAGTCAAAATTTGCATGACTTTCTTCATTCCTCCAGTATTTCTGCAGACTTTACCTGGAATATGGATTAAATTCCGAATAGTAAAAAGAGATGATGACATAAGTTTGACTATCCTTAAAACTTACTCAAATGGCAAGGCATGTACTGTCAAGTGAATGGTGTGCCCCTCGTCTTGGTACCTCTGGGATACTAAATATGGAAACACAGACCTCTGAAGTATGTACATTAATGCGTGTCAGATGAGCTTTCAGCACGCCCATCAAAGAATGCAAGGGGTCAGAAGAGGAATTTATGGTTTGGAATTTCCTAAAGCCAGATAGCATTAGCATGAGAGGATCTATTAGTCCAAAGCCGGGAAGTAAAATTTCAGAGCTGAGATTTTCTTTTTCATCGCCCTTAAGGAGGTTCTTTAGATACCAGTCAACTTGGTGCCTGGCAGGCTGTGTTCTTAAACTGCTTGCAGGTTTTAGCTCGGCTCCTGGGTTAACATGCTTAGCTTGGCTTTGTCTAGTGCCAAAGGAAAGTCTTGCTGTCCTTGGTGTGCTTTTCCTAAGAGTTGGATTTTGTTGGATTTTTTATTATTTTATTTTATTTTTTGCTTCATTGGGTCTTCATTACTGCATGCAGGCTTTCTCTAGTTGCATTGAGCGGGGACTACTCTTCGTTGCAGTGCGCGGACTTCTCATTACAGTGGCTTCTCTCGTGGAGCACAGGCTTTAGGCACGTGGGCTTCAGTAGTTGTGGCTCACAGGCTTAGTTGCTCCACAGCATGTGGGATCTTCCCAGACCAGGGATCGAACCCATCTCCCCTGCACTGGCAGGCGGATTCTTAACCACTGCGCCACCAGGGAAGTCCCGATTTTGTTGGTTTTAAAACAATTTCCTGAAGCTATCTAGGATCACAGCAAAATCCCTTTTGAAGTGGTTTTATCAATATGTAAAGCAATATGCAGAATGTTTCAGAAAAGTTTCATAGATGAGCAGGTATCACTCAGTCATTTAAGTGACAGTTACCGAGTGCCTCTGTCAGAATACAGTGGTTGATGACAATGACAACCATGATTTCTTTCTCTCATTTAAGCCTCCCAGTAACCCTAGGAAGTGGGTGGTTTCACTAAGTTTCTAGATGAGGAGTTGGACCTGAGTAAGAACTTGCCTGAGGTCAGACAACTAGGGGGTGGTTGGATGGACACTTGGCCTTGTTCTCTTGAACTCTGGTGCTGACCTGCCACCCTCCCTGCTCTTCCCAGAGCTCCCACGGGCTCACTAGGACATGACATCACTTCTGGCTCAGAGGAGCTCGGAGGTGATCCAGTGCTGTGGCAGATTAGAAAGTTGGACAAAGGCTTCAGAAGATGTTTTTTAAAGTTCGTTCTCACTAATTTAATCTCATTTGCTCAGTAAACCTTCCTTTTGTGCCAGGTCTGGGGATGCAGCAGTGAGTCCCAAAAGCTCACAGTTCAGGAGAGGCAGACGCTGGAGAGTGCAGTGCAGGGGCAACCGGGAAGAGGGTGATGAGGAATCGATCAGCCAGGGCAAGGGAGACTACCTGTCAGCAAGATGAGAGCCTGTGGAATGTGTACCATGGGACACTAGAATCCAGCTGAAGTCAGGCTGGGGGACAGAAGCACCCCCCTAGGAGATGACTGTGACCCAGATGAGAGGCTTTGCCTAGGCCGAGAAGGCACGGCATTCCAGTCTGGGGCAAGCACATGTGCAGGGAAGGCACGGAACGTGAAAGCATGCAGTGTGCTTCTATCAGTCATGAGTGGAGGGTATGGCCTTCAAGGGGGGACTCGGTGGGATGACTGCCTGCTTTAGCTGCTATACAATCAAGCATGGCCTTGAACTCCTTGCCAAGCAAGGAGTGAGCATGGTGTTTATTCTGTTTCTTGTATAAGTACTTCTGAAAGTACTCCAGCCTTTCTAAAATATTGGTCCTGGATCAGAAGAAAGTTCAACAGTCATTAGCTCCTCTCTACCATCCATTCTTCAGAAATGTCTTGAGATACTCATTTCTCTTTCAGATTGAGCCCTCCAGTGGTTTAAAGGCCCCTGCTCTTATTTCTTATTAAAGCAGCCTTCTGCTTTATTCATCACTTCCTCCTGCCCAAATCTAGTGTCTTTGTTGGTGTGGGTTTTTTGTTTGTTTGTTTGTTTTTTACCGCACCATGTGGCTTGCATGATCTTAGTTCCCCTACCAGGGATTGAACCCAGGCCCAGGTGGTGAAAGAGCCAAGTCCTAACCACTGAACCGCCGGGGAATTCCCCAAATCTAGTGTCTTGGCCACCATTCTTTTTGTTTGTTTGTTTGTTTGTTTGTTTGTTTTTTGCGGTACGCGGGCCTCTCACTGTTGTGGCCTCTCCCGTTGCAGAGCACAGGCTCCGGACGTGCAGGCTCAGCGGCCATGGCTCACGGGCCCAGCCGCTCCATGGCATGTGGGACCTTCCCGGACCGCGAACCTACGTCCCCTGCATCGGCAGGTGGACTCTCAACCACTGCGCCACCAGGGAAGCCCCATCATCCTTTTTGATTGTCTCCCTTGTCATGATGCACTATTAAACCCCTTAATATTTTCCCTTCATTCCTAGAGTGGATGAGTGCCCCCTGTGGGCTCGGCCCTAGAACCGAGACCAAGAAGAGGGGCCCCCAGCCGAGCCCTGTGTGCCTCTGGCTTCTGCTCCCTTCTTTGGCTGTGGAACCTAGCAGTTCTCACCCTCGTTTTTGATTCTCCACTTGCCCCACTTAAGTCTAGAGACGTCAGAGCTCTGCTTTCAGACTCTTCATTTCTACTCTGCTAGTGTCACATCTCTAGCCTCTACCTTTCCTTCAATTCAGTTCAACAAATCTTTGCTCAGTTAGTGTGCCAAGTATGGTGCTGGCCTGGAATTTCTGAAATGAGTAAGTTGAGGCCTTCATCATGCCCAGGCCAGGTGTGGTAAATGCTTTAAACGGAAGAAAGGAGGGAGTAAGAAATCCAGGCTAGGACAGGCCAACCCATTAGAGTCTTGGACTAGACAGAGGAGTAGGACTTCCCCAAGTCCGGAGGAGGGAGACGGTCAGCAGGACTCAGGTGAAGAGCCTCGAATGCCTTGCTAAGTGGTTTGAGTTTTTTGGAGCAGGCAGTGAGAAGCCATTTCACCTTTTGCTCAGGAGAGAGATTTTCATCTCTCTGTGGTTTTGAGTAAGAAATTTAACAGCAGTGTTGATTGTGACCAATCCATGGGCAAATTAGGAAATAAGGACATCATAATGAGATTTTCACAGACTTAAATTTATTCCATTTAAAGGTTGCACTTTCATTCAAGTCCTGCAGAGTTTTTCATGTGTTGTATTAAATAATTTTCCTCATTTCCTGTTGCCAAAACTGCCTCCTGATCCAAGGCTTCATTTTACTAAAATAACTGTAATAATTTCTATGGTTGAATTTGGGTATCAGTACGTATTCTCAACCCCCATTTACTTAGCTGTTTTTGTTTCATTGTTTGTAGGTTTGCTTTTAGAATGACTCTACAGATGATTGATGGTACCCACAACAGTTTGATTCTTCCCAGTTTTACTTTTACAAAGAAACTTATTTTAAAATGCCAGGGCATCTGCCTCCTGGGCTGCATTCCTTTCTGGAGCTTGGCATCCTCTGTGAATTTCTAGGTTTTCCATCAAGATTTTATTTCCTCAGGGTAGGAAACATGTCTTCTAATTTTTGTTCTTTACCTAGGTCTGTCTCCAGGAGGTGCATAATATTGTTGACTGGATTTGTCAGCTAAAACAATCCTAGAAATGAGAATAATTAAGGGGATTTGATTTCATCTTTTGTTGAGGTATTAGAATCATTGTCGCTCTCAGGGAAGCTTTTTCAAGAAGTATCTTATTCTAAAGGATAAGATCTCTGAATATATCTCTAAATCAAATTCCTCAGTAATTTAAAATGATACCTTGCTCAGGAAATAAGTTAGATAGAAAAAGACAAATAGTGTATGTTTTCACTAATACGTGAAATCTAAAAAATGAAACAAGCAAACAAACAGAACAGAAATCTCTCACAGATACAGAGAACAAACTAGTGGTTGCCAGAGGGGAGAGGGCTGGGGGAGAGGCTAAATAGGTGAAGGGGGTTAAAAGGTACAAACTACTAGGTATAAAATAAGTCAGTTACAAGGATGTAATGTACAGCACAGGGAATATAGTCAATACTTTATAATAACTTTGTTTGGAGTATAAGCTAAACAAATATTGAATTACTATGGTGTACACCGGAAACTAATGTAAGTCAACTATACTTCAGTAAAAAATAAGTAAATAAATAAATACCTCCAAAATAAATAAATATAATAAAATAATACCTTGTTCAGGAAAGCAGATTCTTCCGTAATTTGGAAAAGTAAATTACAGCTAAACTTAGAAGCTACAGTACACTGTTGGTGGAAGCCAGGATGTGACTTGCGTTCTATCCATCCCCACGTTCCTTTCTCATTATACAGTGACCGGTATATACCAGTGCCTCAGTACATGTTTGCCCTATAAATATTGAATAAGTGGGGTTGGAGGGTGATAAAGGTGTATGCTTTCATTTTCTGGCATGATTCTATGTGACTCTCAATAGTTTTGTTACAGATTGGTTTTGTTTAGCATTGGTTTTAAAAGGATATTCGCAGATTTGTTTTTAATTTAGATTATCCTCGGAAGTTTCTTTTATTTATTTAAAAGATTTATGATTTCTCACTCATTGGAATTTTGCTTCTTCATAAACATTAACATTTTTTAAAAATAATTTTATTTATTTATTTTTGGCTGCGTTGGGTCTTTGTTGTGCGCATGGGCTTGTCTAGTTGTGGTGAGCGGGGGCTACTCTTTGTTGTGGTGTGTGGGCTTCTCATTGTGGCGGCTTCTCTTGTTGTGGAGCACGGGCTCTAGGTGCGTGGGCTTCAGTAGTTGTGGCATGTGGGCTTAGTTGCTCCGCAGCATGTGGGATCTTCCCGGACCAGGGCTCGAACCCATGTCCCCTGCATTGGCAGGCAGATTCTTAACCACTGTACCACCAGGGAAGCCCAACATTAACGTTTTGTTTTGTTTTAATGCAGATACTTGGTTGCATAGAACATGTCATGTACTTGCTAAAGGTGCGAGCACAGACCTTTTTCTCCCCACAGTCCCCATTCACTCCCTTACAATCTGTTCAGTTATCTCAGCTATCTGTTGCTATGTAACAAATTACCACAAACCTAACAGCTTAAAACAGTTAAAACTGATCTCAGTTTCCACAGGCAGGAATCTGGGCACAGCTGAGCTGGGTCCTCTGCTCGGGGTCTCACAAGGCTTCGGTCAAGGTGTTGGCTGATCTGTGTTCCTATCTGAAGCTCAGGATCATCTTCCAGTCTTGTAGGGTTTTGGCAGAACCGTTGCTTGCAGTTGCAGGACTGAAGTTCTTGTTTTGTTGCTGGCTGTCAGCTGGGGGTCTGCTCTCAGCTCCAAGAGGCTGCCTGCAGTTCCCCATTACCGGCCCTCTCACAACATGGCAGCTGGCTTCAAGGCCAGCAGGTGACGTTCCCCAGTCCACTAAGGTGGAGTCATAATGTAACATAACCACGGGCGAGACTATATACCATCACTTTTGCCACTTTGCAAGTCACAGATTCTGCCCAATCTCAAGGAGAGAGGATTATACTCAGTGGGGGTCACCTTAGGATGTGTCTGTCACAGAAATTAGTTCATCCCCTTTGATGAATGATGTGGTCTGTCGTACTTTATGTAATCACTGATGGTTTGCTGTCAGCCGCTTGATCACCTCTAGGCCAAGAACATGCTTAAAGGTTAGACATTTGTTTACTTTTCAAAATAAACCACAAAAACATTCTGTGAAGTTACTTTGTATTCATTCAAAGGTGCTTTATACTGTATCTAAAGTAAGATGTTTTATAAGCAGGAAACTGACCTGGAAATGATCATTCCTAGAATCCCCTTTAAGAAGCAGAGCAGCCGACTTCATTCTCTTTCCTTGTATTCTTTTTTAAATTTATTTCTTTATTTATTATTTATTTTTGGTTGCATTGGGTCTTTGTTGCTGTGCGTGGGCTTTCTCTAGTTGTGGCAAGCGGGGGCTACTCTTCGTTGTGGTGCGCGGGCTTCTCATTGCGGTGGCTTCTCTTGTTGTGGAGCACGGGCTCTAGGTGCATGGGCTTCAGTAGTTGTGGCACGCAGGCTCAGTAGTTGTGGCTCACGGACTCTAGAGCGCAGGCTCAGTAGTTGTAGCACATGGACTTAGTTGCTCCGCGGCACGTGAGATCTTCCCGGACCAGGGCTTGAACCCATGTCCCCTGCATTGGCAGGCAGGTTCTTAACCACTGCGCCACCAGGGAAGCCCCTCTTTCCTTGTATTTTTAGAATTACATTTACAGAGGATAACAAGCTCTAACCGGAGGCCATTTTCATTAATGATAATAACTGCTTCTATGGAAGGAAAACATTTTGGCATAATATCCTGTGTGATCGATTACTGTGTACTGTATAAGAAAGACTAACGTTTGGGTTCAGCAAATCTGGTTTGGGCACCAAATCTCATCCCCCATTAACATTTTCATATTTGGGATTCAGAAGTGTGTATCTGAGTTCTGCACCCCAACCCTAGCCTTTTGAAAGGCATCCCACAGGGGCGCACGATGGATTTGGAAGGCATTTGGAAATGAGGACATTCTCCCATAGACTAACAGTGTAGTGAGTTGTGGCAGATGTTTGGCCTTTCTCATGGTGTTAGTCATATTTTACTTCCATCATGAAGTTACTGATTTTCAGGTATATTTTCTGTCCTTGATAGCATCTTTTAATAATGAATGCTTGGATGACAGCATTACAGGACTTAAAATCAGAATAACAGTAAATGTTAAAATAATGGCATAGTACTCATCAAAGTTGTTCACCAACGGTGAACACACCCACCATTGAGATTGCAGTTATCCTCACTCTCTCTCTTGCATTATCAAATCCCCTCCCTAGACTGGCTCTTGGGCATATAGACATGTGCTAGTGTCTTGTATCTTTAAAAACACACAAAGAAACGAAAGCCTCCCTTGACTCTCCCTGTCTTTATTTGTACCTGGGATTTGTTTTAATCAGGTAAGAAGAAAGACAGAGACAAATTTGAAAGAAGAGTTTATCACTTGAAATTCCTGAGAGGAGGAGGCAGGCCACACGTGCAGGGCCACATGGGGAAGCACCACACTGGGAAGTCCTTTGGGAGGCAGAAGAAGTAAGGGGACAGAATGGCCTGGAGCCTTCATTGTGATTTCCATGGGAAGGAAAGGGCGAGGCAGGGTAGACAGTTTGAGCAAGTTTAGGATTGGATAGTTTCAATAATTTCAGCAGGCTCTGGGCAATAGAGTTGGTCTCTCTTTATCTGGTACCTGGCCCTGGGGTGATTTAGGGCTGGGGGCATTTTTTTTTTTTTTTCTTTTGGGCTGGGCCGGGTCTTAGTTGCTGGCACACGGGATCTTCTCCATTGTGGCATGTGAGATCTAGTTCCCTGACCAGGGATCGAACCCAGGTCCCCTGCATTGGGAGCATGAAGTCTTAACCATTGGACTACCAGGGAAGTCCCAGGGTGGGGGCATCTTTTTTTTTTTTTAATAAATTTATTTATCTATTTATTTATTTATTTTTGGCTGAGTTGGGTCTTTGTTGCTGTGCGCAGTCTTTCTCTAGTTGCAGCAAGCGGGGGCTACTCTTCGTTGTGGTGCACGGGCTCTAGGCGTGCAGGCTTCAGTAGTTGTGGCGCACGGGCTTAGTTGCTCCGTGGCATGTGGGCTCTTCCTGGACCAGGGCTCGAACCCGTGTCCCCTGCATTGGCAGGTGGATTCTTAACCACTGTGCCACCAGGGAAGCGGGGCGGGGGTGGGGGTGTGTGTGTGTGGGCATCTTGACTGGTGCTGAGGGTTAGATAAAAGAGGTATTGGGAGTGTGGCCTTTGGATTTGAGTTTGCATATGAAAGGCACGCCCTCAGGCAAGTTGTTTGCTATATCTGGATTTAGTTAGCCCTGGGAAGGGCAGTCTCTCCCCGCCCCAGGATGTCAAAGCATCATAAAAGATAGAAAATTTTAAACATGATTAATACACACCCTTTCTTTTAGCACTTGCTACATTTCTTTACTTTCTTTTGGGATCAAGTTTCAAAGAGTTTGTGGTTGCTACTTCCACTTCCTCTCCCACCTCCACCCACCTTCTCCCAACCTCCTCACTCTGCTGAGTCACCAGTGACCTCCATGTTGCTAAATCCAAGGTCTCTTCTCCCACTTCACCTCTCAGAAGCATTTCTCACAGATTACTCTTCTCTCTTTGAAACTGTTTTTGGTTCTTCCCCACTGGCAGTTTGGGTCCCAGTCTCTTCTGCAGGATTTTCTCATCTGCTTGACCTCTACAAGTACAGATGCCTAAGCCTGGGGCCTGGGCCGCTCTCTGTCTACATTGTCCTATAGTGATTCCCTCAAGTCTTGTGGCTTAAAGTGCCATCTCTGTGCCCAGGACTCCATCTTTATATTGTTTATCTCCAGGCTTGAGTCCATGTCCATGTGCCAGCTGCCTACCTGATACCTCCTCTTGGGTAGCTCATAGGGATCTCAGGTGAAACCTGATCAAAGCACAACCCTCCTTTCCAGACCCTCCTCCCCCAAACCTGCTGCCCTCCAGTCTCCCCTGTTGAAGTTGATGATATTTCCATCCATCCAGTTGCTCAGACCTAAAGCTAGTAGTTATCCTAGAACCTCCTCTTTCCCTAAAACCCTACACCAGTTTATCAGGAGGTCCTGTTGATTCCATTCCCCAAACCAAAGATCTATCTACTTTTTATGTCTACTACCATAACTCTAAACTAAGCCAACAGCATTTCTGGACTATTCCAGCTGTAATAGCCTCCAGATTGGTATCCTTGTCCATATTTGCCTTCCAGCCCAGTCTCCAGAGAGCAGCCACAGTGATCTTTTTAAAATGCAGTTTGGGCCGAGATGCCCGCAAGAGCGGCGGAGACGCCGCCTGATGGCATTGAAACAAATGGGAATTGTAAGCTACTATGAGAAAATCCGTACCTTTGCTGTAGCAATTGTAGGTGTTGGTCGAGTTGGCAGTGTGACTGCTGAAATGCTGACAAGGTGTGGCATTGGTAAGTTGCTACTCTTTGACTATGACAAGGTGGAACTGGCCAATATGAATAGACTTTTCTTCCAACCTCATCAAGCAGGATTAAGTAAAGTTCAAGCAGCAGAACATTAATCCTGATGTTCTTTTTGAAGTACACAACTACAATATAACACAGTAGAAAACTTTGAACGTTTCATGAATAGAATAAGTAATGGTGGATTAGCAGAAGGAAAACCTGTTGACCTAGTTCTTAGCTGTGGGGACAATTTTGAAGCTCGAGTGACAATAAATACAGCTTGTAATGAGCTTGGACAAACATGGATGGAGTCTAGGGTCAGTGAAAATGCAGTTTCAGGGCATATACAGCTCATACTTCCTGGAGAATCTGCTTGTTTTGCGTGTGCTCCACCGCTTGTAGATGCTGCAAATATTGATGAGAAGACTCTGAAACGAGAAGGTGTTTGTACAGCCAGTCTTCCTACCACTGTGGGAGTGGTTGCTGGGATCTTGGTACAAAATGTGTTAAAGTTTCTGTTAAATTTTGGTACCGTTAGTTTTTAACTTGGATACAATGCAGTGCAGAATTTTTTCCCTACTATGTCCATTAAGCCAAATCCTTAGTGTGACGACAGAAATTGTAGGAAGCAACAGGAAGAATATAAGAAAAAGGTAGCAGCACTACCCACACAGGAGGTTGTTCAAGAAGAGGAAGAGATAATACATGACGACAATGAGTCGGGTATTGAGTTGGTACCTGAGGTTTCAGAAGAGGAACTGAAAAATTCTTCAGGTCCAATTCCTGACTTACCTGAAGGAATTACAGTGGCATATACAGTTCCCCCAAAGCAAGAAGATTCTGTACCTGAAGTAACAGTGGAAGATTCTGGTGAAAGCTTGGAAGCCCTCATGGCCAAGATGAAGAACATGTAAATAATGGACTGGCCTGTATTTTATTTCCTGTGTCTAAACCTGTTCCCTAGCAATTAAAAAAAATCATTTAAAACTGAGAAAACTTAGGGCAACATCAGTTGATGTATAATCTTCACTGAATTGTTATACTGTTTAAAAGTACTGTGACTACTACTTGTTGCTCCCCCCCCCCACCTTCAACTAAATCAGAAACTCTCCTAAAACTCATGTTTCATTCTAGGAAGAAAACTTCAAAGGATTATTGCAGGCATTTATAAATCTTATTTAAAACTTAGCCATTGAACTGTTTTGGCCTTTTGGGAGGGGTGGGAAGAAAGGACCAATTTGATTTGCCTGAGGCCATGGACAACAGAATAGTGTGTGGTCAAATACAGGGAAAGGACAAGAGGTACAACCTATTGATTAGAGCCAGCAGGCATCTACTCATTGTGTTTGGAATTGCTCTCTACAGGAAAACTGCCCACCACTACCAACTTGAGCAACAATGAATTTCAAATAGTAAACCTATAAAATAAAAACATCCTTTCAAATGTTTCCTGATGAAACACATGCTGAAATACAGTCATTGGAAAAGGTTGTAAACCTCTGAATTATATATTTAAAACAAGACAGAGGCAAATAAGAGGAAGCTTTCTTCATGGATAGACAGATAAAGATATTTTCAGGATGTACAAATTATATTTCTGCACTGACTAAGAAAAAGCATATCATCTGTGGAACATATATCTGAGTCAGTGTGCTTTATTGAGGAGCAAAAGATAAATTTAGGCTAAGATCATCTAAATTATACCCATCATATGGGCTACCTTCTAATACCTTATTTCATTTAAATTTGATTCCGTGGGTAATTAGATATTGGCAAAGGTTTGTCCTGGATAACAGACAATAAAAGAGGTCTAAATTGCCTCTGCAATGACTGACATGTATTTCTTCACAGGGAAGAGTATCATTTTCCCTGATTGTGACCACTAAATCGTAATTTGATAAACTGGTTTTCTCTGGATTTTGCATATAAATAATGAAGGCTTAGAGAGCCTTGTTTGAAATAAATTCCTAATGGTTTGGAGACTAATAAAGACACATGCATGTGTAACCATTATCTGTAGGCTGGTACTATGCTAGTCTCCTATTTTGATGACTTTTTTGCTCTGAAAAGATATAAATGTCTAAATTCTATCTTTAGGAGGAAAATGTTATTAAAAAATTAAAAGTGCATTTCCCACTTGTAAAGTAAAATTCTAAAAATAATTTCAGAAAGCCCCAAATATCAAATATGTTTAATATATTAGCTTTGAGATTTTAGCATCCTGCGATTCTTATGTTTAGAGTGATGTCAGGAAAGTATGGGGATAGTTTTTCTAGCCTTGAAACATATTTATGTTGCCTTAGTAGGTCATTTGTTGTTGTTTAAAATTTTAGCGTAGTCATCTGTAAAATAACTTTTCTAGTTCCTAGAGATGCTTTGAATTTCAAAAAAGAAATGCAGTCTTTCTAAATCCCATTCCTTTGGTATACTAATTTGGTACCTCTGGTACACTAATTTGGTAAGGCTTTACTTATAAGTTTATATAGTTTGATAAATAGCTAGAACCTACTATCCTTTTTTAAAAAAAATTTTATTGGAGTATAGTTGATTTACAATATGTGTTAGTTTCAGGTGTACACAAATTGAAACAGTTATACATATACATATTAGAACCTGCTATCTTCTAAAGACCTTTTTTCTTTTCTTAATTTGGCACTGTACCCTGCTGGTGTCTTATACTGTACCAAATCTTATCTAATTTTTTTGTCTTATATCTTCCATTAAAGTTATTATTTTAGCAGAAAAATAAAATAAAATAAAATAAAATGCAGTTTGCTTAAGGTTAGGCAAATAGATCAATGGAATAGAATTGAAAGTGCAGAAATAAACCCACACATCTATGGTCAACTAACTTTTGACAAGGGTGTCAAAACCATTCAATGGGGAAAGAAAAGTCTCTTCCACAAATGGTGCTGGTAAAACTGGATCTCCACATGCAAAAGAATGAAGTTGGACCCTTAGCTTACACCTTGTACAAAAATTAACTCAAATGGATGAAACACCTAAGTGTAAGAGTTAATCCTATTAAAAAAACTATTAGATGAAAATATAGGCATAAACATTTGTAACCCTGAATTACTCCATGGCTTCTTAGATATGATCCCTAAAGCACAAGCAACAAAAGAAAAAAATAGATAAATTTGATTTCATCAAAATGAAAAACTTTTGTGCCTCAAAGGACACTATAAAGAAAGTCAAGGGACTTCCCTGGTGGCACAGTGGTTAAGAATCCACCTACCAGTGCAGGCGACATGGGTTCGAGCCCTGGTCCTGGAAGATCCCACATGCCGCGGAACAACTAAGCCCGTGCGCCACATCTACTGAGCCTGTGCTCTAGAGCCCATGAGCCACACAACTACCGAGGCTGTGTGCCACAACTTCTGAAGCCCACGCGCCTAGAGCCTGTGCTCCACAACAAGAGAAGCCACTGCAATGAGAAACGCGCTCACCGCAATGAAGGGTAACCCCCGCTCGCCACAACTAGAGAAAGCTCGCGTGCGTGCAACAGCAGAGACCCAAAGCAGCCAAAAATAAAATCAATAAATCAAAAAAGAAAAAAGAAAGTCAAAAGACAGCTCACAGAATGGGAGAAAAGATTTGCAAATCATATATATATCTGATTAGTGTCTAGTATCCAGAATATGTAAGGAACTCTTACAACTCAACAATAAAAAAACAAATAGCCAGGGGCTTCCCTGGTGGCGCAGTGGTTGAGAGTCTGCCTGCCGATGCAGGGGACACGGGTTCGTGCCCCGGTCCAGGAAGATCCCACATGCCGCAGAGCGGCTGGGCCCGTGAGCCATGGCCGCTGAGCCTGCGCGTCCGGAGCCTGTGCTCTGCAACGGGAGAGGCCACAACAGTGAGAGGCCCACGTACCGCAAAAAGAAAAAAATTTGTTACCTTCCGTTTCTGTAGGTTCCAAGTCCAACATTGGCCTCTCATTGGGCTAAAATCAAGGCGTTAGCAGGACATTCCTTCTGGAGGCTCCGAAGGAGAGTCCACTTCCTTGCCTTTTCCAGCCTGTCGAGGCCACCTGCATTCCTTGGCTCGCAGTCCCTCCATCTTCAAAGCCCACAATGTAGTGTCTCTGACCCTATGTCGTTGCATCTCTTTCACTGACCACAGCTGGGAGAGTTTGTCCACTTTTAAGGACACATGATTAAATGTAAATCAATTATCCTTCAATTTTTTTTAAAGGCACATGATTAGATTGGGCCCATCTGTATAATCCAAGTTAATCTTCCCACCTGAAAGTCCTTAACATTAATCATCTGCAGAGTTCTTTTTCCCTCGTAAGTGGTTCTGAGGATTAAGATGTGGACATCTTTGGGGACCATTCCTCTGCCGACCACAGTTTCCATCACAGGTGAGCAAAAGCCAGAGTTATTCCCCTGACTACAAGGCTCTTACAGTCAGCCCCACTTCCCTCTCCAACTTCACCGCATGCCTCTCTCCCTCACCCCTTATTCTACAACTTCCTGGTCTCTTAAAAAGCCCAGAGTAGGGACTTCCTGGCGGTCCAGTGGTTACAACTCTGCACTTCCACTGTAGGGGGTGAGGATTCAATCCCTGGTCAGGGAACTAAGATCCCACGTGCTGTGCGGCACGGCAAAAAAAAAATAAAACAAGGGTGTTCTCACTCAGGGCCTTTGCACTGGCTGCTTCCTCTGCCTAAATACTTACTCTCTTCAGATCTCTTCCTGCCTGACTTCTCCTTGTTATTCCGATCTCAGCTTTGATGTCACCTTAGAGACATGCAAACGCTAATAAGCCTTCTAGTTATCACTCTAGTTTAAGTCACCACAAAGCACCTGCCACTGCTGATGGTGTGTATGTGTGTGTTTGCATGTGTGTGTGTGGTGTCGTGTGGTGTCTCACTTTCTCCTTCCTGCCATGTGGGTAGGGACCTCATTTGTCTGTGTCTCTGTGACACTAGAGTGGTGTGTGGCACTTAGAAGCTGCTCAGTAACCACCTGCTAAGTTAATGGGTTTTTTTCTTTTTTTAAAAAAATATTTTTCTTATTTATTTATCGCCACATTGGGTCTTCGTTGCTGCACATGGGCTTTCCCTAGCTGCGGCGAGCGGGGGCTACTCTTCATTGCGGTGCACGGGCTTCTCATTGCAGTGGCTTCTCGTTGTGGAGCACGGGCTCTAGGCACGTGGGCTTCAGTAGTTGTGGCTCACGGGCTTAGTTGCTCCGCAGCATGTGGGATCTTCCCAGACCAGGACTCGAACCCATGTCCCTTGCATTGGCAGGGGGATTCTTAACCACTCTGCCACCAGGGAAGTCCTTGCTAAGTTAATGTTGCAGGACACTGGGATAGGATGGCTGGGGTTTCTGCTTATGCATTAAAGTGCTACTCTAGGGCAATAGTGTGAACACTGCTTTCAAATTATTGGACCTTGAGATTTCATAGTTCTTGATGAGTTATTTGCATTATTTACATTTGCAGTGTTTAAAGAGAAATGTTTTGAATATTTGAATATTACTCTGTTTGAATTTGGTACAAATTGAATTCATTTGAAATGCTATGGTTCTGTCCTTTCATAAGAGGGTTTTTCAACAGACCCGGCAGACCCAGCATAGAGGATCATTACTCTCGTGCACAGAATGACTCTTCTCTTCTCAACTGCTCCTCTGTCACCTCTCTTTCAGAAAGCGTGCTCTGAATTGTCATCAGATGAAGGCTGCTGTCTTCAGTGTGCTCTGTGAGATCAAGGGAAAGACAGGTACGTCGCTGAGAAGACACTTCTTGTGTGGCACCAGGATCACAACAACCTCGCACCTCTGGTCCTGGCTCAGCCCTAACGTGCGTCGTGGGCCATCTTGCTCATCACATCCCTCTCTGGCAGCGATGGTTCAGTTGATTCATTTCTGCTTTGTCAGAGCCCTGCTTTCCAGTGTATCACACTCATTTATTTTGCAGTTTGTAACTAGAGAAATACTGTTGCCAGTGAGTAACAAGCAGCTGCATTCCAGGTGCAAGACCTCAGGGGCATTGTGGCATTCCGTTGTTTTACAAAAGGATCTGAGATGACAGAATTAGGAAAGTAGAATCATAATTTTGTTTTGTTTGTTTTAAGCATCCAAAGTAATCTCCGTGGAAGCTTCTGCCACTGCAAATTCTTTTGTTAAAAAAAAAAAGGGAGGGCTTCCCTGGTGGCGCAGTGGTTGAGAGTCCGCCTGCCGATGCAGGGGACACGGGTTCGTGCCCCGATCCCGGAAGATCCCACATGCCGCGGAGCGGCTGGGCCCGCGAGCCATGGCCGCGGAGCCTGTGTGTCCGGAGCCTGTGCTCCGCAACGGGAGAGGCCACAGCAGTGAGAGGCCCGCGTACAGCAAAAAAAAAAAAAAAAAAGGGAAAATCTTTTCATTTTGAATTAATTTAGACTTGCAAAAAAGTTGAAAAACTAGTACAGAGAGGACTTCCCTGGTGGCGCAGTGGGTAAGAATCCGCCTGCCAATGCAGGGGACACGGGTTCGATCCCTGGTCTGGGAAGATCCCACATGCCGCGGAGCGACTAAGCCCGTGCACCACAACTACTGAGCTTGAGCTCTAGAGCCCACGAGCCACAACTACTGAAGCCCTCGCGCCTAGAGCCCGTGCTCCACAACAAGAGAAGCCACCGCAATGAGAAGCCCGTGCACCGTAATGAAGAGTAGCCCCCGCTCGCCGCAACTAGAGAAAGCCCACGTGCAGCAACAAAGACCCAACGCAGCCAAAACTTAATTAATTAATTAATTAATTTTTTAAAAAGAAGGAAAAAAAATTAGTACAGAGAGTATACCCTTCTCCCAGCTTCTTCTAATGGCAACACCTTCAGAACCATAGTGCAGTGATTAAACCAGGAAATTGATGTTGGTACAATGCTCTGTAACTGAGCAACAGGTCCTATTTGAATTTCCCCAGGTTGTGTCCTAAATGCCCTTTTTCTGGTCCAGGATCCCACACTGCATTTAGTCATCGTGTCTCCTTAGTCACCACCAATATGTGAAGTTTCCTCCATTGTTCCTCATCATCCATGGCTTTCATACTTTTGCTGAGACCTGCTCAGTTATTTTATAGAGTCCCTCAGTGTGGTTCGTCCGTTGTTTCTTCATAATTAGACTGAGGTTGTGCATCTGTGGCAGGAATCGCACAGAAGCAACGTTGTGTCCTTCTCAGTGCATCGTGTCGGAGGTGTGTGCTGTCAGTAAGTCCTATCACTGATAGGACCGCTGACCTTGATCACTTGGTCAAGGTTAATAGCAATTTGAAGATGGTTTACAAAAGAAGCCACAAATATGGTGAAGACATCATTTAAACCAAAATCATCAGAGAAAGGTTGTCACTTGATTTCTTAGAGTGAGTTGGTGTCTCTCTCTTTTTTTTTTTGGCTGTGTTGGGTCTTTGTTGCTGTGCGCGGGCTTTCTCTAGTTGCAGTGAGCAGGGGCTACTGTTCATTGTGGTGTGCCGGCTTCTCATTACAGTGGCTTCTCTTGTTGTGGAGCACGGGCTCTAGGCACAAGGGCTTCAGTAGTTGTGGCACGCAGGCTCAGTAGTTGTGGCTCACGGGCTTAGTTGCCCCGCGGCATGTGGGATCTTCCTGGACCAGGGATCAAACCCGTGTTCCCTGCATTGACAGGCGGATCCTTAACCACTGCTCCACCAGGGAAGTCCAGAGTGAGTTGGTCTCTTGAGATCAATTATTTGAATGTTGTGTGTCACTTTGGAGCATAGCACTTGAGTTATGCTGGGGCTTATGGAAAGCACGTATGTGGTACAAAAGTATGTTTCTTTCTGAACACGGTTTTGGTGTAAGATTGACGTGTACTTGACATGGACGGTGGCAGAGAGTAGTGAAAGGGTTTGAATTCCGCTTTACCTCTGACTCCATGACCCTGGCATGTGACTGAAACTTTCTCTGTCCCCAGTCCTTCTCTGTGACTTGGGGACAGTGACAACACTTAGCTCACAGTTATTGAAGACTGTGTGAGTTCTTACATATAAGGCTATGGGTGTGGTGCCAGCCTCCAGTAGTTATCTGGTGACTGAAAGACAAATTCAATTTTAAACCTACATTTGTTTCACCCAAATGCTGTAAGGATGTGATATTCCCACACACACACAGTTGGAACATTTTTTATTGTGATAAAACATACATAACATAAAATTTACCACTTTACCATTTTTAAGTGTACAGTTCAGTGGCATTAAGTACATTTACGTCATTGTGCAACCGTCACCACCATCCATCTCCAGAACTTTTTCATCTTCCTAAACTGAAACCTTACTCATTAAACACTAACTCCCCATTCCCCACTCCCCTGGCCTCTGGTAACCACCATCCTACTTTCTGTCTTTATGAATTTGACTGCTCTAAGTACCTCATATAAGTGGAATTATACAATATTTGTCCATTTGTGACTGGCTTATTTCACTTAGCATAATGTTTTCAAGGTTCACCCATGTTGTAGCATGTGTCAGAATTTGCTTCTTTTTATGGCTGAATAATATTCCATCATATAGATGGACCACATTTTGTTTATCCATTCACTGTGGGACATTTGGTTGTTTCCACCTTTTGGCTGTTGTGAATAATGATGCTAATATCTGCGCAAATATCTGTTTGAGACCTTGCTTTCAGTTATTTGGGGTATATACGCAAGAGTGGAATTGCTGGATCACATGGTAATTGTATATTTAAGAACTGCCAGACCAGACTGTTTTCCACAGCAGCTACACCGTTTTACATTCTAACCAGCAGTGCACAAGGGTTCCAGTTTCTCCACATCTTCTTCAACACTTGTTATTTTCTGCGTCTGTTTTGTTTTGTTTTTATAATAGCCATCCTAGTGGGTGCGAAGTGGTATCCCATTGTAGTGGACATGATATCCTTTTACACTTGTTTGTATTTGAAAGACTCTTTGTTTGATGACAGCAGATTTGGGGAATCATATTAGTTCAAAGGAATATTTCATTGTGGATCTTCATGGTGTCACTCCTTAACCCAGGTAGAAGTCAACATTTTATCTGTTATCTTTACCACCACTTTCCTTTTTCATAAGAGCCAGCATGTGGTATATTTCTGTTCTAATTCTTTTACCCTCTATGCACTCTGTAACCCAAAAGCTTGTATCCCATTTGGCTTACAAAGTCATTGTAGTTTGAATGGTCTATGTTTGTTCTCATAGGTTTGTTTGTGTGTGTTTAACTTTTTATTTTGAAACAATCACAGATTCACATAAATGATCCAAGAACAGGCAAATACATTTTCTCCCCGAACTATTGGAGAGTAAGTTGCTGCCACGATGCCCCATGACCCCTGCACACTTGAGTGCGTTTCCAACAAACAGGGACAGTCTCCTTTTTACCCACAAGACAACTGTCACGGTCAGGAAGGGAACACTGATACCCCACCCACCATGGAATCCGCAGATCTCATTCAGGCTCTGCCAGTTGTCCCAATAATGTCCTTTATAGAAAAGGACAAAAAGGTCAAAATCTTGTTGCGTTTAGTTATCACATCTCTTTGGTCTTGTTTCATCTGTGACAAGCCCCTGTCTTTCCTTGACTTTCATGACCTTGACCATCTGGAAGATCACAGGCAAGTCCCTCCATCTGGGTTTATCTGGGGTTTCCTCATGATTAGATTTCTGCTACACATCCTCAAAATGAAGCAACGCCTCTTCTCACACAGAGGCTGCTCAGTGGTGCCCACAGTTGCTCTGTCCCCTATTGATGACTTTAACTTTGATCACTCAAGCGAGATAGTGTCTGCCAGACTTCTCCTTTTTAAAGTTGCTCCTTTTCCCTTTGTAATAAGTATTCTGTAGGAGGTACTCTGAGACTATCCCTCAATTTCCCTTTTATTCATTTTCGTATTTTGTGTCAGGATAGATTCATGGAATTCATGGAGTCTTATTTTATCACAGTTACTGTTATCACTCATTTCGATGCTCAAATTGTCCCAGAATTGGCTAGTGTGAGACCCTTGAAGCTGGCTCATGTCCTTCTGACATGTCTCCATCAGCCTTTGAGCATTCCCTTCCTTGCTGCCATAACATGTTCCAGGCTCATATTCTCCCCTCTCCTGCCGGGCCGGAATCAGCCATTTCTCCAGGAGCCCTGGGTCCACTTAGAGTAGATCTTGGTCCTGGGTATGCTTGTTACTACTGAGGTGGTACTGCTCTGGTCACTCTCAGGGCACAAAGCTCAAGAGTATTTGTGGGTGATGCGTATATATGTGTACACACACTCATTCATGTCTATTTTGACTGTATCTGCATATATTGAAAACCATGAGTTCGTTTCAGTATCTTTTTTTTTTTTTTTGGCTGCACCGGGCAGCTTGTGGGATCTTAGTTCTCTGACCAGTGATCGAACCCGGGCGCCGGCAGTGAAAGGGCCGAGTCCTAACCACTGGGCTGCCAGGGAATTCCCTCATTTTCAGTGTCTTTAATTCTGGTTCAGCACCACAGAGTTCATTCTATTTTTCTCTCTCCCTAGATTGGTAACTCCTTTCTCTGACAATAAGAACCCTGCTCCCATCATCCTCAGTACTTTTACTTATTTAATCAGTCGTTCCCTCCCCCCACCACGTGCATCCCATCCTCCTCCCTCACGTGCATCCCTTTTCACCACCTCAGCCCCTGACCCGGGTCCCCCACCAGCTCCCACTGGCTGCCCTCCTCGCTTCCCTTAGGCTCCAACGCCCAGAGCCAGGTCACCCTCTGTGGATGGCCCCTTGCCCTGTAGGTCCCATACTCAGCTCCTGCTCAGGTGCCCCTCACAGGTGTTTGAATGTCTAATGGCCCGTCTTGTCTGTTCCTTATTTAAATTATGGGGGGCAGATATTATGACTTCTAGTAAACAAGGTTGGGCTTTTTGGGGGGTTAAACAAGTTTGCCCTTGACCCCTTGCAGCACTCCCTTCAGTGCTCTGTGTGAACCAGATAAGCAGCGTTCCTACAACTGAACCCGAGAGTCCTGTGAGCTGGAAGAAACTGCCCACGGGGACACGCCAATGTGTGTCCATCCCCTGGAGACATTGGCTACAGTCACATGCTCCTCAGGACCGTTGAACTGTATGATGTTGATCCCCGTCATAAAAATCTTCCAGCGTTGGTGCCTCTCTCTGAGGTGTGCTGTCCCCCTGCCAGCTCCCACCTGTCCCCAGGGGGAAAAAAACAGCCCTTTGTGGGGGGTCCCCACTGCCCTCAGCAGTTGGCTCTGTCATCAGAGCTCCTTGAATGTGTGGGCCCTTGAGGTTTTTATTGACAACTTAGCTATGCAAAGTAAGGAATTTAGTAGTAATAAAAAGCAGTTTTTCAAAGTAGTTTAATCAGCTGTTGTCTCAGGAAGCTGTATTCTTGATGACCTTTTCCCCATTAGTGAGATGATGCTGGGACTGATGGGGAAACTGCTTCTTGAGAGCTGTGGGTGTGCGCTGTCTGGGCACTTCTCCTTTTGCTTCATCTGATTCTGTATGTCCATATGTGAACGCAGCTGTCAGTCAGCTTCAAACTCAGCAGTTTCAGGAGAAAATGAAAGGCTTGAGACCTACTGCCATTAGGACAGGCTGAGGTGTCCGTTTCAGCCCACGCCGCTGCCCTGTCCCATCCTCCCAGGTGGCAAGGGCCACACTCAGGGCTTCTGACTCCACCCAGGCTGAATCCCAAGGCGGCTGTAGGGCTCAGAGCATAGGCCATGCATCAGATCTGGGCATTTCTTCAGAAAAGCATGCTTCCTTTCCACTGATTGGCTCAAACATCGGGGTGCCTGGTACATTTGGCTGCATGGCAGCACCACTCAGCCTTGAAAAGCACCATCACAATTGCCGAGAGCTGCCTAAACGTCAAGTTCAGTGTGGCCAGGTGTCTTTTCATATCAGTCGGAAGTGCAGTCATGGAAGCACTGTGTTTCCAGCACATAGGCCGCAGGCCTTACGGTCTCCAGGATGGGCCACGAGGAAAGTAACTGAGATCTCAGTGCTGCCTCAGCTTCCCCCAACCCCATGACCAGGAATGACCAAGTCTTGGACCAAAGAAAACTATTTAGGGTCATGATCCTGCATTGGGTTCCCATGAGCCTCTGCCCGATGAGCGGTCTTGCAGGCTGAGCCTCCTGGGGTGCCCACACTGGGAGATGGCACGTTGACTTCTTGATTTAACCCATGTTTCTCACATTTCCCTCTAGCTAATGTCTGCAACAGACCTTTAGGGTAAACACTAAACCTGCACGGAGTGTTTAAAAGCCCAGTAGGTATTGATGGAGCGTGGGCCACAGCCAGAGAGCTCCGCAAGTCCTGGCATCATTACCCCAAACTTCCAGTGGCCCGGGACAGACATTTACTTCACTCCTGTTTTACAGATGAGCAGAGTGAAGCTCCGGAGAGAGGGTTGCACCCCAGTAACCCACAGCCAGGCTGCGTGCTGCCCCTCCACACCCTTTTCTGGCTCAGGGAGGGAACTCTGCACCCACAGGCCCCTGGCATTGTCTGTGCATCTGCTGCTCACACTGCACCCATGATGGCTCCTGGCCTCTGCAATCTGTCTCCAACGGTGAGTGCAGGGTCTAGGACGAGCCGTGTCCTAGGACTGCCCTGGTACCTGACACACAGTGTACACACCTTATATTTTTGTTGAATGAAGAACTGTTTCTGGTGACTGATACCTATTAAGTGAAATCCTTTTTATCCTGTACAGCTTACGGGGTTCAGGAAGACTGAGTGTCTGGGGCCTGACTTAGAACCCAAGGCTTATCATTCGTATCATCCTGAAAAGAAAGCCATCCTCCATGTCAACCGTGCTTTCGAATGTTCCTGGAAGCACTACCCCCACGAGTTCCAGGAATTGCCTTCCGATGCCTCCTCCGGCCTGTGGGAAGGACACGGGTGCATCTTCCAGGGTCGATACGCAGGCCCTCCACCTGTGCTCTCCTCTGTGTGCTGTCTGGGTGGTCCTGCCTGCCGCAGTCTCTGAAGGCCGAGGATACCCTAGGAGTGCACCCCCTTCCCGAATCCTTCCCTTGCAACAGCCATCCTTCTTGGTATCTGGAGGAGCTGTCCTGAGGAGAACAAATAAACCCTTTTTAGAGAGCTTTGAATTTAGCTGGGAGGACCCAATACTGGCCCAGTCCCTTTCCTGAAACCCCTGGGGCTGGGTGCATTACAGAACTCAGAACTGTTTAGGTTTTACGTATGTGGTGTTGACAAGAACTGAGGCAGGGCCTTGCGTTCAGTGACTTGGCCTCAGAGCAGGAACGGTCGCACACATGGGTGTGGGTCAGGCTTTGCCTCCAAATTCGCTTGAATGCCAACTTGCGTAAAGACCTTTGGATCTTGGATTGCAGGTGGGCAGCCCGTTGAAGAGCTGCCAAGCGTCCTGGGAAGTTCACATCGAGGGACCTGCTCCGTCTTCTCCAAACCGTGACTGTCCCCTGTGCTGGCCTCAAGTACGCATCTGTACCTCACTTTGGTCAGTCCTGGGTTCGCTTTGTCTCTGAGGAGCGAGAAGTCCCAGCCCCACCAGCCTTGCTCTCGGGCCAAGGAGCACGGGCAGCTGCCGTGGGGGAAGTGGATGTAATAACTCTCACACAAAGGACCGCCCTTCTCTTTGCTCACCACTGTTCCTGGGCCTGGCTGGGAGCTCTCAGGCATAAGTAATCCAGCGGGTTTTTTTACCTCTGTTTCCCTTCCTCCTCTGCCACTCAGGTCTGTTGCAATTGCAACATCTTGATCAGTAGCTTCAGCTTTCTGGTTGGGTCTGTCCAACGACTACCCTTCGGGCCAATGTGTGACTTCGTCCAGAATTCAGATCTCTTTTGTGTTTGGCTGGCCCTGGGGCTGAGACCCCTGTGCGGTGTTTCGCTGTGGCCGTGCAGGGGGCGGATCTCCTAGAGCTGGGGGGTTATTTTTCAGGTTGCTTGGAGTGTCCTTTCTCGGCTCCACAGGCTCCGGGTGACTCATGAATCAAGCCTCCGATTCTGATCAGCCTACATAGCTCCTCTGCAGCTATTGACTGTAATCAAGTATAATTAAATGAGGCGTTCTTCAGCCACACTAGCCACATCTCAAGTGCTCAGTAGCCACATGTAGCTAGTGGCTCCCAGATTAGTACAGATCTAGAACATTCCATCATTGGGAAAGTTCTATTGGACAGACAGGTGGATTAGTATAGCCAAACAGAAAAATCAAGGATTATGAAAAAAATCTAATGTCCATGATGATGACTAGAGAAACAAGATGTGGTCCATCTGTACAATGGACTGCTGTTTAGCCATAAAAAGGAATGAAGTTTTCTGACACAAGCTACAACATGGATGAACCTTAAAAACTTTATGCTAGGGCTTCCCTGGTGGTGCAGTGGTTAAGAATCCGCCTGCCAATGCAGAGGACACGGGTTCGAGCCCTGGTCCTGGAAGATCCCACACGCTGCAGAGCAACTAAACCCACGAGCCACAACTACTGAGCCCGTGTGCCACAACTACTGAAGCCCGCACGCCTAGAGCCCGTGCTCCTCAGCAAGAGAAGCCACAGCAGTGAGAAGCCTGTGCACTGCAACAAAGAGTAGCCACCCACTCACCGCAGCTAGAGGAAGCCCATGCGCAGCAACAAAGACCCAACGCAGCCAAAAATAAATAAATAAATATTTTTTTTTAAAGAAAAAAACTTTATGCTAACAATAAGGCCCTACTGTATAGCACAGAGAACTATATTCAATATCTTGTAATAACCTATAATGCAAAAGAATCTGAAAAAGATATAGATACAGATATAGATAAACTGAATCACTTTGCTGTGTACCTGAAACATTATAAATCAGCTATAGTTCAATTAAAAAAAAAAAAAAACACCTTTATTCTGAGTAAAAGAAGCCAGACACAAAAGTCCACAATAGTGTGTGGTTCCATTTATGTGAAATGTCCAGGAGAGGGAGAAAGAGATTAGCAGTTGCCAGGGGCTGAGGTGGGGAGTGGGGAGTGACTGCTAACAGGGACGGGGTCTCTTTCTGAGGTTGGGAAAAAGTTAGGTGGTAGTCGCACAACCTGGTGAATGTACTGAAAACCACTGAGTTATTTCACTGGAAATGGGTGAGTTGTACGTCACATGAATTATTTCTCAATAAAGCTGTTATAAAAACCAATCAAGGACTGAAGGATTTCAGTTGGGGGCCCATAGCTTAAGGCCTTAGTACACAGATTCTTGTGAAGCAGCACTTTCTTGCAGCATCTGTTACCCTATTTAGGTTTCTTAGGGCTTAACCATCCACTGAAATTATCCTATGTGTTAATTTCATGCAGCATCTGTTACCCACAAAAGCACAGGCGTGCCTGCAGAGTGTCCCAACTCTGTTATGGGCTTGGCATACAGTAGCTAACAGTAAACTTGGTGATGGTGTGAAAGTGTCTAATCCCCCTTAGGGAAGCTAGGGCTTTGGCAGGCCTAAAAGTCTGATTTCCAGCCTGGGAATGGGTAGGACATGGTTGTGCGTGTTGCTGGTCTGGTCAACTCCCTGTGCAGGACTCGGCAAAATAAAGGTCGTACCTTTGGGTGACGGTAGCCCAGCTTCAGAAGCTTCTAGATATTGTTCAGTTGAAATTAAAGCATTTCTTTGGATGAGAAATAAGATTGTTTAATGTAGACAGAAGCCATCCATCAGTGCTGTTTTTCTTAAATGTTGCTCTTAAATATTCCCAAAGCCTCACAAGGGAGCGTGGACTAATTTTCTAGATGTTTTACTTGGCTGCATTTTCTGTTACAGCATTTTGCTGTCTTTTCCTTTTGCCCTGTTGCCACAGGAAAACAAACCTAGGCAAACTGCATGCCGTTTTTACTGAGCATCAGCAGTTCTTAAAGTAGTTTATGACAGAATCGCAGGCCTTAAATTAACAAATGCAAAAGTATATTGAAACGAGAATTAATCTGCATACTTGGTTGAGGTTTCAGCACTTAGGTTGTGATGTATTTTAATTAAGGATTAATTAGAATTGATAGGAATTTGCATAGTGTTATACTTCCGCCGTCTGATGAATATCTAATATGCATGTCAGCTGTGATTTCAGAAACCAATGAGAGTTTGCTAAAGGGATATTCCTTGTAAAGTCCTGTGGGACCGAGAAAGTCCAGTGACTTAAAACATGGCTTCATCTAGAATGTTGCTTAAAGAACTGACCTGGGGGACGTTGTCTCAAAGGTAAATGCAGGCAGTTCTCCACACCAACAGGCTGTGTTCCAAGTTATCCCCCGGAAACAAGCATTTAAAGGGCCCTTGACGGGCTTCCCTGGTGGCGCAGTGGTTGAGAGTCCACCTGCCGATGCAGGGGACACGGGTTCGTGCCCCGGTCCGGGAAGATCCCACGTGCCGCGGAGCGGCTGGGCCCGTGAGCCATGGCCGCTGAGCCTTCGCGTCCAGATCCTGTGCTCCGCAATGGGAGAGGCCACAGCAGTGAGAGGCCCGCGTACCACAAAAAAAATAGTAAAAAAAATAAAGTAAAAAAAATAATAAAGGGCCCTTGACAGTGCGGGTGGCCAACTGGTCAGAATGCCATTGCTCAGCACCAACCCCACGTGGAGGCCAATTTAGGGGCAAAGGGGAGGAGGAGGGGGAGGGGGGGAGTTGTCGGTGACATTGGTGATCCCCGGGTGACTCTAGTCACACAAGAATGCCCTTCAACCTGCAAGTGGGTGACATCACCCCTCTTTACCTTGCCCGTCTGTCCCTTCCCGGGCCCTGGTCCCATCCGCTCGACCAACACCTACAGGACAGAGCCTGCCCATGTCGTACTCGAAGCAGTGCCTCTAAAGGGTCCCCAGTAAGTCCAAGTGTGTGTGTGGTTTAGGGAGATGCCCCTTGTCAGGTTAAGGAGGGTTCTTTCTGTTCCTGGTTTGCTAAGGGTTTTTATCATTAATGGGTGTTGTTTGAATGAGTTTGTTTCTTTTTTTTTTTTTTAATTTATTTTGGCTATGCTGGGTCTTCGTTTCTGTGCGAGGGCTTTCTCTAGTTGCGGCAAGCGGGGGCCACTCTTCATCGCGGTGTGCGGGCCTCTCACTATCGCGGCCTCTCTTGTTGCGGAGCACAGGCTCCAGGCGCGCAGGCTCAGTAGCTGTGGCTCATGGGCCTAGTTGCTCCGCGGCATGTGGGATCCTCCCAGACCAGGGCTCGAACCCATGTCCCCTGCATTAGCAGGCAGATTCTCAACCACTGTGCCACCAGGGAAGCCCCATTCAGTTTTGTTTCTTTCTGCATCCTTTGAGCTATAGTTTTTCTCCTTGTGGTTACTGTGATGCTCTACGTTGATAGGTTTTCATTTACATTCATTTACACTGGTTTTCATTGGCGTTGATGATTTTTACTGACAGATTTTGGAAGCACCTATGTTCAGAGATAAATCTTCTTGGTTATGATTCATATGTTTGTGCATGTACACGCACACAGATGCTGTTGACTTCGGGTTGCTGGTCATTTGTTTTGCCGTTTCGGCTCTGGTCATGAATGTGCTGGGCTGTGACTTCCCCATGAAGTCCTGCCCTGAGTTCTCCGTCTGGTGAGTGGGTGGCTTTTCCCGTGTCTCTTCTCTGAAACAGTTTGTTGCAGAAAGGGGCTCTCTCTTCCTTGAGGGCCTGGTAGCACTGGTCCATAAAATGTCCTGGTGGCCTTTGAGGAGAGGTTTCTTAGCACAAGTTCCTATTTCTGGGCCATGATTCTGTGAGGCCAGGCACGTTCCAGGAACCAGAGTCAAGGCAGTGAACAAGACAGCGACGGTCCCTAGGGAAGAGGGTTGTTCCACACAGCCGTAGAGAGACAGATGTGGCCCTCAGGGCCCTGGGTAGAGGTGAGGTGGGCGGGTGGGCAGGTGGGTCTCTGGGGGTATGTTCCCATACTGTTGCCTCGGCTAAGGTGTTCACTCCTAGGCTGCCTTCTCTGTGAGGGAAGCACCACCCACAGCCTGGGTTCCTGCCACATTTGTGATGCCACCAAGCTGGCGTCCTCGGGGTTTCAGGGGCCTTGCTTCCTCACTAAATAGATCTTCCCATGAGAATGGATTGCTCTTCCCTTACAACCTGGTCCTGGCCCCCTCCTCCTCACTTAGCATCTCTGTGTCCGCTCGATGGGAGCGCCTGCAGTGAGCCTTTTTCCTGTGCACAGGGCTTTCCCTCAGCATCTCATCTCTGGAACTCAGGACACTCTCACAGGCTCTTTCCAGGTGGCAGCACTGTCTCCGTCCCATGACTGATGACTGTAGTGATGCACAGGGAGGCAGGCATCCTACAAATGTGTCAGGAGGGTCACTTCTGGACTGTCCCACACCCAGAGCTCACACCTGGGGCCCGGGCATCTCCGGGACATACCCACAGCCTCCGGCAGTGACCCAGCCACAGTCTGCTCAGGCCACAGGGTTTCAGCTCACCACCGCCCAGTACCAGTGCGAAATACAAGCAAGATGAACTAGGAAAAGGAAAGGAAAAATGAAGCAGGCATACAAAAGAATAAGCCCAGGACTTCCCTGGTGGTCCAGTGGTTAAGACTCTGTGCTCCCAATGCAGGGGGCCCAGGTTCAATCCCTGGTCAGGGAACTAGATCTCACGTGCCACAACTAAGAGCCCACATGCCACAACTAAGACACGGAGCAGCCAAATAAAAAGCCCAAAAGTCTCATTAGACTCAACAGACATGAAATTACTCTGTCACATTGCTATAAAGGTTCCTATGTGCAACCTCTCTGTCTGTGTTGGCCTTTCCATAGACGGAGGGCAAACCAGACACCACCTTTCAAGGAGTCCTGATCTAGATTAGGACTGAACAAAACAAGCTAAAATCTCATCCTTCATACTGCACCCACAGAAGGAAAACTGTCAAGAGAAGGGGCAGGATCCAGAGGGGATTCCAAGGAAAGGGGGGACCTGAAGGCAGTGATTCGGAGGTGTGCTGACTTACCCGGACCTGCATGCATGTAGGTTCTTCCTCAGACCCATGTTAGGCTCTGTGACACGCATACTGTGGAGCAGGGTTGCAGACTACAGTGTTGGTAAATAAAGTTTTATTGGAACAGAGCTGCTCATTGGTTTACTATTTTCTGGGGCTGGTTCAGTTCCCAGTAAGGGCTCTTTTCCTGGCTTCCAGACAGATGCCTTCTTGCTGTGTCCTCACAAGGGGAATGGAATAAGGAAGAGGTCTCTCTTCCTCTGCTTAGAAGGCCACAGTCTTATGGATTAGGGCCCCACCCCTATGACCTCACTGAACTTTTTTTTTTTTTTTTTTTTTTTGGCTGTGTTGGGTCTTTGTTGCTGTGCGCAGGCTCTCTCTCGTTGCAGAGAGCAGGGGCTACTCTTCCTTGCAGTGCGTGAGCTTCTCATTGCGGTGGCTTCTCTCGTTGCGGAGCATGGGGTCTAGGGACACAGGCTTCAGTAGTTGCAGCTCGCAGGCTCTAGAGAGCAGGCTCAGCAGTTGTGGCGCACAGGCTTAGTTACTCCATGGCATGTGGGATCTTCCCAGGCCTGGGATCGAGCCCGTGTCCCCTGCATTGGCAGGCGGATTCTTAACCACTGAGCCACCAGGGAAGCCCCTCATTGGACTTTAATTGCATCCTCACAGGCCCTATTCCACATAGACATTGGGGGTTCCACATGTGAATTTGGGGGGACACAATTCAGTCCATAGCAGTTCCATATTGTTTCTTAGAAAAAACATAATGTGTTGATATTCATAATTTTATTTTACTTCCTTGTTTGGTTTACTGGAGTTTTTTACCCACAGTAAGTTGGGAACATAAGGAAATTTGGTGGTTTGGGGGGAAGTGCCTCTGTTTTAGATCCCACCACCTCTTCTGAGTGTCTCCAATTGACAGTGTCCCTGAGCTGAGCTCCTGGTCTCCAAAGCCTCCCGCCTGCCAGTCGAGGGCCCTGGGGGAGCTGAGGGGCACCCCTGGGACCGGAAATGAGCTTGTTGTAATTGACAGTAACGAGTGTCTAATGACCATAATCAGGCGTGGACAGTGTGCTGGGAGACAGACGCGCAGTGCTGAGGGAGAGGCAGGGCCGCATGCAAGGGGCCGCTCGCTGACAGAAGGCAAAGGTGCTCGGCACGGCCGAGTCCACAGCTGGGACCGGTCCTGGTGACTAAGGCACCGGGTAACTTTTTTTAAGTTTTGCTTCTCCTCATACACATACGTTCGCAAAAATATACAGCTTTAAAGAAACAAAGCTTGTAACTCATGAATGCTGGTCATAACATACACACTGTTAACACCACAGGGCCTGGGGTATGACAGGCATATTGTCTCCTTATTCATGGGCATTTGGGCGGTTTTTGATTTTTCACAGTTACGGGGTGGTTGTGTGTGTCCTGTAAATACAGCATCTACAGGGGTCAGTGTTCCTGTAGGGTAAATTCTCAGAACAGAGTTCTGATCAAGATCAAAGGATATGTGCTTTTTCTGTGTTAATTGGCATTCCAAACCTCCCCTCCAAAAAAGGCCACACCAACACATACCCCGTAAAGAGGTATGAGAAAATGGTGTTCTCTTTGTAATTTCAGAGCTTTCATTTGAGGACAGTAAGTCCCGTGTTTTTTTGGTGTATTTTTAAAAATCTCCAGCACCTGGTTGGGCACCTAGCTTGCGATAGACTCTCAGATGCTTACTGTTGGATAAATAAAAGAACGAAAGGGGAGTTCCCTAGTGGTCTAGTGGTTAGGATTCTGTGCTTTCACTGCTGTGACCCGGGTTCAATCCCTGGTCGGGGAACTGAGATCCCACAAGCCACGTGGCACGGCCAAGAAAAAAGAATGAAAGACTGCCACGCACCCCTGAGCAGCCCAGAGTCACACACGCATGAACACACACAGGTGTGCACATGCCCCCACCACCGCATGTTCAGCCTGGACAACTCCTGCCCCTAATTGTAGTGACGGAAGCTGTGATGGAAGCTGTGGAGGTGGCCTCTCCAGCCCGGGAGTCAGGGTGTGCTGGGGGCCCTCTAGGGCGGGATGGGGTGCTGTGTGTCCCTCTCGGGTCACTCCTGAGCCCCAGCCGCAACCACGGGTGCTCAGGGACGAGCTGCTGAGTAAGCCTGAGACGGTCGCAGAGCATCTGCTGTGCCGCAAAGGGCCATGAAGGGCCCAGCAGAGGGAAAGTTCACGAAGGTGGGTTTGGAAGGCTGTCACGAAAGGCCCTGAGTACGAGGTGTCAGAGTCTAGGCTTTAATTTAGGTGGATGCAGGCCCTGGTTGAAGTCTCTGAAAAAAAGTCTGGCATGATGAGCACAGTGTTTGAAGGTAGTCGGCTTGCCGGTGTGCACAGTGAATCAGAGGGGAGGGGTTTCCTCACAGGTCATGGCGGGCAGGAGAGGGGTCAGCGCAGCAGGGTTCCAGCAGTGGCATTAAGGGAGGGGATGGATGGTGGGTTGATCATGGAGTTTGAATCAATAGGATTTGCAAACAGAGGGCCTGAGGGAGGAGGACATACATTATCTGCTCTGGGTTAGGAATGGTTAGGAGGGTGTGGGCCTTTACAGGGATCAGGCAGCACAGGTCAACTCTGTCCAGGAGTGCCCAGCGTTTACATCTGGTGCTTCTTGAAGACCAAGTAAGGTTGTTAGACAATTGCGTCTCTGAACTGGAAGGCCAGCAACTGATAAAAGGGGCACTTTTCCTTTAGTTCTTTCAGAAAAAGCCACATTATAACCCAGTGGGACTGAGTTAAGTGGCAAGGGTTCCTTTGGGTGAGTTGACGGTCCCCAAACGTAAGGAGGTAAAGGTCCCTGCATGTGAAGAAAATTCCTGCAAGTATATCTCTTGAGCGCCTTCAATTTTCACTGGTGAGTTTTTGACAGAAAAGGTTAACCTGTTACACAGGGAACAAGAAAGGGGCACATGATTAATAAGTAAATATCCATATGATAGGATTAAACTCAATTTTTTTTTTTTTTTTTGGCTGCACCCCGTAGCTTGCAGGATCTTAGTTCCCCGACCAGGGATTGAAACCAGGCCACAGCAGTGAAAGCGCTGAGCCCTAACCACTGGACCGCCAGGGAATTCCCTAAACTCAATTTTTATTTGAGCACTTGAGTCAGTTAGTAGCTGATACTACTGAGAGCCTGTTTCCAAGAAAACACTTTAAACTTTGTTTTTCCAGAAAGTCAGAGCTAGATGGATATCCTATATCATTACCTCCTTCTCCATTCACTGCCTCCCATCAGGAACCACCCCCCAGTCTTTTTTCCTCTGTAGCCACAGATGTTTCTTCTGTCACTGAAAAAGCAAAGAAGACACAGGTCCTGCAAGACCACCCTCCTCAGACCCGAGCTCACTCTGTAACCCCTGCAGCAGCCTCTTCCCTGCACTGCCTATCTCCCATGCTCCTCCGGAACTTGCTAGTCAGGCTGTACCCCACCTTACCCTGCTTTTGCAGAGGTTAACAGCATTCCCCTAATGACCAAGCCCATGTTTTCACCCCTCTGTGACTGCTTCTGGTTTTTCCTCCACCTACCCGATAACTCTTTCTGTCTCCTCCTTTGCCTGTTCTTGAAATGCTGGTTTTCTAGTATTCAGGGGCATGACCTTCTCAAAGGTGTAGCTGCAGGTACAGGTGGATATGTACAGATTTCCCACACACCACATGCCGATGACTCATGAATCTCTCTTTCCCACCCAAACTGGTCAGCTCAGCCCCAGCTCCCAGGAAGCAGCTGCCTCGCAGCCACCTGGACGTTCATGCTTAGCTGGGTCAGGGACCAGGCTGATGCCATTTCTTCATGTGCCTGCCTGCTGCTTTGTGTGCTGTGCTTGGGGAAAAAGTGGCATCTTCCAGGGCAGATGTGGGAGTGGTCACAGCCTCTTCCTTTCTCCCACGCCTACATCTGGTGGTCACAGACTCTGGGGCCTCGCCCTCTGGCCGCCCTGTAGCTGACCTGCGTCCCCTCGGACAGCAGCAGCTCCCTGCCACTGCCTCCCCTGCCTGTCCACTGCCCATCCAGTCCTGCCCTCGAGCACATCACCCTCTCAGTCCAGCTGCGGTGGCTTCTCCATGTTGTAAAGCCAATCATCTTGTCTCTCTGCTTAAAGTCTCTCCGTGGGGGACTTCCCTGGTGGCACAGTGGTTAAGAATCCGCCTGCCAATGCAGGGGACACGGGTTCGAGCCCTGGCCCGGGAAGATCCCACAGGCCGCGGAGCAACTAAGCCCGTGCGCCACAACTACTGAGCCTGCGCTCTAGAGCCCGCGAGCCACAACTACTGAAGCCACACGCCTAGAGCCCGTGCTCCGCAACAAGAGAAGCCACCGCAATGAGAAGACCGCGCACCGCAACGAAGAGTAGCCCCCACTGGCCTCAACTAGAGAAAGCCGGCGCTCAGCAACGAAGACCCAACGCAGCCATAAATAAATAAATAAATGTATTTTAAAAAAAGATCTCTCGGGTTAGTTCATCTTCTCTGGCACCTCTGGATCAGTCTTTTCCTCTCTGACTTTATAGCAACAACCCTCCCCACAACACACACACAGGAAACACAAACAGACATAATAGACGTGTTACCAAACCAAAGTTCAGTCGCCTGAAAAGCAAAGTCACTCTCCTGACACCGGGTGGTGGTGAAGGAAACGACAGTGTTTGTTGCAGGGCGCCAAGCAAGGGAGTGGGAGACCAGCCTCAGGTCTACTCCACCTTGGTCTTTGAGTGAGGGTTTTTTTTTTTTTTTTTTTTTTTAAGGGGAAGAACAGAGAGGCTAGAATTAATCATCATCTTGTGACATTTCATAATCGTAGTTTCGGGAATCAGGATGTCTCTGGTTTATGTTTCGCTGACCAGGTGGGTCCATGGCTTAGGGGTCTGTTAGCTCATCTTGCCTTGGAGACATAACCTGAGTTTGTACGTTAATGACGATATCTATAATAGCAATTTTAGCACGTTAACGATGTTATCAACGACAGCAATTTTAGTCATCTGACTGATTGATTAGTGTTCAGTTAGCACAGAACTGAGGTCAAAGGGGACAAGAAAGGGAATAAAGTTTTAGATAGAAGAACTAGTCAAACTCAGTAAGGGAACTCGGTTTTGGGGGGCTCAGTTTCAGACACACAGCAGCACGGCCTTGCCTGAAGCCAGGCGGCCACTAGCCTTCGTATCCCTGCCTATGCTATTGTGTGTGTCTGGAACGCGCCTCCTCTCCCATCTGAAGACAAGGTGCAGGGCTTCAGGCTTTCCAGCACCCAGTGCCGCCCCGCCCCTGCCCTGCGGGCCCCCACACACACCCAACTGTGGGCTGTGGTCGGTGCGCCCCCTGCATTCCCGCCACCCGGACTGGGCTCCTAAGTACGGCACCTGGACCAGCGTCCCAGGGGGTTACTCAATGTCTGTTATCAGATGAAGTCTTTCTTTCCCCTCAAGGGTTCCATGAAAAGTGTTCAGACACGAAGCCAGTGCTAATACTCTATTGTGGTTGTTTTTATTTCGACAACAGACACTGATTCAGTGTCTCCTCTCTTACCCAGGGTTGAACATTCGTGGCATTCCGGAAGAGGGTCCCCCCGACCCTCAGCTCCAGAAGCTGGATAACATGCTGCTGGCCGAGGGCATGTGCAGGCTGGAGAAGCAACGAAGAGGAGCACAGGCGGCGGCCGGCACAGCAACACCAGGTGGCTGTCCAAATGACAATGACCTTGAGCACTCTGACTACAGGGCCAAGCTGTCCCAGATCCGACAGATTTACCACTCTGAGCTAGAGAAATATGAACAGGTGATCTTTCTGCATGGAAGAGTTTCTGTCGTGTGCATGCGCATTTGTCAAAGCAAAACGTGGAGCGCTAACTGCCTGCCTTTAGTGGCCCAGCGCAGGGAGTCCACACACTTGGTCTCACAGCGAAAGTGGCCGATTTTACCGGAAGCCTTTTGCCTTCACTTCTCAGTAGCCAGCCTGTGTGGGAGCCTCAGGAGGCAGGTGGCTGGTTCCACATGGAGCCCCGGGACAGCCTGCCGGGTCGTCACCGGCTGGCATTTGTCTCCCCATCCCAGGCCTGCCGTGAGTTCACCACGCATGTCACCAACCTTCTCCTGGAGCAGGGCAGGATAAGGCCTGTCTCGCCCAAGGAGATGGAGCACGTGGTGGGCATCCTCCACGGCAAGTTCAACAGCGTCCAGACACAGCTGAAGCAGCGCACCTGCGAGGCCGTGACGACCCTGCGCTCGAGGTTCCTCGATGCCAGGTCAGGCCCTACCTACCCCCGGCCTGTGACCCCAGGGTCAGCTCTTAGGAAGAGGAACCAAGTCAGTGCTGGCTTGGGTCTAAGTTCTGGGGGCCTCCAAGCCTGTGCAGGGGCTGTGGCCACAGCTGCAGGTGTAGCCCTCACACACCCTCTTGGAAGGCGACTGAAGTGCTGACTGCTGCTGGCACAACCTCTAGGGAATCAGAGATGAGGATGAGGCCCCATGTACGATCCCCGGCTGAGGCTGTCTGTCTTCACAGGCGTAAGCGGCAGAATTTCAGCAACAAGCCACGGAAGTGCTGAATGAATATTTTTATTCCCATTTGAGCAACCCTTACCCCAGTGAAGAAACCAAAGAAGAGCTGGCCAGGAAGGGTGGCATCACGGTCTCCCAGGTGACAGTCCTTTCCTGCCACACCTCCCTAAACCCAGAAGGGGGGGAAAGTTCAGCCCAGTGAGGAGGACGCCCAGGGAAGTTGGTGAAATGTGTGGGGCAGGTGCCAGGTATGCAAGCTCCCAGTCGGCCTGACTGGGCTCAGGTCCTGGTTCTGGGCTATGAACGTGGGCCTCAGGTGGGAAGCCACGCCCACCAGGTGTGGGGACTCGCTGAGGTGACTGGTATGGAGTGTGCGGTCCCGGAGGCGACACCACAAAGTGTATCATGAGGTACTCAGTGGATTGTAGTCATTAGGATTTAATATTCTAACAGAGGGATGTGCTGTGTTGCATAAGAGGGGTGGGGTATGAGCTTAGGAGAAGAAAAAGAACTTGGAGGAAAATTAGGACTTAAAGTGATAGACCAGCTCTTGTGCTTAAGTACCAATTCAGTTATCCTGGGATAAATTCAGGCATGTGCATTGCCTTCTTGTTTCTCAAACAGTCCAGTGTGTGTGTCTGGGGGTACAAGACAGACGACATCTGGCTCCAGAGGGGGAATGGTGGTGCAGATCAGAGAAGGGACCTGGACAACCTTGGGCAACCTTGGTAGTCGGGACCACCACTGTCCTCCCTGGAATTGGGTTAAGGGGGCGGGGCTAAGACGAGAACCCAAGAAATATTTCCGAAGGCTTTAAAGTGAGAACGGTAAGTGCAGGCAGCCCACAAGCAAGAGGCAGGACCAGGCCACGCCCGAGGGGCAGCGTGGGGGTCAGGGCACGGCACCCCGCCCCCGGCTGCAGGGAGGGCTGCTCCCACTGTGCAGCTGGAGGGGCTGAGTTTCCAGCCCAGTCAGCCTGTGCCCTCCGTCACCACCCTCTGCTCTGCGCCCTGCCCAGTCCAGCAGCGACCTGGGGACAAGGGCACTCAGGAACCCCGCAGGGTCACACAGGCAGCAAAGCCTCACAGGTGTCCCGGTCACATGAGACCTCACTCGCCCTGGAACTGCTGCGGTGTCCTCAGCACCTTGGCTGGAGCTGAAGTGAGGGCTGCACCTCTGGGGCTTTGAGGCCCAAAAGAAGTGGGAGGCATGGCAGCTTGTTTGTCACCATGAGCAGTTGTCTGAAAACGGCCAGATTCACTTCAAGCCCTGGCACCCCCAGAGAGCACATGGGTCTTGGGTCTCAACTTTATCTCAGGAGAGGGTTTGTTGCAAACAAAAGTTTGAAAAGCACCGGCCACATTCCAGTGACTCCTGCTATGTGGCTGGGCCCTGAGACCCCGCCCACCAGCAGCAGAATTCTGTGCTGGGAGCCCCTCCCCAGTCTGGCAAGTCCTCCAGCTGGAAATGGCTGACTGCTGAGGGAGGGCTCTGAATTTGGGATACAGATGTCGGGATATAGATGGCTGTGAGGTTCGCCTAAGGAGGAAGTAGCAGGGGAGGGAGAGCACCATTAGGGCAAAGGGTGTTGCAGATGAGGCAACAGACGTTTTCAGGACAGGATCAGCTGCAACTCCAGGGTGAGGAGGCCTGAGGGGGAAAGGACGGGAGAGCTGAGCCCATGGACAGGGCGATGGGCAGAAACCCAGGCGGCTGCAGCTGTATGAGCCAAAGGGGCCAGAGTGACTGGGCAGGGAGTAGCCAGTGGCTCCGAGCTACAGCTGGCGGAGAGGGCATCCCACTCCTGTACGAGGTGCCGGGACACACCCCGTGGAGAGGGTGGACCCTGGCCCGGACCAGCTCCCCGGCAGCCGCCCTCCCTCACCCACACGGGAAGTTTGCTCTTTGTCCCTCTAAAATGCCAGTTGAATTCAACATGGAAAACTGCTCACTGCCATTCTTCTGCAAACTTAGTCCCACACAGACGTGTCGGCACGTTCCTTGCAGGTAAGTGGGAACCCAGCACTTACCTGGTTTGGTTGAGGACAGGTCGCCCTCACAGCGAGGGCGGGAGAGTCGAGGGGCAGGGAGCACACGTGGGGCTTTGTCTTTTCATGGTTGACATTGAGAGGATTATGGAGGGACATTAAAGAAACAGGTTTTTAGAGGAGAAAAGTCCTCCATCCACAGTCCTGCCACGTAACTCAACTGTTTATTTCTGTTCATTAAAATACATACCTTTGGGCTTCCCTGGTGGCGCAGTGGTTGAGAGTCCGCCTGCCGATGCAGGGGACGCGGGTTCGTGCCCCGGTCTGGGAAGATCCCACATGCCACGGAGCAGCTGGGCCCGTGAGCCATGGCCGCTGAGCCTGCGCGTCCGGAGCCTGTGCTCCACAACGGGAGAGGCCACAACAGTGAGAGGCCTGCGTACCGCAAAAAACAAACAAACAAACAAACAAAAAAACATACCTTTCACTGCAGGGCTGGGTGCCTTACTTTGGGATATGTCTCCATGCTCTTAGGAAGGCACTGCTCAGGGTCTCACCCAGACAATTCTGCCCCCAGGGGACATTTTCATTATCACAACTCTCGGGGGGAGGGGAGGACACTACTGGCATCTGGTGGGTGGAAGCCAGGGATGCTGCTCAGTGCCCTCAGTGCCCAGGACGCCCCCCAGAAAGTGACCCACAGGGAGAAGCCCTGCCCTGGAGGTCTCGGTGCAGGTTTGGAGTCAGAGCTGGGCTCAGACCTCTAGGCCCTGGGCCAGCCCCTTGCTTACAGGATGCATGTGACTGCAGCTCCCTTCTAACTGGCTTTGGGGACTAAAAACAGGCCCTCAGCTCAGTGCTCAGTTCCTTCCCCTGCCCTTTCAGGTGGTCCTTATCCTTTGATAAGTTTTGGATTCGACTGTGTTCTTTGCTTAAATTGCATTCCCAGAAATGTGGTTACTGATGTGTCTCCCGCATCAGTATTCAGTCTGTTGCCTGCCACCGCAGTGAGCAGACACTCGTCTCTCTGAGTGTGTCACACACATGCCTGTTTTCCTTCCAGCTCCCCCCTCTCCTATAAGCCACGCCAGGTCCAGGGTGTCACCAACACACTGCAGACGTTTCCCTGGGCCCACAGTTCATTAGCGCCACCTTCTCAGTCCCGGCCTCTCACCCAGCCCCAGGGCCACGCGGTGTCACTCAGTGATGTTCCCCCCGGCTGTCTGTCCACATCGCGTCTCATTGCTAGGTCAGTTTTTTCCAGTGACTTCCATCTCTGCCTGTCCACAGGTCTTCAACTGGTTCGGCAACAAAAGAATCCGGTATAAAAAGAACATGGGGAAGTGTCAAGAAGAGGCTACCATTTACACAGGTAAGATGGCAGAGGACACCACCGATGTCAAGGGCCCGGGCAGCCAGGCCAGCTGCCCTTTGAGGCCCAGCTGCAGTCAGTAAGGCTGCCCAGCCCAGGGTCAGTCGCTCCCATGTGGCCGGGCCCACTGAGCTGCATCTGGGGAAGCAGACTGGTCCCTGCCTATGCCTCTTTTCTCTGTTTACACTGTGAGGTTTCTGTTCCCATTAGTGATTATCCCGGTGAAGTCAACACATCCCGCAGGCTGGGCAGGTGCTGTGGGGACAGAAAGTTCCTACCAAAAGTCTGGTTTCCCCACCCACGCAGGGCTGCGGGAGGGGCAGGGAGCCATAGCAGTCACCTCCGCAGCCTCTTCCTGGCCGGGGGACTGGTAGGTCCCACCTGAGGAGTCACTGTGATTCCCAGGGTGGGAACACTGGTCCTGACCCCTCCCACCCCTCCAGGTTCCTCTGGTCCCTTTCCGATGACCAGCACCAGCGACACACTTATCACCCTGCAGACGCTGGCCTCCCTCCGGCCCACCCCTGGGGAAGGCAGCCTTCTGGGCCACGTGAGTCTCCAACACAATCCCAAGGACACCTGTGGGCTCCCGGACTCAGTGATGGGGCTGACGTGGAGCCCAGGTGGGTGGCGGGTCCTCGGAACCGGCCATCTCGACCATGTCTCAATCCATCATGGGGACGAATGCAGGCTGGCAGAGCCGCCTCAGGGAGCCCAGCTCTGTGGCACCCCACTCGGCAAAGACCTTCACGCCTCACAGGACTCGATGGCTGCTGAGGGCTTTGCCTATTGGGAAGGAGGCCCCCTCCCCAATGGTGTCTGTACCCATCAGGAGAAGGCAAGGGTGGGCAGACAAGGCCCTGACGGTCTGAAGGTACAGCCCCACTGGGCTCAGACCCTTCAACACGTTCATGCCGTGGCCTCACCATCCTGGCTGCCTCCTCGGCTGGTGCGAGCTGGGCCAGAGTGAAGATCTGGGAAGAAAATGAGCCATGGATCTCAGCTGTCTCGGGATGTGCCCTCAGGAACTTTCTCAGGGTTTGGGGCAATGTGCCAGGCCAGCCAGGATCAGAGGGCATCATCCCTCTCGCAGTCCCTGGGGCCTCTCGGCCACCCACTGACAGCCACAGGGGCCCAACCCCCCGCGCAGGGTTGTCCCGAAGAGGCTGTGCAGGTGCAGGTGTGATAAGGCCATGCGGCAGTGGGCAGGGCCTTACACAGCCCACCTGTTTCCTTCGGAGTTGACCCCCCACCCGTTTACCCCCAGCCCCTCTTAAAGGTTCAGGGAATGGATGCCTCCCGGTGCCGGGCAGTGCGCATCCCATCACCGTGGCAACCCCACAGCCCATAATGAGCACCTGAGCAAAGTGCTCTGGCACCACCAGGTGGCCAGACCTGTCCGGCTCTGCCCTTGCCCAAGGCTCAGCACCTCGAGCAGAGTAGGGGTGAGTGTGTGAGAGTGAATCGGGGTGAGGGTTCCGTGGACTGTGACGTGGGGTCCTGTCAACCCCACATAGTAAGCAGGAAGGTTGGGGTTGTGGTGTGGACACCCACCTGTGCCGCGGGCCCCTGCCCTGGGCAGGCACAGATGCTCTTCCAGAGAGCAGATCTCAGGGGCTGAGGTCACCCCAGCTGGGAGCCATCTCCTCGGCCCTGAGCTGCCTTTTGGCTCCCAGTCCTACACTGGGCCCCAGCCTGTCACCTCCCAGGCCTGCGAGTGGACCCCTCCCCTCACCACTCATGTTCTCCTTCTGGGATCATAGGCCTATGGGTGTCCATCCAGGGGCAGAGTGTGTCCCCCTGAGGCCAGTATCCTTGTCCCAGTTGCTTTCAGACTGAGGGTGGGCGGAGTAACGCTGGCCTCTCAGTGTCCCTGTGTCACATGATGAGGCAGCCCTTGAAGGCATTCTCTTGATTTGTTTGCCCAGCACTGTCCTCTGTGGCAGCTCCTTGGGACACATGGGAGGTAATAGCTGAGGCGGGGGAGGGGGAACAGGATTGGGGGGTGAGGAGCAGGGTCTTGGGCCTTGTGGGGTCCGAAGAGGTAGAGGGTGCAGGCAGGAGGGTTCAGCCTGTTAAGGAAAGTTCAAGAATGAGGAAGGTGAATGGGACTTCCCTGGTGGCGCAGTGGTTAAGAATCCGCATGCCAATGCAGGGGACACGGGTTTGAGCCCTGGTCTGGGAAGATCCCACATGCCGCGGAGCAACTAAGCCCATGCGCCACAACTACTGAGCCTGCGCTCTGGAGCCTGTGAGCCACAACTACTGAGCCCGCGTGCCACAACTACTGAGCCCATGCGCCACAACTACTGAGCCCGCGAGCCACAGCTACTGAAGCCTGCACGCCTAGAGCCCGTGCTCCACAGCAAGAGAAGCCACCGCAGTGAGAAGCCCACATGGCGCAACAGAGTAGCTCCCGCTCGCCACAACTAGAGAAAGCCTGCGCACAGCATCGAAGGCCCAACGCAGCCAAATAAATAAAATAAATATATAATTAAAATAAAATAAAATAAAAAAGAATGAGGAAGGTGAAGGGGAGCTTGTGAGTTGCAGGCCCCACTCTCGTGGGCTGCAAACCACCACCAACAGTAGTGGTTTCCATTGTGGGGGGCTCCTGTGGACAAACATCCCAGGGTCACATGTGCCCGATATATCCCCGCCCTGCGGACAGAGCCTACACGCCCGCAGCCATGGGCGCTGCCCTCCTGACTCCCAGCCAGGCCCGCGTCCTGCTGTGTTCCTGAGCCTCTTCCACGTCTTACCACGATGTTTGGGGGACCACCGTCAGCTCCGGGCCTGCCTGGGTCTCCCTCACCCTCAGAGTGTGTGCCGCGGTGCCCCGCCAGTCCTTTGCCAGAGCCCGGCCAGGGGAGGCCAGTTCCTGCCAAGGAGGCGCACTCATGTGCAAGGCCAGCTGTGACCCAGGACTGACCCCCTGTCCCTGCCCCATCTCCTGGCTCCTCTCACGGTTCTCGGCATGTTCTGGGCCGCCTCGGGGATGCGAGGGCCGGAGGGGTCATCTGTCCCACGGCCCCCCTCTGACTCTCTGTCTCTGTCTTTTCAGGCCAGGGGCGGCTGGCAGGTGAGGCGAATGTCGACCGCTTCACCTATTGGAGACCCCGGCAGTGTCACCTCAGACGCATCTAATTAAGTGTTGGGATGAGCAGAAAAGAGGATGGTGTGACCTGCCTTGGTTCCCTGGAATTCGCGTTACCTCAGAAAATCCAGAACTGACGGCAGACAGCGCTCCCTGAGCTGACAGCAGGCGGAACCGGTACCATCTTTTGCTTGTCAGCTGGGGTTTGAAATGGGCTGAGACACTGCTCGTTCTGCCAACTCCGTTTGGTGTTTTTTTATAGTAATTTTATGGTTAAGGCTGAATTGTTTCTTCCAGGACTTGGCACAAATTCTCCCATTACAATTTTGGACTGATTTTAATTTCGATGTCGTTCGCTCCCAGATTTGTTCCTGCCGACGGCTGACCGCGCAGGTGCAGGGCTGCAGCTGCGCAGTTGGGCGGGTTGTGACTCTGTTTGCTCGTTTGTCCATCCGTGCGCCAACTCGCCCAGACACTGCCTTCCGCACTGTCTTCTGCTGTGTCATTTCATGCGGTTTTGATTTAAGTCTGTTGTGAGCTCAGAATTTTACTGGGAATTGGTTTGGCACCTTTTTCCGTTAATACAAGTTCTACCATTTTCAGCTGAAATGTCGTTAAAGACGATAAACTTCCCAAGCACTGTCCTGCATCCGTGCTCTGGAAATCCTGCCGGCCCAAGGCTCGGCGCTGCAAGTCCCCCGGCTCCTGGATGTCCCTCTCTGTCTCCTCTCCCAGTTCCTCCTCTGCTTCAGCCTTCGGGTGGGACCTTCCCTCTGTCTCCTCCTCTCTTCTCCTCACCGGGAATGAAGATGCTAGAGTTGGGCTGTTGGGAGAATTAAACGAACGTGGGCTCAGGACAGCTCAGGGCCCTGAGCAGGTGCACTGTATCTGCCCGTCAGTCAGGGTCACCGCGGCCCTAACCCTGCACTGTCAGCTGCCACCATGACCAGCATCTGAGCTTCTGTCCAGGGTGTTTCATCTCTGGACACAGAGTGTTCTGACTCCCGTGCACCTCCACACCAGCTCCGCCCAGATCCTGGCCAGCTGGATGCATCACCGTTCTCCCGGTTCTTGGGCCCCCATGCCCGAGAGATCCCTCTGTCCTGTCTCCAACCCCCGCGGGTGCCATCACCGTGGTGCCAACACTCCAGTGAGGGTTGCAGACAGGAAACGAGGTGTGGGAGTGAGGGTCCGCTGGGTCACAGCCATGCAGCACAGCGGGGTCCTGGCCCACACCCCGAAAGACTGAGCACGGTGGTCTCCTGGGATCAGAGGACCTCTGCCCCCCACCCCTCTGGCTTCCATCCCCCCGCACATCTGCCCATCCCAACCCATCACACCCACGGGCCTCTGGGCAGCAGCCGGCTGCTCTCACCTGGCCTGTCACCACACTGCCCTCCACGTCTCCCATTTCTGTTGCTTTCAAGAGCCAAGAAATGGATATCTAAGGCGGGGGATACAACCTCAGCCAACCGTGTCCGGGTCCTGGCCCCTTCTCCACTGGCACCCACTGCATGCTAGTCCTCAGGGTGACCTGCCAAGACGGTCCGCGGCAGTCTGGGTGTGTCCCTGCAGACGAGTCCCCACTTGGCTGGCACACCATGCTTCTCTCTACACGATGCATCTTGCACTGGCCCCTGCCTCTGTGTCTGGGAGGATCTTCCTCCAGTGAATGAACTGCCACGGCCAGAGCCCCTCAACCCCAGTGCTGGATATTTTAGGTAGTTCCCATCTAAGCAGCCCTGTGCCCGCAACACCCCTCAGCTCGAGTCTCTTTGGTGCTGCTCTGCGAGCCCGCCCGCAGCCTGGCTCTCTGCATAGTTGGCGCTTCTTTTCTTCCCCTCACTGCCTTGCAAACCTTCAGGGCGGGTGGGGGACAGCCATCACGACCTCCCCCTGCATCTGTGACCTTTCCACTGAGCCCTCCCAGCTGCTCTTCACCCTATCCCTGCCAGCAGGAGCTGTTAGGATGCTGGGCAACCCCAAACCCACAGCCTGGCGGGGTGGGTCTCGGTCAGTCGAGGCTGTTGTACAACCCACCCAAAAGGCGACCCCGTCCCCATGAGAAGTCACTCCCCATTTCCCCTCCCCCAGCCCCTGGCAACCATTCACCTGCTTTCTGTCTCTGTGGATTTACCTGTTCCGGACATTTCATATACATAGAATCATCCATGTGGCCTTTTGTGTCTGGCTTCTTTCACTCGGCATGTTTTCAAGGTTCACCATTTTATATATAGCATGTGTCAGTGCTTCATTCCTTTTTACGGCCAACATCCCATTGGGGACTGTGCCTTAAGACAAGGCCTTAGGGAGGTGATTGAGAGCATGCAGAGGTGCAGGGTGGGCGCTGCCCGAGGTACCCACACCCGTGGGAGGGCGAGAGGTGCCGGCCCTTGGAAGGGGCCAGGCCTGGTGTGAGCAGGGGGCACCCCAGGGGGACTCGCATCTTCACGATCCGCTGCCGCATCGAGAACAGACTGCGGGAACGGGGAGTCCAAGGGTCCTGCGACCTCCCAGGTGGTGGTCAAGTGCAGGCAGGGGTGGTTAGGGTCGGGGGACGTGGGTGAAGGTAGACCTGCAGGACCTGCTGCTGAGTAGGAATGGGGTGGTCTGAGCCACAGGAAGACTGGACGGGGACATCACAGAGGGAAGGTAGCTCAGCGCTGGACTGACAGGCTTGGGGTGTGCACGCAACTAGACATCGGAGTCTTGTTCAGGATAGAAATTTGGAAGTTGAGAGAGGCCAGAATATGGGACAAAAACCAAGACAGGATGTCATGGGAGCCAGAAGGACAGATTTCAGGAGCAGAAAGTGAAGCTCCACCAACATGGAAAAATGACTGCCAGAATGAGCAGCCTGGGTTCAGTGGAGCGATGGGGCCACCGATTAATTCAAGAGACAATCAGCGACTCAGAATCAGAGGGCACAGTCAGCTCTCCAGGAGATTCGCGGCAAAGAGGTCGCCAGAAGCCGTGCGGAGAAACTGAGGCAGTGCCGCGGAGAGCTGCCGGGTAGGTCCTGTGGGAGCAAGAGGGTGGGGTGTGCCACGGCAGGTCGTGTGGACACCGGAGAGGAGGTGGAGAGCGCGGTCCCAAAGGAAATAGACAAAGCAGCAATTTGCGGGTCCCAGGTGGCCCTGGAGCCTCCCGCTCACTTGCGCCCTCTCGTGGCTGTGGCGTGAATGCGGCTCGTGGTTGGCTTGGCCGCCAGCTTCCGGCTGAGTTTCTTGGAGGTTTTGTTTGCTTGTTTGTTTTGGTTTTCTGGCGGCACTGCGCGGCATGTGGGATCTTAGTTCCCTAACCAGGGATTGAACCTGGGCCCCCTGCAGTGGAAGCGCCTAGTCTTAACCACTGGACCGCCAGGGAAGTCCCTCTTGGAGGGTTTTAATTTGAGGAAACTCCCTAGGTCAAATTCTGCACGTAAAGTCACACTTTACCAGCATTTCATACTGCATTATTTTAAAAAAAAGCCTAAAATGTGGCCACACGACACTAATCGAGCTATAAGGACTACAAGAGCGCAGAGGAGTCACCTGGCACCCCCTGAGACCACCCTGCTGGCAGAGTGGGTGCTGATGGCACCTCCATGCAACAGGTGGGGACACTGAGGCACAGAGGCTTCGTGACCTGTGCCCCAGGCTCCCATTTAGGAGAGAGACAGGCAGAGCCAAGGCTGTGAGCCCGAAGGCAGTTCTGGGGAGACAGCCCATCAGTATGGCTGCTCAAGATGGCAATTTTCTAGAATCTATTAATATTAAAAATGCACACCCCCTCTCCCTCATCAGTTTTCCTTCTAAGAATTTTTCTACAGGTACATGCAAATGAATGCAAAATGATGCATTTCCTGCCACATTTTTTGTAATTGCAAAAAAATGAAAATAAATGTCTGTCCTTTGGGCACTGTTTAAATCACGCTGTTCAGCCCTGCAGTGGAATAGCATACAACCGTTCAAAAGACTGAAGTAGCTTTTCTCCACAATGCATTAATGTAAAAAGTAGGAAGGATAACCATTTGTGTCCATTTTTGAAATTGGGGGGTAGGGGTATCCAAGTATCTCTGGAAGGAGACACAGGTCACAGCTGTGGCCACTGGGGAAAGAACCAAGGATCCGGTAGTTGACAGGGAAGCGATCTCTCATTTCTCTGTATACCCTTGGGCAGTCTGCATTTTAGAAATCCCTGAGGCTTGTGCTGGGAGAGCAGCAGGAGCCCTTGGAACACTGACCACTCCCCTCAGCCAGTCCTGCTCATTACTCATTACCCCACCCTCCACCCACCCTCCCCCCCTCACCCTCGCCCTCCCTCCTCTCCCCCTCCCCCACTAATCTGTGGCTTGGAAGTTCATGATCAGGGCCCCACGGGAGGGGGATCTGGAAACCACCACACAGGGAGAAGAAAGTGGAGGTGGAGTGAGAGGTCCAGCTGCTGTGTCCCATCACTGTCCACCAGAGGCCGCTGTGGCCCTGCAGCGAGTACAGAGCTAGAGGCGGGAGACCTACCTCTCTTGGGCTGGAGACCCAGGGATATAAGACCCCCTCACCTTGTAGCTGTGGGGTCCAAGGGCTGATCCTTGTGAAGGGCCGGGCTCAGGGCAGGAAATTAGACCTCCACCATTACTATTTTTTTTTAAGAAGATGTTGTTGGTAGGAGTTTATTAATTAATTAATTTATTTTTGCTGTGTTGGGTCTTCGTTTCTGTGCGAGGGCTTTCTCTAGTTGTGGCAAGTGGTGACCACTCTTCATCACAGTGCGCGGGCCTCTCACTATCGCGGCCTCTCTTGTTGCGGAGCATGGGCTCCAGACGCGCAGGCTCAGTAGTTGTGGCTCACGGGCCTAGTTGCTCCATGGCATGTGGGATCCTCCCAGACCAGGGCTCGAACCCATGTCCCCTGCAATAGCAAGCAGATTCTCAACCACTGCGCCACCAGGGAAGCCCCACCATTACTATTATACTCAGTGTGTTCCTTGCAATGTGTCTGACAACCCTCACCCCTGAGCCGGGCACCCTTCCTCTCATGATATTTGCATATGTGTTTGTTATTTGCATATAATATGCATGACTTGCTTTATTTGAATTAAAGATGTGTGGGATTTGCATATCCTTTGCGTACTATTTGTGTAGCTTTTCAGAGATTTGTCTTGCTTTTGTGAGCCAGTTTGGTGGGAGGCAGAGACTGGGGATCCGTGTCCTGGGCTGCCTCTGAGAGATGAGTAGGCACCTTCCCCAGGTTCCATGAAATCACATCTCCATCACCTGGTCAGGAGCCCCAGGAAGGCACACTCTACCTGCTTAGAGCTCCACAGAGCCACTGAGGCAAAAGCCACTGTAACCTGGGTAGGATTCCAAGCAGCTGGACACAAGACCAATTCAGAGTCTCGAGTCAAGGGGGCTACTATGAGGGGTTTAGGCCAGAGATGGGTTTAAATGCAGGCTCTGGTTCATCAGGTCTGGGCCAGGCCTGGGAATCTGCATTTTCATCATCTCCCAGTTAAGGCTGGAGCTCTGGCCAGATGTCTGGGAGGGGGAGAGCTGCTAATATTCTCCCTGATTCACACTTTTTATTTTTTAGTGTTTTAATGTTTTTTAAACATATTTATGGCAGTATAATTGCTTTACAATGGTGTGTTAGTTCCTGCTTTATAACAAAGTGAATCAGTTATACATATACATATATCCCCATATCTCCTCCCTCTTGCGTCTCCCTCCCGTCCTCCCTATCCCACCCCTCCAGGCGGTCACAAAGCACCGAGCTGATCTCCCTGTGCTATGCGGCTGTTTCCCACTAGCTATCTACCTTACGTTTGGTAGTGCATATATGTCCATGCCACTCTCTCACTTCGTCCCAGCTTACCCTTCCCCCTCCCCATGTCCTCAAGTCCATTCTCTACATCTTCGTCTTCATTCCTGTCCCACCCCTATGTTCTTCAGAACCTTTTTTTTTTTTAGCTGCTCCACACATCTTAACCCCAGTCCTCCCACCAGAGAAAAATCAGTTCTAATATTCATCATGCTAATTAATTAGCAAAGTGTCTAGGATTGACTGGTGATTAAAAAAAAAAAAAAGACTGGCTTTAGGTTAGAGTTTTGCAAGTGGTGGCCCTGTACCTGGAATGTGTGATCCTGACTGGGGTGACGGCCCCTGCCTGGGTGTGGGCCCTGCACACGACAGCACTCCCTCGGGGCTGGCTGAGACAGGGTGCTGCTGGGGTTTCAGATCCTTAGGTTCCTTATTTTGGAATAGCGATAAATTGGAAAGAGAATGTCGAATGAAATTTAAATGCACAACATGAGAGCTGTGAGTTTCAGTTTTATTTGGGGCCATACTGAGGACTATAGCCCTGGAGAGAGCTTCTCAGAGAACTCTGAGAAACTGCTCCAAAGAGGTGGGAAGGAGGTCAGCATATATGTGATTTTGGAAAAGGGGATGTGCAATCAAGCACACATCTCAGTAGAAGGTTGCTGCTAGTCACCAAGAACAGATGTCTCGGTTAATGATTTTAGTGCTTTTCTAAGTATGGGAAGGTGCAAGAAATTTGGTTCATAAAAATTTTCTCCTGGGACTTCCCTGGTGGCGCAGTGGTTAAGAATCCACTGGCCAATGCAGGGGGCATGGGTTTGAGACCTGGCCTGGGAAGATCCCACATGCAGAGAAGCAACTAAGCCCGTGCTCCACAGCTGCCGAGCCTGCGCTCTGGAGCCTGCGAGCCACAACTACTGAAGCCCGCCGCATGCCTAGAGCCCGTGCTCTGCAACAAGAGAAGCCACCGCAGTGAGAAGCCCTCACTCACCACAGCTAGAGAAAGCCGGTGCGCAGCAACGAAGACCCAACACAGTCAAAAATAAATAAATAATAAATAAATAAAGTCATTAAAAAAGAAAAATTTCCTCCTGAAAATACCTACCTATCTGAAGACCTGTTCTGCCAGTTTTTCCCAGAGCACTGAGAGCCTCATTCCTGATCTCCATCTCCACCCTGAACTCCTTTCAAGGTGTGTTGAAGGTAAGCAACTGTAGTGGCTAATGAGCCAATCCTTGCAGAACCAGGTGATGAGGGACCTTCTTCAGGCATGAGGAGTAGCACTTTCAATCTCAAAACATACATCCAAATGTGTAGGAGCCTGAGGTCAGAGAGCCAGAGGACCTGAATTTTAGAGTAAATCACAGACACAGGAGCCGCATTGAAGGGTCTCCCACTGGCCCATGATGGCACTGATTCATGCAAGAATCGCTGGCGGGCCCCAGGATGCTGTGCAGTTTCCTGGGCCCGCACTGTCGCGAGCTGGCCAGAAATTGGCTTCCCACGGCGGGCATGCGGGGCCCCGTGGGCACCATGGGACTGGTGTGGGCCACCGAGTGGTGGCTGATTCTGGACTGGGTGCCCTACATCAACGGCAAGTTTAAGAAGGATGATTAGGACTTCCCCGGCAGTCCAGTGGTTAAGACTCGGCACTTCCACTGCAGGGGGCACGGGTTTGATCCCCGGTTGGGGAGCTAAGATCTCACACACAGTGCGGCCCAAGAAAAAAGAAGGACAATTAATTAAACCGACACCCCCTCCCCCCACCCCGAACTCAGATCCCTCTGGTGTCTGCTGGTGCAGCCTCCTTCCATCTGCATCTGGAAAGGCCCAGGCCCTTGAGGAAATACACAGCACAAGTTAGACTTCCTATGTTGGTGGAGATAGTTTTGGTGTGTGAAGGCACACAACGTGAAACTTTGCTCTGAAAAAAAAAAAAAAAGAAGAAGAATCGCCAATGGACACCAACATCAGCAAGAGAAAGTTTGAAGAACAAATTAGTGCTATTCTTGCTAACCTCCCTCAACTGAAGAACTGGGGAGATATGTACAGGCAGAACTTGAACTTGTGCTCTGGCCGACTGGGCTGGCCCCTGGTGGGGTCCAGTCTCTCCTGACAGGTATCCCTAGTGTGAGGAGACCCTGCATGTGCTGCCTTCCCTGAGCCTCAGTTTTCCCCACTGTGAAGTGGAAACAGAAGTAGCTCCTGCCCCAGTAGGCTTGGTGGGAATCACGTGAGCACTGAGGACCCAAAGCACCGAGCATGGTGTCCATGCTCTTGTAGAGTCTGGGGTTACCTTGTCCCCGTTCGGCCGAGGGGGACACTGAGACAGGAAGACAGGAGGGCGGTGTTTTGACCAAGGGCAGCCTAGCTCAGGCTGCCACAATTTCTGTGAAGGCCTGTGAGGGCCAGAGGGTAGATTTGAGGATGGACGGACCCCACCGTCTCCCTGCCTGTTCTTCACTGGGCCGCCAGGGGGCAATCTTACAACGGGAAGTGGATCCAGGCACTGGTTTCCCTTCTCTCTCAGACTCCAATTCCCTTTTTCTCCCCCTCCAGGCCCTACAAGGTGTGTCTTTGACGTCATTTCCCTCTTCACTGGCCCCCTGGCTACCCCTCCCATAAACGTGTTCCCACCCCAGGGCTTTTGCACTGGCCGTTCCCTCTGCCGGAGCACCCTCTCTTCCCTTCTATGCCCGGCGAACTGCTCTACCCCTCCCCCAAACCCCACCCCTCTCCTCTGCTCCCAGCCTGGCCCCCACAGACCCTCTTCCCAGGACCTGACCCCTCAGGGTCCCTGACTCACTACTGCCCCCTCCCCAGCTTTCTTCTCCCCCTAGCCGACCCGTTCCCCCCAACAGCCAGCCAGCGTCCAGGGGCTGGGGGCACCTCAGGAGCCAGGGCGTTTTGGCTTCTCCTCCTGGAACCGCGTTCTCCTCTGGAATACGGATGGGGCAACTCCAAAAAAAAAAAAGGGAATTCCCTGGCCCGGGTTGGGGAACTAAGATCCCGAAAGCATGGTGGCGCGGCCAGAAAAAAAAAGAGGTGATGGGGCAACTCCGCAGCTGTGGGCGTGGCTCCGGTTAATCTCGCTCTGGGCCCATCACCCACCCACCCCACCCAGTCGTCGCCCAGCCACCGGGGACAGGACGGGGGCTGGGCTGTATGTTCCCAGGGAGGATCTACCCCTCTCTGGTCCTCAATTTTTTTTTTTTTTTCTCTTTGGCCTCGCAGCTTGCGGGATCTTAGCTCCCCGACCAGATATTGAACCCATGCTCTTGGCAGTGAAAGCGGGGAGTCCTAACCACTGGACCGCCAGGGAACTCCCTCTGGTCGTGACCGATGGGGATTTTCCGGACCAAAGCGAGTCCTGGGGAGGGTTGAGAGGTGAGGAGAGCTGTGGTCTGTGTGGAGGGGAGGTCTGCGATCCCACTCACCCCACGTTGGTCATTCGTCGAAGGCCCCCCGAAGCTCCTAGCTTAATTTCGCAGTGTGTTCTGGGGCAGGGTAGAACTGGGAGACCGGACAGCGCTTGTTCTCAGTCCAGCTGGACCCCACCCCTCATCTGAACCACCCCCTCCCTGGAACCTCGGTGTGTCACCCACATTCAGACCCCGACTCCGGCTCCTCCCCTCATTTGGTCCCTCCCCATCCCTGGTTCCAGCCTGGGTTTGATACAAGAGGCTGGATTTTGTGCTTAGGCGTCTCCGTGGTGACCCAGCAAGAGTTCACCCAGAGCTCCTGCTCTTACTGACAGGGACCATCAGAGCCATGGAGGATTTGTGTGTAGGGCAAAGGCCAGAGCCTATGGGAAGCCGGGGGCTCTCAGGCCCAAGGGTGTGGCTCAGGCTGCGGCTCCCCCTTTGGCCTCCAGGGGCCGCCCCAGCCCAAAAGACAAGGCCGCCAGGTCCCTATCCTGGTTCCAGCAGGGGAATGGCTCCTACTTCCAGAATCTGCCACCCTCTGAGCCTCCGTTTTGCCATCTGTAAAGTAGAGCAATTATAGGAACAGCCTCACTGGGAGGGGTCAGTGAAGAGATGCAAGTAAAGCGCTTCAGCATCCAGTAGGTGCTCAATGGATGTGTGGGCCACTTGCCCAGGCCGTGGCTCAGGAAGGCAGACAGAGAAATTAGTGCTAAAGCATGGCCATGGGGCAAGGAGCACATTCTGGGGTGAGACACTTGGGTCTACTTAGGACAGGCTGAATCCAAAGAGCATGGGGGAAGTCTTGAGGCCCAGGAGGGGGCTGCACCCACAGAGGGGGTGTGAGGTGTGGGGTGCTCAGGCTGCAGTGACCTCCCCTCCACGTGGTCGAAGGAGCCAGAGCTTCCTGTAGGAAACTGGCCCAGTTACAGGCTCCTGGCTGCCAGGTACGACAGCTGTAAAGGAGTGAGCTCCCTATTGTCAGGGGCATGCAAGCAAACAAATGGTCTCCAACAGCATCTGGGCCAGGGGACAAGACAAGAGGCCTGATTCTCCAAGGACACATTAGGAGGCAGGTCACAGCCTGACCACAGGAGACGGAGGGTGGCACCGCCCAGCGGCTGGATACCCCCGTCAGAGACAGCAGGTTCCAAAGAGCTAGGGAACGAACATTCCTCAGCTCCAGGCGCTGGGCAGGCCACTCCTGTCTGGTGAGACGTAAGCTGGATCTGGCCGCGTGGACTGCGTGTTTTTCCAGTGGCTTCTTCAGCCACAGCCTGACCACAGCCTAGATTCCGTCGGGTTGGCCATTTCCAAGTGTTTGTGTTCACCTGGGCCAGACATCGGGCCTGTGGCCTTGGCCTCTCAGGAGGCCTGGAAAAGCACCACCAGCCTCCTACTCAGACATCCCTCTGCCTAGAGGCCACTCATTAAAGCCACTCAGCAGCCAATGACAAGGGATGTGGGAGAGGGACAATCATGCTGAGGCCCAGGGGGAGCTTGTGTGTCCCGTGAGCAGGGGCCTCCCCCCCAGGCCAGGACCCAAGATGCAAAAACATGACCCTTGGCAAAGCTGACTTATTGGAGCCCCACTGCCCTGCCTTTCGAACTTCAGGGTCAGCTTGGGACCAGGTCAGCAGACACAACTGCAAGTCAGAAGCCAGGGTTGTGTGTGAACAGCCCTGCCTCTGTGTGGGACCCTGTGAAAGTTACCTCCCTCTCTTAGCCTTGCTTTCCTCGGCTGAAAACTAGAGATAATACCTGCCTTAAAAGGTTGTTGACAAGATCCAACGCAGTGCCTAGCAGGTGCTTCACAAACCTGAGGACTCTTCTATGCCTCCAGATTGGGTCTGGCTCTGCCTCCCCCACCTGACTGAAAGCCCCCTGAGGGGAGAGGCTGGGTCTTCAAGAGGAGGCAGTGAATTGCGGTTCGTCTAACTGTGTCCCTCCCCTGCTCAAAATCCTCACAGACAAAAGGTAAACTCTAAAACCTGCTTTCAAGACCTGTGGACATCTGATCTTGGTTTGGCAAACTCCTATTCTCTCTTCAAAGCCCATAGCAAATGCCCTCTCCTCCAGAAAGCCTTCCTTCGGCCCTTCTCTGGCTTTTTCCAGCCCCTGGCCCTCCTGCTGGCCTAAATCTGACCCCCACAGGCTGAGGTACCTGTGCCTGGCTCTGCCTCCCTCTTCAGAATGGGGCTCTGGAAAGGCCAGTCCAGGGCTGAGTCTGGGCACGATCAAGCATATCTGTACCCACAGGTCTGCATGTAGACATCACATGAGAGCACATGTGTGCACATGCATGTGTGTGTGTGTGTGTGTGTGTGTTGCTGTCCCCGTGATGGGCCCCAGGAGGGGTAGCCAAGGCAAATCTCCCCAGACCACCCAAGACAGAGGCATCTTTACAAGGCAAGGAGTGTGAGCTGAGCAGGGCCCCTTTATGAGGGAGCCTGACTTGGCTTGGAGCTCATTTGTCTACCGACCCTCAGCCTGGAAGAACTGGGGGTGTGAGCAGCCGACCTCAGCCTCCTCCACCATGCCGGTAGCCTGCATTGACCCATCGTTAAAGCTCAAGCTCCATCCGGGGCAAAGGAGGGGCTGGGGCCCAGGGGAGGGCTGAGTCCTGAGTGGGCTCCCCCGATCGCCTTGATGGAGGCCCCACCAGGCAGCCTTCGAGGACATACCTGAGGTTTGGCAGCCAGTCCCCAGGGCTGAGTCAGCAGGAAGCGATCCGGGACTTCCTAGGAAAAGCATCTGGGACTTCGAGGCGCCCCCAGCCCCCAGCCCACGGCCTCCCCAGGGCCACCGGACGGTGGGAGGTGCCACGTGCACCAGGCTGCACCCGGTGTGCTTTGAGGGACTGAACTGCGGGGGTTCGTGGCGGGTCAGGATCAGCCCTGACTTGGGCGATCTGGGTGTCTGAGGGTTGAGTGTCCCCAAGTGCAGAGTGACAAAGGGCAACTGTGGGTGTTGATGCTCCACTGTACACAGGTGCTCTTGGCTGCCAGCACCCTCGCAGGACCCTGCCTCGTAAGCCTGTGTGTCAGGGTTCATCCGCCCGGGCTGCTGTGAGGGTTGGCACAGTGACCAGCTAAGCTGTCACACCCAAAACAACTGGCAAATCCAGCCGTGTGCACTTTGGCAGGGGGCGCGCGGGGGGATGACTGCGTGTGGGGCTGCAATTAAGAGTGACAGTGTAGCTGAATGAGTGACAAGAAGGTGGCCTGGTGGTGTGGGAGGGAGTGTCTGACTGGGGAGGACAGGGACAGCGAGTGACCAGGACGGTGTGACCTCAGGACTGATGATCAGGACTCTTGACTCCACGCGCCACATCCGCTGTTTGGCACGGCGCCTGTGAGCCTGGGCAGGGCGGTGGATGTTTCCCTGCATCCATCCCCAAATATCCGTGTCTGTTGCTCCCCTGATCCCTGGGCTCTCCTCCCTCCTGCCTGCCCAGATCCCCCACCCCAGGCCCTGGGGTCTGGCCTCAGCTCCTGCCCTGGGAGGGGTTGGGCAGGACATTGGCGCTCAGCTGGACTGTTCCTTCTCTGCTGGCCTCCTGCCTCTGTTTCCACCATTAAAATGCAAGCATTCCTCCCACCTGACTGAAGCCAGTTCTCCCCGCCAGGCTGGCTCCAGTCTTTGGGGTCTGCGACTGGGTCATACCCAACTCTGAGGGCTGATGAGGGAGACAGACAGGACTGGGGAAGTGGTGGGTAGCCATGCCAGGGACACGAGGCCCAAGTGGAAGAGCCAGCGGTGTTCAGCCAAAACAGGAGGCAGCTGGAGGGGAAGGGGCGCTGGGCTGCAGGTTTGGACCCTGAAGGTCTGCCACGTGGGAGGGGGCAGACCCAGTTCCATAAAGGAAACACTTTTCAACACACTGAATGCCGCCCCAGGTCTACAGGAGTCTTTGTTATGAGAAACTGTGTGATCTTTTCCAGCTCCAGCACCTTCTGTGGCTCCCCATCACCCACCAGAGGCTCTCCAGCTCCTTGCTTGGCATTCAAGGCTCTGTACACCTCCCCTGTGTGTCTCCGTTCTCCACGCCCGCCTGAGGTTTCCCTCCTCAGCCTTCACATGTACCTTTCCAGCTGCCTGGTATGCCTTTCCTGCCTTGCCCACCTGGTAAACTCCTAGACATCCTTCAAGACCCACTGCCTGTGTCCTTTTCTCTGAGAAACATTGCCCTTCCCTTCAGCCTACGGTGTCCCCATTTGCTGTGTGACCCTGGGCAAGCCCCTTCAGCTGTGAAATAGGGGGTATGTGTGTGTAAAACCATCCTCCCTAAAAGCATATTTTGAGGCCCAAGACAATAAATATACATTAAATGCTCTCAAAGTGAGTTAGGACTTTGGGGACAGGGAGGGCTTATATCCAGTCACTGCTCAATGTGTGTTCATTTTTATCTTCCTCCTCTTGGATTCTACAGGTTTAAGACTCTCTTGTTTTAAGCACTGTTCCAAGATTTTCCTCCCACTCGCAATACTAGGAATTTTAAGAACCCCTGGTTCTAAAATTATAAGTCTAAAATGCCGTGGGCGGGACCAAGGGTCTTCTTGTGCCCTGAGCTGACGCCAGGGTGGCTGGAGCTGGGGTCTCTGGGGTGGACTTTATGCCCCACACACCCCAAGCTGACGGGGTGTGCCTGGCAGCCCCAGTTTTAGGGGGAGAGCAATGGATTTACCAGGAGGCGGATAGCAAACATTCCAGGAGCGGGGGTGGAGCAGGGAGGGGAGACTCCTGGCTCAGAGGCTAGAATGGGGTCACAAGGCAGCGTCAAGAAGCACAGGGCTGGGCTTCCCTGGTGACGCAGTGGTTGAGAGTCCGCCTGCCGATGCAGGGGACACGGGTTCGTGCCCCGGTCCGGGAAGATCCCACATGCCGTGGAGCGGCTGGGCCCGTGAGCCATGGCCTCTGAGCCTGCGCGTCTGGAGCCTGTGCTCCACAACGGGAGAGGCCACAACAGTGAGAGGCCCGAGTACCGCAAAAAAAAAAAAAAATGTCAGCTCAGAGCCATGGCTTCCTTCTCTTGGACCCTCAGTTTCCTCATCTGAATATTGGGGCCAAGTGCTGCCTTCTTGAAGAGTTGTTAGCAGGGATGAGGTGGCTCCAGCCACCGTCCTGTGCCAAGCATTTTCTTGGGCTCTGCCCTCTGCCTGGAACAGTCTCCCTGGCCTGCTTCCCTCTAGGAGTCCCTGCTCACTCCTGGCCCAGCCACAGCAGCTGGGGAGGGGGCCCCAGGATGACGCCCACCCACCCCTGCCTCGCCCTAGGGAAGGGGGGGCCAGCTGCCGGCCCCAAACTCAGCTGCCCCAGGCCTGGCAGTGGCCGCGGCCCCAACACTTTCTCAGTGAAAGGTATTTGGCAGTGGCGTCTGACACCTCATCACTCCCAGCCTGGAAGCCAGCTTCTCCTGCCAGCTGCAGGGGGAATCCCCCCAACTCCTGCTGCTCCCCCAGGACCCCGACAGGCAGGCCCAGAGTCTGTGTTGCCTTGGGTGGGGGCCTACCCCTCTGAGTTTCCCTCTCAGCTGAGGGTGTAGACACAGTAAGTCTGGATAACTGCGCATGCCCCTGGTTCCCAGGGACCTCAAAGCATCTCCTCTCTCTTGTCCATCACAGCCTATCCAAGGAGAGGCCGGGGTGCTGGCACCGGGGCCTCTAAACCTTGTCTCCAGGCACAGCCCTGGGGCCCACCCTCAGAGACTGGGGCTGATACCTTCAGGTTTGCCAGGTTCTCCCAGACCCTCTAGGCCCCTAAGTCTGGCCCCTGGGCAGGGGAAGATGTTCCCATGAAAGGCATGGCCTGAGCAAAAGTGTGAGTGAGGGGTGGAGAGGCTGGGGGTTGTCCGATGGAGAGTTCTCAAGATGGACAAGAGCCAGCGGGCCATGTGGGCTGAGCACTGACTCCACAGGTGTGTCGGGGTGTGTGTGAACTTCTCTCCCCGCCAAGGCCAGGCCCTCTCCGGGCCCCCATTGTTGGCACAGAGGTGACACCTCTAAATGCTAGACAGGCAAATGGTAAGAGGGACTGGAGGGGCAGGGGTGGACAGGTGGGGCGAGCGGGTGGGTGGGTGATAGAAGGGTAAGTGGGCAGTTGAGTGGGTAGGTGGGTGGGTGTGCAGAAGGCCTGAGCAGGCCCTAGAATAAGGGAATAATACCCCGCACTCCAACTCCCTGCCGCCACCCTTTCCGGGGGCAATCAGCCAGGCACAGTGCTCCCCATTCCAGGCCCCCAGAAACGCCACATCGACGCCTTCCAGGGAGTGACGTCTACAGGCCAAGGGAGTCTCACGCGTGTTCTTGAGGGGACTGCTGGTCCATCCAGGGAGCCCCCCGCTCCTGCCGGGATTCACTCCGGGGCAAGCAGCCCTTTGCCTCTCCTTTTTGGGGACCTCAATTTCTCTGGAAAGTGGGGCTGTGGTCAGAACAGCGCCTGCCCCATGGGGCGTCAGGACAACTTGCCTGGCCACGCGCACACAGAGCGCAAGCGATGGTCCTGCACCTTCAGACAGAGTCCCGGTGAGGGCTCAGGACCATGGCCTTGGGCAGCCAAATCACCATGTGGTCAAGGCATGGCCAGGCCTCAGCCGGGTGTGACCCAGGGCAGGGCAGCTGTGGCCCCGGTGGAAGAAGTCCAGGGAAGCCTCAATTCCTGCCTCCTGGGGCAAGCGGCCCTGCCAGGGCCCCTCCCTGCCCACTGTAGCCCCTGGGCATGTGGCCAGATAGAAGCCACTGAGCACAGCCAGGCAAGGAGGATAAGGCCAGGGCAGCAGCTGCTACTGTGTTTTGCAGTCAGGGCTGCACAAGCCTGGGCTGCTCATGAGTCAGCTCTGCACACACATGCCGCAGATGCACTTCTGTGGGCATCGGTTGGGGCCCACGTGCCTGCCTGAGGAGTGTCTGGGGCCACACGGGGGCCTGCAAGCCGCTTGCACACCCATGTCCATATGTGCTTCAGGCCTGTTTCTGCCTGCCAAGGTGCACCTGGATCCAGCAGCCCCAGCCTCCATCCTTCCCTCCCCAAGACTGACACCAGGAGTTGGAAATGAAGCATCTTTAATTGAATCTCTGCCCTGACCCCCTGGGGAATCTCCAAGCACCAAACATATGAGAATTGTGCTCCCCAGCCCCAGAGTCAAGAAGCCTCTTCCCCAGACCTTCAATGGGCCATGTCCGGACCCCACACTCACACCTGTTATTATTTATTCAATAAATAACCCCAAGAACAAAACTCAGGGTAGAGGACCCAATAAAGCATCCAGCTCAGCACAGAAATCTGAAAGGGCAGATTATCTGAAACCAGGGTCAAAATATGAAATGAAATCAGAGCTGGCATGTGAGCTGGGAATGATCCCCTCTGGGCCTCAGTCGGTCACCAGCCCCGACCATCATCCCAGGATGCTGGCTCCCACAGTCATGACAAACTCCATTTCACGTCACACAGCAACAATTATCTGCCTGCGTTTGCACCATCGGACCTGACTGAATTCTGGGCAGGGGAGGGAAGTGCCCAGAAACCTGAAGAGACTTGCCAAGGACAGAGGAGTCTGGAGCAGGGCAGAGGAGCGAGGCTGGGGCCCAGGGTCACTGCTGGGCCCTGCCACGGCGGGTGCGGAGGGGACCTGAGGCTCGTGCCTGTGCCCGGCCCACCTCACCCATCTCCCTGCGGATGTCACCAAGAGCTGCCGATGGGGACTCCAGCAGCCTCTGGAAGAGGCTCGGCCGGCCCTCTGGTATCTCCTGGCACTGAAAGGTGACGGCTGTACCAGCATCAGCCTTCATCTCCCTGGAGAAGCCATCAGAGGAGCCATCGAAGCAGCGGCCAATGGCAATCTCCTTGGCCAGCCTTGGGCTCTGGTCAGTGACTGTATAGACACCATAGTTGTGACCCAGAGGGTCCAGCGGGGCCAGCATGGAGAAGACAGCCAGGTCATCAGTGGGTGCAGCAGGGGGGTGCCGGGTCAAGTAATCCTGCAGGAGTCCGTTGACCGCCACGCGCCGGCAGCTGCCCTGGGGCATGATGGTCACCAGCGTCCTGTCCACCTGACGCTGGTCGAACAGCATCCCGCTGCACTTGAACTCCACGCAGGCGGCAGATGTGCTAGGGCGCTGGGGGTCTCGGACACTCCGGTCATCCCGCAGACCGTAGAGCTGGCCCCGGGTCCGAGGGTGGCTGCCCCCCGAATTGTGGGAGCGGACCATGTATTCCTGGGGACCCTGGATCTTCACCTTGAGGAAGCAGGCCCTGAACTCCTGCGGGTTGGGCCACCAGGCCAGGAGATCTCCAGTCCAGGAGGCCGGCACGCCCTCGCGGAAGGGGACCACGTTATACTCGTATTTTTCCACCTCCACGCGAGCAAAGCGGAAGTGGCTGGCGGTCACCGGGGCCTCCTGGCACTCCCGCAGGTTGCGCCACGGGTACACGGGGCCGTTGGCCTCGGCGGGGTCGCCGGACCTGGGTTTGGCGAGGTTGATGCGGAAGCCATTGCGTTTGAGGGAGGGGTCATCGTGGTCGGTGCGGCGGTAACCCAACTTGTCTAGGTAGGGCTGGGCCACGCCCACGGTGTCCGGGAGTGGGCGGGGCCGGGATGGGGCGGGCTCCAGCTCCTCCCCGCCCAGGGTGGCCGTGACCAGGGCGGTGTAGGCGTCTGGCTGGTCAGCATCGCAGAAGGCGGGGAGACAGGCCCCGTTGGGACCAGTGACGGCGCTGTCGAAGCGGCCCCAGGCGCGGGGGTTGGCCGAGAAGCCGGGGGCAGGCTCCAGGTTGACCAGCGTGACCACCACGCCCTCCACCTGCTCGCTGGGGAAGAACTTGTCGTTGGCGTAGGCGCGCACCTTCACCAAGCAGCGGCGGCGCTCAGGCACGTCCAGGTTGAACAGACGCCGCTCCCGGATCTCCACGTTGCCCACCAGGAAGACCCGCTCCTCCCGGCGGACCCGTGAGGCCGCCGACCTCTCACGCTGGAAGCCGCTCTCCTCTTCCCACAAGCCCGTGTCAGGGTTCAGCGACCACAGCTTCAGGGCCTCCACGTGGCCGGCCATTCGGATCTGGCTGGCGGCCACACGCACGGCCACCGGCCCGGTCTGCAGCTGCTCTGCGGAGCCGGCAGCACGGAGGTCCACCGAGAACATGCCGTAGGTGCGCAGTGGAGCCAACTCCCCGTCACTGTCCACAAATCGCAGGTCACTGGGGGCGGCGGCCGCCGAGGTGACATTTCGGGGGTCCACGAATGTCACCCGGGCCTCCACAGCCCCTGCGTAGGGTTCACCATCAGCTCTGCGAAAGGCTCTCGGCGGGATGACCAGCTCTCCTAAGGGGGCTTCGTCCTCCAGCTCCCCGAGGGATATCGTGTTGCTCTGGCTGGCATCTAAGATGACAGGGGCTTTCTTGCGCATGGCCTTGACCTCATGGTACACGCCCGCACCTCGAGGGTCAAAAGGCAGGACCCTGACAGTGTCCACGAACTGGCCACTGGGGTCCACGAAAGTAATCACCAGCCGCTGAGTGGAAGGTGCCACCTCAATGGTGAAGTCACCCTGGTAGGATGTGAAGCCAATGGGCTCCCGGCCCAGGAGGATCCGAGCAAAGCGCAAGGGCTCCCTAGACTCAGCGGCCACCACGCGTCCCCGGATCAGCCCCCGAGGGGGCAGACATTTCCGGCAGCCACATTCAGCCACTATCTTGACTGGGAGGATGTAGCCAGAGCAGTGGATCTTCCTGCTCTCCAGCCGGTGCACCGAGCAGCAGCGGGAGCCTGCATCCCCACATCGGGGCCTCGAGCCTGCAGGGCTGGGGCAGAGGGTGTCAGGGCAAAGGCCTACGTCCAGGTAGATGGGGCCGCTGCCTGGCTGACCACAGTCGTCTGGAAGCTTGATCAGGTGTTCTCGGGGCTGAGGGTCACAGGCTGGCTGGCCTGGGGCTGTGGAGCAAGAAATCAGCCAGATCAGGGTAAGGGGGGGAACTCCATGGAGGCCAAGGTTGGGGGCCTAGATTGGGATCAGAGGCTTAACCCAGGGGCCCAGTGGGAGCCTGGGATCCAACTGAGCAAGGTCAGAGATCAGTCTGAAGTTGGGGTTCCATTTTAAGTTGCGTTTTAGCTGGGGTTGGGGCTCAGTTTGGTGTCAGGGCTCGCTCAGGGTTGTGGGTAGGGTTGCTGAGGACGCTCACCAAGCACAGTGAGTTGGGCAGTGCCCGATCGCACGGCCCCGGCATCATTCCACGCTTTGCAGTGATAGGTGCCTGCCTGGTCTGGGTGAAGCCCATGCAGCTCCAGGTGGGTCCCGTACCTGTGCGTTCGCCTGTCCAGCAGGGTCCCGTTGTGGAACCTGGGTGGCGGGTGAGCAACACCATGAATGCCCTTGGCACGGGGGAGGGGCTGCATCCGTCCCACCCCACATGGAGCACAGGGAGGTTGCAGAGCAGCTTCCTCTGGGTCTCTGAGGCACCACATATCATGGGAAGCCCATTCCAACCCCAAAACTGGGCACAAGACCCTTGAGCATGGGGCAAGGCACTCACCAGGAGTATTTCTTGGGCATAGGGGTGCCCAAGGCTTTGCAGCAGAAGGTCACATTCTGGCCAGCCTCTCGAACTCGGGACTCAGGGTGCTTCACCAGATAGGGCTTCTCTGGGGGCAGAGGCAGCAAAGGTCAGAGCCCTGCCCCATCCCATCTTCTCCCAAGAACAGGGCCCCATCTTTTCCCTTACAGTGATGCCCTGTTTCACTTGGGCCTTTTCTAATGACCCTCCCCCGACTCAGGTTCACCTCACATCTGCTGGAGACTGTGCCCTTAATGCTTAATCATTTGTTTTGTGTGTGGTACGTGGGCCTCTCACTGCTGTGGCCTCTCCCGCTGCGGAGCACAGGCTCCGGACGCGCAGGCTCAGCGGCCATGGCTCACGGGCCCAGCCGCTCCGCGGCATGTGGGATCTTCCTGGACCGGGGCACGAACCCGTGTCCCCTGCATCGGCAGGCGGACTCAACCACTGCACCACCAGGGAAGCCTAATGCTCAATCTTAATGCTTCCCTTTACAACTCCACCTCTCACCTCACATCTTCTCCAATGACGGTTACATCTTATTTCTTGCCCCATTGGCTTCACTGTGCATCACATCATCCCAAATGCTTGGTGTCACCCAGAATTTCCTCCCCAGTTCCTCAGCCCCCTCATCCCTCTTGCCGTGAGGCACTTACCCAACTTATTAAGGACAACAGTGACCACAGCAGAGATGGAGCTGTTGGCCTGGGCCTGGGCCATGCCTGCAGAGAAGCCATCCATTTGGGCACTGACATTGGCTCGGCTGCTGGCACAGACTCCAGGCACCCAGAAGGTTCAGTGGGCATGGCTAGTAGCCATGGTGCCAGGCCAGTCTCGCAAGGAGACCCTGGCTCCTGGCAGTGGACGCCCAGATGGGCTGACCACCGAGCCCAGAAGGATATGGTCAGGGCACCCACAGGTGTTGGGACCACACCCTGGATGTGGGGGGGACACAGGAGGCAGAGAAGACTCTTGACCCCTTCCTGGGGAGGGCTTTCCTCTCTATCAGTCACTCAGCAAAGGTACCCAGACACCCGCCCCACCTTGTTCCCCTCAGAGAGTCCTCAGCATGGACCTGCTTGCAGCAGCCCTTGGTGTGAAGGACATGGGGCTGAGTGGTCAGGGCTGGGCCAAGGGGAGGGACCTGGGGTCCTGGTGTGAAGGAGATGCCCTGGAGGAGGGGACAGGATAGGTGACTCTTACAGGGCAGAAAGGCTCCTTCTAGCATGAGAGAAAATGTTCAGGCAAGGGCTGGGGGCCCAGCGAGGGGATGGGTCTTGGGCCCAGAACATCTCCCTCCTGTCACAATCCTGTGGTTTCTCCATAAAATGGAAAATTCCACTGGAAGCTTCAGGGCAGAGGCACGGAGAAGGCAGAGCCAAGCAGAGTAGGGGGGTGGAATCCCACCACCCCATTGGCCACTGTGCTTCCCCACCCTGCTGCGTGCTCTGCTGGGGCAGTCTCCAGACCATGTTTGTGGAGACCAGGCCTGATTGGAATTTCCAGTCGCCTCCTGGCTGGCCTGGTGTCTGGCCCAGGGAGGGCCTGGGCATCATATCTGCCAGGGTGTGAGCACATGTCCACATGGGCGTGGGGGATGGGCGTGGCCTGCGAATGCCAGGCGTGTGTGCACCCCGAGTGCGTGAGCCAGCTTCTGTGTGTATCCACGTCTACCGGGACATCCGCACACTCCAACAGGCACACAGAGGAAGCGCCTCCTCAGATCTGCCCATGACTGGACACGACCCCCATGACGTCCACCCGTCCAGATGTACACATTTACCAATGCTCTTCGGGGGCCCAGAAGGGAAGGAAAAGCCAGTTTCCAAGTGGTCCAAGTTCTGGTCGTCCAGGCTCCGCCCCTACACTCAGGCTCCGCCTCCTCCCTCCAGGCACCGCCCCATCAGGCTCCACCCCAACTAGCCCCTCTAGGTACTTCCCTCGACTGGCCCCGCCCCTACACCCCGGCCCCGCCTCTAACCCAACTATCCCCTCCAGGCCCCGCCCCTCCTACCTGGACATGTAGGCCTCACACACTTCTGCGCCTCCAGGGGACGCCCAGGACACGCATCCGTAGCGGGGCTTGGGCAGCGGCGGCGGCGCAAGCGACGGCCTGGCCCGCAGCTCCCCGAACAAGGACCCCACGGGCCCCACGCACCCCACGTGGCCTCTGGGGAGAGGGCAGGGATGGGGGCGTCAGATGGAACCTGGAATTCTGTTGACAGTGTGGGACTGGAGGGTGCTCCCCGTCACGTGCATCCGAGTCAGAGAGAAGTCCTGCCCACTGCCTCAATCGGTGCTGCCCCAGGCGCACCAGTCGAATGTGCAGTTGAGGTACCTTCCCGCCCCCGCCAAGATAAGCCCTGCTGTTCTCCCTGCGTCTCACACACATCTGGGGCTCAAAACACACCTCCGCAGAGCGGCCCTAGTTCTAGATGAGCAAAAGAGGGCAGTGAGAGGGAGCTATGTTCCTGGGGGCACCTTCCTAACCCCGACCTGGGCCCCGGCCATTCTTAGCCCCTCCCTTCCAAAGCCCCTCTCCTATCCGGTCCGGCCCTCTCCTGCGGCCTTGCTCTTAAAAGACCCCGCCTCTTCCTAGCCACGCCCTGCACCACCCCCGCCCCCCCCACAACACCATCCTTTCAGGCCTCATCCACCTATGGCCAGTCCCCGCCGCTCCCTCAGCCCCGCCCTCACCGAGCGGGCAGCGGAAGCGCACGTGGTAGTTGGAGCAGCGGCGGCCTCGGGGCTGCTCGCGGTTGAGGCACCAGAAACCTCGCGTGGGGTTCAAGTGTACGCGCTCGCCGACGTCTGACGGCAGGGCCCAGTCTGTGGTGCGCGCCTCCAGCGCCAGCGGCCGCGGGCACACGCGCGCCGGCCCGTAATAGAAGCGGATCGCAGCCAGGCTCTCGAAGTCACCGTCGCCTCCCGGGTGGTCGACGTTGAACCAGGACGTCCACTCGCTGGCCTCTGCGGGCACCGCACGCGCTGGGACCCGGGCCTCAGCCGGTCGGGCCCCATGCAGGAGCCCGGGCTGCGGCCTGCCCACCCCCATCTGCGTGTTTAAGCCAGGTCCCCCTCCCCACAAAAGTGCATGGGCGAGCCCAGCCTGTCCAGATCCAGAGCCCTCGAGGGCAGAAGGAGCTGTAAGAGGATCAGGGGAGGTTGGCTTGTGCTTGCACCGGCCCTAGTTCTGCTCAGTATCTGAGCTGGCCCATGAGTGCACGCTGAGATCTTGCCACTGTCTCACCAGCCCCCACTCTCAGAATTCAGAACCGTTGAGATGTAAGGAGATATAAAGGCAGCACGAGGAGCCAGGCCTGAGGCCAGCTGTTCCACTGCCTGGCAGCCTCGCATCAGTGCCAGCTGGGAGCTTGCTCGCTGACCACTGGACCTATCAGGCAACCCTCCGTTTCACGGAAGCCAGAGGTGGGAAGGGTCTGGCCTCTCACAGGTTAGCTTCTGTTTCCATCAACCCCCCAAGGGGTGCTCACTCCTTTCCTCATTCAAGAGCAAGTCAAATAGAACCTTCCTAGCTGGGAAGCTAGAGACTTGGGTTCCAGAACTCCTGTTTCCCTGACTGAACTGAGCTGGTTGTCTCACCGCCCCGCCCCACCCCACCCTGGTTTCCTCCTGGACTAACAGCCTGGGTTCTCATCTCCCTGCTCCTAAAACTTAGACCTCTTGGGGCACCACTTCCAGGGGCTGCCATGCCCAGGGACCAGGACAGTCCTGGGCTCTTCACCCAGCTTGTATCCCCTCCTCACAAGACCCTACCAGCCAGAGCTCACACAGAGTCCACAGCAGAACGAGGACTCAGACCCAAGCTGGCTCACCTTCCCAGTCCTCCAGGGCTGGCGAGGGCTGGCCAGGGTGCAGCAATGAACCTTCAAGGCCCCACGCAGTCACCATGGGCTCCTCAGGGGCGGTGGTGCCTGTCGAAGGGGTGAGGGGTAGGGGGAAGGACCTCTGTGAACTCCTGGTATGCAAAGTGCTGCCGCGATCATCCCCATTTCACAGGGAAGAAGCCGGAATCCAGCTCTGGCTGACCTGGAGAATTGCAGCACCCCCTCCTCCAGGAAGCCTCCCCATGACCTCCCAACTCCCAGTCTCCCACAGCCCCATCCCTCACTCTGACACAGCCCCTTAGGTTGGGGAAGTCTGTGTCCACTCTGCTCCCCAGACCCAGTTCTCCCACTGTGCTCAGTGGCCATGAGTTCAGTTGGCTGTGCCCTTCCCTGCTGTCATATTGATCTGAATTTTCTTTCATCCATTTGCTGACTGGAAGTCCCTCCCTCAGTCTACCTTTCATCCCTGCACTTGGGGCCCAAGCTGCCAGTGGGAAGTCATTGGAATTTAGCCTGGCTTCTCCAGCCGCGAGTTGTCTGAGATAGCTGGGCTGGGCAGTGACTTCAGACAAGTCCCTTCCCTCTTGGAGTCTCAGTCTCCCCATGTGAGAAATGGGCCCAGTTCCCCACTCCACTGAGTGTTCCAGAGATGGGAATTTCTTTTCTGAGTGCTGTGTGTGTGTGGAAGAAGGAAGGAGTTAGGTGAGAAGGGACAGCTCTGGCCCCTTCATACTGAGGCCAAGACTGGATGATTCAGGGTCCAAATGCTGTGGCTGAGATAGGCACCCTGCAGTCCTGAGAATCCAGAGGAGCCTGAAGTTCATAGCCACACTCCCGGTGCCCCTATCGTCCCTTGGAGGAGGGAAGACAGTGGACGAGATCCCCTCCTGCCCCAGGTGGTCCCGGAGCTCCATCTCTTCGTTGCCCCCTCACTCCACCCCCGAGGCTGGCAAAGGAAATGCAGGCCTGGGGAAGCAAGTGGGTCCCTTGGTTCTGTCTCCAGCCTCCGGCTGCTTGCCACGCCCTCTGTCAGACGTCCGGCGCCTGGGGGGCTGGTCTGGGGTCTGGGGGCGCCTCACCTCGGGTCCCCGCCAGGTGCGCGGCGGCGACACAGAGGCAGAGCAGTATCTGCAGTGACGCCATGGCCAGGTCCGAAAGTCGGAGGGAGGGTCCCAGCTCCGCTGTGCACTCGGGTCGGACTCCCGCGGGTCTGGCGGCCGCTGGAGCTGTGGACGGGGGAGGGACGCGACCGCAGGCCACGCCCCGTCCAGGCCACGCCCCGTCCAAGCAACGCTCCCGGGCCTGAGGTGACTCCGGTGCGCAGACAACCTCTTTGGGTCGCCCCCCTCGGTGCGTCTGGCTGTACCTCCGCCCTCGGGCTGGCCTGCGTCCCCTCGTCGCCGGCTGGAAGTCCCCTCCTTAGCCCACCCTCTGTTCTCCACGTCGGGAAGTGCTTCCTGGAATCGAGCCTGAAGCTGTCCGAACCTTCAATGTTTAAGCCGCCCTTTAGGCAGCTAGAAATCCTCCATCGGGTCTAACTTCTATTCTATGGGCTTTAGGCCACCCTGAGCAGCCTGGAAATCCCACCCTGAATCTACCCTCCACTCTTCTGGCTCCAGTTTTCTCCGAGGCCAGCGGGAAGTCCCGTTTACGTCTGCCCTCCATCCCTCCCGCCTTGGGGCCACCAGGGGACCGGTGGGAAGTTCCTCCCTGAGCTTCCCCACCCCCGCGCCAGACCCCGCGCACAGAGGAGGCCCAGGCGAGGTGGCGGTGGTACGTGTGTTTATTGGCGCGGGCCCAAGCCGCGTGGGCACGGGTGGCTGTCAAAGCGCCGCGATGCAGTCGGTGCCCGTGTACCCCGGCAGGCGCAGGGCGAACTTTCGGCGCACGTCGTCGGGCACGAACCTGCCGGCCACGAAGTGGTGGCGCCCGGAGAAGCGGCCGGCGCATTGCTTGGGCGCCGCCAGCGATACGAGCACGTCGGGTCGTAGCCCGTCCTCGGCGTCGCCGCCGCCGGTCTCTGGGTCCCAGCCTGAGGGAGGAAGGATGGGAGGTGGGGATCAGGAGCTGGGAGGGGTGCTGGCTCTCAACAAGAGACTGCCGCCCCATCACCCACTTCCCCTTCCCCATCAGACACAGCCTCTGCTCTGACCCGTGAGTTTGGTCAGACCTGCCTCCCATAAAACTGAGCCTCTGCCCTCAGGCCAGTTTCTCCCCGCTCCCCAGATATGTTTCCCTCCTCCTCTGACCAGAGCTTCTGCCTTCAGACGACCTCATTTATACCTGCTGCCCTTTCCCAATCAGACCTATGCGTCTGCCTTCTGACCCGGCGTCTGTCTCTATACCTCCCTGCCTATCAATCCTGAGCTCCCCTACTTAAACTAAAGTCTCTTTCCACCCAGACCTCCCAGCCTCCTCCCAGATCTCCACTCTCTACTCAGGGGACAGACTTGCCACCATCCTCAGGCAAGCCTCCCCCATCAGACCTGTCTCTTTGCCCCAGGTTCTTGCCTCTGACAAGATGTGCCCCCCGCCCCTCCCAACTTGAGCAGCCATCCTCCTCCCTCTGACTAGAGACTCTTCCCTCTGACCTGACATCCCTGCCTTCACCTTCAGACTAGATCTTGCCTTTTGACTTGGCAGGACCCTGCCCCCCCCCATTGGGTTGTAGCCGCTGCCATCCCTCAAATGAGCCTCCACCCTCAGACTAGTGGCCACTAATAAGCCCTTCTGACCTAACAGGGAGACCCTCTCTGTCCAAGGCTATCTGTTCAGATATGAGCTTGCAGTCTGTGCCCTCAGACCACCTCCTCCCTTAGACACCCCCCTCCCCAGCTCTGTGGCATCCTGCTGGTATGACCCTGGGGTCTTGTAAGCCGGGTGATGTCCCCCTGAGCCTGGCCACCCCCATGGAGGGTCTGGCTGGCCAGCAGCTGTTTGTTCCGTTCTGCCCATTGCCTAATGGCTCCAACAGGCCTGGGGCGGTGGCCAGGATGAGCGGGGCCTTTGCCAAGTGAGCTCACGTCTGCCCCGGGTGACTGGGCCAGGGTGGGCAGCAGGCACACTATGCTGGGTGTAGGGGGGAGGGGACCCAGGGTCACATGGGCACCAGCCTGGGTATTCCCCATCCGAGGGGTGGACATGACCCTCAGCCTCACCCAGAGTGCAGGATCCATCCACACTGGGGAAAGTGAGGCTCAGAGTGGGCAGCCAGGCTGGGACCACCAGAAGCCAGGGTACAGGAGCCTCCACCCAAGCCCTCCAGGTCCTCATGCCCCCCGCTCCACCTGACATGCCTGAGGGAATGTCCAGGCTCACGAGGGGGATGGACAGTAGCTTGAGCGTGGCCAGCGCACGCATGCAGGGGCCCCCGACCTTGCCCGGCTCCACACCAGGGCCCAGCACGGCATCCACCACCAGCCTGTAGGCGTCGTTGATGAGCTGGACCTGGGAGGGCAGGCAGGGTCAGGAGGCAATCTTGGGGCACTGTCCCCCACCAACTCCCTCAGTTGCCACCCGAGCTGACCTCCGTGGGCAGATAGGACAGGAAGGGGATGTCCATCTTCTCACACTGGGTAGTCAGGTCCCGGTGCAGCGGGTCCAGTGAGCGTGTGGGGTAGAAGATGGTTGGTTCGTACTCCTGCGGGGAGCGGGAAGGGGTCAGCACTGGGGCCCTCCCAGGCTCCCCACTGGGCCTCTGTCCCCAGATCTGGGTACCAGGCAGCAGACGCTGCCTGGCACAAGCACTGGGCATATTCTATAACCTGACATGCCTCATCCTCCCCCTGGGACACTAATAAGAGGAGGAAGCAATTTTTTTTCAAGGATGGGTTGGGAGTGTGACCCTGGGAGGCCAAGGAAATCCTTGCTACTCACAAACACCCGCAGGTGCCGGGCACAGACCAGCCCCACTGCCCCATTCTGCTCCGGGCCGCACACGACTAGCACCGTCCTCTGCTTCCGGGAGTGGGCAGGCAAAGGGAACACCTGGCAGGGGCACAGCAAAGGCAAAGGCAAAGGCATGGCGTTCGGAACTTCTCCTTACTCAAGTGGGGAAACTGAGGCCTGGAGTAGAGGATGGGATAGGGCTCGGCCCTGGAGGCAAGAGGACAGGACGGGAGGAGAGGGGCCGGGGCCTCTGGGGGCCTCAGTTTCCTTGTTGGAGACCCAGAGTCCTTGCCTCAGGCTCTGCCAAGTCCAAGCAGAAAAACGTGCCTCCTGCCACCACCCAAGCCCAGAGTGCGGTTTGTTTATTCTCGGCCTGAGTTGCAGACATTCTTCCACTGCAGTGGCTGCCCCTCCCACCGCTCATGTTTTCAGGCCTCCGTCCCTCCCGGAGGCCCCAAAGCTGGGGGGAGTAGGGGAGGGGGGTATTTTTCCAACGCGCCATACCCTGTCTCTCTCCGTCTGTCCCTCTCCGTTGGCCTCTGTCTTCACCTCCCTTTCTCTCTGTAGCTCTCAGAGTCTCTACGTGTCTCTCCTCATCTGTTTCTCTCATTTCTGTCTTCGCCTCTGTGTCTTTCTCTCCGTCTCTGTATCTCTCAGACTCTCCTCTGTGTCTCTGTGTATCTCCCTCTCTTTAACGCAAAGCTAAGAGTCTCAGCCCTACCCTGACTCTCTGCTTGGCCTCAGCTCATTCTCCTTCCCCAGCCTCTATCGAATGGGAGTAACAATGGCTCGGACAGCCTTGTGGGGTCTCTACCAGGCCCAGGGTGGCTCCAGGGAGCCCAACTATACTCTAACCTCCAACCACACAGAGGGAAAGTTATCTCCTTTTTGAGTCTCTTCCCCAGGGCCTCAGCAAGGTCCTGACCCAACCTGGTCCTACCTATGACCCCACCACACCATGCCCAGAGCCCCAGACCCGCAACCAAGTTGGGGACAATGATAACGTAAAGCTGGCTAGGACTGAGGGGCCTCTGACAAACACAGAGCTTTCAGCGCAAAAACTGGACGGTTGGTCATCAATGGCCAGGCGTGAGTTTACCACACTGGGTTTGCTTTTGTGGCTTTGATTTTCATTGTTCTCTTTTCCTCTGAGCCTCTCACTCAGGATCTGTTTCACTTGGAACTAGCAACATTTAAGTTAAAAGACAATGGAGTCCCCATAAAGAAAGATATTAAGTTTTTAAAAAAGTATGCAGTGGTGGGCTTCCCTGGTGGTGCAGTGGTTGAAAGTCCGCCTGTCGATGCAGGGGACACGGGTTCATGCCCCAGTCCGGGAAGATCCCATGTGCTGTGGAGCGGCTGGGCCTGTGAGCCATGGCCGCTGAGCCTGCGCATCCGGAGCCTGTGCTCCGCGGCGGGAGAGGCCACAGAGTGAGAGGCCCCCGTACCGCAAAAAAAAAAAAAAAAAAAAAGGATACAGTGGTGATAAGAAGAGGAGGAAGAAGGGGAGGAAGAGGAAAAGGGTTACCTGCTGGAGCCCTGACTCAGTCAGGCACTTTCCTAAGGCATTTGTGTTTATTAATTGGTGTCAGTTTATTACCCTTTTTCAGAGGAGGAAACTGAGGCCCAGCGCGGTTTGGCAACATGACACGAAACACTGGACAGTAGTATCATTATTGCTATTATTCTTGCATCTCTTGCAGGCACCTCGAGGCCTGGGGGTTTGCTCCAGAGCCAAACATAGCTCTACTTCCAACCCGCAGGGCCCTGTGCAGACCCCTCCCCACCTCTGGGCCTCAGTTCCCCCACCTGTGGCTGGGAGTTGTTTGCGGGTGCTCAGACTTCAGGAACTGACGTCCCCTCTGCTCAAGACCCAGGAGGTGGCAGAGGCAGGCAGTCAAGGGCCCCAGACCCATCTCTATGGTTGCCTCCACGTCTGTGGGGACCCCCGTCTCTGTCCTGATGCTCATTAACACCCTGGCCTGGGCCAGTGATGATCCTCTCTGGACCTCAGTTTCCCCATCAGAGTGATGGGCTGGGGTGGCCCCAAGCAAAGAGGGGCTTCTTGAGGGCAGAAATGACCATCCTGGCCATGGGGGTCATGCAGCTAGGCCTCCACTCTGGTGGGCTGGCCATCTGGTTGGGGTCAAGGTTGAGGATCAGGGGTCAGGTACCTTGGTCACAGCCACGGCACTAGCATGGCCGCACCACTCCACCAGCTGCTGCCGCCCAAAGCGATAATCTTCCAGCAACTCCCGCTCCAGGGCAGCTGCCTCCGCTGTGCTGGGGGTCAGAGTGGGGAGAGATGCTCAGAGACACAAACAGACGGAAAGACTTAGAGACAGAGACTCAGCTGGAGCCAGAAATGTGCCACCAATGTTCCGAGCCAGGCCCGGATGCCACCCCCACCCCGTGCTCAGAGCCGAAGACCCTCCCTCAGTTTCCTCATCCATCGCGCACACCGTTGAACTGAAGCGTGGAAGGCTGCGGGAGTTTTGAGCACAAGCCTGAGGCGCGGGAGCCCTCTGGTGGTAGAAGAAGTGCATGGCAGTGCATGTTTGTTCTATTGCCCCAAAGCATGGGATATAGAGCCTCACCCAGATGCGCCCAGCCCCCAAGGCAAGAGGAACCCAGAGGGGGGAATAGAGCATGGAGGACTTCGTTGTTGGGGGGTGACGCGTGGATTTCAGGCAGTGAAAACCACTGAAAGGATTCTAGGACACTGGAGGTCAACTGGACTGGGGGTGCCTGGAGGGAGGCGGGTTTTAAAGGCAGCAGAGTTTTGTTTTGTTTTGCTTTGCTTTTTTGGCCACGTTGGGTGTTCGTTGCTGCGTGCGCGGGCTTTCTCTAGTTGCGGCGAGCAGGGGCTACTCTTCACTGTGGTGTGCAGGCTTCTCACTGTGGTGGCTTCTCTTGTTGCCGAGCACGGGCTCTAGGCACGGGGGCTTCAGTAGTTGTGGCACACGGGCTTAGTTGCTCCGCAGCATGTGGGATCTTCCCGGACCAGGGCACGAACCCGTGTCCCCTGCATTGGCAAGCAGATTCTTAACCACTGCGCCACCAGGGAAGTCCAAGGCAGCAGAGTTTGATGGCTCACATGGGGAGGTGGATGTGGCGCCTGCAGCTATGAGACTCATTGGTGATCCCTCTTCAGGGACAGTGATAAAATTCAATAATTGTGGCCAGAGAAATGGAGCCAAAGTGCTTGAGGTGAAGCTCAGCCCCCAGCTCAGTGAGTGACTGAGGTCCGTCTCATCTCTCTGAGCCTTGCTTCCTCCTTTGCAAAAGAGAAGGTAGGACAGGCTAATTTTCGACGTCCAGTGCAAAATGCAAATGTGGGGCCCCTTGATCAATAATTATTAAGAGTTTTAAGATGGTGATGGCAGAGCATTAAACCAAGTGTTGGGCCCTTCTAAGAGCAGGACCCAAGCTGGCCTTGGTCTGGGCTTGGTGGCTACAGAGAGGAAGAGCTGGCTGGCATTGAGGACTCGAAGATGTTCTTCACTCCAGAATCAGGGGCTGGAGCAGCTGGGCAGGGTCTATAGCCTGATGCCAGCTTCCCATAGCCAGGACCCCTTCCAGCTGGGGAACGGCACTTGCCCCCAGCTCAGCACACCCTAGAGCGTAATGATAATAATAATAATTGTTATTATGATAATTATTATTGTAAAAGGACCAGGCCCAGAAGAGTTGGAAGAACATGTAACAACTCAGATAAATAAAATGGTTTGCCCAGAGTCATGTAGGAAGCAAGCTGGAAAACTGAGCCTTCTACCCTTGGTGTCTGTCTCCAGAGCCACGGATGGGGTGTGAGCAAAGCAGAGGGAGACCTACAGATGGGCAGAGGTTTGTTGGGATGAATCCTGAGGTTCCTTTTTTTGATTCTGTGAACAGGAGACCACAACCTTCTAGCCAATTGTGCAGTGTGACCAGGCCAGGCAGCAGGAGGGGTGGAGGTGGGAAGCAAGCATTGCTATGCGATGGGGAGTCAGGGAGGGCTTCCTGGAGGAGCTGGCTTGGAGTGTTGTGGGAGGTAATCCAGGTGGCAAGAACAGTGAGGGCCGAGGCCCTGTGGTGGAAATGAACTTGGCAGGTTCAAGGGACAGAAGAGAGGCAGAGAGAGCGAGGCTGAGAAACTTGGTCAGAAAGATACTTCAGGGTCCCACACAGATGGGGAAGATGGAGGCTTAGGGCAAGGTGACATGCCTTGTCACCCCAGTGAGCAGAGCCAGATTCAACTCCCAGGTTGTCTGCGGCTGATGCTGCAGGAGGTTGAAGGACCAGGTGGGGAAACAGACCTAATGGTGGGGCCAGATGAAGAGCGCCCCCAGGACAGGCCGGCCCAGCTCCCAGGAAAGAATGTCGAAGGCGCTTTAAGAATGTAGTGGGGCATCCCTGGTGGCACAGGGGTTAAGAATCCGCCTGCCAGTGCAGGGGACACAGGTTCGAGCCCTGGTCCGGGAAGATCCCACATGCCGCGGAGCAACTAAGTCCATGTGCCACAACTACTGAGCCTGAGCTCTAGAGCCCACGAGCCACAACTACTGAAATCCGTGTGCCTAGAGCCCGTACTCCGCAACGAGAAGCCACCGCAATGAGAAGTCCACACACCTCCACGAAGAGTAGCCCCCGCTCGCCGCAACTAGAGAAAGCCCGCGAGCAGCAACAAAGACCCAGCGCAGGCAGGCAGGCAGGCAGGCAGGAAGAATATGGTTCATTCCTCTATCTTCATCTTGTGACAGCTCTGTTGCCCCCGCAGGAGGGCTGGGGGAGGATCATCCATTCCTCCTCTTCTTTCTCTGTTCCAAAGCTCTGGCCTCTGGCCTCCACTTGGAACCTTATCTTCCTGCCTAACAGGTCACTGGAGAGATTACCGGGACTCCACAGGCAGAGGGCAGTCCAGGCTTAGGAGCCTGAGGGTAGGGGCAGCAGCTGCTCTGGGCAGGGGAGGGGATAGGTCAGAACTGTTATGGGACTGGGGGGCGGTGCTCAGTTTATGAGGGTGCCTCTTGCTTCTCCCAACCTCAGCCCCCAGATGAGAGGAGCTGTGAGGCCCCGGGATTTGCCCACCAGCCCCAGAAGGGGCAAAATGCTCCAGGAGGGGGCTTTTTAGAGATGAAGCTCTGAGGCTAGGGTGCCTGTGCCACACACTCCCTGCTTTCTCAGCTCCATCTGCTTCTCTCCACCCTCATGCCTCTGCCCACCAGCCCTTCATCATTGCTCACCTGACTGCCTACTGCAGTCACATCCCCCCAGACTCAACACAAGCCGAGGGGGCTTTGAAAACTTGAACACCAGATTTCACCACCCCCTGTCCCAAACCTTCTTATGGGTGCCCAGTATTCAGAGAATATTCAAATTCCTCACCTTACTTACATGCCCCCCGTTATGTCTCCCATCTCAGCCTCCTCTCCCAGTGTTCCACTCCCACCCAACACACAGCACCCTGTCACTCCTTAGTTGGCATCTGAGGCCCCCCATCCCCCACACCAGGTGAAGTCACAGCTCCAGCTTCTAGAACACTTTCTTCCCCCTGCCTAGCATGTGCTGGGTCTCTCGCTGAGTCTGGACATCAGCCAGTCGCTGCACAGTATCTACCTTGAGAAGAAGGGCTGAGTGGACAGTGGGCAGGTGGCCACACAAAGGACTGTGGGGTCTGGTTTACAGTGAGGTCTACAGCCCTGCTTGGGGTCCCATGTCACAAGCGCTTAGAGGACACAGAGGATGACTTAGGACAAGGTGGAAGGCACAACCACAGCTGCCAGCTCCAGACCCCAAATTCATCAGCCCACTGGCAAGTGGCTCTATGTATTTAAAAATCACTTTAGCCCTAGCTCAGCCAGTGGCTTCCCTCCCCAGCCTTCAGTTTTCTTCTCTGAACAAGGGGTCAGTAGCAGGTGCACTATCAAGGAGGGTGTGAGCATTTGAGGAGCTAAAAGAACTCAGCTCTTCCCGGATGGGGGACAAGGGGCATGGGCTCCAGGGTCCCTGGGAAAGATGGAAAGGGGAGGAGGGCCCTGCTTAGGCTGTGGGTAATGGGGGAGCATCCAGTGGTGCTGATGAGTAATTCATGAGGGGCGGGCCTGCTGCAGATGCCGTTTCCCTGGCAACGCAGCTTTGGAGGTGTCGGCAGCTGCAGGCTTAGTCTCTCCAGTGACATGCGGGATGGGCCTGGGATTCTCCCCGCCCCCCAACCCGGCCATGCCTTTGCCTCTGATCTACAGCCCCTGGTCCCCCAGGCCCTCTTCCAGCCATGCCCCAGCCTCCCATCCCTCTCCCCGGCTGACCTGAGGAAACACCGCTCCTTGGGTGCCTCCGCTAGGTCCGGGCCAGCCGCGCTGCTCATGGCGGAGGTGATCTGGGCGCGCAGGCAGCCACCACCACCACAGCCTTTTAAGTGCATCCCTGGGCAGAGGGGGCGTCCTCTCTCCTCCCGCCCACCCTGTGTGTCCGCCAATCAGGAGATGCCGCGAAGGCGCTGTGCACAGCCGTTGGTCGGTAGGTGCAAGTGGACTTTAACCCCACTGCGCCAGGAATGGAGCTGCCTCAGAGGATGGTGGGAATCCCAGAGTTGCGAACACTGGCAGGAAAACAAAGTCTGGAGGGGCAGCGATGGGCCGGTTACCCCTGCTATGGGATCCTGGCCTAGGAGCGAGGGGACCCGCCTGTGCTGTGCCCCTCTTCACCCCGGTGCTCTCCTATGCAGGTCACCCACCCACCCCGTACCCAGGTGGAGAAGCCCCCGAGTCTGAAAGGGTTGGCTGCTGAGAAGCAGGGTTTCAAAAGAGGTAGGAAAAAGTCCAGGCATATTTGGTAGCTGATGCTGAAGGGTGATCCAGGGGTCATCCCATTGGCATCTTCTCCTAGTCCCTGCACCTCCTGTGACACCCCGTAGCCCCCAACCTCCAATCACTCAGTCCCTAGGACACAGGCAAGCCAGTCTCCAGAGCGTTTATTCTCTCCTGGTAGGGAGGGAGTAGGGGTCCAGTGGTCTGAGGGGCACAGGCGCCTACGTGTACCACATGAAGCCATAGGTGGCGCGGAGAATCTCCTCGTTCATGCGCAGCCCGTAGAGCTCGCCCATCGTGGGGGTCACCCAGCGCGTTGTGTGGAACACGGACTCGCCCACCTGCGGGGACAGAAGGGTATGGGTGGCGGCGCAGCTAACCCCTTAGGCCCATGCAGCCTGCTGGGACCCCACCAGGCCTCGCAGCCACTGTGCCTACACCCAAAACTGCCTTCCCCTTCTGGCACTTGACACCCACTACCCCTCGGCCCCAGGTTTTCTGTGGAAGGCTGCGTTTCTGCAGTGGCCTAGACCCCCGCCCTCCCTGCTGAGGACCCACCTTCCAATCCGGCACGTCCTTCATGATGATCGCCTCCTCCTCCAAGTTCTCCCGAAGCATCTGGAGAACCCTGCAAGGACAAGGTGGGAGGTGGGGGACAGGCCTGACCACCCTGAGGGGCCCCTGCCGAACAAACCTGCCAAACGTGTCCCTGCCCCACCTCCTCCCCATCACCTCCTGCAGCTTTCAACCCTGCGCATGCTGACCCCTCTTCTTTCCTTTCTTCCACTGGCAGACTCTTACTGTCCTCCTGTCCGGCCGCAATGCCCCCAGTGCTTCCTCCAGAAGCCCTTCCATTCTCTCTTGGGTCTCTGCTGCAAATCAAGTTTGGGGCCCTCTCCAAGGACGAGGGCATCCCCCGGAGCCACGTACAAGGTCATGGCTGTCGGTCCCCATGTGTGTTCTGGCCTTATCCCACGCTGCAGGCTGCAGCACTCAGGCCTGTAACCTCCCGACCCTGGCCCCAGCGGCACACCTGCGGTCCTTCTCTGCCTGCAACAGAGGCATCAGTGCAATGCGGGCCTCGAAGTCCTCGATCTGCAGGCGCCTGTGAAACCCCAAAACCAACACTCAGATCAGACCACGGTGGGATGGGGGGTGGATGATGAGGCCCTTGGACATGCATTACCCTGGAAAGGGGTTTGGCGGAGAGGCAAGCAAGGGGGAAGGGCTTGGGCAGTGGGTTCTGCCCACCGGCAGCCTGAGAGGGGGCATGGGGGGGCATGCAGTTGACACAGGCAGCGTCAGTCCACAAGACTGCTGGCTTCACACTTTCTTTTCAGTTCAAAACTTTTTTTAAAATCCTAAAAATAGCCCGGGACTGATAATTGCAGTGAACTGTGGGGAACGTTCATCATGGGGTTCTGGACCTTACAAAATCACATCACTTTCACCGCAAAATAGCCGTGGGGGAGCAAGCATCATGGGCAGCTCCTTTCTTCTCCCTGCTTTTTGGCATCTCCAAGCCACCAGCCCCATCTGTGCTGGGAGGTGTGGGGAGAGCGATGCCCAGTGATGTGGCCCAGGGAGTGGCCTCTGGCCCTGTCCCCTCATCACCAGAAATCTCACAGCAGCACAAGGAAGGGTCTGGGTGAACTTCAGCCCCCACCTCAACCCTCCCACCCCCTCCCCATCCCCCAGGACCCAGGGTAGCAGCCCCGCTCCAGGCTGCTGCCCTCACCACAGTCACACACCGTGGTTACTACTGGGTCCCTCTGGGAGACTGGGCCTGGTCTCGCCTGTCCAGTGGGGCGGCCCTAGCGTCCAGCACCCGCCAGGTGCTCCTGAGTTCACTCAACAATGTTGAGCGCCCTCCACGTGCTAGGCCTTCTCCAGCACCGCCTTGCTGGGGGTCAGCAAGCTCAAGGTGCGTGCTAAGGACACAGGACACAGAGTGGGAGAGGGTGGAGGGGCCTAGCTCGTTGGGAGCCAATGAGAAGGAGCCACACGGCGGGGCGTTCGGCAAGCTCAGAGGCGGCCAGAGTCCCAACCAGGCCGTTGCAGACCCGGGTCCCTCAGGCCCTGTACGGCTGGCCCGGCCACTGTCCTGCATGATCTGCTTTTTAAGCCTTTATATCATCATTGCCCGGTCACCACCCACAAAAAGACAAAAACCCACTAAGAGAGTGCATCACGGGCCTGTCCCTCCACCTCCACCTCTGCTATGCTAACGTGGACCCTCGGGTACCCAGTGGTGGAGGTCAAGGGCACGCAGTAAACATCTGGCGGTGAGCTTCTTGCTTACTTGAGGGTAAAGCCCAGAAATGGACCTGCTGTGTCAGGGCTGCACTCCCTGAGGCCTGAGGAGTTGACAAGGGGCCCCGAGGTACACTAAGTCCACAGGCACACGTCCCCACCCTCCCCTCCTCACCGGCGCAGGGCCTACCTGCGTTCGCGGTTCCACTTCATCATGCTCCAGTACCCAAACAGCAAGGTCCCGATGCCCACGGCGAACATGCTGTAGCCTGTGGGGAGAGGGGGCGCTGCTCAGCACCTGCACGTGGGGCAGGCCACCTTGTCCTTCCTTCTCCTGAAGCATAACCCACTCACTGTGCAAATACTCCAGTAATATGAATGAGGGAGAAGGCAAAAGCCCTCATGAACCCCCTGCCAGAGATGGCCGGTACCATCTCTAATGCCTATTTTTTCAGACTACTTTTTTTTGTCTCTGTGGAAAGTCCACCTACCCCCTCCCTTGGACACCCCCCTCCTCCACAGCTGCAGCCCACTCTTTATCCCATTCACCCACTCTGTGGGCAGGGACACCAGGCTGCAAGGCTGCTACACCTCTGCCCCCGTGCCAGGGTTCCTGGAAGGTATAGGCCGGGCAGAGACTATGAGAGGGCCTGAGGGCCTAAATGTTTATAGTTGGGTGGCCCTGGCCCCACCACTGACTAGAAGGTTGTTTGGTTCCCTTCAGCCAGCTGATCCCCATGGGGAAGGACGGTGTCCACGCTGGGTCCCAGCTGCCTGGGCCACCTCCCTATGTGCTGCCCACAGGGGGCTGGATGGGGCTACTGGAGGCAGGCAGTGCCCTGCAGGGGCTGCCCAGCCACCCTCTGGGCTCCCAGGTGCTGCTTCCTCCCGGCCCAGTGGGGTGGAGCCCCTTCCCGGGACCCCAGGAGACAGAGGCTGAAATGAACAGTTATTGAGAACCCGTGGGCACCTGTGCTGTAATTCTGACTGACAGGCCGTGGGCCTGCTGGGGTCTTCAGGGAGGTCTGGACGCTTGGGGCCTGGCTGGGGCTGGCTCGTCCTGCACCACCTCATCTTTCAAGCCTCAGTCTCTCCTCTGGACAGAACTCGTGGTTGCTAGGATGAATTGACAAGCTCAGCCAGACCGAGCTCCATTTAACACCCAGTAAACGACCGGCAAATGGTGGGTAAAGCCACTTCCTGGGACTCGTGGGGGGACAAAGTGGGGGCTCTTTCTTCTTCAGCTCGTCTCCAGCACAAGGCTCCCCTGGCACCTCTGTTGGACCCAGAGATAAATGAGAAACTGGCTCAATTTTTTAATCCCTTTAGTTCAACCTGTTAAAAACATGAGCTCAGGGTAAGGCACTTCCACGTTATGGGGGACAAGGTAGCGAGGGCACCCTGGTTCCTGTGCTCAGAAGTAGGACCTCTCCTGAGAGGGCCGAGTGCCCAGGACCAGTCCCTAGTGCACCCATGGCTCTTCCACAATGGCTGACCACCTGCGCTGGGCACTCAACGTTCTTTCCATTGGGTGGGAGTGTTTCATCAGAGCTGCCCGTTATTTGCAACAGCTGCAGAGAGGCCCGGGGCTGCTTCTTCTGACCCAGCCCCAGGGAAAAGACTGAGAGACTGTCTTTGTGAGGACCTCTTGCCCTCAACATTGGGCACCCACATGTGGGCCCATCTGTAAGATAAATTCCAAGACTAAGGTAAGGTGGCCTTTAAGACGATGCAGCTCTAACTCATCTATTCCTCATGGACAGTGGTGAGGCCGAGGCCCCAGGCCCTCAGGGGGTGTCTGTGCCTCCAGAGCTGCCAGTCTGGTGGGAGAGGCCAACGAGGGGCATGCCCAGAAGGGGGTGCGGGCCACGTGTAAAGAAGACCTAAGTGAATAGAAACGCATCCTGTGTTCATGGATCGGAACTTAACATTGTTCAGATGGCAGCATCCTCCAAACTGAGGTACAGATTCAACAGTCCCCATCAGAATCCCAACCTTCCCCCCACAGTCCCACAAAAATTGACAAGCAGATCGTGAAATTCATATGGAAATGCAAGGGACCAGAATAGCTGAAACAATTCTGAAAAAGAAGAACAAAGTTGGAGGACTCTTCAAACTTATCACGCAGCTGTGTGTACAAGACAGTGTGCCCTGGCATAAGGATAGACATGTACATCGATGGAACAGAGCTGAGAGTCCAGAAATAAACCCTCACATTTATGGTCAATTGATTTTGGACGAGGGTGCCAAGATAATTCAATGGGGACAGAACAGTCTTTTCAGCAAATTGGACAACTAGATAGCCACATGCAAAAGAAGTGTGCTCCTTCCTCCCTCCATACACAAAAATTAACTCAAAATGGATCAAAGACCTCAATGTACTAAGAGCTAAAACATAAAACTCTTAGAAAACAAAGAAGTCATTCTCTGTGACCCTGGATAAGGCAATGGTTTCTTAGATATGACACCAGAAGCACAAGTGACAAAAGAAAAAATAGAATTGGACTTCGTTGAAATTTAAAACTTTTGTGCTGCAAAAGACACCATCAGTGAGCTGAAAAGACAACCCACGGACTGGAAGAAAGTATTTGCAGATCATATACCGGATAAGGGAATGGTATCCAAAATATATAAAGAACTCTTAAAACTCAATAATAAAATGATTAACCACCCAATTAAAAATGCATAAAGGATTTGAATAGAAATTTCTTCAAGGAAGCTATACAAATGGCCAATAAACACATGAAAAGATGTTCAACGGGGCTTCCCTGGTGGCGCAGTGGTCGACAGTCCGCCTGCCGATGCAGGGGACACGGGTTCGTGCCCTGGTCCGGGAGGATCCCACATGCCGCGGAGCGGCTAGGCCCGTGAGTCATGGCCGCTGAGCCTGCGCGTCCGGAGCCTGTGCTCTGCAACGGGAGAGGCCACAACACTGAGAGGCCCGCGTACCACAAAAAAAAAAAAAAAAAAAAAAAAAGATGTTCAACATCGTTAGTCCCTAGGGAAATGCAAGTCAAAGCCACGCTAGATACCACCTCACACCTACTAGCACGGCTAAACGTTTCTTGAATGGAAAGTAATTAGTGTTGTCCAGACGCAGAGAGATGCGAACTCCCGTACATTGCAGGTGGGCACGTAAAATGGTACAGCCAATGTGGGAACAGTCTGGCAGTTCCTCACAATGCTAAATGGGGAGTTACCATCTGACCCAGCAATTCCACTCCACCTAAGAGAAAGGAAACATATGTTCACGCAGAAACCTGTACAGGAATGTTCACAGCAGCACTGTTCGTAACAGCCAAAAGGTGGAGACAACTCAAATGTCCAGCAAGTGGTAAATGGACACACAAAATGTGGTCCATCCGTACAAGAATAGTATTCAGCCATAAAAAAGAATGAAGCACTGAAACACTGCAACGTAAGCATTAAAAATGTGTTGAGAGGGCTTCCCTGGTGGTGCAGTGGTTGAGAGTCCGCCTGCCGATGCAGGGGACACGGGTTCGTGCCCTGGTCTGGGAGGATCCCACATGCCGCGGAACGGCTTGGCCCGTGAGCCATGGCCGTTGAGCCTGCGTGTCTGGAGCCTGTGCTCCGCAACGGGAGAGGCCACAACAGTGAGAGGCCCATATACCGCAAAAAAAAAAAAAAAAATGTGTTGAGAAAAGTCACACAAAAAGGACACAGAGTGAATGATGCCATTTATATGAGAGGCAAATCCATAGAGACAGAAAGCAGATTAGTGCTTGTCAGGGGCTGGGAGAGAATGTGGAGTGACTGCTAACGGGTAGAGCATTTCTTTTTGGGGTGATGAAAATGTTGTAAGTTTAGATCATGGCGATGGTTGCATAACTGTGAATAGACTAAAAATTGGTGATCTGTACACATGAAATGGGTGAACTGTATGGTATGGCATGTGAATCTCAATAAAAATGTTAAAGATACCAGAAAAAAAGAAAGGGCCACTCGCTGGGTGCAGGTGGGAGTGGAGAGAGGAGAGGTGGGGGTGAGAGATAAAGGGAAAAGCTGGGGGTAGCAGTCACTTCGGTAGCAGCGTGGATTAAAGGCGGCCTGAGCCAGCTTGGCATGTTCTGGGATGTTGGCGCTGAGTGGGCCAGGCAGAGAAAAGGGGAGTCGGTGCCAGGCTTGGGACCACGGTGCCTTGACAAGAGCAAGACTGACTGGGAGAGGGGGGCAGCTGTGGATAAGGCTGGAGGACAGAGGACGGGGGCAGGGTGCAAGACAGACTGTAGGGCCTTTGCATTTACTGTTCCCTCTGCCTGGGGAAATCCTTTTCAGAGAAGTCCTTTCGCCCATTCTGGCTAAAGCAAGCCCCAGTTATCCTGGGCCTTGGCACTGACTACAACGGGAAATTATGGAGTGATGTGTCTGTCTCCTCAGCTAAACAGTGAGCTCCTCAGGACACAGCCCAGCACCACGGACGCACTCAACAATTACTAAATGCAGGTACATAAACAAAGACCACATCCCAGAAAGGAATGTGGTCCTATATTCCTCACCCCTCTGCAACCAGGAAAGACTGGGGTGGGTCTGTATGTGCTGCAATGAAAGTTGGTGTCAAGGGCTGTGATGGGAGACCCAACCCCAATCGGTGGTATCTGAGGCACACGGGAGGCACTGCTGTATTATTAACTGGAAGAGGACCGGGATATGGGCCACATTTGTGACTTAAAAATGAAAGAGATGCTGACTGTGGGAAGCCCAGGGAGACCCAAGGCCTAGGGTCCTTCTGCAGCCTGGTCTGCAGCCGGGTCACAGGACTATCCACGTATAAACAGACCTCATGTCACACACCCGAGGAGTGCACTGACCTGGGTGTTAAGAAGAGACTCAGATCGCTTTATATTTGTTGAATCTAGGAATGAGTCTAGAGTTGAGTGCCCATTTGGTGCCAAATCTAGTCTGTAACCTGTTTTTGTATGTCCCTCGGGCTAAGAACACTTTTAGGTTTGCAAAGTTGTAAAAAAAAGCAGCAATAGTGGATAAAGACCATCTGGCAGAGAAATCACAAACTATTTATCTGGCTCTTTACGGAAAAAGTTTGCCAACCTTTGTTCTGGATTACAAAAAAGCCAAGAAGGGGCAGGGGAAGACCTGAGTTTTCACCTGACAGTAACTTTTCTACTGTCTGAATAATTACTTTTTTTTGAAACCATGCCCATGATTTTTTTTGCTTTTTAATTGAGGCATAATTTGCATAACGTGCGCACGGTTAAATGTAAAGTTCAATGACTTGCAGCAAAGTATTCATTCTTAACTCGTTTTACATGTTTTGTATTTCTCTGTTATCCTTGGGTGCAGAGTATGGGCGCCTTTTACTTTCGCGCTTACACTTTTTTGTGTTGAACCCAATAAAAAATTTTAAAACGTTACTTAGAACCCTTGACAATTTTAAGAACACAAAATTCTGGGATAGCCTGAAGTTGGGGGCCACCAGAGAGGAACCACTGCACATAACATCTTCTCTTTTTTTTTTTCAGAACATCTTTTAAATTCCCTCGGTATTCCGGGTTTCGGTCCCAGCTTTGCTCTGGGTGGCCCCGTGGGGAGGTCGCATCCTCTCTCGGGCCTCAGTTTCCCCACCTGTGAAACCGGAACGTGGCGGAAGGATCGCGGCGCGGGCTAAATTAACCACAGTTTCATCAACTGTAAAATGGGAATAATTAACGGGACCGACCTCTTGGGCTGTTCCGAGGAGGCAAAGGGCTTAGTAAATGCTCGACAAACTGCAGCAGTTGTCGTTATTGTTAGTACTGAAGCTGTTGGGGATCCTGGAACTCCGCCTCCCGTCATATGGAGAGGGAAACTGAGGCCCGCTAGACTCCCCGGCGTCCCGACCCCGCCGCGGCACCCAGAAGGCCCAGACCCTGACACCCGGGCGCAGGACGACACTGACCCGACAGTCCCCGACGCGGAAGGTTCCGCTTGTAGTCGATAGGGCCGTAGCCCCCCAGCGGGGGCATATCCTGCTTCACCTTCGACGCCGCCATGCTTACAGGAAGCTGCACTTCCGGTCGCGGGAGGAAGTTACGCAACGGCGACCGACGCCATGATGAGTGTGGCGGAAGCTGCCGCGCCGGTCTCGGACCCGGCTTCGAAACCTAGGGCGCTGGTGCACCTACCTACCCCAGTGCGTGGGAGAGCTCGGATAGCTGGGCCCGGGATCGATTGCACGCCCCAGCTGCGGCCGTAGAGTCCTTATTTTCTCTTCTCCTACATGGGGCGTGGCTCAGTCGGTGTCAAAGCCTGCAGCCCGTCCGGTCGCCAGGGTCCTCGCACCAAAGGACCACCCATTCACCTTCCCTCTGGGGCGATGTGCAGGCCAGTTAGAAACCTCAGGCTCCCGAGGGAGCCAGGTCTCTTCCCCATTTTCTCCCCCTCGGGGGGCCCTGTGGGCAGCCCAGGGCTCCACAGAGTCAGGGCTGAGTACCGAAGTTGGGGGACGGCTGCTCTCAGATTCGGACTCATGAGGAGCCGCCCCAATCCCAGGCACGGATTCCACTCCCGGTGGTGGTCGGGACTCCTTGCTAGTGTCCTCTCATTGGGAACTGGACCATTCAGAGTGATTATGAGTCACAAAGCCCTAGCTAGGGCCTTGGGGGGCCCTACGGGGCGGGGTCTGGGCCCCACCCCCACCCCGAGGCGGGGTGACGCCAGCGGTCACTTCACAAGGCAGAAATTGTTACCTAGGCAATAAAGCGCACCGCGGCGGTGGGGGCCCGGGAGTGGGCACATGGGGGTGCGGGTGTGCAGGTGCCAAGCGCCATGGGCTAGGTCCGAGATCGGAGTCCGGCCGCCCACCGACAGCAGCCGCCTCCTGCTCCCCACGCGCCCCAGGCGCCACCATGTCGGGCGACAAACTTCTGAGCGAACTCGGCTATAAGCTGGGCCGCACGATAGGCGAGGGCAGTTACTCCAAGGTGAAGGTGGCCACGTCCAAGAAATACAAGGGCACGGTGGCCATCAAGGTGGTGGACCGGCGGCGCGCGCCGCCAGAATTCGTCAACAAGTTCCTGCCACGCGAGTTGTCCATCCTTCGGGGCGTGCGGCACCCGCACATCGTGCACGTCTTCGAGTTCATCGAGGTGTGCAACGGGAAGCTGTACATCGTGATGGAGGCGGCCGCCACCGACCTACTGCAGGCCGTGCAGCGAAACGGGCGCATCCCCGGGGGGCAGGCGCGCGACCTCTTCGCGCAGATCGCCGGTGCTGTGCGCTACCTGCACGACCACCACCTGGTGCACCGCGACCTCAAGTGCGAAAACGTGCTGCTGAGCCCTGATGAACGCCGCGTCAAGCTCACCGACTTCGGCTTCGGCCGTCAGGCGCATGGCTACCCCGACCTGAGCACCACCTACTGCGGCTCGGCCGCCTACGCGTCGCCCGAGGTACTCCTCGGCATCCCCTACGACCCCAAGAAGTACGACATATGGAGCCTGGGTGTTGTGCTCTACGTCATGGTCACCGGGTGTATGCCCTTCGACGACTCCGACATCGCCGGCCTGCCCCGGCATCAGAAGCGCGGCGTTCTCTACCCCGATGACCTCGAGCTGTCTGAGCGCTGCAAGGCCCTAATAGCCAAGTTGCTGCAGTTCAGCCCGTCGGCCAGGCCCTCCGCGAGCCAAGTAGCGCGCAACTGCTGGCTGCGTTCGGGGGACCCCGGCTATTAGCCGGGGTTCCCACCATTCCCCCCGCCCCGAGCACTGCGCAAGCGCAGCGCACGCGCAAGAAGCGCGCTTCCGGAGTTCCGCGAAGCCGTCGCGCGCCACTGCGCACCCGCCCTTTCCCCTTTCCCACTTAGACGCCGGGGGCGGCAGTCGTCCCCGTTTGGAATTCAGCTCCTCCGCCAAGATCCCAAGAGCAGAAGGGCGCGTGCGCTTCCTCGGTTCCCCGAGAGAAGGCCCCGGGAAGGGGCTGGAGGAGAGGAGAGGGAAACGTTGCCCCCGTGCGAAATGAGCAACCGCTACGCGGCGGGCAGTGGCTGCTTGGAGAAGCTGCTGGCGAGCGGACGCGCGCGGAGGGCGTCTGTCCACAGCCAGCCGCTCCAGGCGCTGCCCCCCTTGGAACTTGCAATAAACTCGCTCCTTCTCGCACCTGGCTCTAGCGACGGCCCCCTTTTACGGAGCTGGGGGGAGGGGATCGCTCCCTGGGGGAAGGCAGGCGCGGGCGCCCCATTTTAGAGAAAGGCTTATGGAGGTTCTTGCTACAGGTCTGAAAAGGGAGTTGGAAGGATTCGCACCCAGACCTTTCAGGCTTCCCATCTGGGCAGACTCGAAGGGGCTTTGGAGTCGTCCCCGGCGTCGTAATGGTCCTGGGAATGGAGGTGCTGGACTAGGGGGCAAGAACCCCAGCACCCTTCTGGTGTTTAAGGATGGTACAGCAAGGGGCGGGGGTCGCCTGTCCCTACAGAAACAGCATTTGCAAAAGAGGAAATTGATGCCCACACCGGTATCACTTGCCCAAGAACAGCCAAGATTTGCACCCAGATATGTCTGAAGTGGGGTGGGGAGGTGGTGGAAGCTCTCCTTAGTGAGGGTCCCTTCCTTGGTGAGGGTAAGAGCCTCGGGGGAGAGTCGAGGGTGGGGCATTTGTCTGAGGGTTCGTTCTATACTCCGTTCATTCATGCATTTTTTTGAGCACCTGCTGTGTGCCAGGCTCTGGGACTCAGCCAAATGGCTTGGATTCATCCCTGCTGTCAGTGAAGGGAGCAAGTGAAAAGTAAAATAAAAGAATGGCATGAAAATAAAATAATTGTAAGTTGTTGCTAAATGCCAGGTGGGGGTGAGCAAGGAGGGACTGAAGGGAACGACATTTGAGCTGAGCCGGGAAGGAATCAAACACTGGAAACAGCAAAAGGAGTGTTCCAAGTGTTGCCAAGACAAGATGGAGCTGGTGTGTTTGAGTAATGCTAGGAACTCCTGTAGCTGGAATGGAGGGGGAAAGGAGGTGGAGAGGTAAAAGGTGTGTGTCTGGTATCTGTTGAGGGACCCCACAGGGTCTGGGGGAGATTGAGGGTTATTTTGCCTGTGATGAGGTTACTGGGTTTGGTGACAGTGGCTGTTGTCATTTGGGGTGTATGGGAAACACCTCCCTCGGCCCTTATCCTACCTGCCTCCACCAGAGCCCCACAGTACCTGAGGAGGGTGGTCATTTATGAGTCTGACCATACCCCACCCCTGCTCCCTCACCCTCCATGGCTCTCAGGTGCCCTGGGGATTATGTGCCACCTCTCCCTCACTCCCTTCAAATAGGCTGTGGCCCCAACCCCCTCATTTTGCAGAGGAAGAAACAGGCTAATAAAGGGGAAATGACTTGCTCACTCAGAATAAAACCCACATCCTTTTCCCCTTGCCCCCAAGGTCCAGCCACACTACTCTCCTTTGTCCTCAACCTGCCTTGCTTGGTCTCACCTCCGAGGCTTTGCACAGGCTGCTCCCACTCCCTGCACCACTTTTCCCCTCCCTTCACGCAAGACTTGGCCTAAAAAGGTCACCTCCCGTGATACCCTTCTTTCCCTCCTCACCCTTGTCTCAAGGTGTGATCCCAATGCCTGGGGCATGGCACATGCCTTTCTCTGTCCACTGATTGATCTGTGTAAGCAGTGGGCCTGGGGTCCTCCTGCTTCACGGCCACACGCACAACTCAGTTCAGAGGGGACAAGGTCTCAGGGACCAGGGCTGCTGTCCCCTTTGTTAGCTGGAGAAGATGCATGAGACTTGCCCTCCGTCCACGGAGGAGCTTGTGCCTAATCCAGCAAAGACTCACCTGAAGGCTGGCTGTGGAACCCCGGAAGTGGGCTTCTCTCAGCCAGTGTCGGGGTGTGGGGCACCAGTCAGTATGTGTCACGGGTGGAGCAGGACAGGGTTGGGTTTAATTTCAGTCATGTCTTGTACCAGTTCTATGCCTTGCCCATGCTAGTCGTGGCCACTGGGGAGGCTGGAGGCAGACATGCCCCAATAACAAGCAGCAGCAAAATATGTAAGTAAATAAAAGCACCCAGGAAAACAGGGTGACGTTTACAGCACATTGGAATTCACCAAAGTGCTTACAAGTCTCATTTTTGTGAATAAAATTTTGAAAGTGTGTCAACCTCTGAAAACAAATTTTCACCAGAAATTGTTCATTTCGGAGCCAGCTGGGTGGCTCCCACCCTCTGTGCTTAGAATCTACACCTGCATCATGTCCTGCAGCAGACACCCAATGCCGTGCCAATCCAGAAAAGCCCACCACTCTGGGATGGAGGCTGGTGACGGCTAGGAGCCAGGCCGATGGGCAAAACCCACTGCATTCTCACTGCACTCCCCCAGCGCTGTGGGTAAATGGGCCACAAAGCCCCAGGTTCTGGTGGAAATGGAGGCCCAGAAGCAAGGATGCGGAACCCAGTTGGGGGAAGACTAAATACCCATGATAAGTGAGGCCTGAAAGCAGCCCAAGAAGCAGGTGTCCTCTCCTTTGCTTCCCCGTTAACAAAGGGTCACCCTTCTGTCCCTTCCCAAGTTTCCAAGCCGCGACAAAAACAACGTGGGATACCAGGGCCGAGGGGACGAAAAAAAAAATACAGCCAACACATCATCCATTTCTTTATTGTCCTTCAGATTCTAAAACTTCCTCATGACACAATGTATAGCCATTGATTCCAGCGTCTTTGTTTACTGGAACTTCTGTTCCGGTTTGGTGGGAGATTATTTTTTTAAACATTTATTATCAAAGACTTAGAGTCACAATAAATACAAGTGACAATCTCCTCCCCCCAACCAAAACAAACCACCTCCCAAATACCCTACACTAGTGTGACTATTATACTTTTCTTTGTTAAGGATTATAAAACTTTAGCTGTCCTTAAAAAAAAAAAAAAAAAAAAGCTCAGTCCAAGTTCTTTAGGCAAACGCCATGTGCAGCATAACTAGGCATCAAAGAAAAACCCTACGGCAGAGCAGCAAGGACTCTTTCCCATTATTTACACCCCTGTGATGATAATGTATTATTTATATAGAAGACTCCTCCCCGTGTCTCTCCGCCCACAGGAGAGTGATTTGTGGGACACAGGAGCCACAGGATGCAGCAGGGGTGTACTGTCGCCTCTTTCATTCCCTCTGCACTGGAGTGAACTTTTGCTTCCTGAAGATCTTATGGTACGGACAGGACCAGGGCCGCGCCCCGCCCCCCCGCCCCCACTCCCCGCCTCCCGGGGAAAGGCCACTGTTGACCTTGTCAAAGGTGTGAGTCCCAACAGTATACATGGGACACTGAGGACTGGAGTCCCCATGACATGGTCAGGATTGCCAGAGCCGTGGGCAGCTCCAAGTGGACGCACAGTTATCTGTGCGAGCATCCACGTGCACACTCGGGCCCACACAGGCAGCCACTTCAGATGGGGAAGTGAGCTTGGTGAATGAACCCCACACCCGAGTCCACAGAACAGCTGACGTTTTGAATAGCTTCCAGTTGCCATCAGGGGTTCCTGTCACAGATTCCCGGGCAGTTACAATTGTCACTTGGGACTGGGGGCTCCCACATTCTCTGGTTCTCCTGGGAACCAGATCCTCTCAGCCTACAAACTCCCAGAACTGTAGCGAATTTTGAGGCGTGGGCGTTGGGGCTGGGAGAATACCCTTAATGTTAATATCCTTCCCGTATTCAGAGAGGTATTTAATGCCTTTTCTTGCAACATTATAAATTTCATCACAGAACCATGCACTTGAGGCTTATAGAAGTTACACTGCAAAGGGGAAATTAAAGGAAAAAAGGGGGGAGATAGAAGTTTTGAGACAGTAGAAATGAAAAAAGATTAAGGCATCTCACGTTCTTGACCCCCTTTTAAAAAGCTACATTTATGTCACAGTATGTCCTACTATGGGAATGTTCCTGCAAATGCTGGGCTGCAGGAGGCAGAGACAGGGTCAGGGCCCGGCCATCCCGTCCTCTGCCTGTGGCGGTCAATTTGCACTGTACTCACGAGGCCTATTCAACAGCCTGGAGCAGTCTGGCCAGGTGCGGTGAGGAGAGGCGGTTCCTGAGCATAGTGGAGAGTGAGGTTCTGATGGGGACGGGGTTCGGGGCCAATGCAGTGGCTCAGTTTGAGCCCTGGAGTCACAGACCCAGTCAGCCATGGTGCACCCCCAGTGCAGAGGTGACCTTGGCCCAGACGCCTGAGTTGCTGCATAGGACTGAGGTCAGTTTGCAGGGGAGGCCAGCGGGCACTCCTTCTTGGAGGATTTGGAAAATGTGGCCCATGTCATTGAACAGAGAGCGCTAACAGCTCAGAGTAGTATAAGACAGGTATTTATTTGCCAGGCACACAGAAAAATGAGAGGAATAGAAATGCTTGCATACTCTTGATGTTTTGGTGTAAAAACACACCCTTCCCCGCTCCCCCACCCCTCCTGAAGGTCAATTTCCCCTTTCCCCCAAATCCCTGGATCTTGGAATGAAAGCCACCCTTCTCCTGCCCTCCCCTCCTTCAGCCCATCTACATTATGTACTCAAAACAAAAATCAATGAGAAATTTAGGATTTTACACAACAAAAAATTAGAACGCTTTGGAAAACTAATTCTACGGCATGTCAAAAATGTCCTCTAAACACTGATAGTCACACAACATGGGGGGCGGGTGGGCGGCGGCGGTTAAATGAGCCTTTATTAGAATGTTGCAGCAGTGTATTTGAAGAAGGTGGCCCTACAAAATAAGGATTTTAAATTAAGTCCCTAACTGTATGGATAGGAAAACCAGGGCTGGGGCTGAAGTGAGGAGCAGCATACCCCATCTACACACGCGTGTGCACGTACACGACACCCTCACACCTGCACAGAGCTGGCCCATGTGCAGCACACACACAAGCTTCTGCCTTTCCTCATGGACCAATTTTTAAGGAGCGGGAGAAACCAAAACACAGCACAACTGAAAGCAGACCTGATCCTTTGTAGACATTTCTGTAGACTCTGGGGGGTTAAAAAAAAAAAAAAAGTCTCAAGGCAAACCCTGGCAGCATGGCCCTGTTTTAAGGGAAGGTTCTAAACTAGACCCAAACATGAACGCTGAAGTCTGGGAGGGTGCAGGGGCGCCTCCCCACCCAGATACACCTGACAGAAGCACAGGCCAGGGCTTAGGATGTTGTCCATCAAAGTAAGTAGGAAAAGAAAAGGAAAGAATTTAATAAAATAAACCACCACAACAAAAAACACAACAGCCAGCCCCTCCAACTTCCTGCTCAGGCTCTGGATGTTGCTGCCGATTCTCTCCTCCCTACTCTGTTGACGGTTCTCAGCTTCCAGGATCCCGGGCTCTCTGGCTGGGTCTGGGTTGCAGTTTGTTCTTCTGCTTAAGTGTGGAAGGTCGAGGGTCTCCGGGACGAGCAGCAGCAGAGGCCTTCTGCTGGAGCAGGGGCGGTCAGAGGCCCACCCTCCAGGGCATGGGGGCCGTGCTTGGCAGGGAACCCTGGATCTGCACGGTTTACATTAAACTCCATCATTGTGAGGTGATTAAAAAAAAATCTGTCAACCTAGAGATTGCCATGAAGGAAGGCAGTCAAAGATTAGGAGGCTAAGACAGAGGGAAAAGCAAAAACAAAACAGAATGCTCCGCTCAACTTCAGAAGCCCTGGGCGCCATCGCCCGAGCGTGTCACAGTGTCTAGGGTGAGCCGTCCATGTGCCCTTCAGAGGGCCGAAGGAGAGGGCAAGGAGCAGAACCAGCCCCCAAGGTCCGCTTTTCTGCTGGTGTTGGGCAAACTAAAGGCAAAGAAAGGAAGAAAGCCCATGGGAAAGGTCCCCAGTAATAATCCTGGTCCACCTGTGAAGTGGTTCCCCCACGTCGATGAGACTTTGCAGCCAAGATCGGAACTCTCACTTCCGCAGCGCAGCCGGCGCTTACTCGCCCTCTCGGGGAGCAGGGTGTCTTCCCGAGTGGAGGGTGGTGGGGCCAGGCGGGAGGGAGGAGTGAGCCTGTTCTCCACTGGGCCCGGCTCGCACTATTTCCACGTGGCCGACTGGGGGATGGAGCGTGGCGGGATCATGTCCAGGAGGTACTCCCGCTGGCGGTCCACAGCTGAGGAGGTCTTGTGCACCGCCAAGCTTGGGCTGACAAATGCAAGGGCCCCGCCTGCAACAGAACAGAACAACAGGCCACAACAGCCCCAGTCAGGGGGAGGCTCCTGGGAGGACCCCAGCCTCAGCTCGGCCCACTGAGCAAAGGTGGTTCAAATACCAGCCTTGAAGCTGAAGAGAATTTAATAACTCAATCGCTTTTACAATGTTCCCAGCCTCTGCCATGGTAACCTTACACATGGGGCAATAATCAGAGATTCTGCCATCTACCAGAACTATGAAAACTGAGTTATTTACTACAGTACTACAGAGAACACTGAAAAACCGCAAATGACTGAACTGTGCAACTGAGCAATCCAGTATGATGCAGTACTACACAGCCATTACAACTGATCCTGTCCTCAAAGTGTTTAATGATATGGTAACATTCTCTCATTAAAATATTAAGAGGGACACAGAATGCTAAATACAGCATGATCCCTCTGTAAGGCACTTCCTGTTTTTTATTATATATGTGCTGGCATTTACACACGTGTGACATGTGAGTGAAGAGGTGGAGCGGGGGTGGGGAGGAGAAAGTCCCAAAGTGCAGCATTTGTTCTCCTGGGGTTGACAATGGCCACTGCCATTATCTTCTCTTTTTGTATTCTCCAAATTTCCACAATGAACAAGTATCACTTTTTTGGGGGTGGGTGGGGGGGTGGGCAGGCACTGTGCTGCATGGCTTGCAGGATCTTAGTTCCCCGACCAGGGACTGAACCCAGGCCCCGAACCCAGGCCCCAGCAGTGAAAGTGCTGAGTCCTAACCATTGGACCGCCAGGGAATTCCCCAAGTATCACACACCACACCCACCCTGCCCCCCACCGCCCCACCAGCCTCCAACTGGCACACTTAGGTTTTGGGCTGGCCTGCGGGAAAGGACTGCCCTGGAGTCTCAGCTGCAGCAGGGACCAGAGTCGCTGTGTTACCCAGAAGTATTTTTGGTGGGTTAATATACTTTGTGGAATAAATGTTCCAAAGTCAAATGCACCACAGAACCCTCCCTGCGCATCCAAGGCCAGCACTCCAGAAACCTGCTGCTAGGTCCTGCCCAGAAAGCCACCATCCAGAAACCCAGTGCAGCCAGGAGTCCAAGCAGAACTCTTCTGAGAAACGCTGCTCTTAAGCCATGACACTTTCATGTCTAATCCCACAAACCGTTGAACACAGCAACTATTTATTCCTTCATATTCTCTTTCGAACGTTACCCTTAATACGAAGTTTTTACACGGTACTATCACTGTGCATACATGCGTACTCTCATATTTGACTTTTCCCACTTATCTCATGTACTTTCAAATTTCCCAGAAAAGGAACTTCTGACCAGTCTATGAGTTTTAGCTGTAATCTTAAACATGCTGAACAAAAGTATCTCCGGTTTGTTTACAAATGCTCTCTGCTCTCCAGGAGGGCCAGAGTCTTCTGCAGTTGGATCAACTCCCCCGAGCTCACTCTCCTCTAGAAGGCTCTGACATTTGGGCATGTTTATAACTCATGGTCAGCTGCATGCACAGCCGGCTTCTGTGTTTTGTTTCCACCAACAATCCAGACTTCCCAGTTCTGACTAGTGAGATGGATCTCATGACGGCGCCTCTTCTTCCTAGAGCAACCCCAGGGTGGGGGTGGGGAGGGAGATGGGACACTTGGTCCAGTGAGACCTCTCACCCATCTCCTCCTCTCAGCTCTTTGTGCTTACATTTCACTGTCCAATTACTGACAGACACAAGACATATTTAACTTTCATCCTAAGGCCAGCACATATAATAAAAAACAGGACAAATGGTATGGGGGATGACCCAAGGACAACCCAGGGAAGGTGGGGCTGTGGCAGACTGGGGAACGACCACCTGAGGGTCTCCACCTCCCCCGGTTGTTCCTCAAATGCCGTCTCCTCAGAGGCCTCTGTTGCCTACCTCAGTTGAAATCTCAGCCCCCGCCCAAGGGTCCCCCTCCTCCTGCCTGCTTTCTCATTCTGTTTTGTACTTTGTACCATCTGACCTGTCTAAGCCAGAGGGGGTGGGAAGAGGGTGCCCAGAGAGCAGGGAATGAAGGACACTGGGTGAGTGAGAAATGAAATCAGTGCGCCGCGAAAGGTACCAATACACTGTAACAGCAGAATCAGACATTCTCTGTGGCAGGAAGGGAGAGGGGGTGAGTTGGCAAAATGAGCTTCTATGCTCACAGGGTCCACTGACGGCGCGGGGGTGGGGGGCACTGCCCGAACGGGTTCTGTCCCCGACTTTGGGTCAAGAGCTGAGAGTTTGGGTATAGAGGGTGGAGACAGCGAGGGTGATTAGTATTTATCCAGGGCTACCACTTGTTCAGGGCATCCTATTTAGTGAACAGAAGAGATGAAGCTGAAGAGTCCGAGGCCGCAGGTCTGCAGGTTCAGGGTCCTTTTGTGCCATTACCTGTGCGTGTGCACGTCTCTGTTAAAAATGAGGAGGGGATGGACCCAAGCCCAGCGGGGTCCCTACTCCGAGCCCCACGGGGTCTGCCCACCTGTGCTCAGGGGCGCCTTCTTCCAGTTGGAGGTGGCGTTGCCCTTGCCAGCGCTCACGGCTCTCTCGGAATGTCTGCCGGTCCTGCTAACGAGGGCTGTGGCCGAGGCTGCATTCTGCAGTTTGGGTGACTGGCTGAACGTGTGCAGGATGCCTCGGGGCGTTGTGGCCGAGCCCCGGGACAGCTGGCTGGAGGCCTACAGTGGAGAGAGGGTGCAACAGCTTGTGTGGGGAAGGGGGCAACAGAGGGCAAGATGCTCAGCGCAGCCGCTCCGTGCTCTGGCTGACCTCTTCCCACCCACACGGGATCCCTGAAGTCCAAAATCAGGAGACTAGTAAGTTACACTGAGGCGGGAGGGTAGGAGGAAGGGAAAGAGAGAGAGACACACACAGACAGACACAGGCAGTGTGACAGTCGGCGACTGATGTGGTCACGGTCTGGGATGTGAGGGCTGGTTGGTGGTTCGGTGCAGGGGGCTCCCGGCACCGCAGTTCTGACCTGTAGCACAGCCCCGTTACTCCAGTCGCGGGCCTCTCCTGAGCGGAACGCCAACTTACGCCGGGGTTTTATGACCTACACAAACGGGGGTTGAAATCGAGGTCAGCACTGTCCAGAGTCTGGCCAAGGGTGACCTAGAGTGACCAAAGGGCAGCAGCTATGGCCGCTTGAGGCCCAGTCCCCACAGGATAGGCATTTCCTGAGGGCAGCACAGCCACCCACTACATAGGGATCTTGAGAAGATGTGTTTATTAGTGAATTACAAATGACTTCCAAGGACACAAAAAATTGCCAACAGGAAGCTTGGGGTCTATAGGGGGTGGGAAAGCAAAGCATTAAAAAAAAAAAAGCAGCCAAAAAAACTTGATTTCAAACTTGCTTCTCTCCTTAATTTAGCTAGAACATTTCTTCCAAACGCCCCTTTTGTATCTCAATGTGGCTTTCAGAAAAGTCCTTTTAAACAAGAAGTGCTTGTCAGCCGGCACACTGCAAGTGAAAGCTACAAAATCTAAAGAAACTGCAAATTAGTATTTTCACCACCAAACACCACCATTAAATGCAATTTAGACACACAGTTAACAACCAGGCAGATGATCGCCGAGTGTGGGAGAGAATGTCTGAACATCCTGCCTGCTAGCGACAACTCCCTGCCAAGGCAACAAGGCCCCTCTCCTGGAAGGCGAGGCCACCCAGCCCATGCTCCCAGGCCACAGCTCTGGCTCCCATACCAGGACTCTCACCTGCTTCAGCGCAGGGTGTGGGGGGGCAGCAGGCTCGGCCTTGGCCTGCGCGGGGGCGGCGCCCTGCTGTAGGAGGCGCTGCTCAATCTCCTGCTCCTGCTGTAGCGCCTTCACAAAGGCGGCCTTCAGGCGGCTCGTATGCTCCACCTTGAGTGCCTTCTTCTGGTTGGATGCCATGCAGTTCTCGCACATGATGGCGCCGCCCTTCTCCTCCCGCCAGCGGCACGTGAAGTCCGTCTTGCACTGTGCACACATGTAGGGCTCCCGGGACAGCACAACGGTGGCTGACATTCTGCCCGCTGCAGGGATAGATGGGTGTGCCGCATGTCAGAGGAACAGGAACACCACAGTAGGAGCCCGGACTACCCCCAGGTGGGATATGGATGAGGGCAGAGCAGGGGCAGCACCCTGGGCCATGTGGCCCAACTGGCATCAGGACACCAAAGCCTCAGTGTTCGTTAGGCAAACACATATTGGGTGCCAACTGTGTGCGGGCACTGGGCCAGCCTCGGGAGGCTTTGCTGGCAGAAGCAAAGTTGAAGCACTTTAGAAAACACTGTGAGTCAGGCACCCTTGATACCAGCTCTCAAAGACATCAGTGCTGTCAGCTTGGCTTCTCCCAGTCATCTTTCCTACCCACAGTGCAGACATTTCCAACCCTCCCGTACTGCGTCACCAGTGGAGAGGAGATGGTGACCACTCAAGGCCCCACCTTGTGGTGACTGGCACCCTTGCTAGTGGGTGAGTTAACGGAGGACTAGTCATCTAGGCGAGTGCTTATGCTGACAGGCACTGTGCCTGGTGCCTTGTGGGTATCAGGATGTCCAATTCTCACAACAAACTTCTGAGGGGCACCCCCCACCCCACTGTCCTGAGGAAGAAACTGAGGCCAAGGAGCTGAAGTGACCTGTGCACAGCTGGTCAGTGGCAGGGCCAGGACACATACCCGGCTGCCCTGGGAAATGGGAACTCGGTGGCTCCTTGATCAGCTACAGGAGGGGTGACTGGGGAAGCCACAAAAAGCACTTGTTGAGGTGTGGGGTCAATACTTTTTTTTTTTTTTTTTTTTTGGTGGTACGCGGGCCTCTCACTGCTGTGGCCTCTCCCGTTGCGGAGCACAGGCTCCGGACGCGTAGGCTCAGTGGCCATGGCTCACGGGCCCAGCTGCTCTGCAGCATGTGGGATCTTCCTGGACCGGGGCACGAACCCGTGTCCCCTGCATCGGCAGGCGGACTCTCAACCACTGCGCCACCAGGTAAGCCCTCGATACTTTCTTCAATGTATATATGTTTGCCATCCAATGTGCAGTAAGGGGTACCTTTTGCACTCTGTTCCTATCTTTTCTGTGTCCAGCACTCCTGAGTTTAATTGCCTCTTGGCATAATGGACCATGATGCCGAGAGACCCTTAGCCTCCCCATCCCGCCTTGGGCCTGGCCGAGCTGCCCCTAACTGCTGAGGGGCTGTGCAGGATCTGACTCTAGCGGGGAGACCTGTCACTCCATGGAGCAGATGGGATGTTGCCTGCCCAAGCTGCCCAAGGCTCAGGGGTCTACACTGGGCCCCCAGCTCCAGCCCCCAGCCTACAGCTAACAGGCTCTGGTAACAAGGGCACTTCTGCTTCCACACATCCAACCCCAGAGGATGGGGTACCTGCTTCCCAGGCAGCTGCGGCCTGCATGACCAGTACCAGAACAGACACACCAGTGCAGGGCTGCACTCAGTGTCCACCTGTGGCTCTGCGAAGTGTCAAAAGACACCTCAAGCAGGACTCAGAGCTTCCTCCCACAGTTAGGTCCTGTTTTTTGACAACAGGAGAGGGAGACAGACCCCTGATGAGAACAAGCGGAGACAGACTGGTCTGGGAGAGTGGGTGCCCAGCACAGGCAAGCGTAGGACGGGCAGGCATCGCCTCCTGACTCAGGCCTCCTGCCTGCCGCACTGAACTGGCCTTATAGCAGCTTTTTTTGCCAACTTAACCTCATCATAAAGGAATCATTGAAGGGATCCAGACACATCCAGGCTGTGTCAGAGCCCACATCTCTCCCCACTGGGCCTGGCTCTAGTGCCCCACAGTCCCTCAGGTAGAGTCCACCTGGCCATCCCCTGCCCTGAAAAGGTTACAGCTCTGCCTCCTCCTCAGCTCTGAGCATCTGACGAGATCACGTGGGGCGGGGATTCAGGCTGGCTGCCTAATAAATGCCACCACGAGCTCAATCTAAGGGCAGAAAGTCGTCAGTTCAGCATCTGCTGGAGGCTCCCAAAGGGCCAACAACCTGACCTCCCACCTTTCAGTACCGTTTTTGCTCACTACCCTATATATACTCTTTTATTCCTAAAACCTCCTAACATGCAGGTGTGCTTTCCAAACTACTTCTAAGGAGGGTAATAAAATGATCCTGGCCCGGGCATAGGTGTCCCTCTCCCACTTTGGGGACTAAGAGCACTCAAGGCTCTGCAAAGTTCCACCTTTGCCCAGCTCTCAGAAGTGGCCCCATCAGAAAGAAGGCGCCTATGGTACGTTTAAGAAATTATCTAGGGCGGGAGGGAGAAATCAGGAGATTGGGACTGACATGTAAACACTACTATACATAAAACAGATAACTGACAAGGACCTACTGTATAGCACAAAGAACTCTACTCAATATTCTGTAATGACCTATATGGGAATAGAATCTAAAAAAAGAGTGGATATATGCATATGTATAACTGATTCACTTTGTTATACTCCTGAAACGAACACAACACTGTAAATCAACTATACTCCAATAAAAATTAATTTTAAAAAAGAAATAAATTATCTAAACCTCACAGCAAGCAAATAACTAATCAAGATGTCATCCACAATGCGCCCCACAGCTGTGGGTACACAGCAGACATGCCAACATGTGCTATGCATGGAAAACAACTTGCATGATGGAAACTTCAGCAGCAAGAGATAAAAACGGCCCCAGGCCCAGGGCCTCCTCACCTTGCGTCTCCAGCAGGTTCTGCACCACCTCCTCCAGGCCGACCAGGTAGATGAATTCGTTGTTGGCAGCGCTGGGTAGGAAGTTCATCTCAGGGGCGGGGGGCTTGGGTGGGGGGATTTCAAGCAGCGTCTTCTCCAGCTGTTTGCGCAGTGCAAGCTTGGCGGCTGCCTGCCGACTGGCTGGAGAATCAGCAGAGGTGACCACGGAGGCCACGCTGGTGGGGGTGGAGTTGGCCTGAGCAGAAGTGGCTGTCGTTCCTTTCAGCGATGCTGGGGAGGGCTTTTGGGAGACAGTGACCTGGTCAGGGTGCTTGAGGTGCCCACCCTGAGGAGAGCCCAACCACGGCACCCACAGCCCAGGTCGGCACCATTAGCTACACTAAGTCCTTATAGAAGTAGCTCCAGGTCATCAGCACCATTAGCTATACTAACAAATCCTTATAAAAGTAACTCAGGGCTTCCCTGGTGGCGCAGTGGTTACGAATCCGCCTGCCAATGCAGAGGACACGGCTTTGAGCCCTGGTCCGGGAAGATCCCACATGCCGCGGAGCCACTAAGCCCGTGAGCCACAACTACTGAAGCCCGCGCACCTAGAGCCCGTGCTGCGCAAAAGAAGCCACCACAATGAGAAGCCCCCGCTCGCTGCAACTAGAGAAAGCCCGCGCGCAGCAACGAAGACCCAATGCAGCCGAAAATAAAAAAATTTTTTTAAAGTAAAAAGTAACTCAGAGCTGCCTGACATCAACAGGCAACAGGAAAAGTGGCATTGAACTAACTGCTCTATGAGATGACCAATCTTATAAATACACTTGTTGAGGTTTAGCTGATATCCAATTAACTTTAAAACCTGTAACTTGCTATACTTTGCCACCTGAGGACACCCATGAAGCCATCACCATGACAGTGGGTAGCCCCTTGGCAACCGTCCCCCACCCGGGCAGCATGGCAACTGTCCTGTCACTATGGCCTGGCTCTCCTCCCAGCACAGGTCTGGGTGGCCTCCTTCCTGAAAAGGTTGCAAAGGTGGCTCACTGTGGCATCAATGGCATTTCCCTCATGGGCATCTTGTGTGCCCCTGCACTTCACCTTTCCTGATGCTCACTGCTCCTGCATTATTCATCACCTTCTGGACCCCAGTGGCTGACCCTCCACCATCTCCTTGCTCCAGACCACCTGTCGCCCAACATTATCAAATGCTCTCCCCCAAACTTGGAGCTGACCATGCCAGTGCCCTTAGCTTTGTGGCACTGAAGACACTTCTGGAAATAGAAGGAAAGCTGTGTACACCATCTCCAGGAAAATGCACACACCTGACAACTTGTATGTAACACATCATGGGGCTCAGGGAGCCCAGGACGGTTGTCCAGACCCCACTCATGGGGTCTCCACAGCGGAGCAAAACTCCCCACCATAGAGGATGCCATCACAGCACCTTAGCCTGTCCACTCCAGCCTCTGACCAGCCAGCTCCTCCCTGTCCCTTTTGCAGGCTCCCCTGGCCCCACAGGGAGCACAGCCACAGGATCCATCCACCACTGCCTGCCTGGTTCCCATCCTCATGGCACGAGAATGGGGTATGGCACACGGTAGTAATTTGATCCGAGTTTATGGTGTGGATGAAACTGCCTGCCCAGGACGTCCCCATTTGGGTGGCAAGACTGTACTTGAACCTGACTTTAGAAGAGGCAGGGACGCTGCCCAGAGCCCTGCTAGCCATGATCTTATCTGAGAAAGGCGGGCAAGGATGCACCATGCCAAAGGAGGAAGAGAAGCTAACTTTCATATCAACAAAAGCCCTTGCAAACCCAGTAATTTCATCTGTCAATGAGGATCATGCTTCAGCCTGCCCGCCCCTGGTCCCATCTTCCCCGCTCTGTTGGGTGGCGACAAACCCTCCCCATTTCAGAGGCTCTGTACGGAGGTGAAGGGATGCATGGCTAAGAATAGATGCCCTGGTGCTGAAAGGACATTTGCAGACATTCTCCACACATTTGTGCATATAGAGGGGGAGGGTGCGGAGCGCTCTGGTGCCCCACCCTGAGCCTTCCTGTAATGTCGGCTCAGATCTCCACCCCTCCCACTCTCGGCAGCTATCCACCTCTGCTAGATGGCAGTTGGCAACATAAGACTTCTGCCCACGACTTTCATGCACCAACTAGCTCCAAGGAGCTACAGTACCACTGTCTGTGGGGCTGGATTATCCAAGACCTCACCTGGCTCCAAGGAAGCAGGCAAGTCACGCCAAGCCACCCTGGAGACATGACTGGGTCCCAGGACTGTGGGCCATCAGAGGGGCAGCTGCGGGGCACACATATGACCCTCACCTGTGGGATGTTGACGAGCAGACTAGTGTTGGGGACGTTGGTGACGCGGATGAGGCCCTGCTGGATGATCCTCTGTCCCTGAATTTGCACACTGGGCACAGATGCCCGGGGAGCCAGGAGGAGCGGTGGTGGCCCCGTGCTGGAATGTTGTCTGACGTTGTGGATCTGCTGTCAGGGTGTGGTGGGGGGAGACAAGTCAACGAGAGGGACGACAGAGGGCGCCACAGGGAAAGAGCCCCCAACCTGAGAACTAGGAAGGCTCATTCTCGAGAGGTGGAGGGCTGCCTGGGGCTTCCCTTAAGCCCTCGCTCTGCTCACCTGGGCCCCCCTGACGAGTGGGGGCATGACGACCTGTGAGCTCGCCTGTGGCCCTAACTTCGAGGACGTCTGCTGCCCGCCACGGACCAGGGGTGGTGGGATGACACTGCCAGGCATCCGAGTTGAAGAGGTCTGTCAACAACACCAACCCTCAGATCTTACATGACTTCTTAAACAAACAGGTTTGCTGTTTTTGTAAAAGCACATAATCATTACCCAAAAAAAGGTGGTGGGGGAGGAGGAAGGGCAAGCTGGGACAAAGTGAGAGAGTGGCATGGACATATATGCAGTACCAAAGGTAAAATAGATAGCTAGTGGGAAGCGGCCGCATAGCACAGGGAGATCAGCTCGGGGCTCTGTGACCACCTAGAGGGGTGGGATAGGGAGGGTGGGAGGGAGACACAAGAGGGAAGGGATATGGGGATATATGTATACATATAGCTGATTCACTCTGTTATACAGCAGGAAGTAACACAGCATTGTAAAGCAATTATACTCCAATAAAGATGTTTAAAAAAAAAGATTAAAAGAAAAATTAAAATGTCAAAAAAAAGGGTGGTGGCAGAGAAAATAAAAGCTAAAATGCCTATTTATTCAAAACACAAAAGAACCAGGAACAGACTCTGACAAGAGCCACGCCAACCTGGGCTCACTCAGGCTTACTCAGGACTCGGGTCCCACCACAGCAAGAGTCCAGCTAACTGGGACCAGTACCACCCGCCTGCTGGTCTGAGCTGGGGGCTCAGGCCTGTTTGAGGGGAGGTAGGCCCCTGGCCTGACCTCTGTCCTATGGCTGGAAGTGGGAGATCTGCCCATCTCACCCTGTGGGCAGAGGAGGCTGTGAGCCGGGCTGGGACAAGGCCCCGCTGGGCCCCCCAACTGCCCTCAGAGAGTCAGGCAGAAGGGAGCCCAGTCTGCCTAGGACCTTGGTCCTCTCTCCAGTCTCTCTAGGGGTGGTCATGGGAGGGGCCCTCCGAGAGTGTGTGTGATTTATTTATGATGTCAACAGGGGCCTGGGTTGGGTATGGGAACACAAGCATGTTTTATTTTTTGGGCTCCCACCAGAAGGCCTCTAATCAGAAGGAACGAGCGGGCTTTTGCAGAAACTGGATCAGGGCTGCTCAGGAGCATGACGCAGAGGAAACACTGACCTGAAGTGATGGCTTGCCGGAAGGAATGTTCTGGGTGCCCCGTACAAGCGGGGGAGGGGTGGTCACAGAGCTCCCAGTGGAGCCTGCGGGCTGCAAGAGAGCAGGACATGCAGGAGATGAGAGGGCCACCAGGCCTGCTCCTCCCACACGTAATTCTGACAGAAGAGCACTGCTTTTCTTCCTCTTCAAAAGGCATCAGGCTCTCAAAGATTCTGCTTCCCGCCTGCCACGTTCCTTGCAGCAGGAATTGACATGTTTGAAACAGATAAAGGGGATTTCCCTGGTGGTCCAGTGGTTAAGACTCCAGGCTCCCAATGCAGTGGGCCCAGGTTCGATCCCTGGTCAGGGAACAAGATCCCGCATGCCGCACCTAAGAGCCCACATGCCACAATGAAGATCCCGCGTGCCGCAACTAAGACCCAGCACAACCAGATAGATAGATAGATAGGTAGGTAGATAGATAGATAAATAAATAAATAGAAATAAATAAACAAAGGACAGATTTTCCAGCACCCTTTACCCCCCCACCCCAGGGGTGCTTGGTATCACTGTGGTTCAGGTGCCATCTCTGCCCTTCAGGGGACAAAAACGGCTGGTGGTGGAGGCTGAGGTGAAGGACCCCGGGCTTAGACAGGTTAATCCCAACCCTGGTGAGAAAATGTTGGGTCCAGGCACTTTTTAAATTCTTTTTTCAAAAAAGATTTATTTATTTATTTATTTTTGGCTGCACTGGGTCTTAGCTGTGGCACGCAGGATCTTCGTTGAGGCATGCGGGATCTTTCATTGCGGCCCGGGGGCTTCTCTCTAGTTGTTGCGTGTAGGTTTTCTCTTCTCTAGTTGTGGCACACGGGGTCCAGAGCGCGTGGGCTCTGTAGTTTGCAGCACGCAGGGTTGAGGCACGCGAGCTCAGTAGTTGTGGTGCACGGGCCTAGTTGTCCCGCTGCATATGGGATCTTAGTTCCCTGACCAGGGATCAAACCCACATCCCCTGCTTTGCAAGGAGGATTCTTCACCACCGGACCACTGGGGAAGTCCCCAGGCACTTCTTAAAGTCACATATTCCACCAGAGAAGGGACACTGACAGACTTGGTTCACATCATCAATTCTTAAGCAATCAACAAGGAGACAAGTAATGAGCAGGCTCTGTCCATCAGGATATTAACAGACGCCAGGCTTGGTCCACTTGTTTACCAGGTGGGGGTGGGGGCTCAAGCAAATCCCCAAGTCAGACCAGTGAGCGTCCCCCTGTCCTGCTCCCTTAAGGGGACACATGTTCTACACACTGTACTGCCTGAAGTGCATTTACTTTCTGGTTCACTATGAGAGTGGTTAGAATATAAGGAAGGGTAGTTTTGTCACCGACCAGGAACCTTCCCAGAATGGGACACCAAAAAAGGACAAAACAAACTTGACCTTGCCTTACATGGTAAGGTGCATTCAGAAGCAGCACAAGGAGCCTGAGGCATCAGGGGAGGTTAACAGGAGTAGAAGCTCTGGGGCCAGGCTATGGTGCACCCTGTGGCATTCAGCAATCTGTCCACAACACCACAGCGGCCCCTGCTGGCCAGCACATTCATCCACAGGGCCGAAGGCCTTTCTGAAAAGGGGTCTGAGACAGCGCTGTGCTTCCAGCACCATCAAAGGTGCCTGCTCTCCATTTCCTTAATGGAGTCTACAGGGAATGAGGTTTACATACTCAGATCCAGAATATACTAGACCAAAGCGTACTCCGATATCCTCTAAGCTAAATCCAAAACATGAACTTGAGTCTGCAAATTTCCAATTCAGACCCTGTCCCTACGCCCCTGAGGAAACCTGACCCCTCATGACCAGTCTTTCTGGCTCCTGGGGCAGCAGTGGGCCAAGGAAATGACCATGCCTCTCTGTCCCTGGTTCTAAACGGCTCTCACTGACCACTGAGGAGGGAACAGACGCGCACATACCTTCTGGGTGGTAGTTTCCTTTTGTATTTGACTCTGCCGCAATTTTTTCAATAAAACGAGTTTTGCTTCTTCTAATCTTAACTCTTCTTTTAGTTGCTTAATCATCCTTTCTCGTTCTTCAGGACTGCTTTTCTACAAGGGCAAGAGAACAAGGGTTGAGGGGGAGGGCTGGGGGCCGGCGAACACAGGCTGCTCCACTGCGAGATGGTTCCCCAGCATGCGGACCAGGCTCACCATGAGGGCCTCGGTGCTGGTCTCCTTCAAGGCATCCTCAGTCAACCCGTTCACCCTCGGGCTCGCAGGCTGCTCGTTGTCAGAGAGTACGATCACGTCAGGCGAAGGGGCTCTCCTCTCGGACTTCATGTCACTGTGGAACAGGAACAGTCGCAGGTTACTACCAGACCGTCCCGACTGCGCTGGACAGCGTCCCCTAGAGCCCCACCCCCACACCCCGCAGATGCCTGGATTCAGACGCAGACACAGCAAGGTGGCAGCAAGCAGGGCTGCCTCACCAGACCTCCCCACCACCTGCCCACCCAGGCTGCCTTCTCTCACCGCACTCACCACGGGGCACTCAAATCTGCCAGTTTGCGGCTGAGCCCTTCAAAAGTCGGGGCTGTTCTTGGTAACCACTTCTGTGTCCCCCAGACTGAGGATGCCTACGTGTCTGAAGGTGACACAGTCATTTTGAAAAACACCATGGCTCCTATCTCTACCATGTAGCAGCTCAGTACTGAATAAAAACACTGGGTCCTGAATCTTGGGCCTCCTGCTGGGGCTCCTACCTGCCTGTGTTGGAAGCCACCTGATGGGGCGTCCAGCCCCCACGCAAATCAGCCTTTCTTTGCTAAACCCAGACTCGCTAACAGCCCTCACGCCCGTCCCAGGAGACAGAGGGGCTGATGCACATGTTGCCGGCCTACATTCTAGCTCCCCAGCATGGGGTGCCACCACCTCACAAGGTGGCCAAGGCTGCCTGCTAGATAGTCCTTCCCGGGCTACACGGGGCCTCTTCACCCTGCCAGTAGCAATGTGGCAGTAGTGGCTGCATGTTTTGAAACCGACTGGAACATGGAACACATTTTCTCTCACAGATCTGGGTACTTTCCACCCACCTGATCCGCTCACAAACTAGTTCCCAGCCACCTCTGCCCATTACCCTCTGCCCTCTTACCCCAACCCTACCGCCCAAGTCCCCTAGGACATATATGCACATCTAGTGATGCTGGACTTCTGCTCTGGCACTGCTGACCCCACACATAAGGACCAACAGGTCCCAGAGACGGTGCTTAGCCCCGAACCAAGGAGCTCTGTTTGCTGAGGGCACAACGTAAACTTTCCCTTGAGATCTGGCCTCAGCATTTGTGTCGAAGGAATCAAATTCTTCTATCAGCAGGAAAACCAGCCAAGGACTGAATGTGTCCGCTAGGTGGCACCGTGACCCAAAGAACAAACTCGATGAAGTTAACTGGGAGTAACAGCTCAAAGTTGTCCCATTCCTTCCGGCTGAGCGGGGACAGAGTTATCGATGGAGAACTGGTGTTTTAACAGCCCAGTGAACTGCCCTATCGATTCCCTGAGTGAGCTGTGTCTTCAGGGAAGGATGGGCACAGAGGACCAGATACTGCATTCCCTAACTCCCGTAGCCCCTCAACCCGCAGTGTGCTCCCCAGGCCCCTCCTAATCCCACCTCTTAGAGCAGCATGGCTGCTGCACCTCAACAATCCCAGCCCTGATCTGATTTAACCAGCACAGCTGCTGGATGGTCTTCCAGACAAGAGACCAGGAGAGTGAACAAAAAAAGGCTTCCATTTCAAGGTATAGAATCCCCTGTGGTTAGCAGCCCATGTTCTCAAGTCCAGAAACTGGCTGGCTGTCTATAAAGTAACCCGGGATGTCTCACTAGGGCCTCATCAAACTAAAAACCAATGCAATTCGGGAACCACCACACTTTCAAGTCTCTGTGTCTCCCTGCTGACTGCCAACTCTGCCCAAGATCAACTTTAAAGATGACCTCGGGGGACTTCCCTGGTGGCGCCGTGGTTAAGAATCAGCCTGCCAATGCAGGGGACACGGGTTCGAGCCCCGGTCCAGGAAGATCCCACATGCCCTGGAGCGACTAAGCCCATGCGCCACAATGTAGCCCCCGCTCGCCGCAACTAGAGAAAGCCCACGCACAGCAGCGAAGACCCAATGCAGCCAAAAATAAATAATTTTTAAAAAATGACCTCGGGGCTCCAATTCCGGGTTCTGTGGACACGCACACAGGCACTAAGCAGACACGAGGCTCCAGCACAGGAGTGCAGCCGCTGATCCCAGCCCAGGTGGGTTCCCAGGTGGCTGGCTACACACGGGCAGAGGAGCAGCCCAGGCAGAACCACATCTGGAGTTACAAACTACAGGCGCTTCCTCAGCAAGAGCGCTCTAAGACAACGGTAACTTGCAGGGATTTATCACTTTTTATCATCTCAATGAGGATGTGCACGCCTTCCAAAGGTGAGATGTCTAATAAAGCTCAAATTTGCCTGAGGGAAGAGGGCAGGGCTAGGGACTGGGACCATGTGGAAGCTGAAGCTCCCTGAGATGGCCACTCTGACCACAGCACTCCCAGGTCCCATCTTGGACTGAGACTAATCAATAACTCGTCCAAGAGATGACATCACCTCCCATCAATGATCACTCAGCATCTCAGCAGCCAGCAGGGAGTGAACTTCCTGTATGCTAATCAGGCCACCAAAAAGTCATGTGACAAAGGCATTTCCCTCTTTGGTCATGTGACCCTTTAACTGTGCCTTCCAACGTGAAAACCATGGCAACAGCCAGTTCTAACCAGTTTGTGACACGCAGCCTTCATTTTGAGAAGCGAGGTAGGGTTCAGGTGCTGTCAGGAAATGGAGGCGCCAGCTCACTCTGGGGCTGCCAGGCTGCAGGCATTTCCTGTGTGGTGCCGGCCCGTTCAATTGTTACAGGGACCTGAGTCACCTCTTCCAAACACAGAAGGGTCACCAGCCCCACTAGTTTCCAAGATGAAAAACTTTCCTAAGTTTAATTTTAAAGCAAAGGTGCTTCAAGTCTCTCATTACTTTCCCAGAAGGTTCTTTTAATTCAGGGAAAAGAACACGCATTTGACAAAGGCTCAAAATTATTGTGGGCATTGTTTTTTTAAAATGTATTTTAAATTATAAAACCATTTAGGCCAGGAGAACAAAGCAGAGGAAATCTAGCCCAACATGCCAGGGGAACAGTTGTAGTGGCCAGGTGTACTGCCTCAATCCAGAGCAGCTATATGATTTCAGGGCAAATTCATTAAGCCTATCCTGCCCATCTTGGGAACCCTTATATAAAATATTATGATCAGGGGGCTTCCCTGGTGGTCCAGTGGCTAAGACTCCACGCTCCCAATGCAGGGGGGCCAGGTTCGATCCCTGGTTAGGGAACTAGATCCCACATGCTGCAACTGAGACCTGGCGCAGCCAAATTTAAAAAAATTATGATCAGAAGAGATTTTACATGACCGACAAAAATCCCTGGAAGCAGGCCAGGCTGTTAGCAAAAAATGGTCTCATTACCTCCTCCCCTGTATACCGGCCGTGGCTAAACAAACAAGAGTTCTGTTACCTGCCCAGAACTTTCATCAAGTTTCCTAAAGGGAAGGCAGGGATTATAAACTTAACTCATGACAAGATCCCTCCATTCACAGCACCAGACTACCATCCCAGCTGCTAACCAATTAGCGGTCAGTGTGAGGTTAATATTTAGTGTCTCACTGGCCTGTGCCAGGGGAAGCAGTCTCATCAAGGGAATGCAGCTCTGACCTTTGCTGTTCTCAATATGGGCCTGCCTGATGTCTGGGGAAGGCACACTTGATCCACCCTCATTCATTTACTCACTCACTCCAATTTGCTGAAAGCCAACCTAAGAAGCAGGTGCTGTGTCAGGTAGTGGGGAGAAACCCCTGGATAAAAGCAGTTCCGTCCTTAGGGTCGACCAGGAGGGGCAGACGCAAAACCAGGAGGGGGAGGGGCAGGTGGGAGTGGACCACCACCTGCCTCAGCCCGCTGAGCAGCAGAGCAGCTTCACCAAGGCACGTTACTACCCCAGACCTGCTTGATCAAAGCCTGCATTTTTATAAGATCCCTAAGATGCCTGCACACACTAGGGAAGCTGGGGACGAGGGTGGGCCAAATGAGGCCTGGGGACAACAAACTGCTCCTCAGGGCTAACCCAGGGGAGACGAGCAGGGCTGGTGGCCACCTACTCCCTGATGGAACCCTCCCTCTTCCCCTCATCTTTTGGGCCTTGCTGGGCGGGGAGAGGCAGGTGGTTGCTGTTTGCTGGGTACGACAGGTGCGGGGACGGGGGGGAGGCTTTGCCAGACCCAGCGCCAGTTTCAGCAAACATTAGTCTTGGCCCCACCAGACCCTTCCTCAGGGCATTCCTCCCTCTAGAGCCCATTCGCCCCTCCCAGGCCCACAGCCTCTCCAGCCCTCAGCCCCTGAACTCCAAGTTGCTGCTCACATGTACGTCCTGTCGTGAGCTCCTCCCACCTTCACCACCATCCCCTCCAAGGAATGTTCCTCCGTCATACTTCTCATCTCCCTTGTGAGGCCGAACTCACACTTCAAGATGCGCTTCAAACCATCTGTGTCCTCAGAAAAGGCCCCGGCTGGCCAAGCCCCGCCCTGGGAGCGTGGTCAGCACTACCCCACTGTGCTCACGGGGCCCACCCCCGCAACAGCGTGCATGTCTGGGGCAGCCTTCTTCGCCCTGCCCCTAACAGTCCATCCCGGGGGCAGGGAGCTTAGGGCAAAACTCTGGGAGCTTCCACTCAAGGGCAGCACAAGCCTGAGCAGAGGCACTCCCCTGATAGAGACCAGCCCACTCACCCTCACCTCAGCAAACTAGCCAAGAAAGTGCCTTACCCGCCTACAAGGTGCCAGTACGGCAGCCCTGCGCTGGCTCAGTTCACCCTCCCACAGCCTCCCAGGGTGATGCTATCATTGCGTATTTGATAGGTGGGTTCCCCCACCCAGGGCTGGGGCCAGAGGTCACCACAGGCATAGCAGCCAGGGAGCCATGGTCCCACCTGGAGCCATCTCCACAACGTTGGGGCCCTACAGCTCCCGGTGAGGGCCAGGATGCTCCTAAGGTGGCCTGACAAGCAAAGGGCTCCCCACCTCCCCAGAGCCAGAGGGGCAGGATTCTCCTTCTAGTGACATGCTGGGTGGTGGACAGGCCACAGGGCCTCCTCCCAGAGCAGGCACTGTGCACCAAGCCTACACACACTGAGGGGAGGGGGAGAGTCGCACCCTTACAAAACCTCTCACTTGGTTCTGCCTCTTGCAAGTGAGAAGCCCAGGGTAGGACACTTCCCTCTCTGTGCCCCCTACAAGGATGGGGACAGTAATTCATGCCCCACTGGGTGGGGTTTGCTGCGTGAGGTGAGACCTCAGTGCCAAGGAGGCTCAGACGCCATAGGAGGCCATCAGGGCAGTTCAGGCCCCAACCTCTCCTAAGGCAGTAAGGGGCTGCTTGTTGTGAAGGTGAACTCGGCACACAGCCGTCAATTGGGTAACACGTGAATATTCTCAAACCCGGTGAAGACAGAGATTGGGCCTGCTCTGTGGGTGCTCAGATGACACAGCTGGTGTGCACCCACCTCCTCCTCTTCCCTGCACCTGGTTCCAGGATGGGGCCTATGAGTTCACGAGGAATCTGCAATGCCTGTAGACTGACTGATCACCTTGCACATGTGAGCAGCTCTTTCCACACGCACACAGATGCTACACTGGTAAAGGATGTGCAAACTCACTTAAAAGGATTTCTGAATTCTGTGTCATTATGTCTTGTCAAGCACTAGGCCCTGGAAGTCCAACTCCTAACCTATGAGTCCAGGACTCCGGTGGATGTTAAGGAGGAGTCCTAATACACCTGGTTGACAAAACCCTGTACAGAGGACCACCACACTACACCCTTATGAGGCCATCCATTCAGTCCTGAAGAGCACCGTGGAGGTAGCTCATTCCAAGTGATCCATGCCTCCCCATGCTCACGTCCTCGTGTCTGGTCCTATCCCCGGGACCTGGGTTAGTTCTGTGGCTCACTCTCTGAGGCCAGGAGTGAGGAACATAGAGGAAGCAACAACGCAAGCTTTTGAAGCAAGGTCACAGCCTCAAAAGCTTGTGTTTGGGACTTCCCTGGTGGCACAGTGGTTAAGAATCCGCCTGCCAGTGCAGGGGACACAGGTTCAAGCCCTGGTCCGGGAAGGTCCCGCATGCTGCGGAGCAACTAAGCCCATGCGCCACAACTACTGAGCCTGTGCTCTAGAGCCCGCGAGCCACAACTGCTGAGCCCGCACACCTAGAGCCTGTGCTCCGCAACAAGAAAAGCCACTGCAATGAGAAGCCTGCTCACCGCAGCTAGAGAAAGCCCGCGCGTAGCAACGAAGACCCAACGCAGCCAAAAATAAATATAATTAAAAAAAAAAAAAGCTTGTGCTTGGGCCCTTGGAACACGTGCTCTGAGAGACCACCCCAGAGTAGGATGCCAAACTAGCTGCTTGGAAAGAGGGTCACAGACACAGACACAGATATGGGCCCAGCCATCCCACATGAGTAACCAAGCCACTGGAGACACCCAATCCAGCTGACGTGGGACTACAAAGATGAGAACCCAAGAAGCTGCACCCAGCTGGAACCAGCAGACCTGACAGATGATGCTACACCAATACAGTTACTTTAAACCACTAAACTAATGGGGCCGGCAGCCCAGCTCTGCCCCCAGCGAGCTGGCCTACGCCACTATAACGCCATGGCCTCCCTCAGACTCAACAAGGCCACCTACTCTAGACGCTACAGTACCCTGGGAGAGAGAAGGTGGGAAAGAAAAGGTTTACCCAAGTAACCATCCCTGCTGAACCTCAAATCCCCCCAAAAGGACCAGCAGTACTTCTCTGCACACAGAGGCTGCCCGGGGCAGATGCAGACTTGGGAGGAGATTGGAGCATAGCTCTAGGACTGCCCAGCAGGAGCACAGAGCTTCCCAACAAAGAAAAGGGGGTGTATAGAAGGTCCCACAGGAGAGGAGGGGGCCATCCTCAGGTCTGGGAGCCACTACCGGCGGCTTCAGGCACCACCGGGAGTGGTGTCTGAGTCAACGCTGGAAAGCAATTCCATATACTTAATCCAATGAGCACTCCCATTCCAGAAATACTTCTAGAAAAGTCCTAAAGAGAGAAAAATAAGACCCTTATCACCAGTTCCCAGGTTAGTCCTACTACCTGGTAACATTTCACTGGCAGTTCCCAGTTGCATACTGGGCATCTCTGCAGACACACACCACTGGGATCTTTCACAGCCGTTTGGGCATGGGAGCTGCTCACTGGGACCCCATGACACCCCACCCTCCTTTCCCAAGGGGCCCCATCCATTCAGACACACCCGATGTGATTAGAAAGGGAACCGCTGCATGCAGACACAGGTGCGCCCCAAAGCCGAACACTTGCCTCCCCTTGGGGTTGGTAGGCACTGACGGGTGCCTGGTCCCTGCCGCGCCCCCCGGAGCCCACCTGCTTCCCGCCAGCCCCAGCCCCTCAGCTCCCTCGGCTCCCCTGCGCAATTCCCCCAATTCCCCCTCGACTCCCTTCTTGGCATCCATTACCACTTCTCCCAGCACTGTAACTTGACACCCTGTTGGCTGGGATGTCAAGACAAAAGCCCAGAGCCTGCTTTGTGGGGGCCAGGAAGTCAGAATACATTTTGCTTCTAGGCCACAGAGGCCATGGAGGTGAGCAGCTGGGACAGGATTTTTGAAACCCAGCCATAATTCTTCCTGGAGACTCCAGGTCCAGCTATCTCTCTGGGACTCCATTATGGCCCACCCTGCCATGGCAACAGCCGAACATCTCGGAAGAAAGGAAGAGAGCAAGTGTGACCAGGGTCTGGTCCCGAGAGCCCATCCCCCAACCAGGGCCCCCAGCACAGAGGCGGGCCCCCAGCACAGAGGCGGGCAGTCCCAGGGCAGAGGCAGCTGCAGTGGAAGAGCACTGTGCCATCAGCAAGGCCAGGAGGCATCCAGCCTGTCCTGCTGGGGACCCTTCTAGGAACACAGGAGCCCCTAGAAGTCACACAGCCTGGCTAGGGAGACCTAGCGGACCTCACTGGGACTGGAAGCAGGGATAGGGGCCAGTTTTGGGGGCATGCAGAGTCGATGGAGAAACAAGCCAAGAATGGGCAGAAGGGAGTGTTCCCTGGGCCAGCAACTGGCAGTGGCCCCACAGAAAGATCCTGACATCAAATGGCAATGGGACAGCCTGCAGGGCCAGCACCCACCCAAGGAGGTCACTGCAGCAAGACCCTGCCAGCAGGCAACATGTTCCAGTCGGGTCACCACCAGGAAGGCTAAATCCGATTCAGCACGCTCTCTGCTCAGAAATTTGGGAAGGGGCACTTATTAGATGACCACAGTCAGAACTGAAATGCTGACTTATGTCAGATTTGGGAAAATCACCCAGGACATTTGCTGACCCTTTTTGATGGCCATCCCTGTGCCAACCACCAAGACGCATGCTTCCATGTGATTGTCTCAACTGCTCAACTGTCACCCACATCACCCACAGGTGCGGACAGAGTCTTAAGAGAGTGACTTCCTGAGGTCACACACCCATGGCCTGCGGATAACCTGGGCCCACAGCAGGCCCAGCCTCCTATGGACCCCTGGCAGGCCTGATCAACTCTGGCACGCCAAAGTCTGTCAGGTGTACCCCACAGTGCACTGGGACCTGGGCCCCCTGTCCTAGTCAGAACAGCTGGGCACCCATAGCCTGCAGGGGGCTAAATGGCATCCCAAAAAGGAGGTGCAGGGCAGGAAAGGGTAGGTCTCACATAACTGTCAACTGAGGCCTCTAACTCAGGTTATCAAATACCATTTCTGGACTAGGTTAAAAAGGGGAAAATATTTTTATTTATACTTGAAGGATGCTGGATAGCCACCAGCATCTGCATGCCAAGTCCCTGAGGTGATAAAGAGATGACAGTGCGAGGACATGGATGTGGTCTGGACCTGACTGGGAAACAACTCTTACTACACATGGACCGCTACCTGCTTGAGGAAGCTGGGTGGGGTTTCAGCACTCGGGAATCCAGGCTTCCATAGGGCCTGGGCCTGGGGAGTTAAGGTAAAAGGAGTGTGGGACCCCTCTGCGGGTCCCAGCACTATCGCTAGCGTCGCCTCGTCTCTGTCACCGTACCCACGTGCCTCCAGGGAGAAACTCAGGAGCACGCTGCAGCACGGAGGGACTCCCCACACCAGATAAACCCAAACACACCTCCTGGGATGCCAGCTTCCTCACCAACTCACAGCAAGTCAGCTGTGTGCAGATGAAACCACACTCGAGAAACAAACACTGTTTTCCAGCTTGCAATGACCACAAACTCTTGTGATAAATGGAAAGTGCTCTATTTGCCTGGAACTTTCTTGCCCCCTCTTAAATATCTGTGTTTCAAACTGCTGGGTCCTGCCCCTCCACGCCCTGGCAAATCCCAGGGGATGTCCTCCCAGCACGGTTCAGGTGGCCCCCACCCCACCTGACCTGCTCCAGCTGCTCTAAGCAAAGCAGCTGTGAGACTCCGCCCAGGTCAGCCATGAGGACTCTGGGGGGCTGGGCACTCGTCAGTGGCTCCTGGGACCTGGCCCAGTCACCAAACCTCAAAGAGCTTCAGTTTCTTCATCTGCAGAATGGGATGCCACTGACCATGAGAGGATGCTGTAAACCATAAAGGGCACAGAAAGTGCATCTAGTCAATGGATGAGGACCCCACCTCTCGTCCCCATCCTCACAGAACGTAGTAACGTGCACACTCAGGGCAGCCCCCATCACCTTTTCTGCTATAATTTAGCTCTGAATTGATTCATCTGGCCACCTGCAATCCAAGGTCTCTGGGGACAAGATCCCAGGCTGAGGGCTTCTCTTCCTCCCACTGTCTGACCCCATCAGGCCATTAACTACTGTCCTGCCTGAGATGTGAGCTCAGAGTCCTGCCAGGCATCCTTGCTTGTGCCCGCTGTGGACAGCCTGCCTGCGCTCCTCCCAGAGTGGTCCGCAGGACCCCTTCAGGGGCTCTGCCAGGCTGTTGTAACATCAAGATGACATTTGCCTTTTTCACCAAGTCAGGAGAGCTGCACCAAACTGTGCCAAGACTCACGGTGTCATCATGCTGTAGGCAACGCCCTGCATGAAGTACAAGCTATTGATTTTACTAAAACTCAAGCATTTGAGAACATGTCTTTTTAATATTCTGTGACAAGATAAAGCACTCCTGTTGCGTACAGAAGCAGAACAGATATGCAGGGAAAAAAATCACACGTTTGAGCGTTCATGATGCTTGAAGGAAGGTCGGACAGACATGCTGTGGTTATTCAGACTTGGGTGTCTGGCACACACTTTCCCCAAAATGGTCAAAGCAAAGCCTGTTCACTTCAAGGAAAACAACCGATAATATGTCACTAATGATAATGTCTGAGCTTCCAACAAGCAAAATGTAGAATTTTGGAAAATTTGTGAGCCCAAGAGCTTCCCAACAGATCGGATAATTAACTAATCTGATTCCGCGATACTGTAAAATGAAATATATCAGTATTTGAAAGATCTCTGTAACTCAGTAAACTAATATTTTCTAATGTTCGATGGTATTACAAACTCAAACATGAGTAAAAGATCACTCAGGGGGAGAAAAAACAAATCTAGGCAGAAGAATCCAAAATAATTTGTGTAGATGCTCCACTCTCGAGGTTGAGCATGACTCCGCATCCCTTCCCTTAGGTGTGAGCTGACTTCCTTCCAAAGGGCACAGCACGGAAACGGAGAAAGAAAGTAACTTTACAGTGAAGACACCTGACATACACCCAGGTGATCAAGGTGTGACAAGTCACACTGATGGCACGTGCCGTGGACACACGTGTGATGAGAAGGGCACTTCCCCTCAGGTCCTCCTCTCCAAAACCCAGTCCAACCATGAGAAAAACACCAGACAAATTCCAACTGAGGGCCATTCTACAGAACACCTAACTCCAAACTGTCAAGGTCGTCAAAACCAAGAAAGTCTGAGAAACTGTCTCAGCCCAGAGAAGCCTAAAGAGACATAATGACAAAATGTCATGTGGGATCCTGGAACAGAAAAGGTATGTAAAAAACAGGAAATCTGAATAGACAGTATAGACTTTGGTTAATAGTAATTACTTGTGACAAATGTCCCACAGTAATCTGTTAATAATGAGGGAGATTGGGAAAGGGTGTGCAGGAACGATCTTCGCAACTTTTCTGTAAATCTAAAACAATCCTAAAAATTTTTTTTTAATTGTTCTGTTCAGGGACTTCCCTGGTGGCACAGTGGTTAAGAGTCTGCCTGCCAATGCAGGGGACACGGGTTCGAGCCCTGGTCCGGGAAGATCCCACATGCCGCGGAGTAACTAAGCCCGCCACAACCACTGGGCCTGAGCTCTAGAGCCCGCCAGCCACAACTACTGAGCCCGTGTGCCACAACTACTGAAACCTGCACGCCTAGAGCCTGTGCTCCGCAACGAGAAGCCACCGCAGTGAGAAGCCCGCGCACCGCAACGAAGCGTAGCCCCCGCTCGCCGCAACTAGAGAAAGCCCGCGTGCAGCAACGAAGACCCAATGCAGCCAGACAAATTAATTAATTAAAATAAATAAAGTTAAAATGATACTTAAAAAAATTATTCTGTTCAAGGTGCAAGAGAGACTGACAGATTTTAATGTAACTGAGTACAAAAACTTCACTGATAATCGAGGTTTCAGAGTCTACAGTGCAACTAACCGTTAGGAATGGCCACTCTGTGTTTTGGTGTCATATTAAAGGAAGAAACACACAATTATCCAAGACTAACCAAATACTCCTCCCTGCTCAAACTGCTTCTCTGTGTCAGGCTGGATTTTCTTCACGTGCTTCATCCCTAACAACTTATCACAAGAGACTGGATGAAGAAGCAGATATGAGGATCCAGCTGTCTACTTATTAAAGAGATCTGCACAAGTTATTTTTTTATAAGCAATGTTCTTTATGCTAACATGTAAGGGGTTTATTATCATCATCTTTAAATAAATAAGTTATTTTCAGATTTTCTAACACAGTCAATGTCAACATATTTTACACACGACCAAAGGTTCTCTGGGGTCCAGAGATGGAAAAGGGGCTGCACCAGTGCTTTCGGCAAAGGGTTTCCTGTCCCTATCACAGATGCCAGTCTGAGCAGAGGTTCCCAAGTGCAGTCCTCCTGACATACTGCAACCCACGTGGTTTTTTTCATGCTGCCAAAGTTGTGTTTTGAAAAGGAAGACGTACTAAAAATTTAATAGGACTCACCACACATATATGCCGTAATTTCCCTATAAAACCTATTCAATTATAAGGCAACAAAATTTGGTAACCCTGTTCCTGTGGCCTTAAAAAGCGGCAACTGTACAGGCCCCACAGTTACCCAGTTCACAGAGAACTTGCCACTGCCCAGGGCAGCTTGGACACCCTGCATCTGCAGTTGGGGAGGCCAAGCACAGACTTCCCGTAGAGGCAGGCCAGGCACCCCAGGCCCCCAACGCCAGGAAACTATCCTGCATCTCATGCCCTACTCCCCCCTTACGCCGCACTGCAGGCAAAGGCATCTCCTCCCTCCTCCAGCATGTCTACCTCTGTTCTCACATGCAGGCATCCAGCAAACTTCTAAGCTCCACCCACATCCAGAGCATCAACTCTCCCTGCTCCAGAGGGTGGTCCATGGGCTGCGTTTCCCAGCCCGACATCCGGCTCCGCTCCCACCGCCATGGGTCTTCTCAGGCCCTGACTCCAGGCAAACACAATGGCTCCAGGGAGCTAGCTGGATGCCCGAGCACCCCTATTTCTGGGCCGTGAGCTCCCCAGTACATGCCACCCGGACTGCTCTTTCCCACAATGCCCAAGGATACCATACGTGCCTGGATTGGTTATTCTGTTTAAAGCACTGTTGTGTTAAAGCTGCTTTTGAAAGCTGTCAAGAGCCTGCTTTAAGGAACCCTGCATGTCACCAGATCTCAGTGCCCCCTAAGACCTGAAGCTTTTCAATGTGATTACATCACAACTATTTTTAAGATTTAAGCTCTAAAAATAAGCACTCTTATGGCTTGGGATCCAAGGAAGGGGACACACAGTAACGTCTGGTACGTCTCCCATCTTTCCACCCATCAGACGCTCCCCACCTCCTTCGCACTTACCCCTCCCGCAGGCGGGCCCATCCACAGAGCTGGATCAGCCACAGGGAACTCAGCTCCCCTCTCCCTCATTCTTGGACACCTGTGAGTCCCAAGTCTCCTTTCCATCAGCGCTGTGACAAACCTTACTGGACTATGCCTCACTTCAGAGGAGATGGTGGGCTCCAAGGGTGGGGTGAACTGTCCTGGGCTACACAGGGGTATGAGTGAAATTGAGCCATCAGACCCCACATTCTTTTTTTAACCACCTGCTATCCCCTGCTCCCTTTCAGGCTCACAAATTACAATTCGAGTGCTCATCTTCTTGAGGAAAAAACCCATAAATCTCTTGCAATCAGGACAGCTCTATTTTTCCTCCAGGGCACATTCTGCTAACTGAGAAAATACTCCTCTCCTGGTATAAATCCTGCTTGCCCCACCTGGGGTCACACACGGTATGTGTGGAAAGTGCTGGGTATTCACTCCTGCTTCTACCTGTTCTACACACAGAGCTCCCTTCATCCTTCTTCTCCACCAGGTTAGGTGGCCATGAGGGACAGGATGGGATCCCTCAGGCCAGTGCACTCGCCATCCCCATCCCCAGGGTTGGTTATGGTTCCGGTACACCTGCTCTCCTCATGTCAGAGAAACCGGCTGTAAGATAAAAAGCAATGCATATAAAAGCAGAGCCTCCATGGCAGAGGGCTGGCCAGAGACCCTCCCTCATGTACCACTATAGGTAGAATGTTTAAACCCATTGCAGCAGTGAGGACATAGCCTGTCAGTATGTGACAAAGCACCAGCAGGAATACATGCCATAAGAGGATATCAGAAACTGCAATTGCAGAATTATACTGAATAATTTCAAAATAAGGAAATGATCTGCTTAATCTGCCAATCTGCTTAACTCACACATGTGTGAAGAGAAGAGCTCCTGACTGCTAAACAAACAAGCGCTTACAGCTACTATCCTGTTGACTGTACACGGTGGCTTGCTGGTTCCTGTCAGGGCAGCCACACAGTAATATCCCCAGAAGGCTGGCACTATCCAGTGAGAAACCATCCCCTCCAAGGCCAGAGGAGGGCGCCGTAAAGGCAACGGGGAAGTGGCAAAACTGTGGAGCTCTTTACCTGTCACCAGGCTGGCTCACAATATGCCCCATGTGAACTAGGTCACTCTAAGAGTTAGAAACAGGGCACCCAGTGTCTGTCACTCTGCCATCCAAAAATAATCTAATGATTTTCAGAAGTACAGGTGAACCCCTCGAAGTACAATTATTACAAACCTGGGATAAGATACGGCCCAGAATAAAGACAGGTGGACAGAGGAGAACGGGGATGAGGAGCCCCGAGGGAAGGGGAGAGGCAGAGAATGAGGAGGAGATGGAGAGAAGTCACAGAGGTTTGGAGAGGTGGCAGCTGAGGCAGGGGAATCCAGAACGAGGAACCGATTTCTGAAGGAACGTACCTCTCAGTTCAGCTCTTACGTGCTGAAATGCAAGCAGGCTATGGATTTCTAGTTGGAACTGATGGAGCTGCTCCCCAAGGCTGCTTGGCCCCTCCTGGAAGCCGCCCAGCCGCAGACAGAGAACTAGCAAGTGAAAGGCCAGCCCACAACAGGTGCTGGGGAGGGGCTGGGCTCCCCAAGAGCCTCCCACAGAGTGCCAGAGCCGCCCCCCCCACCCCCATTGAGGGAAGTTATCGTCACACAGAAGGAACAGGCTCCTGGCTGTGGGACTTCCGAAGCTCTCACACATGGGCGGCCAGGGGAGGGTGGTCAATTGCTGGCGACTGTAGGAGGAGCCAGGGTGAGGGCCACAATCACACTCACTCAGGCTGTGAGAGAACCAGAGCCCTTTCCAGAGCCATCACGCCCACAGCTGTGTAACATTCCCTCGAATCACTCAAGGACGCACATTCCAGCAGACAGCTGGCCGGTGGGTCAGGCACAGCTGCAATGGAGCATGGTGGGAAGAACAGGGTAGGAGGGTGGCTCACGTCTGCACATCGCCGTGGAGGACCCCCACCCACCCCCATGCGGGAAGCTGGCGCAGCAACCATCGCTGGCCTCACCCTCTGTCATGGAAGGGAGAGGGCTGATGGTCACACAAGCAGGCCAGGACCTGGACTCAGACCTCTCTGAAGACTCCATGGCTAAAATTGTAAAGCCTGACAACACCAAGTGAGGATTAAGTAGCTGGACCTCCACGCCTGTGAGAGTAAAACCACCCAGACATTTTGGGGGAAAGGGATGGCAGTTTCTTTAAAACAGCTCCATACCCACCTACCCTGTGACCTCAGCAATTTGACCCCTAGGTATTTAGCAAGAGAAATGATGATCGATGTCCACACGAAAGACTTCTACAGGAATGATCACAGCACCCCAAACTGGAGACTGCCCGGTATCTGTGGACAGGTGAGTGGACGACTATGCATATCCACGCGGGAGTCCCTCAGCAACAGGCTGATACACACAACAGAGATGAATCCCAATCACGTGGAGTGAGAGAAGCCAGAGCCCACCAAGCACATACTCTATGAGTCCATTTCTAGGAAGTTTGAGAAGAGGCAAGATTGGTCGAGAGTGGGAGAATACACCCAGTCAGGGAGGGCAGGAAATGTATGGATGGCTCCAGGGCACTTTTTGGGGTGATAAGGTTCTGTATCTCGATAAGGCTTTGAACTACACAGGTGGATACATGTGTGAAAACCGCAGCAGGAGAGGCATACACGGCAGGCACCAGCAGTACTTCCTGGCAGGGCAATGCAACCCCAGGGTTTACTGTATCCTTCTTCTCCCAAAGGCCGCTTGTAAAGCATGTCCACCCAAACAAGGACTCTGTAACTTGTGGAGTCATCTCAGAAATGTTAAGTGATGCACATACCTTTTCCCGTGGACTCCATTTCTACACAGAACAGAACAAAACAAGGCCATCCACACAATCCAACATTACAGATGACAGGCGGAAGCACTATCATGTTACTTTCAGATTCATTTTCACTTTGGAAGAGGATTCGGGCGTTAACATGGGTGTGGATGACATGCCCCACACACCACACTCACCACTGTGGGTGGCCAAGCCCTGTCTTAATAGCAAATGATCTGCCATTGAGAATCCTAGCTTCTATAGAGTGTCGCCCTCCACTACCAAAGTCCGAAAAGAAAGATGGGGCAGTGATTCTGTCATCAAGGATACCAGCTTCAACAAAGGTGCCCTGCTTTTGCAGCCTTGGTAAACAGAGGGTGTACTTCTGGTGCATTTTACAGTCTGTTAAACCTTGCAAGAAGGTAGAAAGCCAGAAAAACTAAAGCCAAGAACAGCTCTAATGGCTCAGGTGCTACTGCCAGCTCCCAATAGGCCACAGGCCCCTCGGTAGGGATAAGAACACACATCAGAGTCCTTCCCACCCACACCATGGGGCAGACCATTGGTCCAAGTAAAGCCCTGTCCCACAGCAAAAGAGACACACAATGCAAAGCAGGGAAGGAAGAGGTGTGAGACAGCTGCCTGAAGGCCACGCACCCCAATGGAAGCCAGGGAGACACAGTCACCATGACACCTGCCCCACACATCCACACAACACCCACATGGCTGGCTGTCGAGCAGCAGAAATGGGGCTCCAAGTCTGCCCCTGCCCTGCCCGTGAGACCCTGGGAGCCCAGCCTTGTTTCCTCCCAGGTAAAATGAGGAAATAGAGATGGTCTGCTTAGGCATCCAGTGACTTCCATCCCTAGTGAGCCACACCCCTAAAGTCGAGCCTCCCCAACACCTCTGCATATTCTTTCAAGATCCAGTATCCTAAAAAACAGCTAAGTCAGATCCTGTCCTATCATTTCTGCCCCCAGGGACGAGCATGGTACCTGCCACAGACAATCCAGGGAGAGTTGGCGCCTCAGAAAAAGGCACACACAAACACATTTTCAGTGAAGTATGGGGGTGGCTAATCATGAAGTTCCCACCCCACACAGGCCCAGGGCAACCAAGGGACCCAGCCCTAACCTTTCAGGTGCAGAACCTTTGGAGAAGAGGCTCATGTTTTACTCAGTTAAATGTTCCTCTACCCAAGAGGGGAAAAACAAAGCTCTTTTCACCTGTGTGTGGCCTAGACTATTTTTGAAGATCAACAATTTGTGACAGAGAGTCTCCTCTATAGGAAAGTGCAGGAGTGGAATCTATTTATCTCAGAAACAAAACAGAGAACCCAAAACAGCTTCCTCTGCCTGTCCCAGCTCCAGACCTCATCCAGCAGTCCAGACTTGGGGTAGAGGGAGGGCAGCACATGCTCATGAGCTTTGGGTTGGCCTCACAAGACCAACAGGATCAACCTCCAGCTCTGCGGGGTTTTGTTTTTCCATGAGCACATTTACGGATGCCAGAACGGAAACCAAACTATTTTAACCTCATTTATATTTTTTAACATCCATATTGAGGTATAATTTACATACCACAAAATTCATCCATTGTAAGAGTATAATTCAGTGATTTTTTAGTAAATTTAGAGTTGTGCAACCATCCCTACAATCCAATTTTAGAACACTTCCATCACCCCAAAACATTCCCTTGTGCCTGTGAACTGTTAGTCACTGCTCTCACCCACCCCCAACCCCTGCCTCAGACCACCATCTGAATGCTCTCTGTCTCTCTAAGTTTGCTTTTTTGGACACCCCCCGTAGATGAAATTATACAATACGTAGTCTCTGGGTCTGGTGTCTCCCCCTTGGCATGGTGAGTCTGAGCTTCCTCCATGTTGCAGCACAAATTGGTAACTCGCTTTTTTAAAATTGCTGATTAGTAATCCACTGCACGGATATAGCACATTTTGTTTATCCGTGGCCATCTGGATTGTTTCCACCTTTTTGCCTATTGTGAATCATGCTGCTATGGACACCCATGTACCTGTCTTTGTGTGGACACGCTTTCATTTCTCTCAGGTACATTCCTTGGACAGACTGCTGGGTCACATGGTAAGTTCATGTCTAACTTTCTAAGAAACTGACAAACCGTTTATGCCATTTTACATTCCCACCAGCAATGTATCAGGGTTCCAGTCTCTCCACGTCCTCGCCAACACTTGTTATTGTCCTTTTTTTTTTTTTTTTTAAAGAGCTTTCATTTATTTATTTGGCCGCGCTGTACGGCATGTGGGATCTTGGTTCCCTGACCAGGTATCAAACCCATGCCCTCTGCAGTGGAAGCGTGGAGTCTAAACCACTGGACCACCAGGTAAGTCCTTTGTCTGTCTTTTTTATTACAGCTACCCTTGAGACTTGTTTTATGGCCTAGCATATGGTCCACTCTGGAGAATGTTCCATGTGAACATGAGATGTATTCTGCAGTATTCTATAGATGCCCTTTAGCCAAACAGATCAACAGTGCTCTTCAAGTCTTCTAGAATCTTGCCGATTTTCTGCTTAGTTGCTCTACCAATTATTGAGAGAGGAGTACTGAAATCTCTCTCTTTTTTTTTTTTGCGGTACGTGGGCCTCTCACTGTTGTGGCCTCTCCCGTTGTGGAGCACAGGCTCCGGACACGCAGGTTCAGCGGCCATGGCTCACGGGCCCAGCCGCTCCGCAGCATGTGGGATCTTCCCGGACCGGGGCATGAACCCGTGTCCCCTGCATTGGCAGGTGGACTCTCAACCACTGCGCCACCAGGGAAGCCCCTGAAATCTCTTAACTATAATTTATGAACTGTCTACTTCTCTTAGCAATCCTATCAGTTTATACCTCAGGTATTTTGGGATTCTGTTGTTACGTACATATACATTTGTGACTGGTATATCTTCTCATGTACTGTTAAAAAATGTCCCTCTTTGGCTCTAAGAATATTTTTTTATCTTAAAGTCAATATTATCTGATATTAATACAGTCATTCTAGTTTTCTTATGGTTACTTATGGTATATCTTTCCTCACTCTTTTACTTAAGGATCTAATGGGTGTCTCTTATAGACAATATATAATTAGGGGGGCTTCCCTGGTGGCGCAGTGGTTGAGAGTCCGCCTGCCGATGCAGGGGACACGGGTTCGTGCCCCGGTCCGGGAAGATCCCACATGCCGTGGAGCAGCTGGGCCCGTGAGCCATGGCCGCTGAGCCTGCGCGTCCGGAGCCTGTGGTCTGCAACGCGAGAGGCCAAAACAGTAAGAGGCCCTAGTACCGCAAAAAAAAAAAAAAAAAAAAAAAAAAAAAAAAAAAATATATATATATATATATATATATATATATATATATATATATACACACACACACACACATATATATATATAATTAGGCTGGATCTTGCCTTTTTTATCTGCTCTGACAATCTCTGCCTTTTGATCGGGGTGTTTAGACTACTCACATTAAATGCAATTATTGATCTGGTTGGATTTACATTTATCATTTAGCTGTTTGTTTTCTACATGTCTTCCTTCTTTTTCGTTCTTCTGTTCCTCATTGACTGCTTTCTTTTGTGTTAAATATTTAATGTACCACAATTCTTCTGTTGATTTTTTTAAACGATATTTTAAAGTTATTTTCTTAATAGTTGCTCTAGGGATTACAATAAGCATTTTATTAACATCACAGTCTACTTCAGATTAACACTAACCTGATCCCGGTAAAACAGAGAAACTTTACTCCAATACAGCTCCATTTCATTCCTCCTGTTTTGTACTGTTGTTGTCCCATATATCACATGGCTATATGTGTTATAAATACAACAGATTGTTGTATGCCTTTGGTCAATTGCCAAAGAGCTATGGTTGTTTTTGTCAATTCTATCCAGTGTTATGGTTAATGCTTCATATGATGTTATGTCTTTTAACTAAGAAGAAATGAGAAAAAAGTCTCTTCTATTAGCCCACATATTTACCATTTCCAGTGCTCTTTATTTCTTCCTGTGAATGTACGTTACCAACATGTCACTTCCTTTCAGCCTGAAGAACCAGCAGGTCTGCCAGCAACAAATCCTCTCAGTGTTTGTTTATCTGAAAATCTCTTTTTGCTTTCGTTTCTGAAGGACAGTTCTGATGCACTGAGAATTCTGGGTTGACAATTTTCTTCTTTGAGTATTTTGAATGCCATTCAGTTCCCTTTTGGTTTCCATTTGAATGTCTCAGGTGAGAAGTCAGCTGTTAATTATATTAATGCTTCCCCTATATGTGATGAGTTGTTTTTCTCTTGCTACTTTCAAGATTTTCCCTTTTTCTCTGGCTTGTAACAGTTTGACTCTGATGTGTCTAGGTATAGACCTCTTTGTATTTATGCTACTTGAGTTTTGTTGAGCTTCCTGGATAAGCTTCTGCTCAAATACATGTTTGGCCACTCTTTCTTCAAATTGTTTTTCTGTCTTGCCCCCAAACATGTCTGCAACCTACAGCCACTGTCCCTCCTCACTTGCCCATCTCCAAAACTGTCACTTTAACCAACAAGGCCACGGGCAGGGCTGCTGCCCACCGCTCTAAATTGAGTGAGCCCCTTCTCACCCCTGCAGAGAAGCTGTTGGTCCTTACAGCCTGCACTGGCTAGGCAGAACTTCCCTACCAAGATAGCTGGGGAGAGGGCATGAGAGGAGCCCCAGGTCAAATGCCACGGATTCTCACCATTTTTACCCAGAGTTCAGCAGTTTCTTAAGCACAAACACTTCACAGATTGTTGTGTGCTTCTGGTCAATCTCCAGAGTGTTGAAATGGCTGATTTTGGGGGGTCAATTCTGTGCTGCTTCATAGTTGTTTTTCTGGGGAAAGGATTTGACAATTTCTCCTCATTCAATCACTGCTGGAAGCTGCCCTCCAGCCTTGATTTATTTTGAAGATAAAACACACACACATTGGGAGACTAAGTCAGAAAAAATGCCAAAGAGAGATGAAGAGGGGAACTGCAGAGAAGGAGAGAATTGATCCTACCATTTTATTGATCTCCTCATGCTCTAAATCTCCCCAATGTTGTTTAAAAAAAAAAAAAAAAAAGTTGTATCTTGGTGATTTTAATTCGCCAGCACTTCCTTAAAGAAAAAGGAAATTCTCTCTGCTAGAAGCCACCAGAAACCCCCCTCTAGCCTTCAATATGCCTAAACTGGGTCATAAGAATAGCACAGCATGAAAGAAAGAAGCAGTTTTTAAAAAGAGCCAAACAAATTCTAGAAAAATACTATACAGCAATGAAAAGAGTAACTATTCCTACATTCAACAACATAAATAAATTTCACAAACATTATGTTGAATGAAAGCAAGCAAAGGGTACAGACTATATAATTCCAATTACTTAAAGTTCAAAAACAGGAAAAACTAATCTGCGTTGTTTGAAGTCAAGAAAGTGGTTACTCGGAGGGTAGTGACAAGTGGGCATGAGGGCGCTAGTAATGTTCTAATTCTTGATTTGAGCTACAAGGATGTGCTCAGTTTGTGAAATGTACCAAGTGGCACATGTGTACTTTTCTTTATGTATGCTATACCTCAATTAAATAAAATTCTCTATATGGAGGTTCCCAAGGGATGAGCCAGACGCTCTCAACGAGGATCCAAAGACTGCCTGCTTCTAACACAGAAACCATGGCCACTCACTCCAAAAAAGATGACAGTTGTAGAATGGCTCTGGGCTGGACTTGATCCCATTACTCTGTCAACATTCACAACTGTACTTCAACAAACTAGACAGAACATTCTATGTGAGCACTCAAGGAGACACTAGCTCTACATGCGACGTCGTTCAGTGAAGCTTGAAGACTGAAGGGTAGTTGTTACCAACACTTATTTCCCTTACCACATGCCATGCACCAGGGTCAGTTCTGGGTATGCATCTGTCACCCAGAGATGCAGAGCAGAGATTATCACCCATTTTACAAATGAAGAAGCACGGGCCAGTATCATCTGCCCAAGGTCAGTCAGGGAGTGTGATCTGACCCACTCTGCCAAAGCCAGGCTCCTTCCACAATCTCACACTGCTTCAAGAATGCCCTGGGGTCTCCCCAGTCCCACAGGAGGACCCCTGCTCTGTGTGCCTGGGTTAGTCTCTGTCTCTTGCTCTCTTACATTCTTTTATGCTCCTTTAACACTTAACCTCTCCCTCACAATTCACTGGCCTGCCCTACAGGGGAGCATGGTGATTACAGGAAAAAATGTAGACCAGGAGCCCAGAGGGACCCAGTAAATCTCTGCAAATGTGGGCTCCTCCTTCTCTTCACCCACCTGTGACATTCTGAAAGGAAAGAGAAGGGAAAGCAGACCCAAACTTAAAATTTTATTTCTAGAACTTTAAAAGAGGCCTCTGGTTTTAGAACAGGGACTGCAGAAAGCAGAGACAGATAAAAAAGGCCTTTCTGGGTAGCAAGAACACAAAGCACACCACCCCAGACTAATACGCTTCCCCAGTAGGAGGAGGTTAGATTTTCCCATTTATCTCAAGGCGGTAAGAATTTTTAAAGCTGAGAAATACTGAGTCAGACAATCTCTGAAGTCCTTAGGACACCAACAGTGTGGGGCCCAAATGAATTTAACGCAAAGACTGCAGGTTGGGGTCCCTCTGTGGGGTCAGTCAACACAAGGAGGCAAAGAGCACCCAGGTTCTCCAGATCTGCACTTACTGCCCCTCACCCCACCCTGGGCAAACAGACATGGAAGGGAGTCTGCAGAGGCGGCACTGAGAGAGACAAGGGATGGACCACAGAAGAGCCACACACAGAGGGGCTGCGGGGCTTCTCAGGAGGCCATGGCCACCGGCTGCTGGCTCATGGGACATCAGGGTGTGAAGGGAGGGGTAAAGCAGGAGCTGGAGCTAGGCCTGCAATTCTCTTTACCGGGAGAAAAGAGGGTTTCTTAGTGAAGATATGGGGTGGTACACTGAGTCTTATTTCTTTCAAGCTTTTTCCTTAAAAGCTGAGGATTGGGAAAGTTACTCTTGAAGCAATCAGTATCGATGAAGGAGAAACCGAAAGAGCACATCACAGGAGTCCCGAACACAGGGGCCCCTCCTCCCTGATGCACGGCCTAGGAGGAGTGGTGATGCACGTGAGAGGGCTGTGCTCCCAACTCTGCCCCTAGCCAAGTGACCCAAGCAGGGTGTAGCATCATCCCTGGCCTCCCATGCCCCAGATCTGAAAAGCAGGGAAGCTGGACCAAATGAAAAAGTTTTCCTATAAACCAGAAGCACAGAGCTAGACAGTAGGTACAAGTTTAGTGAAGGCCTGCTGTCAAGCAGGGGAGCCAACAGAGGCTACCATTCCCCCATCCTGTGAGACCCACGCCCCATGCTACAGATGCCTGGGCCCCAGGGCCCCAAGAGGGAGGTCCCTTGGCCAAGATGGTGGGGAAGGTGCCAGGGCTAGAACCCACAGCCATCTCCATGATAGGCCACCGAAAGCTGCTTCCTGCAGGCCTGACGGCAGCTTCACCCCCACAGGCCTCCTCATGCCCAGGCCTGTCCCTGGTTCCTGGACCCTCCTGCTCACCTGTGTGTGGTTCGCATGTCCACGGGCCCATCGCCCACCTGCCCTTCGCCTCTGCCCATGGCCATCGCCTCTGCGCCTCTCAGCAACCCTTGGGCTGGGCCTGCTCCCGGCTCAGGCGTTACTCTCATGTCTCCGTCAGCGTTTAACTCTGAAGCCAACACTCCTCTCTCCATTTTTATTTTCTTGCTCTCCACATCGTCCTCTGCTGGGTCCCGGTCAAGAGCTCGTTTCTGACTCCGTGTTCGGCATGCTTCTTCAGTCATTCTGAACTTTAGGGGATGGAGAAAACATGACATTTAAACTTGGCACAACGAAGTAGCTGTCTTCTCAGACTTTTCACAATGTCAGCATGGAGTGTTTTCCTCACCATGTGACAATGGCAGAAGTAGGTACAACAAATGAAGGGCCCACAAAGCGTACCCAGGACATTTCTTCACTGCCCTGGGGAAGGCGAGGGCAGGAGCAACAGAGCATCTGGGAAGCCAAGCTATGCATCGCCCCATCCAGGGCCAGAAACCTGCAGGGACCTGGACAGGAACAATGGAAGGTGGCTGCTTATCAGAAAGAAGGGGGAAATCTCTGCACTCCAGACTCAAGAGCAAATAGAGGAAACTGTTCTAGATCTGAATTCCCTGCCTATGGGATCCTGAGCACCTACATGGGATTGGAGGTATCTGGAATCCAAGAAGGAGGGACCATGCTGTCTCAGGAGCAGGGGTCACAGCCCAACTCCAGCCCTGCACTGCACTGATGAGGGTTGACCCGTCTACTCCCGCTTCAGCGAGGGGCAGCCTTCTCACTCCCTGCTCACCTCAGGGGGGTGAGGAGTGGGGGGTCACATTTAACCCTTTGACTGCCGACGAGGCGAACTTTGAGTGGGGTGAGGCCCGGCCCATCACCATGCCGGCACCCTGTACCTGCAGCATACACATATCTTGATTGAAAGAAGAAAGAAAAGAAGAAAAAAAACAGCTGAGTCAGTTTTTGATCCCATGACATCACTGGGCTCCACATGACCCTTCCCAGGATTCAGTCTGAGACAAAGCACTTTCCAGAAAACCAGTCTGAACCGGTTCCAGACAACAAGCTGAAGTGTTGTTAACCCTCACAGAGACAGGAGGGAAGACCGCAGTGATGTCTGTTTACAGGGAGACTGCTGGCATTCCACAACCGAGTCTGGGACATGAGTACTCACTCTTAAAGGGGCCGCTCAGAGCCCAGCCTTGATGTCCCAGTGGGGCAGGACATGGGACACCATACTTCAACAGTCAGGGTCTAAAAAGCCATGCAAGAGTTCATCACAGGACAAAAAAAGAATTTAGCTGCCAGGCTCCTGAAGTACCAGTTCTCCACAGGACAGTCAATGTCCACATCTACCAACGTGGGGGCCTGGGGAGGAGCACACTGTATGAGCCCCTCAAAGAATCCCAGTTCACACCTGCAGTGAGCCTATGATGAAGACCTCCTGGCTCTGTGTCCAAGCAGGCAGGGCACCCAGCACCTCAGTTTCCTCACCAGCAAACACCCTGGGAGGCCTGTCCTGGGTATGGCCAGGCAGAACCAGTCCCAAAGCAGCCTGCCTTCTGGAGACTTGGTGGGGGTGGGGAGAGCACAGGGCATTGAAGGGGCCCCATCACTGTATGTGGGACACACTCCTGAGCTGACTCATTTGCAAGCTCCTTAAAGGAGCTGATTTCACAAATGAGCAACAGTGCAGGGCCCTGCCTTGGACTCAAACTGAAAGGAAGGAAAGTGACAGCTGCTTCGTGCTCCTGGCATAGGAGGCCGAGCGTCCGTCTGACACGTGTTAGGCCAGCGTGGCCTGGCCTGGACCCTCAGACATCTGCTCCCACGGGCAGTCCAAAAGGGTTGAATCAAGCAGGTTTCCCCGTGGCCATGTCACCCCCGCCCCTGGGGTGCTCCCCACTCCAGGCAGGGCTTGAGAAGTCTGAAGCTCAAGGGCATAGCCTATCAACTTGGCCTCCATCTGCCTCCAACCACTCCTGGCATCCCAGCCTGCACCTGCTGCCCACATCTTGCCACCTCAGCCCTCAGCCACACTCCGTCCCTCTGCCTCACCCGGATCTCCCCATCCCCTCCTTCACCTGTAGAGGTCATCTCCTCACCAACCCAGAGGGAAGCAAGGGATGCTCCCATGTCCCTCTCAGCCTAAAGTTCTAGTTTCTGTCCTTCTCCAACATGCTTTCACCACAAATGCTGTCAGCCTGCTCACTGAGTCTGTCTGTCCTGTCTCCCCATGAGCTGCAGACAAGTCACTGCCCTGAACTGAATGTCAGTCACCCTCCCCTCCTCTCCCTCACTGTGGGAGGGACGGGTCACTTTCCTTTTGGGCGCTGCCTAAACAATAGGAGCTGTTCGAACGTATGGGGAATTGCATGAGAGGAATGATTTCAGCGGCCACGTTGGATGGTGGGTACCTGTGCTCCCAGGATCAGAGAGGAGCCTATTGGGGGTAAAAGATGAAGGGAGTCCAGGACCTCAGTCAAGGAGGGCCCCCACTGGAGTCAAAGGAAATTCTGTCCCTAAGGGAGAAGCTCCCAGGCTGGCCTGGTGCCCACTGGGGGAGGGGAGGTCCGAAGTGAACAGGAAGAATGCACCCCCCAATCCTGCACTCAGAACCGCCCCCAATGCTTCCCCACTTCGCCTCTGCTCCAGCCCAGCCTGCAGGGCCCCCACCCCCAGCACAGCCTCCGGCCTTGTAAACTCCAGGCTCCAATCCATGAAGCTCATCTGAACCCCAGACCCTGCATGAAGTCCCTCCTTCCTCCCAACTGCCCACATGGATTGGGGTGGGAGGAGAGGCTGACGAGGAGGTCGCTGTGCATCAGGTCACCAGACCAGCAAGGTGGTGCCCCAGTGACCTCACTTCATTGTCACTGGTGAAGGACAAGCGGTCACAAGGTGCCAGAGTAGAGCCTCACACCCATGGGGCTGCTCCCACCAGCCCCAGAGACCATGCTAGGCCATAGTTCTGGTCGGGGTCCCCAGCACAGGACCTGGGAGACCATCTGCTTGTGTTCTGTGTGCAGTGTCAGGGCAGCTCACTCAGAAGCTGAGGGGCTGGAACTCTGCCAACCCCAGGCACGCCCTGTGCCTCTGGCAGGCTGCTGAGTGGGGGAGGGGTGCAGCAGCCTTGCCCCCTCCCCCACCACATAAAGGGTGAGCACAGCTGGAGGGGGCGGGGCCAGCCATGGGGGATGGAGCCTCAGGCTCTGACCTCCCCCTCCTTGGGTGGAGCCTCCTACACTGCGAAGGCGGTTGCCTTAGTGCCCACATGGGGCCTGCCACTGGCCAATCCCGGACACCGACACTACCAGGCAATTCCTCCTGGGGAGGGCAGGTGTTAGTAAGGAGCGGCCTCTCCCTCCTCTCAGCAGGAAGGACCAGTGCCCCAACCTAGCAAATCAGGGCTGGCGGCCACCGCCCTGCAGGCACAGAGGCAGGGACAGCAGGAAAAAAAAAAAAAGTTGTCAGGAGGAAACCAGCCTTGAGGAATGAAGTGTGACCTAGGAATGAAGCATGACCGACAATTTCTGCAAAATGCAGTGAGGAGGTGCATTAGAATACTTTCTAAAGAGCAGGTGAAGAAGTTGGATTACTGCAACTGACAAATTAGGATCTGCTTCAAAACTCCTGGTGAGGGAGAGAGGGAGGGAGAGCAGCCACCACAGGCCCGCGGAGAACTGCTGGCCCACAAAGAGCAGCCCCCTCTAATCAAGGCAGGATCCAGTGCCAGCTGCTGTCTGCAGGGAGAGGTCCCAACAGCAGCAAGCCCACCGTAAAGATGCGGCCACCAGGGCTGCAAGGCTGCCTGAGACACAGGCTGCTACATGGGGAGCAGGGCTGGAACCCAGGTGGCCTCAGCCCCTCCTCACTCTCTCCAAACATAACCTGGCTGGACAGGCAGGATGCAGCCCAAGTCTTCCTCAGGCCCAAGAAGAGCAGGCTCCAGCCATACTAGAGGCTTCACAAGCACACAGCACAGACCAGTCCCAGGATGAGTGGGCTACCAAGTCCCAGGCGGAATGCTGACACATGGCTTTGGGTTGGATGCAAATTTCAATTGCTTCTACCAAAAGATGCTTTCTTTTATTAAAATGTCACCTTCCAACTGGTCTGAGGACCTCAGGTGGAAAATCTGTTCTAAGACAACTCCAAAAGGGTGAATTGTGCTGTGGCAGGAACCACTATTTTTTTTTTTTTTGGCTGTGTTGGGTCTTCATTGCTGCACACGGGCTTTCTCTAGTTGCAGCGAGCAGGGGCTACTCGTCGTTGCGGTACATGGGCTTCTCATTGTAGTGCCTTCTCTTGTTGCAGAGCACGGGCTCTAGGAGCGCGGGCTTCAGTAGTTGCAGCATGTGGGCTCAGTAGTTGCGGCACGCGGGCTGTAGAGTGCACGGGTTTCAGTAGTTGCAGCGTGTGGGCTCAGCAGTTGTGGCGCACAGGCTGTAGGGCATGTGGGCTTCAGTAGTTGTGGCAGACGGGCTCAGCAGTTGTGGCTCGCGGGCTCTAGAGCACAGGCTCAGTAGTTGTGGCGCACGGGCTTAGATGATCCGCAGCATGTGGGATCTTCCCAGACCAGGGATCGAAGCCGTGTCCCCTGCATTGGCAGGCGGATTCTTAACTACTTCACCAGGGAAGTCCCAGGAACCAATATTTTTAAACAGGACTCAGAAAACTAACACTGACCCTGCAGAGGGGGCGGGGCGGGGGGGGTTGGTTGAGAGGGGGGATTAGATAGGCATACGTCATACAGCCATAACCCTGAGGTTATCATTAATACTCTGTACTAGGAAATGTTATTTATACCACACTGCTACAAACTAACAGCAGGAACACTACTGGTAATACTCCTGTTTCAGGCATGAGGAAAGTGAGGCTTAGGAACATATGTTTGGGAGAAGTGACAGAGCTGATGCTCTGAAAAGTAGGTGATGTGGGGTGCCTTTTCCAGAGCCCAAAGAAGGGAGTGAGCTCGATGAGGTGGCAAAAGGAGGGTGCTGAGTGTAGACTGACCTCAGGTGGAGCACAGAGGGCAGCGGGTGTGTTGGATGGAGGGGGAGTGGGATCCAAATTGTTCTAAAGGATTTGGGGACAGACTGAGGCAGGGAGGTGGCAGGAGGAACAGTCAGGGGGGTTCTGTATCTCATGGTTCAGGAATGGAAAGGGGATAGAGCAGCAGGGAGACATGACCAATGCTGGGTGTACTTTAGAGGATTTGGACAACACAACATCCCAACAGTTGGACACTAGGCGAGAGAGGGTTGCTTTGGGTTTTGTTTGTTTGTTTGTTTTGCCTGAGCAACTGGAAAAAGATGGATTTGATTTTCTGACATGGGGAAGGAGCAGATCTGGGGGAAGAATGTTGGGAGTGGGATTGTTTGGCATGCAGAGAGTCTGAGAAGTGTCTGCTGACAGGCGGACGCCTGCACACGCACACGAGATAGCCCTGAGAGACAGCCACTGTACTCAGGGCGGCATGGAAACAAGGGCCTGGGCCTGTGCAGCAACCGATGCAGTTGAGTAACGACAGGTTCCAAATGCCAGCCTCACTAGCCACTGGCCAAGCTCCACACTCTCCACAGCCCCTGGCTGACAGGCATACGTCTTTCCCTTCCAGACCAGAGACCTCACTCTGCTCTCTGCCTGAGTTACTTCCTGATGCATATCTTTGAGTGACAGTGGCAGGGATAGAGCAGCTGTGTTCTGGAAGGAAATCACACCAAAAACACCAGCTCTCGAGTTTTAAATAATGTCAAACCTCGTTAAGGCCAAGTAGAAGGGATGCAATTTAACTTGGGAAACAGAAAGTTGATCCCAACAGCCAGGCCCCACCACTAGACACTGCAGAGAACAGAGGATGGACCTCAGGGAGCAAATGGCCAGGGGAGCTTGTCACTCTCTGAGCCTCAGCTTCCCCATCCATGCCTCATAGATGTGCTATATGAAGAGGCACAGAGTAACATTAGTAAAAACTTGAATGAGAAAATCAAGTTGAAGAATGATATACCATTCACAGTTTTAAAATGCTTACAACCTGCAGAAAAAAATACTGAAAGAAAGTTCACTAAAATTGAAACTGAAAGAAATTGGACTAAAATCCACAACACTCATCTCAGAAACTTTCACTGTCTGTATTAAGCATTTCTGAATTAAATTATTTCTCTTAACAGGGACTATTTATCAGTTTCTTTGTATTCAAAGAAGACAAAGATAAAAAGGAGAGTTAGATAAAATAACACTCCCACCTACAAAGGTTGAGAATTGAAAGAACAAGTGGTATTGGGTGAGGGTGAGGGAAGAAGGCCCTGCATGGCCAGCTCCTTCAACAGGCAGAACAAAGAACCCAAGATGAACCGTGACCTTCAGTGGACTGAAAGGGGATGCCGCTGCCACTTTCCCATTTGTTGTTGGCAGCTTAACAGTCCACCTTCTATATCACTTGCTACAGCGACTCCTGGGCTCTAAGCAGTAAACTCAAACCCCGTAGCTCATCCCCACAGCCCATCTTCTACCTGGGCCAATAGCTGTCCCAAGTGGACATCAGGCCACAGCATCAGCGTGGGCTCATTCTGAGAGGGCCCACGCTGTTCCTCACTAAGGCTGCCCACAGCAACAACGCCCATACAGCTTGAGGGCTTCATCTCAATGTTAAACTCTTCCACGGCAGAAGATTTTTCCCATTCATCTCCATTTTCGGTGTGGAGCAAACAGTACAGGTTCAGAATGTGCTACTGAGTTAAACCTACATTTCTGTAAATTAGCCTCACAAAGTGTATGATTCCTGGGGTTGCCCTACAAGGCAAAATGTAGCAAGCAAGTCAACTGCTTTCATTAAAAAGTCCTGGGACTTCCCTGGTGGCGCAGTGGTTTAGAATCTGCCTGCCAATGCAGGGGACACCGGTTCGAGCCCTGGTCCGGGAAGATCCCACATGCCGTGGAGCAACTAAGCCCGTGCACCACAACTACAGAAGCCCGTGAGCCTAGAGCCTGTGCTCCGCAACGAGAAGCCACCGCAATGAGAAGCCCGCACACCACGACGAAGAGTATCCCCCACTCACTGCAACTAGAGAAAGGCCACACACAGCAATGAAGACCCAATGCAGCCAAAAACAAAAAACAAAAAAAAACCCTCCTGCATTCTGACTTTCTGGGAGGCAAGTGTACTGAGATGGAGCCTCACAGGTTGAGGCCAAGGCGGGAAGAGGAATCCAGGGGATGGTCCAGGCAGAGGAACAGCATGGGCCAAGCCATTGAGCTGGGAGTCTCAGGCAAAGGAAGGGAGGCCACAGTGAGTCCTGTGCTAAAGGTTTCCTGAAAAAGAGAACTAAGTCTTCCTCACTGATTGAAGCTGGGTTCTGAACCCTTAGTTGTCTGAAAACTTAACACACTCCAGAATACAGATGTTTTCTCTCTTGTACATCATCAGAAGGGCCCCTGGCCCAGCCGCCTGGCTAGGAGCTCCTTGGGCCTTCAAAGACCTGAACTGAGAAGATGAGGAGGACAGACTCTCCCTGCAGCAGTCCTATGACCCAGGTGGGGACGGGCCACACCCATACATGTGGGGGCAGGGGGACAGGTGCCATATACCCAGAGCCTCTGGGGGTAGAAGACCAGCCTGTCATCCCACAAGGTGGGCAAATCCAAGTCTAGTGGGTCTGGAACCCAGATCCAACACTCTTCTTTCTACCTGGCATTCTTACAAGCTGCCCACTGTGGAACGTTCCACTATACACTCTAAAGCCCGTTTGTTAATCATGTTTAAATTGTTTGTTTTCACCTGGAGAGACAAGCACATGGTAGGGCTTAAATGACACTTGCCAGTGAGGAGGAGGACAGAACAGCTGTCCTCAAACGCCTCCACGGCAGCCTCACCTCAGAAAAGTAAGACTTGCCCTGCCAGGGGCTGCGGAAGCACTCATGGGGAGGCCTGGGCAGGGAAGACCTCTGCAACCAAAAGGTACAAGCCCCCTGTCATCAATGTTCCTGGTGTATCCCCAGCTCCAGAAGAGTGCCAGCCACATAGTAGGTGCACTTCAAACATTTAACGAATGAACAAATGTAGGTTTTACAGAGAGAAGCTCAGGGACTGGGGGGTGGGGTGAGGGGTTGGTGAGCACGGGCTCGCTTTCACCACTGGGATTCTCGGATCTCAACTCAAGTTTAATGCTCCTCTGTTGTTAACAGAAATGTGGGGTCTTCCTTTACAGACAGAACACCTTACACTGACTGAGTATTTACCCAACATGGATCATCTCAGATGCAAGATGAGTGCTATCGTCAGCCTCTGTTTTACAGGTGGGGAAACTGAGGCAGGTGAAGGTCACACAGCAAGTGGGTGGGGCAGTGCTGGGAACTGAAGCCCATGCTCCTCCAGACAGTGCCCACTGAAACACCCCTGTCAACTACCTAGAGTCAGGCGTGGTTTCCAAAGGACACAGGGGGCTCCTCACAAGCAGGAAGTTTCGCTCTGGTCCAATGGGGTCCAGATGAGATATTAAATGTTTACAACTTTATTGAGTGTTATGAGTGAGACCACACCTTTTGCTGTTTGCTTTCAGAGTACAGTAAGTTCTGCTGGAGCTCAACATATGCATTCCCAAAACTTCCCAAAACACAGGGCTGGACTTCCCTGGTGGTGCAGTGGTTAAGAATCCACCTGTCAATGGAGGGGACACAGGTTCGAGCCCTGGTCTGGGAAGATCCCACATGCCGCAGAGCAACTAAGCCCATGCGCCACAACTAATGAGCCTGCGCTCTAGAACCCGCGAGCCACAGCTACTGAGCCTGCATGCTGCAACTACTGAAGTGCGCGCACCTAGAGCCCATGCTCCGCAACAAGAGAAGCCACAGCAATGAGAAGCCTGTGCACCGCAATGAAAAGTAGCCCCCGCTCGCGGCAACTAAAGAAAGCCCCTGTGCAGCGAAGACCCAATGCAGCCAAAAATAAATTAATTAATTAAAACAAACAAACAAAAACACCGGGCTTGTAGGAACAATGGGGTTAGGGCACAATACCCTAAAACTTCATCAGCGACATAAAATAAAAAGACAGGAACCTGATTTTTAAATGGCAGCACGTTAAACAGCTAAGAAATACACAAATGCCGCCTGAAGCCTTATGCCTCACCTGAGGGAAGATCTGGTGTTTGCTGTGACAGTGGATGAGATGCAGTTTCTGAGTTACTGTGACATGCTGGAAGGAGGTTGTCTGACCCCAGAAGGGGATGCATGTGGCCCAGAGGGGGCGTGATGCGCATGTGAGGCGTGTGAGGCGTGTGCATTTTCCTTTAGGGTACCAGCAGGCGCTCTTTTAGCTAGGAGCAGTTTTCCGGATTCCTATAGTACAGGAGTCTGCAAACTTTTTCTTAAAGGGACACAGTAAATATTTTCAGCTCTGCAGGTCATTCAGTCTCTGTCCTGATTACTCAAGCTCTGCAACTGTGACAGTTCATTCTCGAATGGGCACGGCTGTGTCCCAATCAAACATTATTTACCCAAACAGGCCAGCAGCCTGTGGGCCATAGCTTCCCAGTCGCTAGACCTAGCATTTCTCCTGGACAAAATCACACATAACCAAACAGTGTGCCCAATATATTAATAGTGTTGGAACAAACCTGCTTTTCCAAACAAGCCTCACAGCAGAACTGACAACAGAGAAAAATCGATTTCAAAAAAAGGACCTGAATGTGTAAATTCAATCCAAGCCCAGAATTCAAGGTTAACCCTTTTGACAAGTCAGAAGAAATTTAGTTTCAAAAAGTGTCGAGTGCAGACTGCTTACTGCAGGGTCAGTCTGTCCCACTACGTGGGTCTATTTTATACCATCCTAAAAGCCCTACACACTCTCAAGATAAATAGGTCCCTCGTAGAGGAAAATTACATGCTATAAACTCAAATGCTGCAGTGGATGAAACTTTAACCCAGTTACAGAAACAAGCAGTTCCTAAGCACACGTGCCTGAGCATCAGACAGACCAAAGCTCTAAGGAAAAGCACAGGAGCTGAGAATGACCTGATTGGGGGGTGGCGGGGGGGGGGCAGGGGGCAAGCCAGGAAGAAAAGTGTGAATCAAGCACACTAGGGCTGAGTCGCTGGAGACCTGGGGGTCCCTGGGAAGAGCCATAGGGCCAGGCTTCTCCAGGTAACCAGGAATCACCTTTGCCCTTGAGGGCTGGGGACAGGGGGGTCATCTGTGCTAGAGAAACCCTAAGAAGCGCACTCTACCTGGTTGGAGGGGTTGGGATCTGGGAGGACACAGGTTCACACCATACTGCACCCAACTGTCCCACTCCAGTGCCATCACAGCCATCCACCTTGCATCCTTAATGAACCTCGGTGCATTGTGCCTGCAACTGTAGCTCCACAGCTCAGCCCCAGCCTGGGGACACCAGGAGAGCCTCGGGGACAGCAGTTAGGCTCAGCCTCCACCTGGTCAGCACCTTGGTCCTTCAATTCTCCTGACTTTTAATGTGAACACTAGGTCTGACTGGTAGGCACATCACCTCACCCCCAGCCTTGTGGCGTCGTGTCCATCCCACACAGGAGCTCCCTGGACCTGAGGACTTGTTGCAAGTTTTCTGAGCCTTTTTCCTAGCGTTAAGAGAAGCCGACGCTGGCTCGCCAGATAAACAGCCACGTAACAAAAATAAAAGACTTGACCAACAAATTCTTCTGTCCTGCTGAAGGGGCTCACTTGCTCTTTCAAAGGCTTCTCACAAGGTGGGCAATCTCACTGCTGGCCTCCAAAGGTGGCCAGTGGTGCCTAGGCTCTGGGTAGGCTGAGGCAATGAAAAGGGAGTAAAAGGGATGAGGAACACAGGGTGCTCCAGACTTGGGAGCATCTGACCCCACTTGATGGACACCCTACTGGCAGAGGACGGACGCAGGAAAGCAGGGTGTCGGCAGACACCTCCCTGCTCCCCAAAATGCAGTACACCAGGCTAGTTGAACACCAAGCAACCTTGTGCCACACACACAAATACACACGTGTGTGTGTACCCACACTCATGCAAACACAAACACATGCGCCCACGTACACATGAACACCACACACACCCATATGTGTGCACAGTTTTCATCCCCTCCTCCCACCTCCAAACCTTCTCCAATTACCTTACAAAGGGTCTTCTCTATTCATTTATGAGCAAAAGAACAGCAGTTCTTATGGGTGATCAGCGTCCAACTACCTCAAGAAGAAGCAAAACCATTAAGTATGGAAATGAGATTAGACACAGGATCCAGGATCACCAACTTCTAAAGCCAGTGAAGGAGCCCAGAGGGCCTTGCAGAGAGCCCTGCAGGGCCTTGTGCAGATCCCTGCACGCCTCCGCCACACCAACCCACAATTCCAAGACAAATAATTTCGCACCTGGGTGGAACAGCTGAGCATTTAAAAATCACTAGCACTGCAACCATGCTCATTTCTACTTCTTTGTGCACACAGTACTTTAAGTTTCCAGAGAAGGCAAAGAACTGACTTCTGTCTACTGTTGTTTATCTGAGTGATGCCTGAACCCAGAAGGGAACTTCTGCAGCACCGAGGAGCCTGGTCAGTTACTAACGACCAGGAACACCCTTCTCCTAGTTCACAGCCCATCTGGCCCAGGATGTGGACGCCGACAGGCTCCAAATACTGATTCTGCGCCAGACGGTGACCTCCAAGGGGCCAGTGACCTGCAGGCACCACCTTTGTGGAGGGCAGGAAGAGCAGCCTGGGGGGTCCCCCGCCTTCATGGGAGCAAAGACCCAGTAAGGGCTATGAGATATGTGTGTCAATCACCATTTTGTTACAAATCAACACTGGAAAAGAAATCCACCCTGCCGGTCCAGAGGAGGAGGCTAAGGATCTAGCTTCATTTGAGCTAGGCCCCAAGAGTAGAATCTGGAGTTGTAGATAGAGATGGAAGAGAGAGAAAGAAATGGTAGCACAAAAGGTGAAGTGGCAGAAATACACAGACGCGTGAAAACCCATCTCCAAAGTAAGTAGATGAAACCAAATAAAAGGAAATCAAAACTTTTAACAACTTTTTAAAATGGAATGAGGTTGCTTAAAAGGAAAAAACAGGGCTTCCCTGGTGGCGCAGTGGTTGAGAGTCCGCCTGCCGATGCAGGGGACGCGGGTTCGTGCCCCTGTCCGGGAGGATCCCACATGCCGCGGAGCGGCTGGGCCCGTGAGCCATGGCCGCTGGGCCTGCGCGTCCGGAGCCTGTGCTCCGCAACGGGAGAGGCCACAACAGTGAGAGGCCCGCGTAATGCAAAAAAAAAAAAAAAAAAAAAGGAAAAAACATTCCCCCATTACAGTGAGGCCACTTATATTCAGTGTAAGAGGCTAAACAGTGATGATCCATCGGGCCTCCCACAGACTTCTCTGACTCTGGGTGCCCTGCAGGAGTGCAGGGACTGGGGGTGGGGTAGGGGCCCTGACCGGCCCGCCATCAGCCTGTGAGAGTGCGGAGAGCTGGAACCTTTAATTAGGTCCTGAAGGACAGAGGAGGGGAGTGCTGAGACCTGTGAAATGGCACAGAGCATGCTCCAAAAAGACACATGCACGCACACAACTTAAATGAAGTGCCTCCAGTCACTCCATCAAACAAATCAATCTGAGCACTGGCGCTCTCCGCAGGGAGCTCTCTGCCCTCAGCCCCCAGAGGTCCGCTCTACCTAACCCTTCAGGGAAGAGGCACCATTTGCAAATGCAGCGCTCAGCTCAGACACAGAAGTCAAAGGGGAAGGTTAAGTTCAGGAGCATCTCGACCTCCTCCTAACAGGGCACTTCTATCATGCCAGGTGTGCCCAAACACCACACTCCATCTGAAATGCTAATGACCCATCTATAAGGCTATCACCACCCAGAGGAGTCATGCAAGATAAAGTCAGACCAAGTCAGCCATCCTATCAAAGTCACCTTCAGTCCTTGGTTCAAGAACCACCCAGATATGTAGGCATATAGATTGTTAAGACTGAAAAGAGTAAAAAAAATAAATAAAAATTTAAAAACCACACACACAGAACCTCAGGCTTTCACATTTACAAATAAACACACATTTACAATCTGATTATTTTTTTAAGGTGGAGGACATGTAAATACAGCCTCTGAAATAATGCTTTTTTGGGATATGTTTAATAAAATTAACCTAGAAAGCAGAAACTTTAATGTACTCAAGTAGTAACCACCCAACATTTTAAAAATAAAGCCTGAATGGTCTTCAGATTCCTAAAGGAAAATCCCAGGTAGACGTGCACTGTGGAGAAAGACGCTTGGAAGCACCTCACCCCAGTACTGCTTGTGGGAACAGAGCAGGTTTTGGGACAAGTCATCTCCAGAAAGATCAGTGGTCACTGCCTTCAATGAGGCTCATGCCACAGTAACAGCCAGCCCTCTGGTAGCATGCCCAGCCACTCAAACTCACCTGGGGACATGCAGGGCCTGGCCTGGAACAGCCAAGTCCCCTGACCTCAACAACCATCCTCCCTCCCTGGAGTCATGGGGGAGGGGCAGCTAAAGAAAGCACAGATCCTGTTGGGGAAGATGGTGTACGTAGGAAGTATGTTTTTATCTTCCCCCAGACATAGACAAATCTCCTAAAAACTTCTGAAAACAGGGAACACCACTAACCAGACAGGCCACACAGATTCCACTGAGCTCTGTCTACCCCTCAGCCTCATGCCTTGGCCTCTGAGTGTCCCTTCCCAGGGACATGAGATGAAAGCCTGTCTATACCTTCTAGTCAAAGCACACAGTAGGACAAAGTACACCTAAACTGATCACGTTTTAAGAGTGGGGGAGAGAGACGGGTAGCGAGTGTTTTTACAACTGCTGATAGCACCCCCAGGCTCACCCCCACATGAGGACTTGGATTTTGTGTTTACACTCTCAGAAGTGCTCAGTAAGCATCCAACACTGCCCACCTGGAAGTGACCCCAAATGGGCATCTGAGCCTCTGACAGTGGGGGCCTGTGCCTGAAGTCCAACCCCTGCAGCCCTGGAGAAACAAATGGTGCCAGAGAACGTGACACAGAAATAAAGGTGCGGGCTTCCCTGGTGGCGCAGTGGTTGAGAGTCCGCCTGCCGATGCGGGGGACACGGGTTCGTGCCCCGATCCCGGAAGATCCCACATGCCGCGGAGCGGCTGGGCCCGCGAGCCATGGCCGCGGAGCCTGTGTGTCCGGAGCCTGTGCTCCGCAACGGGAGAGGCCGCAACAGTGAGAGGCCCGCGTACAGCAAAAAAAAAAAAAAAAAAAAAAAAAAAAGAAATAAAGGTGCCACCTGTGAGGGGAATCTGAAAAATATGAAATGTCCACAGGGAAATGGTGACCAGGAGTCCTCTGGTGTAGGACGTCACTGTGAGGGATGTCTGGCTGAGTTTCCCTCCCATGGGAAAGGACCAGTCCTCTGTCCCTCCCAGCTGCCTCCCAGGCTGAGCCTCCTCGGCCCACAAAGGGTTACGCCTGCCATTTCCATGCCACCTGCAATGTGCCAATCGGGTGTCACATCAAAAATGGGAGGCCTTAACCCTTCCAGGGCTGACTCCCTCAGGGCCTGGCCAAGAACGCAGCCCTGACCACCAACTTCATTGAGCTGGAAATGGCAGGAGGTTTTACACAGAAAATTCCAGGAAGGGCCAGAAGAGCCTTCTCCAGTCTTGGGAGGAAATGTGAGTGGAAAGTGGGAGAACCAAATGTGCATCTTTCATCATTTTCAACAGGACACCCAGCAATGTGGTGACGCCACTGCCTGGAAGCGCTGCCTGGGCTCCTTTGTCAGCTCCTCCCTGCACACATCCTGCGGCAGCAGGGCCGGAGGCCGCCCCAAAAGGCTCAGAGCCAGCAGGGAAACCTATGTCTAGGACTAAATAAGTTTCTGGTCTCCATGAAGCCCATGGGCCTAAGAAACAGTTTCTACTGGTGCACAGTTCTTGCAGCACTTCCTGCACAGCTGTGAGAGCTGGAACAGAACTCCTGCTTCTCTCCTCACCCTGTAAGTGGAAGCCTTCCCCTTGGGCAGGGGGTTGTTCTGGGTACAGATACCTACAACAACCTCCAGGAAATAGCCAAGCTGACCTAGAGCATATTACATTAATGGTCATTTTGTAAAACATGCTACTCAAGGTAAAAGCAAGGCCTCACCCCAGCCAAGGCCCTGCCGGCCTCTCTGACCTGTCTACTGCCGTCCCCCACACGTCCCCCCTACCCCTCGACCCTATTCTCTCAGCTCCAGCCACTCTGACATCCCAGCTGCTCCTCTGAAAACCAAGTTTACTCCCACCTCAGAGCTTTTGTACTTCCTGCTCCCCCTACCTGGAAGGTCCTCCCCCAGGTCTCTGTATACCACTCTCTTCTTCAGCCAAAACAGCCAAGTTACACGTATCTCCCCTCCATGTATGCACTTCAGTGGGTCTCTACCCCTTTCCCATTTCATCACCACTTGACATTCTATTTACTCATCTCTCCGTTTACGTGTTTGTCCCTCCCACCCCATCCCCCACAAGAACAGAGACTATCTCTTTGTTCAGTGCTACCGTCCCAGGGCCCAGGACAGAACAGGTGTTCAATATGTATTTGTTAAACAGATGAGAAAAAGTACTTTCAGAACTTCCAGCTATGGCACTCCCCTTCCTGGTTACATAAGCCAAAAAGTCTTCATATCAATAGAAAATATAATGATCAAAAACAAACAAAACCCTTACTTCCTACCATATATGAAAATCAACTCAAAATGGGTCAAAGACCTAAATATTAAAAGCTAAACCTACGAAACTTTTAGAAGAAGAGTATGTAAGCGTAAATCATGACCTTCGATTTGGCAAGAGATTCTTAGATATGACACCAAAAGCTCAATATCAACAAAAGAAAAAAGATAAATTAGACTTCATCAAAACTAAATTCTTTTGTGCAAAACAGAGTGAAAAGATCAACAGAGCGGGAAAAACATTAGAAATCATATCTCTAATAAGGGTCTGGTGTAAGAATATATAAAGAACTCTTAAAACTTAGCAACAAATCCAATTCAACAAAACAGGCAGAAGACTTGAAAAGACATTTCTCCAAAGACAGACAAATGGCCAATAAGCACATGAAAAGATGTTCAGCATCATTAGTCATTAGGGAAATGCAAATCAAAACCACAATGAGACACCACCTCTCATCCACCAGGATGACTATTTAAAAAAAAAAAAAAAAGGAAAATAAGCATTGTTGAGGATGTGGAGAAACTGGAACCACCACATATTGCTGGTGGGAATGTAAAACGGTAAAATGGTGCAGTAATGTGAGAAACAGTCTGGCAGTTCCTCAAAAAGTTAAATACAGAATTACCATATGACCCAACAATTCTACTTCTAGATATATACCCAAGAGATGTGCATTTATTCAAACAAAAACTTATACATAAATGTTAAAAAGCAGCACTATTCACAACAGCCAACAAGTAAGAACAACCCAAATGTTCATCAATGGGTGAATGGATAAACAAAACGTCATATATCCATACAATGAAATATTTTTCAGCCATAAAAAGGAATAGGGCATGGGGAGGGGGAAGGGTAAGCTGTGACAAAGCGAAAGAGAGGCATGGACATATATACACTACCAAACGTGGGGTAGATAGATGGTGGGAAGCAGCCGCATGGCACAGGGAGATCAGCTCGGTGCTTTGTGACCGCCTGGAGGGGTGGGATGGGGAGGGTGGGAGGGAGACGCAAGAGGGAGGAGATATGGGGATATATGTATATGTATAACTGATTCACTTTGTTATAAAGCAGAAACTAATAAAAAAAAAATAATAATAAAATAAAATAAAAAAAAAAAAAAAAAAAAAAGGAATAGGGCTTCCCTGATGGCGCCATGGTTAAGAATCTGCCTGCCAATACTGGGGACATGAGTTCGAGCCCCGGTCCCGGAAGATCCCACATGCCATGGAGCAACTAAGCCCGTGTGCTGTAACTACTGAGCCTGTGCTCTAGAGCCCGCGAGCCACAATTACTGAGCCTGCATGACACAACTACTGAAGCCCACGTGCCTAGAGCCCGTGCTTCGCAACAAGAGAAGCCACCGCAATGAGAAGTCCATGCACCCCAACGAAGAGTAGCCCCCACTCGCCGCAACTAGAGAAAGCCCACGCGCAGCAACGAAGACCCAACACAGCCCAAAATAAATAAATTAAATAAATAAATTTATTTTTAAAAAGGAATAAATTTCTGATTCATGTCACAATGCAGATGAACTATGAAAACACGCTAAGTGAGACAGGCCAGACACAGAAGGCCATATAGTATATGATTCCATTTATCTGAGATGCCCAGAGCCACATGAATCTATAGAGACAGAAAGTATCGATAGATTAATGGTTGCTAGGGACTGGGGTGGGGCACAGAGGTAGGGGAGTGCAGGAGTACAGGCTAACACGTACAAATTTCACTTTGGGGTGATGAAAATGTTCTAGAACTAGAGGTGATGGCTGCACAATATTGTGACTGTAGTAAATGCCAATGTACACTTTAAAATGTTTTAAATGGTGAATTTTATGTGAATTTTACTTTATTACTTTTTAAGGCAGGAAAACAAAAACCAAAATAATCTTAACCTCAAGGGCCACAACCCCTCTATGGCTGCTAAACTACTAAAACGCAAAAGCAGGTTTACTCTGACCCCCAAGAGCACCGAATAGGGTCCTCAAGGAAAGACTCCTTTGTGTAACAAGATCCCAAACAATCGAAGAGCCATTGTCCACTGGGATGCAGTCCTTCCATGAGCAACAACCGTCAGCTTCTCACAGCAACCAAGGGGGCCACAGCAAGCCCACGGTACAGATGGGAGTGTGACCACGTGGGACACAAATGGGACAATTTACCAACAGGGAGCCAACTTGGAGAGAGGGCAAGACCTCTGATGGCTGGGGTCACACAGGCCACCACTGCAGATCCGGATTCAAGTCAGGTCTGTCACAGGCTTCACACTGGGATTGTGCCAGACGCCTCGGTCTCATAGACATTTCACTCACGCATTCAACCAAACACCTGCTTAGTTTCTACCAGGGAGCAGGGGCTAACTGGGCCCCAGGGACACCCTTGGGGTTTCAACAAAAGGCCTCCCATCCATAGCAGCATAGCCCCAGTAGGCCACTGCGGGGACACACACAGATGTGTGGGGTAGGCAGTGGACAGAGTAGGCTGAGACATGGGGCTGAGGCCCCTCGCACACTGGGAGTTGCAATAATCCCTAGATCACACATAAGGATCAAATCTGCAAAGCAGTGCTTTTTATAAGACAAAGTCATACTGGAGACCAGCTAACTACCTATTTTATCCAGTCTTAATTGGCTATGGCTGCTTTGGACAGACCACACCAATAGAGAGGTGAGATTGATTTCTAATGAATAATATATTGATTTATGTCAGAAAACAACATATGGGACATTACAGCATCAGGGTGTTGATGCGCTGTGGTGATAAAATGCACTCTGGGTACTGGGGGAGGTGGGCGGAGTGCTCCCAGAACGGAAGGTGCCATCAGCATCACACTACATTAGGTCAAAACCAGAATGCCTGGTTCATCTCTGCACACCTCAGCTTCCTCACCTGTAAAATGAGAACAGCGCCCACTTTATCACTAAGGTTCTTCAAGGGCTCCATGAAGGTACTGTAAGTGTTATTACAGAAAATGAGAATGCTGTTAACAAGAGGCTGTCCCGCTTGACAGGCTACTGGTCACAGCCCCTCACAGCAATTCCAGAATCTCTGCTGAAGGTTTTCTGCTTGAATTTTAACCACAAGCGGCCACCATCCTCACTTTTGTAAATGAGTGTTTCCCCTGCCCCGGGTGACATGAATCATAAAGCTCCCTGAGGGAATGCCTGGGTCAAACCCCATCTTCCAAACTTTTCATTACGGAAAATTGCAAACATACCCAAAGAAGCAGCAAGAACAGCACAATTAACTGCTCATGCCCACCACCCAGCTTCCATGGTTGTCAGACGACCACCTTGGTCTTTCACACGCCTCACACCCACTAGCCTCTAAGAAGCAAATGCCATACAACATGCATTTATGAACAGTTCAGTGTTTATCACTACAAGGACACAAAACCACAATCCCATGATCACACCATCAACAATTAAACAATCATTCCTCAATCTTTGTTGAAGTCACGCTTGGCTGAAACCTATAGGTTCCCCTGCCGCTTTCTTTTCAATCATATGTTGAAGAAATCAGGCCATTTGTCCTGTTTCCCACAATTGGGTTTTGCCAGTTGGCATCCCTGTGGTATAATGTAACACAACCCCAATATCCCAAAACTAGATTTTGAGGTCCAACCAAGCACACATCCCCCGGAAGCATGTGCACCCTTCCTTGGGGACTGGAAGCCACTGCGGTCCACTGTCTAAACCCACCATTTCATCAGATGCCTGCAAACGTATGAATTTATAATTCCATCGTTTCATATTAATTAGCCAGAATGTTAATAGCTACATGATCCATTAGCCACATGTGGCTATTTAAAAAGATTTAAATCAAATAAAATTAAAACTTGACTTCCTCAATCACGATATTCCAGGTACCACACTGGACAGTGCGAGTAAAGGATTCTGGAAAATTCTGGCAGCACTGATCTATCTTCGAAGGAAACTAGCTCTTACCCACTTTTTTGTTCCTTGCAAACACAGTCCATAGAGTAGAGGCAGGATAAATGCTTGCTTCTTTCCTTATACCTACCAATTTTCAAAATGAGTTGATTCCCTAACACCTTCTGAAGGGCACCAGTGAGTTTCTTCCTCTCCTTTGAGCACCAATAGGAACCCTGGATTTTTTAATACATTTGATGCTCCAACTCAGGGACTAATTCTCATTCCCATTTACCTGCCCCACCCTTGGTGGGGTGGAGGGGGGGATTCCTTCTGACACAACCCTGGTACCATCTTATACAACTGGGACATTCCCAATGCAGATTTAGAATTAAAACATTTTCACTTAAGTATTTTGATCTTTTATTTGCATATGTCTTTCATCTTAAAAATTTTGGTTCTTTTTTTTTTTTTTTTTTTTTTGCAGGGGGGGCGGGTCATAGTTCCCTAACCAAGGATCAAACCCAGGGCCCCAGCAGTGGAAGCGTGGAGTCCTAACCACTGGACCACCAAGGAATTCCCAATTTTGGTTCTTAAAGACATCAATTACTTGTTTTCTCTTACAATATATAACAGTAAGACTATGGGCATTGTTGACCTGAAACCAAAAATATGATTCCTAAAAACAGTTAAAGATTTTTTTTCTAATTTTTGCCTTTATGGCATATCTCGTATCTTACAATCAAACTACTATGATTTAGGGAATTCCCTGGTGGTCCAGTGGTTAGGACTCTGCAATCTCACTGCCGAGGGCCTGGGTTCGATCCCTGGTCGAGGAACTAAGATCCTGCATGCCACATGGCATGGCCCCCCAAAAAAAGGAAAAATTAAAAAAAAATAAAATATAAGGCTTCCCTGGTGGCGCAGTGCTTAAGAATCCGCCTGCCAATGCAGGGTACAAGGGTTCAAGGCCCTGGTCCAGGAAGAACCCACGTGCCACGGAGCAACTAAGCCCGTGTGCCACAACTACTGAACCTGTGCTCTAGAGCCCACGTGCCACAACTACTGAGCCCGCATGCCACAACTACTGACCCCACATGCCACAACTACTGAAGCCTTTGTGCCTAGAGCCTGTGCTCCGCAACAAGAGAAGCCACTGCAATGAGAAGCCCACGCACCTCAACGAAGAGTAGCCCCTACTCGCCACAACTAGAGAAAGCCACAACTCGCCACAACCAGAGAAAGCCTGCGCACAGTAACGAAGACCCAACACAGCCAAAAATAAATTAAATAAAATTTTTTTAAATAGTAAAATAAAATATAAACAAATACACATGTCTATATCCCACCCCCACCGTTCCTTATGAGGGATAAAAGTGAGTGCAGTACATCTCTTTATCCTTCACCTTATAATTTTTTCTACTCATTTCACCCTAGAAATCCCATCACCATGACAAGAAGGCACCCCTCCTTCCTCTGCTCAGGGGCTCGGCTCCACCCCACTAGCGATCCAGCCCCATCAGTCCCAGCCCCAAATGACAAACATCTAAGTTATTTCCAGTTTTATACTTCAGAATGTTGTAATGAACAGTCTTGTCACAATCCTTATTTTTGACAGTCTATCTCTGGCATACATTTCTAGAAGTGGACTTGCTGGAGCAAAGTGGTAAGCAAATCCCCCTCCGAGGAGTTGTGAACCTCCAAAAGCAACATATGGTGCTGCGTGACTCCCACCAAGAGAATGGTGTACACCTTTCAGGACAAAGGGTCAGAAATATCTTAGGGAAGCTCCAAAGAGCATTATTCTTAGTATCAGAAAAGACTGAGTATCTTTTATGCCTTGGCTAAGGGTCATCTGCATTTGCTTTTCCTGTTTGTTTTTCTGTAAGTCACACCCATTTTTGATCTTAACACCAAGCACAAGGCCAGTCTCTCAGCATGTGAGCAGTATATGTAGCTGCTGAACGAACAGGACCCGACCCGACAAGCAAAATTCAAGGGTGGACACCAATTCCATTAGCCCAAGCAGGCAGCCTGACCCTCAGTATTCACACCGACAGCCACATACACTGTGGGGGCATCGTGTGGGAGCTGTGTATGCACCTCAAGACTCCCCAGGACCCAGCCCTCCTCCTGCCTTGCTCTTCCTCTGTGCCCGGAGTCCTGGGCAGCAGGAATGGGGAGGCCTCAGCTGACTTTAGGCCATGGTTCAACTGAAAGTGGAACAATCAATCAATCTGCTGAGCTGACTTACACCCACGACAAAAAGTACACAAGCTGACATATTTATACATCTCTTAAAAATAACTGCTCAGGGAATTTCCTGGTGGTCCAGGGGTTAGGACTCTGTGCTCTCACTGCCAAGAGCCCAGGTTCGACCCCTAGTCAGGGAACTGAGATCCCACACCGCAGCCAAAAAAGAAAAAAATAGGGTGTTTTTGCCTGTTTGACATCGACCACCATCTGCCACAACCATTCACAGACCATCCTTTCCCGTCAAGCCCCTTCACTCACCGGGTACAGAGAGGCAGGGCCAGAGGGAACACCTGAGGGGGCTTCCAGAAATTCCCTCCGTAATCACCAAACTAACTGCTTTGTAATGCTCTGGCTGTGTCTTCCTTGTTGACCCTGTGATAGGAAAGGAGCAGTTTTCTTTTATTCATTCATTCACTCAGCAAGTACTTACTGCTCGGACTATGTACTTCCTAGTTAACAAAGGGCCCGGCAGAGGTGGGGTCACCCAGCCGAGGACCTCAGAGAACCCTAAGCCAGCCCGCTGCCTTCAGACAATGCCCTGGGCTATAGGACAAGGGGTGATCACTCACCCCTCTGGGCTGCAGATAAGACCTTGTCGAGACATAAAGTACCATGATTTTCCAACACTAATGTCCAAAGAGAGCCTGTTCACAACCAAGCGCCAAACCCACTTTCTAGGTGGCTGGCTCACTGCATGCTGCCACCAGCACCAGGTAACGAGCACTGTCAACACTGATGATCCTCAACTAGCCTAGGAAACCGGCATAGAGTTTGAGTCATTTTTTGTCTCCAGAGAGCTCTGGGGGCCTGGGGCGGGGCTGGGGGGGATGTAAAATGGTGCAGCCACAATAACAACAGTCTGGCAGTTCCTCAGAATATCAAAGACTCATGACCCAACAATTCCACTCCTAGGTATATATCCAAAGGAAGTGAAAACAAGTCCACATAAATTTGTGTACATAAATGTTCATAGCACTATTCATAATTACCGAAAGGTGGGAATAGCCCAAATCTATCCCAGATGAATGGACAAACAAAATGTGGTCTATCCATTCGATGGAATATACTCAGCCACAAAAATGGATGAAGCACTGATTCATGCTACAGAGTGGATGAACCCTGAAAACTTGCTGAGTATGAGAAGTTAGACACACAAGGTCACAGATATTATGTGATTCCATTGATATGAAATGTCCAGAACAGGCAAATCCATAGAGATAGAAAGTAGATTAGTGGTTGCCAGGGGCTGAGGAAGGGAGATTGGAGAGGGACTGCTAATGGGTGTGGGGTTTCTTTTGAAGGTGATGAAAGTGTTCTGGAACTAGATAGACGTGATATTTGTACAATTCCTGAATATACAAAAACATCACTAAACTGTATACTATAAATCGGTGAATTATATGGTATGCAAATTATCTCAATTTTTAAAAAAAGGTTTTTTTTAATACCAGTAAAGTTTGTTTTTGCTGGGTAAACATTCTGGAAATGTTTTCCTGACACCAGGATTACCTGACCACGCCCATACTATCATCTTGCTATATGCAGATAAGAGCTGAAACCTCACAAACCGACCCCCAACCCTTGTCACATACCTTGCTCAGCCCAGCAGACAGTTCTTACCCTGTGCAGCTGTGACACTGTTTAAAGGGCATACACCCCTTGGAAAGTCACCAGCCAGCTGGCCTATAAGAGGAAGCAGCTAACCAACCCAGGATGTCTCCAAGCTATCTCCGTGTTCTAAGACGTCCCTCAGTCCTACGTTCTTCTCCAGGTAGGCAGCCTTGGCCCAAAACATCACTGGCCTGATAGTAATAGACAAAATCCCACCTGGGTTTTGGGCTCTGTCCTGCTGGGTCCCGAAAGCCCTGGACAGAGTCTCCACCTGAGAGCCCTAAGCAGTAGGGGATGGCTCAGTTTCCCCACAGGCACGGGGTGCGGTAAGGGCAATGAGCTCCAAGCACTGGTGGTTAAGGATAAATTCTAACGGTTTCTGTCAGCATTGGGAAATCACAGGAATGGCCAGAGGGCAAAGGTCACTTGGCCAGGATTATCCTCTGCCCCTGATGCTCACAGAGGACAGTTCATCCTACTTGGGCCTGGCCTTTTCAAACGAGTGACCCCTGAGATGCAACAGGAGGCCATCCTGGAGGAGGCAGGGCCTAGGCAGCCCTGTGGAGATGGCCCACTGTGCAGTGCCAGAGGTACCTGTCTTCCTCCTTCTCCTCTAGGAGGCGGCCATCAGCTCCTAAAGCAGTGCTCTGTTTCAAATGTCCAAGGACCTGAATAAGGCCTATTGGCTAAGTCAGTGCCTCCATTCCACAGATACTAGATATTACACACTCACCTGGCTTCTGGGCATGGGACGGTGGTCCTACCAGCTGGCCATGGTGCGAGCTATGTCAAAAGGCAATTTCCGTCAACGTGCTGGCCAACCTAAAGCAAAGAACAGAGGAAGAAACACTGAGCTTCCAAGGAAAATTTCTGGAATGTACAGTTTTAAATGTCTCCAATCCCTGGAATTAGGAGATTCTAGATTTCAGCCAGAGCTCTGTGTCTGCTACCTTCCAAGGGAGGGCAAGCTGAGGAAATCAGTTTCTATCAGTCTCTGATGTATGACCCAATAAGGTACACTAACCAATAAATACTAACATCTCAAACAGTACAGATCTCATCTCTAGCAATATGGATGGAGACAAGAGGTGGTACACAACCACAAGCCAACATACTGAACACACAGAAAACAGTTCAAGGTTTTGATGATAATGGTAATGACATTAACAGCAGAAATAGAAATACTAGCATTTAATAGATGTTTAGTAGTGAGTTCCAGGTACTATGCTAAAATTCAGTATCTCTTTGAGTCCCCAGGACAACCTTAGGGATAAGTTACACAATCACCCTCATTTTACACATAAGGGATCTGACATGTCTGGTATTCAGGAACTTGCCCAGGGCCACCCAGGTCTCCCTCTCCAGAGGTGACCTCTCCCCTGCCCAACAGAGACCCCAAGGAAACCATCCACCATTACAGGCAGTGCAGAGTTTGTCCTCAAGAAGCTGAGAGCATGAGGTGCCCAGGGACGGACAAACTTCATCTCCCACATGGAGGCGGCTTCACTGCCATAGGGCAACTATAAGTTTCACCCAGGGATCAACTCCAAAGGTCTTACACTGCCCAGGAAGAAAGAGGCTGCCTGTTTTACAGATAGGAAAACTAAGGCTCAAGAATGTTTAGGAACTCGCCCAAGGTCCCAGAGACAGCATGGCCCCAGAACTTCCTCTCCTTTGTGACATGAGATGTCCAGGGCTCTGGGCACAGAGATGGAACCCAGTGAACCAGCCAAATCTCAGACTCCCAGGCAGTTGCCAGTTGTAGCTTGCCAAATATTGTCAATATCACCTCTTTTGTCATTCTTTGCACCCACATGACTACCAGGAGCTTGCTCTGATATGAAAACTTTATTTTTAAGCTGGGTTCACAGCAATTCACACAGCTCATGGATGGCGAGAAACACTCCCACAGGAGAACTTGCAAAATAAGCAAATATCAGTGAACTCTATGGAAAGACCTTTGGGAACCAAGGAGCACACAGCATCCTCCTCAGTGAGGGCCAGGGCTGCTACAGCCACCACCAGGGCTAGCTCCTAGGGAGAGGGGCCCTTTCTGCCACTCTTTTTGGCCCCATTCAGGCTGGGAAATGCAGTAGATGCCATGAATCTTAGTTCTCTCTCTCTCTCTCTTTTTCTTAATATTTACTTAGTCAGTAAGGCTGCGCCGGGTCTCAGTTACAGCACATGGGATCTTCGTTGCAGCACGTTTAGCTGCGGCATGTGGGCTCTTAGTTGCAGCATGCATGTCGGATCTAATTCCCCGACCAGGGATCGAACCCAGGCCCCCTGCATTGGGAGCGCAGAGTCTTACCCACTGGACCACCAGGGAAGTTGCAATCCGAGTTCTTTTACCTCCCAAGCCAAGGCCTCTCTCTGCCATGGAGGGGGAAGCCTCAGAAGGTAGGGGTCCTGGGCTTTTCCAAGTGCCTACTCTCTTCAGGATCAAGGTCAATATACAGAAGTCAGTGGTATTTCCACACAATGGTAACAAACAACCAAAACTCAAAGCTCTTAAAAAAAATCAATTAATACTACCATAAACGTGAAATACTTAAGGATAAATCTGATTTTTTTTAAATGTGCAAGACCCATAAGCTGAAACTACAGTAAGATGTCGCTAAGAGAAATGAAAGAAACCTAAATAAACAGAGAGAGATATGACTTTTCCATGGGTCAGAAGGTGTCAGTTCTCCCCTAAATTGATTCATAGATTCAAAGCCCCAATCAAAAATTGCCAGCATGGGACTTCCCTGGTGGCGCAGTGGTTAAGACTCTGTCTGACAATGCAGGGGACACGGGTTCAAGCCCTAGTCCTGGAAGATCCCACATGCCGCAGAGCAACTAAGCCTGTGTGCCACAACAACTGAGCCTGTGCTCTAGAGCCACGAGCCACAACTGCTGAGCCCACGTGCCACAAATACTGAAGCCCGTGCTCCACAACAAGAGAAGCCACCACAATGAGAAGCCTGCGCACCACAACAAAGAGTAGCCCCCGCTCGCCGCAACTAGAGAAAGCCCGTGTGCAGCGATGATGACCCAACGCAGCCCAAAATTAAATAAATAAATAAATTTATTTATTAAGGAAAAAAACTGCCGGCATGTTTTGCCGGAAAAAACAGGCTGATTCCAAAATTTATATGGAAATGCAAAGAACCTAGACTAGTGAAATACTGAAAAAGAAAAACAAATTTGGAAGACTTACCTAACCTGATTTCAAGACATACTATATGTAAAGTTACAGTAGCCAAGAGAGTATGATATGAATGTAAAGACAGACAAGTAGACAGACGGAACAGAATACACCCATGCACATGTGGACAAATGATTTTCAACAAAGATCCAAGTACCCTAACTCCGTGAGACCACAAGACACACTGGACATTTTCCTGAAGGGTTAACCTGCGAGGAAGGTGACCTTAATCTGTTATCATAATGCATCCAGTGCATCATGGGGCAGTATGCAACATACAAGAAGTTTTAAGGTCACCTCAGACTTTCACCCTCCACCACAGCTTTCCCCACCTCAGCTCATGGTACATTCAGTCTTTCAAGATGCTCAGATTAAAATCTGGAGCTTCTCTGGTGGCGCAGTGGTTGAGAGTCCGCCTGCCGATGCAGGGGATGCGGGTTCGTGCCCCGGTCCGGGAAGATCCCACATGCCGTGGAGCGGCTGGGCCCGTGAGCCATGGCCGCTGAGCCTGCGTGTCCGGAGTCCGTGCTCCGCAACGGGAGAGGCCACAACAGTGAGAGGCCCGCGTACCGCCAAAAAAAAAAAAAAAAAATCTGGAGTTGCCTTTTTTTTTTTTTTTTTTCTATTTTGTGTGCGCCATGAGGCATGCGGGATCTTAGTTCCCCGATCAGGGATCAAACCTGTGTCCCCTGCATTGGGAGCGAGAAGTCTTAACCACTGGACCACCCGAAATTCCCTTTTTTTTTTTGGCTGCAGTTGCCTTCTTGATAGGACTACCCATCATCCAGTCTACCAGGAAATCCTATTGATTTTGCCGTCAAACACATCTGGGGTCCCACCACTTCTCACACCTCCACTTGCCACACTATCCTCCCTTAATACGACGGAGGTCTGCAAACTGGACCCCCTGCTTTCATTCTTCAGCTCGAAACCTTCCAAAGGCCCTGCAATTGCTCAGAGAGAAGCCCCATCCTCTCTTGACATGTCCACCCTCCTCCAGCCATGCTGGCCTCCAACACACCAGGCACCCTCCCACCTTGGGGTTTTTAAGGTTTTCAACAAAATCCCCGATACTTTATAATTTTAACAATCGATTCTTCAATTTGCATCCCAAGTTGAAAATGACTTTTGAAAACATAACTACCGGGCTTCCCTGGTGGCGCAGTGGTTGAGAGTCCGCCTGCCGATGCAGGGGACACGGGTTCGTGCCCCGGTCCGGGAGGATCCCGTGTGCTGCGGAGCGGCTGGGCCCGTGAGCCGTGGCCACTGGGCCTGCACGTCCGGAGCCTGTGCTGCGCAACGGGAGAGGCCACAACAGTGAGAGGCCCGCGTACCGGAAAAAAAAAAAAAAAAAACCATAACTACCATACAATAATCTCTGAATGTCAACAAATGCCCAGTCCATATTCAGCTTCACACAATTTCCCAAAACCGTCTGTACACAGCCTGCTCTAACAGTAGGCGCCAGCCTTTGTGCGAGCTGCTCTCTGCCTCCATCACTCTCCCCCCCCATGGCTGTCTCCTCCGTGTACCCCCAAGTCACTGCTCAAATGTCTCCCTCAAAGAGGCCCACCCTGCTCACCCTGCCCTTTCTCTCGCACAGCCCTGGCCCCTCCTCAAACTCCACACAACACAGCTACTGTATCTATGGACTTTCTCACCCGGCAAGAACATAAATGCCACAAGGAAAGGGGTGTCTGCCTGGTGCCTGATATCATTTCAAGCACCTCCAACAGTGTCCGGTGCTCAATACATATTTATAGAATGAATGAGCAGAGATGGTTTAACACTGAGGGAGAAAGAACCAATCTGAGGAGTTCACACACCAGCAACCCCTTGATACAATTAGAGCAAAATTCACGAAGGAGCAGAAACCAAGCAGAGACCACTTAGCACCATCAGGACTGGGAGCATTTCTCTAAAATAAACTGTAATCACTTTCCACTGGTGTATCATTTGGGCTGCTGTGCCATCTACCCCACACTGGCTGGGTTTATAGAGCTTTTACTGTTTTTATTTCCAACCCATATATTTAAAACAGTATCAAGTAACCCTTAAGTACACAATTACCAACTCATAAGAGACTCTTCCACTCCCTTGATAAATCATTATGGTTTGGCTTTGACCCTGCACCTGGGTACTCCACTTACATGCATACACACACAACACCCCGAATCTTCGACCTACCCAAACAACAATTTCCCAGTCTGAAGGAGATCACACTTGGTAAGGAGGCAGTGATTGGTGATTTACATGAAATCAAGTCACTGCACTTTGGGCAACAAAAGTCCACTGTTGCCACTTCATCCTCTCCAGCTCAGGCAAGAGAGGTCTGCTCCCTTTTAACCTGAGGGGAGGAGCCCCCGGCCAGAACACTGGCTGCTGTCTAGGGAGCTCCAGTTCCTTAGAGATGCTCCAGCTGCAATGCCCATGGCCAGCCCAGGGACAGCTCTCAGAGGCCATGGGCACCTGATGGGTAAGCCTGGGCTCTCCAAGGTGCCCCCCAGAGGGTCCCATCATCCCTTCCGAGGCCTGACCCTATGGAAGCTGCACACCTCTGATCTCCTCCTACCACCGTCTGCACTCACCAAACACTTGTGCAGTCTCTCAAATTCTTCAATTGTATCTGCACCCAAATATTTACCACTCTGGTTCTAATCCAATCCCAGGAACATATTAAGCCAAAAAACCTCCAAGATGAAACCCAGCAATAATACTATTCACCTTCTCCCACCCCTAGGTCCACAAAGTCCACTTGTTCCACACAAAATGAGCACCCCACCCAGACCCTCTCTGCCCACAGTCTTAGCGACTGTACTGCTAACTGTCAAGGAGAGGAAGTCCCCAGCTAGCTCTATGAGAAAGGGAGAAACTGAGGCAGGGCAACAGTGGATCATCTCAAGGAAGCCCAGAGGTCACACTGCTCCAACATGCGCTGGCTGGCTAGGGAAAGATTAACTTGGATCAGAGTCAATTCCCTAATCCAAGGGTCGGCAAACTACTGCCTGGGCCTGTTCTGGCTAATGGCTTTCTTGGGACACAGCCACGCCCACTCAAGTTTGCACTGTCTCTAGCTGCTTTCACCTACGGGGCAGAGCTGAGTAGTAATGACAAAGACAGTAACGGCCGAAAATACTGACTACCTGATCCTTGAAAGCAGGAGGGAACCATGGCCCTAACAGGCTCTGCTGAGCATTAAAGGGACAAAGATGACTCAGGCAGAGCAGCATGCCTGAGACAAGAAGTCAAGGCAGAGGCACAGCAAGGGGGTGCTTCAGCTCCACGTCAGCCCCAGGGGACCAAGCAGTACTTGCTCTCCCCAAGGCAAAGAGCCTCATTAACCCTATATCCCCACAGAGTGAGGGAGAGCATGACTAGGCAGACTAGAGAGGCAAAGAACCAACCCCATGAGGGCCAAGGAGCCAAGGACAGTGAGGCCAGCTGCACAAGCCTATCCTTGGCAACCAGAGCTGGCCGGTCTCCACTGTCAAGCCAAAGCATCCACCAGGGTAACGACCAGTATGTGCCCTCCAGAACCCCGGTCTGCCCCTGCCTCTCCTCCCTCTGCCACAGTAACCACGGCCTCACCAAGAGACAGACTGTCCATTCCCTACACTACGCCAATGCAGCTGTTCCTAAAGCTCGTTAAAACCCCCCAACACCCCCAACACCTCACCACAGCCCTTAAGGCCCTGACTGTTTAGGCGCAGGTGACCCTATGAAGTCATCTGGCACGCACACAGTATTTGTACACACACCATGCTCCTGGCTCCAACCACACAGGCCTTGTTTCGATTCATCTTACCCACCGTATCTGCCTTCCTCCACGACTGGGCCTTTGCACATGCTGTTCTCACTGCCATGAAAGTCCTTCCTTCCCCCTACTCACCTTTCAGACTCAAAACATGTGTTACTCAGGCACCCTCTCCCCGCTTCCATCCCCGAGGACTACAGCTCCATCACATGGCACGGCTGACCTTGACGTCTGACATCAAGCATCCCACTAGGTTCTCTCCCCCAAATGCTCTACACTCCACAAGAGAAAGGGCGCTTGCTCACCTCCTTATCCAAGGCCCAAGGAGGCATGGAGTAGAAATGACAAAATGGCATCCTCTGTGAGTTATCAACCACTATGTTTTCACCACCAACTTGATGCAAAAACATAACAATATAAATATAACATCAGGAAGAAACAATATGGAGATAGGCAAGGCCACAGCGTCGCCACAGCCCCTGCAGAGCCCAGAGCTTCTTGGGGTGGGGGGGAGCTCTCCCCAACTCCCTCACATGGCTGTTTGGAGAAAGGCGCCTGGAGATTCCCATAGGCCTCAATGGCCTTGTGTCTGGAAGGGCCTCCCCCATCACCACTAAGAAGTGTGACCTACCCCAGCACCCATTCACCCACACCCTGCACTCCCCTCCCCCTTTCTATTGCCAAGATTCCATATCCCTCCCTAAAAAACCCATCGACAATCCTTCCAACAGAAGCCCCTGCCCTCTCGAAGACTTGACTTCAGCACGACCCTCCTTTCTTCTGAGCATCCCTCCCTTTCACACTACCAGACCATCCTGATGATAATGAACAGAATCCTACTGATGAATCACACAGCCAACTGCTCAGCCACGACCCTCCTGACAATTAAACAGTCCGTCCAGCCTGGGGCCAAATCCAACTGTGCCCCTGGGAGCCCACCTAGCCCCTTAGGACTCAAGACCATTCTGAGGACCAAGTGGCAGGCCCTGGCTCCAGGCAGGCTCTCAAAGAGAAGCAACTAGTTCTTACTTTGACTACTATGATTAATGTTGTTCCTCAAAATATTTTGATTCCTAGGCTTCCCTGGTGGCGCAGTGGTTGAGAGTCCGCCTGCCGATGCGGGTTCGTGCCCCGGTCTGGGAGGGTCCCACGTGCCGCGGAGTGGCTGGGCCTGTGAGCCATGGCCGCTGGGCCTGCGCGTCTGGAGCCTGTGCTCCGCAACAGGAGGGGCCACAGCGGTGAGAGGCCCGCGTACCGCAAAAAAAAAAAAAATTTGATTCCTTATAACAAGGTTCCTTTCAGTGTTTCCACCCTCGCTCCCTAGCAGCTGTCCAGGCAGTCCACTCGGCAGTTCAGAACTTCAGATAAACCCCCATACTTAAAATGCCCAGGGATCAGGAACTTCCCTGGTGGTCCAGTGGTAAAGAATCCGCCTTCCAATGCAGGGAACGCAGGTTCGATCCCTGGTCAGGGAACTAAGATCCCACAGGCCACAGGGCAACTAAGCCCACGCGCCACAACTACTGAGCTCGCGCGCCTCAACAACAGAGCCCACATGCCTCAAACTATAGAGCCAACACACTCTGGAGCCAGCACACAACAACTAGAGGAGAGAAAACCCACACGCCACCAACTAGAGAGAAGCGCACATGCCACAACGAAAGATACTGCATGCCTCACCAAAGATCCCACGTGCCGTAAAAAAAAAAAAAAAAAAAAAAGAGATCCCACATGCTGCAACTGACCCAACACAGCCAAAAATAATAATAAATAAAACAAAGTAAATGAATAAAATAAAAAATAAAATAAAATTTAAAAAAGCCCAGGGATCAAATGTTCACATCTAGACAAGTCTGAGACTTTGGTAGGTGTTTGAAATGTCTAGCATTAGGGCATTACGATATTAAAGGATACCTTGAAGAAAATGTCACAAGAACAAAAGAGGAAATAACTTCTGTGTTAGTAACGAGTACCTACGAACTAGAGTTTCCCCTTCTGTGCATACACACCAATATGTGCCATACGAAGGGAATTCTCTAACAAAGAGCCACAGAAAACCAAGGAACACCTTCAATCTCTGTGCTGAGCACTGGAGGAGAGAAGACCTCAAATCTCCCTGGACTGTCCCCCTAAATCTCCTGCAGACTCCAGTTCTGTGTGTCTCTACTGAGGGGAGGAAGTGCATCCAGGCCCCACCACTCTAGGGACCAAAGAACACCCACGGAATCATGCTCCCAAGACGATGTTACAATGAGCCTTCTAGAACCACGTATACCTTTTCCTTTTTTTTTTTTTTTTTTTTTTTTTTTGCGGTATGCGGGCCTCTCACTGTTGTGGCCTCCCCCGTTGCGGAGCACAGGCTCCGGATGCGCAGGCCCAGCGGCCATGGCTCACGGGCCCAGCCGCTCCGCGGCATATGGGATCCTCCCAGACCGGGGCACGAACCCGTATCCCCTGCATCGGCAGGCGGACTCTCAACCACTGCGCCACCAGGGAGGCCCTCCTTTTTTTTTAAAGCCCCTAGTATCTGGCATAAGGTAGACCATCAAAATGTGAGTGTCTCTGTTCATTTCTCCCTAAGCTAACTCTTGGAGGATAAAAATGCATGCTCTAGGCTTCCCTGGTGGTGCAGTGGTTAAGAATCTGCCTGCTGGGCTTCCCTGGTGGCGCAGTGCTTGGGAGCCCACCTGCCAATGCAGGGGACACGGGTTCGATCCCTGGTCGGGGAGGATCCCACATGCCGCGGAGCAACTAAGCCCGTGCACCACAACCACTGAGCCTGCGCTCTAGAGCCCGCGAGCCACAACTGCTGAGCCTGCGTGCCACAACTAGTGCAGCCCACGTGTCTAGAGCCCGTGCTCCGCAACAAGAGAAGCTACCGCAATGAGAAGCCCGAGTGCAGCAACGAAGACCCAATGCAGCCAAAAACAAACAAACAAACAAACAAACAAATAAATAAATTTATTTTAAAAAATGCATGCATGCTCTCATAAGGATGCAGGATATTTCTGAATTCAGAAAGGTTCTGGGTTTTTTTCTTTTTTTTACTGCGCTAAAATATACATAACATAAAATTTACTGTCTTAATCATTTTCTTGGTCTTAGTCATTTTTAAGTGTACAGTTCAGTGGCACTAAGTACATTCACACTGTTGTACAGCCATCACCATCATCCAGCTCCAGAACTTTTTCACCTTGCAAAACTGAAACTCTGTCTCCATTAACTAACTACCCATTTTTCCCTCCCTCCCATGCCCATCCAGGCAACCACCATCCTACTTTCTGTCTCTATGAATTTGACTACTCTAGGTGCCTCATATAAATAGAATCATGCAGTATTTGTCCTTTTCTGTCTGGCGTATTTCACTCAGCACAATGTCTCTTTGAGGCAGAACAACAAATCATTTTAACCTTTCGAGGCCTTAGTGTGTACAGAACAAGGCCCATGGGCCTGGTACACCCACAGCCAAAAAGCATGGCTCTAGAACCCTGTTTCCCAGACCAGCCATGTCCCTGACATGTTCTACTATCAACCCGTCCTTCCCTCCACTCCCCAAATAAATTGCACAAAAAGATACTGGAAAGACTTAGAATAGTGAGATGAAAGCAGCATCTAATGTTATACCTCAGATGGACTTCAAGTATGCCAAGTCTCATCACCCCAGTTCTTGCCTCCCAGAGCACTCTGTCTCCCCAGGACACACCTATTTCAGCCCCATCTCACAGCCATGAACCAAGGGAGTCAAGAAATCCCTGTCAGATGAATGATAAAGATAACTAACTCATCTTGGGCACAATCTTTTCCTATATGTGGAAGCCAGAGATATCACAGCACAAGCCAAACCTATTCCTTGGAGCACCTCAGCCAGAACTCAGAAACCCTTACGCAAGCCCACTGGTGGTGTGAGCCCTGAGGTCCAGGCACGTCAAACTCAAGACAACAGAGACACAAACAACTAGGCCCAACAGGGCACTCAGCAATCAATGTCACTGAAGAGGAAAACACTGCATCCCCTCCTCAAGGTCTGAGTACCAAACCCACTTATCTTGTGAGGCTGACACAAAGCCAGGCCCAGGGGAGTCAGTCACCACACTGGCCAAGTCCATGGATGCTATGTGGGAAAACAGTGACACCAAATGACCCCACATGAGGTACCCAACTCCAACAGGAGGAGGACATTTCGTTCATTACCAATAATTTCAGATAGAAACGCCCATAGCACCTCAATTATCACTTTGGTTAACTGCTCCAGAATAAGGAGAAGGGCAAAAATGATTTTCCGGGGTTCCCCACCTAGTTTGGCCTGGGCAAGCAGGCAGTCTCCTTTCCAAACAGACATGTCCCTGTGTGGCCTACGACTGCAAAATATAGTGTCCTCCTGGGACGACTAACAAGGGGGAGGCTGAGGAGGTAACTGAGTCTCCAGGACCACTTGGAACAGAAAAATTTGAGAGTGAGGATCACAAAAAGCCCCAGCCACAGAAGATCTCCATCATAGCAGGTGGCCTGAACAGGAGGTTCCCAAAGCAGTGGGCCTCATTGCCAAGAAGGCACCATCCAGGTGGCCTCCACGTCACACAGCATGTCAACCAGCTGTATCAGTATTTATTTTCATGTCAAGAAATAAAACCTCCAGCCATTCCATTCTTGTGGCAAGTTTTCTTGAGTTTGTTTTTAAAGAAGCAACACCTTATTTATCACACAATCTCCTGGAAAAACAAGAATCCTTCTTTCACCAAGTGGAGGACTAGGTGTCCTCCACTGCCTCTGAGGGGTCCCGGGCCCTGGCCACAGGCGCCATGTGCTGCCTCAACCCAGGTCCTGTGGCCGTGGGCCTGTGTGTGCTGAGAAAGCAGAAGCAAACCCACCAGCTGAGCACCTTCTCCGTGCCGTAAAGACAGACCCCAACTCTGTGATGACACGGGCACCAACCATGACCTACATATTCATGGACAGGGCAAAGACCTGCACATCACCCCAAGTCTCTCTGAGGAGCAACATGAAGGCCATAGGCTGAGCCCAGAGTTTATACTTCCTCACCGGCCATCTTCAAACAGGCGGTCTTGGTGAACAAGCAGCAATCTGACGCAATCTGGTAACTAGGGCAGGTGCTCCCCACAAGTTTAAGAACCGGTATCTCACTTTCCAGAACTGGAACAGAGAAGGGAAAACCTGTTCAAGAGCACGGAGGGAGCAGTGTTCTGTGCTGGCCCCACTGTATATAAATGAAGACCTACCTGGGCCTAAAGGAAAAAACTTCATGGTCTTGAAATCCAAACAAAATCTAAAAGTAGTTCACAAAGCTTATCCCTGTAAGGTCCAAGGTAAGACTATTTTGGTCAGGTAGCAACAGGTAGGATGGCAGAAATATCACCAAAGAAATGTAAACTGGGGGGACTTCTCTGGTGGTGCAGTGGTTAAGAATCCGCCTGCCGATGCAGGTGACACGGGTTCGAGCCCTGGTCCGGGAAGATCCCACATGCTGAGGAGCAACTAAGTCCGTGTGCCACAACTACTGAAGCCTGCGTGCCTAGACCCTGTGCTCCACAACAAGAGAAACCACTGCAATGAGGATCCCACACACCACAACCAAGAGTAGCCCTCGCTCGCTGCAACTAGAGAAAGCCCGTGCGCAGCAACAAAGACCCAACCAGCCAAAAATAAAATAAATAAATATAAAATAAATAAATTTATTAAAAAAAAAAAAGAAATGTAAACTGGGCAGACCACACAGTCCAGGAGAGGACCTCCAGTTTTCACCTCTAAAACGCACTCCCCTACTCCCCCACCCCCTCACCCCTGCGGCACTTGGGCACTTCCTGGGAGGCAGGGCTACTGTCTGCTCACTACCAAGGAAAGCACCCACCAGCTGTCCCACTACTGCTGGACGGACCTGGAGCCTCAGTTGGCCTCTGCCACCTTGATCCTCATGAAGGGTCCCATCCTCCAGGCAGGCAACAGGAGACTGAGAACAAGTGACTGAGGTCTATGTAAGGTGGTACTTTCCAGAACACCAAAGGGTCCGCCTAGATCCAAATCCAGAGCAGCTAGTGAGTACCCAGGCAGGCGGCAAGGTCAGCATCGTCCACACACAAACCTCCAGATGCTCCCTAGCTGAGTTTTGGACAGAAGGGTGGCTTTGGTAGAATTCTGGAAATCTAGTCTGATGCTGGGTCGTCAAATACAAAACAAGCTACAACCATCTGAGCAACCAAGCTTTCCTAAGAGGCAGAATTCAGTTTCTCTATCTGTCAGGAACCAGGTCAAACAGTCAAAACCATCTAGTAACTTCTGACACGTGGCTGGAGCCATCCAACAACCACATCACAGCATTGATGGCCGTGACTGAGGCCACATGTTCAGCCCAGGAGTCCCGAGGCCTCATGGCAAGGTCCAGACCAACAAGCCAGTTCCCAGCCCCAGACACTTCATCATTGCCACAAACTCTGATGATGTATCACAATGATCACAAAAACTGCATGAGTGATTAAAATGCTGCAAGGTTCCAAGGAAGAAACTACAACGATGGCAACATTTATCAGTAAATTGTGGCTTACACTACATAAGCCAATTAAGAACAAATTAAGAGGGACTTCCTTGGTGATTCAGTGGCTAAGACTCCACACTCCCAGTGCAGGGGGCCCAGGTTCGATCCCTGGTCAGGGAACTAGATACCACATGCCGCAACTAAGAGTTCGCATGCCCCAACTAAAAAAAGATCCTGCATGCCGCGACAAATATCCCACGTGCCGCAACGAAGATCCCACGTGCCTCAACTAAGACCCGGTGCAGCCAAATAAATAAATAAATATTAAAAAAAGGAAAAAAAAGAACAAATTGAGAAATGACATGAACAGACACCACATCTTCCTGACAATGTACCCGACGATAAAAGTATGATCAGAGGAGGTCAGGAACAGAGGGGCTCCTCAGGGAGGGTGTTTCAGAGAACCATCAAACTGTCCTCACTGCCCCCAGCCCTTATAAGGTAAAATGAGCCCAAGATGGAAGAAGCAGAGCCTTCCCAAGGTCTCAGAGGAGGTAGGGGAGGGTGGGCTACACCAGGCTTCTCTAGGCCATCAGAGCTTCCCAGCACCTTGCATAGACACTTCCCATCACTTTATCCTCACAGAAGAGCCACTGGGGAGAACAGGTGCTGGGCAGACACAGGGCCTTGCTGGCTGGGAAGAGTTCTGCTTGACTCAGCCGAAGAGCCAGCATCTAGGGAGCAAGCAGAGAGTCAGACACATAGAGAAGCCCGCTCCTGGAGGAGAGAGGCAGCAAAGACCAAATCCCCGGGCCCTACCAAAACTTTAGAAGAGTGAAAGGCCTGCTTCCTGGGGTGCAACGGCGAGGACACCAGAATTTTGAAATACGCTTTGTTTTGGCTTCCGCTGCGAGTTGGAGATTTCCTTGCTGGCAGAAGATTTTAGTACTAAACCTGATGTGCTATGAGGTACAGTGCAAATGTCATGTGAATCTCTGACTTAAACTAAGAAGCCCAAAGAAACCTGTGGGCTGCGCCCTCAGTGGGACTTTGTCTCTACCTGAGACTCACCCCAGAGTGGGCCGGGGACCCCACAAAAGGCAGGACTCTGCCACACGAAGCCCATGTCCAACACGGACTGAAATGTCTTTCCTCCATTTGCACACATACACACACGCACAAGCACATATAGAGCCATCACACACGTGCATAAGCACATGTGCACACGCACACACAAGGGTGCACACAAAACCAATATATACAGGACACCACATGGGCACACGTGAGGCCAGCACACACTTTATCTTCCAGGCAAAGGTGTACTCCTAAGCTGTCAGTTGTTGAGAACGTAGACCACACATTCCAGAGAAACACTGTCCTAAGCAGGGTCAGGCTCCCAAGTAGCCCACAAAGTCCACCTCATTCCAATGTTCTCAAAGCACAGTCCTGCCAATACAACCCAACCCAAAGCAAGAAGTCCCCTGGGAAGTCACCTCGAGTCCCAAGCCACCAGCCCTCCCAGACCAAAAGGGGCGAGGAGGAGAGAGGAGGAGGAGTGCCACAGGGGCAAGGGTAGGGGTGTTCACTCACCTCACCTTTACTGGGCCAGCCTTGCAGGGACCCTCTGGCCTCCTCCGAGGCCTACCCCACTGCCCATGCTCTGTCACCAGCCACCTCACACAGACCTAGGTCCTACCTAACCATCCAGCACCAAGATCCATCCTGAGCCCCGGGCACTGCAGGTCTGTCCCCAAGACCCCAGTTGCACTACTGCTAGAGTGGGGGCTCCACTGTCCCCCATGGTCCAGGACTCATCAGTGTTCATCAGACTTTGGTGGCACAGAAAGGGGAGGGCCTGACTCTCCACTGAGAAAGCTACCGCTGGGCACACAGATTCAAACTGCTACAGAAAAAAAAGCTCACTGCTGACAAAGGCCAGAACGTCCAAAGAATCACCTTTAACACATTGACAAGAGATTTTGTTACTAAAGGAGGAAAAGAAAAGTGCAACAGTGGATAATGATTATTAAACTCTTTATTTGGTGCCAGGCGTGGTGCCAGTACTTTACATACCTGATTTCATTTAATCCTCCTAACCACAGAATGAGGTACTACCAACAGCAACCACACTTCACATGGGGGACTGCCACTGATGCCCACACTTGACAGGTGAAAAAAACAGAGGCTAAGATAAGTCAAGGTGATTGGCCAGGGTCACAGGATTAAGAAGTTAAATGGGGATCCAGATGCAGGTCAGCCATCTCCCAGACCCAGGCTCAAATCTGAACCACCACACCTTCGAGGGCAGTCGGACTCTTAAGGCCATCCTAAGGCTGGATCCTTCCCAAGGCTACGGGAAAACTTCCTAAAGCAAAGATCAGCACACCCTCGATTCCCTCTTACAAGACCACACTAACTTAACCCTTTACTGAATTGCTAGAAACCTCCTGGAGGAATGAGCCTTGTTGTGCAAACCCTCATTCCATGGATGATACAGCAAATTCAATAACTCGTGTGCATCTTCACCTTCTGCACAGGCACTAAAACCCTCAGAGGTTGACGAAGCACATATTTCTAAGCCCCTACCTGCCAGGGTACATACAAGCCAAGGGAAGGGGCTTAAAGGACTTGATCAACACTACCAGGGACTTCCCTGGTAGTCCAGTGGTTAAGACTCTGCACTTCCACTGTTGGGGGCACGGGTTTGATGCTGGTTAGAAATGAAGATCCCTCATGCCGCGGGGTGCAGCAAAATATTAAGGGGAAAAAAAATACTGCCAGCCTAGGTCATAAACTAGGACCTTTTCATCTTCTTTTCCATTGTGTGAGATGTACACACAAGCCAACCACTCTTAGCACTCCACAGAGCAGACCAGGGGTCCCTGGCAAGGAACAGATGTGCAGAATTATCTTCTTTCCTTCCATCAGAACAGCACAGCACTCATGCATGAGGTAGGGAACAGAGCAGACACAGACCAGTGGGAAGGAGACAGGTCCTCTGGCCATAGACAGCAAGGAGAGTGCAAGGACAGCAGAAGACACATGGCCAAGGGACATGGAGCTGGGGGACAGCCCAGGCCCTGTGGGAGCGCTTCCTAAGGTGGGTGGTGGCCAGGGCATGTGCTGGCCCTCCCAGCTCTGCATATGAGGCACCAGGCTGCTGCCCTCACCCAACTCACCTGATTCCTCACTCCCACCCATGACCTCAAAATCAGGACCCTGATGGTGTCTTGGTCATCATCAGGCAGATGTCACTCTCAGACCCAAGTCATTTTTTTTCCAAGTGCCAGGTCCCCATGGCCCCTTTCCTTCCTGTGTCCACAACCCCTCTCCCTACTCTCAAAACCAGTATTGTCATTGGGTAAGACACCCACCTGTCTTCTCCCCTGAACTCTGCAAGAAGAGTCAGAACTTGGAAACATTTGAGCAATTCATGAAACAGGGAAACATTCTCAAACTAGGAAGCTGCAGCTGTTGGAAAAATTCATGTGATGTTTCAGAGAAGTGTCTTAATCGCTCTAGGTCTGTGTGGAAAAGTGTCCAAAACCTCAAGCTAGAAAATTCTCAGAATCTAGAAAATGCTGATTACCGGGACTTCCCTGGTGGTCCAGTGGTTGACTTTGCCTTTCAATGCAGGGGGTGTGGGTTCGATCCCTGGTCAGGGAGCTAAGATCCCACATGCCTCAGGGACAAAAAACCAAAACATAAAACAGAAGCAATATTGTAACAAATCGAATACAGACTTCAAAAATGGTCCACATCAAAAAAAAAGAAAGAAAGAAAGAAAGAAAATGCTGATTACCAGCCAGCTCCTGGGGCACAGAATCACATCGAGCATCTTCCTGGTCCCTCTAATTGCTACAAAGCTCTTTTTCAGGCTAAGTTAAGGGCCACGTCCTTCTAATTTCCACCTATCCATCACTACTTCACTCTTGGGAACAGAGCAGAACAAACTCGTATACACAAGACAGTCCCTCAGATATTTTATTCTTTTACCTGTTATTTATCACACTTTCATCTAACACAAAGCACTATTTCTTTGGGGAGGAAGAGACACAAGGACAAATCAAGTTCCGCACCCAGCCCCCAGAGCCAGCCGAGATCTGGCAGGGTCAAAGACACGTCCCTCCTGTTCATGAGGGTCCTGAGTCCTGATGGCCACACAGGACTGCCACACCTCAACACACTACGTTCTCCTAGTGAAGCAGAAAGTGGCCATCCAGGGCCACAGGCTGCGCCCTGGGTCTCACCAATGCCCACCTTCTCCCAGGCAGTAAACACGATCTCAGACCACCCTTCTCTAGGGCCCAGCTCACCTCACCTTTGCTCATACTCAGCACCCCTAAAACTGAAGACCCACTATCTCATGGCCTGAGACACCTGTACTGCATTTCACTCCATAGACCACCTACTGGAGTAGCTTAGGCTCTTCTATGTCAATGGGTTAACTTTTTAAAATAACTTAAAAGAAAAATTAGCCAACCCTAGTTCATAGACTTAGGAGACTGGTTAAACTGATTCAAAATGACCCTAATTTTTCTAAGCAATTTAAGTTACTTTCTCCCTTCTGCAATAAACCAAGGTAACGAAGTGGGCATGCTCCCACCATCTTAAACTTCACAGAAGGTGCATGTTTCTCATCTGCTCACCCAATGCTAAGTACCTTCCCCAGGTGGCAACCTGTCCACTTTTGCTGCCTTTTGTGTCAGGGTCACCTGATCTTATCTCTGGAAAGTAAGAGGAACCCCTTCCATCCTCCCTGAGGGGGTGAGTGGGTACCTGATGGCACCAACAGCAGGAAAGGCCAACTGTCCAGTCCTGAGCTGAGATCCCAACTCACCAATGGGTCTCCTGGAACCCCTCGCCACCCCCCACCCAATCTTCTCTCTTCCAAGAACATGGTCAATCCCTCTAACCAGTACTCCTGTGAAATGGTTTAAAGACCATTTCAGCAGGCAGAATGGACTTCCCCACATATAAAGGATATGCAAAAAATAACCTCCCTCGAAGCTTTTTAGCAGCCAGCTTGTGCTGTCCTAGACTCATCCTTATCTGAGTGTTAAGGTCCTTCACTCTTGCCCCAGACTAGCACTGCTGACCATCAGAGCCTCGTACAGGATCTGATGTCTAGCTTTTTTGAATCTTGAAACGGACATCCAAAATGGATCACCCGAAGGATGACTAAATAATAAGTGTCATTACTTTTTATTAATAGATGGGGAAAAGCAGTTTAATGCTCTTAAAATTGAAAGCCATCAACCACTCAATTCCAGAACAGGAAACAGCTAGAGTTTTTGTTTTGTTTTGTTTTTGTTTTGAAGGCAGCCCTGAGACTCCAGCAGCAGCCCTGAGTTCTTCTTCCCTGTGTCCTGTCCCATCCTCACACCAGAGATACCATGATGACCTCAAAAAACAAAGCCCTGAGGAAGGAAACCTGCCAATGGACCTACACTACAGAAATAAAGAGAAACCTAAAACAAAACAAAAAATTCTAAACTAACCAGGCCATAAAGAAATAAGGATAACAGAGATCAGACCAGGAAGCATTAGAAGGGAACAGAGATCTATGTTCTCTCTTCTGCAAGTCAACCCAGGGCAGGCCACTCCTCCTCTCAGGCCTCAGTTTCCAGTTTGTAACATCAAGGGCTGTCCTGTTCATCTGGAAGTCTGTATGCTGCCTGCTGGGTTCAGCAAAACAGCACACAGAAGCAAGCTAGCCCCAGGTGAATGTTACATTTGTCTACTGCCCAAGGACCAAAAATAGTTACATTTCTAATGCTCTGCCTGACAAATATAAATTGACAGTAAGGCTACAATTACATTTTAATCCAGACTCAGTCCATTAATATCCTTAACCAAGAAAACTTCAAAAGCAAACTTCAAAAACTTAAAATGCCTACTACTGACACCTGAGGCACCCACCACCTCCCCAGTCTTTGGCATTGGGAAATGTCACTTGTAAGGTTGAAACAAACAAAAAGCCTCAACGATAAAAACTTTAAAGGTTTGGGGAGAGAGGCAAGAGACAGATGACCAACATACAAACTGCTGAGAAGGTCAGCTAATTAAACAAAAGTGTTAAGGAAAATACTAATCAAACCCTCGAAATCTCCCCAGGTCCCGGTGGGTGTAAGAGAGTCCCAGGGAGGGATGTGACTCCAGAATCCTCTGAAAGAACTGCCCGCCATTGAAGGGGGTGGGCATTAACCCTTTACATGCACAAGAATAATACAGAAGAGAAGAGAAAATGAGGTTCAGATGTTGTCAATGATATGCAAGTCCTGAGAATATCACAAGTCTGGAGTGACTCAACCAATTCAATCAACACCTTCAAACCAAGGACTCAGTTTGTCATGCTCCTACTTTCCCCACACCACTGAGCAATTGGGAAAAAAATGTGTTTCCTCCGTGGATGAATGAAGATTGTAGTAGCAAAGTTTTCAGAGCTGGCTGGCAGAGTGAGCCTGCCCAAAACACACAAGAAAGCTAAAAATATGCTGTCACTGCCACAAAAGTCCACCAAATGGAAACTCAAGGGACGAAGATACTGGCCTGAAACCTGCTCACCTCCAAGGTCATGGTGAGCAGCTGCCTCTAAGGTAAGAATGTGTTGAGTCAAGTTTAACAGCTACTGACTCAAAGGCTAACTGCACACAACAACTGCGATTGTAGGAAATGTTATATTGGGATTATATGCAGATTTAAGACCACAAGGTTTTTCACTTCCCTTCCGGATAACCTGACTGACCTTTTAGGTGAGATTTCCTTACAATAAGTTCTGAAGACCTCCAAATTGTCAGGTTGTGGTGGAATTTTGTTATAAAGAAAATCTAGCTCCTCAATCTGAGTGTTTCATTGTGCGTGATAACTGAGATGTAAGACCCAGGGAGATCATCATGTAGCTGTCCTCTGGGCAGAGAAGCCTTTTGTTTTTTGGTTACTTTTCTTTTTTTGGCCCCACCTCGAGAAACGCGGGATCTTAGTTCCTCGACCAGGGATCGAACCGTGCCCCCTGCAGTGGAAGCTAGGAGTCCTAACCACTAGACTGCCAGGAAATTTCCCCAGAGAAGGATTTCTGTCTCAGAGGTAGATGGAGAATCAAGGGCTAGGCTATCCCTGACTCCTTTTAAACATTTCCCAATTGCCCTCACAGTCATCCCATGAGATTAAGATACAGTCCCTGTCTATGGATGGGAAAGCTGAGGCCAGGTGGCCAGAAAACCTGCCCAATGCTGAAGAGTGGTAAGCTGTAGTCAGATCTGTCAAATTCCCAAACTGGCTAGAGCTGTAAGTGCGGAAGGAGGACAGGATTCGGGACCAAACTCTCCTGTTTGCCACTGCAAGCACCATCAAGCAACCTACTTCTCATCCCTGACCAGAGTCCACTCAATGATAAAGCCAGAGGTACAGGGGCACCTCTGGGTTCTCAAAGGCAGGACCCCACAAGAATCTGCCTGGCAAACATCTTACAAATGGAAGGGCTGCCCCTGAAAATCAGAATGTGGGGTTCAGCAAGCTCGGGATCAGGAAAAGGGGCTGTGTCTCCTTTGCCCTGATGAGGCACCACCAACCTAGCCATTCTGTATCACCAGGGAGGCACTAAGGCTGGTGGGAAAAACATTCATAGCCTGAAATCGGAAAGGTTGGGGACCAGTCCCAGCTGTAGAAAAATCAGCAAGGTGACTCTGCCAAGTATCACCCTCTGTAGGGACCTGACCTTCTTCCATCTGAAAGGTGGGAACAAGGTTGTGGTTCCAAGGGGCAGAGACAGTGATGGTTTGTCCCACAAACACAGAGGTGCTCCACACATGAAAAGCAGAACAGTCATTAATGCTGTGGGGCTCTGCCTCATCTGCTCTAGTCATGATGGTACACTCACTGAACTCCAATTTATTGAGCAGGTACACATACTAGGCGCTGTGCTATGCCACTGGCATTTATTATCTCACTCCCAACTCAGCCATTTAAGGCAGACATTACTACCCACTTTTTAGAAATAGGACACAGAGGACAAGGTTCACCAAGGTCAAGTCACAAGGAAGTGGCCGGGTGGAGCTCACACCCAACCTAAGGCAAAGCCAGGGCTGACCCATGACACCATTACAGGGACCTGCTACCTGGGAACAGGCCCACGGCCTCACTTGTCAAAGAGCAGGTGGTACTGGTTGTGGAACAGCCTGCCTGGCACCAGGAAGATCTGGTTGGCCAATATAATGCAGCACTATTTATTAAAAGTGTACTCAAAGGCATTACCTCATTTAGGATGAATTAGGTTTGAAGGTTCAAACCAAAAGACCTGACTAGCAAGGCAGGTCAAGTGGTTTCAAGGCTAGAGATGGAGATGCAGAAGGAATGGCTCAAGGATTCAAGTACCTCTGTGAAAATCAAGAGAGAGAAAAGTGGGTGCAGTGCACTGAAGCCGCAAAGACCCTTTCCCACATACCCTGGAGGGTTCCAGAGGATTTCAAGTCACTTCCTACGGCTACCTTCAGGTATTCAATTAGAGTAAGTTTCTCTGTCTTCTAAAAGACTAACCTACATTCTCATCACCCACAAAAAGAGGTCATAAATACAGCCTAGAAAACAAGAGGAGGGGCAAGAAGCCCGTGGTCTAACATTCCTCTTGACTAAGAAGTCCTGGATCCTGTTTGCCGGAATCCACAAGTATGTAAGATCTGTCCCCAGCTGCTACTTTTGTTTCTCATAACACCAGTCTCACTACTTCCATCTCACTGCCACCACTTCAGGTCCCCTGTATTTTTTTTACGTCAACCTTCTTAACGCGTTGCCCTCCTAATTCAAGGCAAAGATGTAGCTATGCACAGTCAGCACATAAAGTAAGTTTCATTACCTGAAAGAAAAGCAATCTGAGGCCAGGCTGTCCAACTCACCTCCTAAAACAGTTCAAATAACTCAAGAGCATCCATTCTAACAAACAACCACACTTAGCAGGCTGCACAGTTCTGTAAGCCTCAATCTATGACACTGCCAACTCGTTCTTCTGGTTCTGCCGCACTTCCTAACCCGACAACTATTACAAGGAAATCCCAATGACACTCTATTACCCCAGGACGACTGCTCATGAAGACCTCACCTACTCACCTGTTTCATAATCCTCCTAGTTTTCTACAATGAGCATAAATTAACTCAATCATCAGGGAGAAAAAAATAAGCCTAGGGAAAATAATCTTTTCCATTCCATTTGATGGCACAGAAACACCCAAAGTCCAAACTTGGTAGTTTGGACTACCAAGTCCAAACAGGTAGTTCTCCAGGCAAGCATTTGAGTTGCCTATGCTTTCAGAGGTTAACACACCCACACCAAGAGTCCTTAACTGGATTCAGTGGTAAGGGCATTACATTTCTGTCTCTTCGAAACAGACACATTCAAGACTCTGAAGGTCATTCTTGATTTTCTCCCAACAGAACACCAGAAAATGCCAACATTTCAGAATGGCTTCGCTACTGTCCCCCTCATGTCCTTCAGGCACCATCTTCCCGTCTTCTGCTATCTAAGGCCCAATGCACCCTCATCACATGGGTCCCTGTATTATCCTCTTCAATGAGGTCCTACTGTTCTCAAGGTAAATTCCAGACCCCTCAGCCCTGGAGCCTGCGCATTTGTCTCTCTCTGCTCCAACCATACTGATCTTCCTTCAGTCCCAAGCACTCTCTCTGCCAGAAATGCTCTTCCTTTTTCACTTTAGCTATTTAGCTCCTACATGTCCTCTGATCCCAGCTGAAAAAAGACCCCCTCAAGTCTTGCTCACCAGGTCACAGCATCCTTCTCTCCTTGGCCCTTGTAAGTTTCCCCAAGTTTATGAGATTAGTTACAATTTCTCTCCCATTAATCTCACAGTAAACTCCACCGAGCAGGGATTCCTAGCATGGTGCCGGAGGCACAGTATGCACATTGATATTTATTGAATAAATCAATACAGAAATCACTCGCGCAATGCCACAAAGTAACAAAATAAGTGATACAAAACAAGTGAGAAGAACTACTAAAGAGTTGAGAATTGGAGTCTTTAAAATGTTTTATTACTTAAATTTAAAATGTTCCTTCTTTTTTTAAAAAAACATAAAACACAGGTATCAAAAAGTTAAGACAACAAACAAACAAACAAACTACTGCTAACCCTAATCTTGGTACAAATCCTTCCAGGACTTTTTTTTTTTTTTTTTTTTTTTACAAAGAGCAGCATTATTTCTTTCCTCTCTATCAAAATATAAAATTGTAGGATCTGCCAAATGATACTGCATTAATAGAGATGACTTGACATTAAAAAATGATGTCATCTGAATGGAAATAACAATGCATCCAAATCATTAATACATTAATCCCATTCTCTACACCACATCCAAGATGAGAGGCAATCCTCTGGCAAAACCCAGCTTCAGAATTTTAGGGGAGAAATAGGGGATGAAAGATGAAGGGTGGGGGAGTAACTGAGGAAAGGGTCTAGCAAATTACTCTCAAAATCCCCAACCTAAACTGCTTCCTCTAGAAAAGGACCAACTTTTCTGAGTTACAGGCTATGGAAGCAAGGCAAAGGGGTGACTCTGTGGCTTGGTTCTTAAAAGCCAGCTGGTAACTCTGCTCTCCGAGGACAAAGCAGGGCTAGAAATGGTGTCACCAGGTCATCCCCCAACTCCAAGCAGAGGTGTACTGGAGCCTGGACAAATAAATGGCCTTGTGTTTTAGGAGCTCCCAGAAAATACTCACATACTGGGCTTGCAAGCGGGAGCATTCCTGGGCTCTGGTGCCCCACAGGGCAGGCGCAAGCCCAGCTCTGCCTCTCTACTAAGCAGTCTTGGGCAAGCAGCCTGACCTCCAGAAGCCCCAGTTTCCTCACCTGTAAAGTGGGGACTTTACTCTCCCTTCCTCCATCGGATTGTTAAGGGCACTGAAATACGTCTGTGCACTGAGCTTAGCACACAGTGGGCATTCAAATCGGGGCCGGTGTGATCTTTTAGCCTTCCTCCATAGCTTGCTGTCAGGTCTAACACGCTACTCAGCATATTGATCTGGTGCCAGCAAACATTGCACATAATCTAACTTAAAAGAAAACTTGTAACCACTACCAGAAGAAATAAAAACATCAACAGGACAGTGGGTCCAAGACTAAAGCAACTGCACAGAAGGCTGTCTGTCCCTCAGTTTCTCTGCGCTACCACAGCCAGAAGGTGTCACTGTGCGAAATGGACATACGGAACCAGAGACTTAACCAGTACTGTGCACTCCAAGAAAACTGAAAGAAGTAAAAGGGTAAGGAAGAGAGGAAATTAAAGGCGCAAGTGACTCACTCGGACTTTGGTCTAAAGAATCCAAAGCTCTAAAGATAAGGATGAACTACACACCTAAAGGCATAGGATCCTATACACAAAATTAAGCAGTCCCTGCAAAATTCCCAGGGCAGGGCAGAAACGTGCACCCAACGTGTCAGAGTTCCTAAGGGAGGGATCCCCATTCATTTCTGGGTCCCAGTGTTTGCGCACACACCAAGTGTCAATCACGCTCTAGGCTAGGGCCCTGCCCATAAGCCCTTCCTTGTTGAAGTGATCAATTCCGATTCTTGGCAATAATCCCTTTAAAAGGCCAGCTGCTGCTGTCTAGTCACTGATGCCGACCCTTTCCAGGTGGGAAAAAAGAAATCAATACAGCCAACGCCTAGATGGGGAGGCAAATTTAAAGTGTAAAGCCCTGTGAAAGGCCGGAACCCACAGAGGGGGAAGGGTCCCGCGGCTCCCGGGGGTCAGGCAGGAAGGGCGCGAGCTGGGGGAGGGCCAGCCCTGCAGGCGTGGGCGCGCGGGGACTCTTATTCTGACACGGGATCCGCAGCCGCCGTCGCCGTCGCCGCGGGGTTCAGCGCCGCGGCCCGGCCAGCCCGCGACCCCCGCCCGGGACCCTCGCCCTGCGCGCCCACGTGCCACCGCCCCCCAGCCCGTCCCGGCCGCTGGGAAGCTGCGCCTCTCAGCCCGACCCCTCCCCCGACCCCAGAGGAAGCGCAGGAGGAAGAGGGGCGACGACGCGACTTTTCAGGACCCCCGCCCGGCCCGGCCCCCACGTGCCCGGGCGGCGTCGGAGCGCGGAACTTTCCAGGGCAGCGCAAGAAAGACGCTCCCAGAATAAAAGCAGTACTCGCTCGCTCTCACTTTTCCATGCTCACACAGGGGTCCCTCACAGCCCCCCGACCCTCCGACCCTGCCCAACCCACACCGCCCCTGCCGCTCCAGTCTCCCTCGCACGACCTCGGCCCCGACCCCAGCCCCCGCCCCCCGCCAAGTTTGGTCCGGAACTTACCGGGCCGCGGGCCGGCCGGGCCCTAGGACAGCGCGCGGGTTCAAGGGGCCGCGGGGCCGGGGTCGGGGTCGCCTGCGGGGCCGGGCGGCCGAGGGGCTGGGGGCGCCGGGCCGCGCGCGCTCGCTCCGCCTGTGGGGCCGCCCGGGCCCGCGGCGCTCGCTCCGCCGGTCCGCCCGCCCGCCCGCGCCGCCGGCCAGATAATGCGCCCCTCGGCCGCACACATGGAGCCCGGCGCCGGCGTCACCGCCCGGGACATGCGCACCAGGTCAGCGCGCCCGGCCCGCGGCCCCCAAAACACCGGGGAGCTCTTAAAGGCGACGCCGCCCGCCCGCGCCCGGCTGGGCGGGGCCAGTGGGTTGGGGCGGGACCTGATGGTGGTGGGCGGGGTCAGGCAGATCGACACCGCCCCGGAAGCACCGCCCCTCCTGACCGCGCTCCACTGGACGCCCGGCCCCGCGCGCCGGTTTCCCACGAGGGCTCGGGCGGGCTCCTGCCGCAGGGTTAGGGGGGTCGTCGCCAGCTCACCCGCGGCAGAGCCGGGCGGGCCGCGCCCAGGGCTGACTCACGACGCGCTCACTGCTGACCTCGCTCCAACTGAGCTGCGAGACCTCAGGCAACTGCTTCTGAAAACCAAGGTTAGAATGCCACCCCCGCGGGGTCGTCACACAGAAGTTCCCCTCCAGGGGAGCGGCGAAACCGTAATTCTTCCAGCGCAGTAAAGAGAGTTCTACAAAGCAAGCTCCAGACCCACCCACTTCAAAGACACTTCAGGGATGACTGCTCTCCCTCTCCAGTTACCTCCCAATCTGCCCCCGTGCCTCTGGGAGAAGGTGAAACCCCCCAAGAAAGCAAATCTGCACCCTTCCCTCTCCAGTGACTTGGAGGAAACACGGGAAACAGTCTAACCTGAGAGAGGATGGGCTTTGGAGATGTTCAACTACATAAAACAAACACAGTTTTAATAGGGAAAATAAAATATCTAGTATCACAAGAAGCTCTCAATATCAAGATTAGGTTCTGAAGAATCACCAAAAAAGGCCCTTTCCATGTTCTTTTTACAGCGTTAAAACAAATAATTCATGATGAGACACCTAGATAACATATCCTAATACAAGTGAAACAAAAGTTTCACCAAACATACCTTGCAATGTACTGATATTTTCTATTTCATTTTTTAAAAAGAATCAATGTAATTCCAACCCACAGTTGGTCTTGACCCCAAACCTTAAAAACACTTAATGTAGAATAAGTTTTACAAATAAAATTTTCTGCTATGTGCCCCCACCCCAATAAGAAGTTTTAAAAAAGCCCATTTTAATTGTGTTGAGTTCCACAGCTAATTGGCAACTTTTTATTGTTGATTCCACCCCCAATCAATCCTACCCCCAAAGTCTTCCAAGGGCTTAATGCCAATGTCTGGCACAACTTCCCCAGGGCCAAAAGAGAAGCATTCCTTAAACTAAAAATGATACAAAATACAAGTTGTTGTCCCCCAAACACCTTCCCTGACTTGTCAGCAATTTGCTTTGCTACAAAGAAATTCAAATGTTCAAATTCAAAAACCAAACAAAAATAGTTTATTCTCAAACAGGTGACCTGGTATAGGAATGCAGGAAACTCCCTAATCCCATATGCAAAGATAGTTTAAAGCAAATGATTTTCACTCTAATTCGGCAGCTGTTTATTTTGAGAACTGCTTTACTCGACGATTAATCAGATGATGTATATTAAAGCAATATAAGCAAAATATTACCTCACTGCTCCTCACCTGGGTCTTGATTAATGCCAACTTAACTATAAACAGAGCAAAGTGTGGTCAGGTGGGAGACCCAAGACTTGAGATTGACACAGGGATTCCAGAATCTGAGCTGGCAAACCCTGTACGAGTCACCAAGGTGACAACCATCCTGTTTTAAAGAGGGAGGCATGGGACTTCCCTGGTGGCACAGTGGTTAAGAATCCGCCTGCCAATGCAGGGGACACGGGTTCGAGCCCTGGTCCAGGAAGATCCCACATGCCGCAGAGCAACTAAGCCCGTGTGCCACAACTACTGAGCCTGCGCTCTGGAGCCCGCGAGCCACGACTACTGAGCCCGCGCGCCACAACTACTGAAGCCAGCTCCCCTAGAGCCCATGCTCTGCAACAAGAGAAGCCACCACAGTGAGAAGCCCGCGCACTGCAACAAGAGAAGCCCGCGCTCCGCAACAAGAGAAGCCCCCGCTCGCCGCAACTAGAGAAAGCCCACGTGTAGCAATGAAGACCCAACGCAGCCAAACATAAATAAATAAATTTATGAAAAAAAAAAAGAGGGAGGTATCAGCTGTGACATATTAATGACACACCCCTATGGACTGAGGTGTACACTGGTGACAGGTGGGCTGCTCCAGGGGACAGTGCCAACTTCTCCAGCTGGGAAAGGGTGAAATAGAGTTTATTTCTGTGATAGGAAGAGAGGGCCAAGTGTGTAGATGGAAAAAGCGATAGTGAATCCAGACCTGTTTGGGGTCCCAGATGCTCAGGCAGGTGAATGCTGAGACTGCTTGGCCTAAAGACCTTGTGCCTATAGTACTGGACTAAACAGCAAATAGTTCAGCTGGGTGATTATGAAATATGATGCAATCACCTTCAGATGCCATTCTAAAACTGAAGAAACCCTAATTTAAAAGACAACTAGGGCTAGAACCATGTTTCTCCTGAAGTTTTTCCCCTCTGCCCTAAGAACAAGGCAGTCAATTAATAGTTATGGGTACCAGTTAACATGATACTCTAAAAACACTTCTGTTATTAAGTTAAACAAAAATTTCTGCCGAATTCACTTCATATCCTTCAGACCAGATCCTTGCTAATAATAGCCAAGCCTCCTTCCACCCTAACCACTGCAGAAATATTCTAATTATCTTTCTAATGTACTATTAGGTAAACTTCCAAAAACCATCTGAGCTAATTCCTGTACAACAAAGGGACTGAAGAAAAGAAATTTGGGCCAAATTCCATGTTCGTGTCCTCTTTTATACAGTAGAAATTGGTCAAAGGCTCAACAATAGTGTGAAACCGACTGAAAAGGAGTAGCATCACCTACTAAATGTTTAAGGTATTGTACTTTTGGGGTTTTAATCAGAAAATGTCTTTAAAGTTCCTGGTGGACAAAATGTAAGATGTCTTACATGATAAACACTGGTCAACAAGAACCATCTAAGAGACCACTCATCACAAGGGTTTTGTAGGCTGGGGAGCCTGTAGGCACCAGCTCCAGAAGTTCATAGGCTGGTGGCACAGAAAGACATAGAATGCTTTCAATGCAGAAAATGCATTCATAGAAAAGACAGGAATCACAAAGGAAGAGCCTGCTCCCCTCCCTGGAGAGGGGTCTGGGAGATCTTTATGGATGTGACATTTGAGCTAGCTCTTAATGGATGAGCATCCCAAGCATCCAGCACAGCAGAAGCAAGGGCCAGAGCTGGCTACTCCTGGAGTGTGAGGGCTTTGGGGCAGACAGGGCTGCAAAGGGATGGATTCATGAACCTTTAAACTTTCTAGGTGGCTTTCTCTCTCAGAACACGGAATGAACTGTCAACCACTTACTTCAATTCACAAGCTAAGCAGACCTAGTTATGTAGACTTTAAGCAATTTTTAGATTACTGCTATCAAACAGTGACACTAGGCTCCCTCTTGTTTTCTGAGAAGCTTTCCAAAGAATAAACAGGTTGTTCATTCAAAAGTGTACCAAGTTTCGGACTTCCCTGGTGGCACAGTGGTTAAGAATCCGCATGCTAATGCAGGGGACATGGGTTCGAGCGCTGGCCCGGGAAGATCCCACGTGCCGCGGAGCAACTGGGCCTGTGCGCCACAACTACTGAGCCTGCGCTCTAGAGCTCACGAGCCACAACTGCTGAAGCCCATGCGCCTAGAGCCCGTGCTCCTCAACAAGAGAAGCCACCGCAATGAGAAGCCCGCGCACCACAACAAAGAGTAGTCCCCGCTCACCGCAGCTAGAGAAAGCCCGCATACAGCAACAAAGACCCAGTGCAGCCAAAATTTTAAAATATAAATTAATTAAGTAATTTACAAAAGCGTACCAAGTTTAAAAAAAAAAGTACCTTTATGAAAAAGAGCACTACTTTCCACACTTTGCATTTTTAGTACTCTAAAGTCTAAAAGTATTTTCATTGAGTTTAGGGACAATATAACCACAATCTCTAAGAGGATTATTTTAAAGTTTCTTATTTCACCCCATATTCACTCTCAGATGGTGAGATTGCAAAGCAATTGGTTGGGAAAGGAAAGGAAAAGATTCATTTCTATGTGAATTTGATTTCCCTAGTACTTTGATATTTTTGGTACTTTTTTCAAGGACCAGAAAATAGTTAAAGGGACTATGCTTTATGAAAAATACAATACTCCCAACACATTACAGCTTCTACAACAAATGTCACTTTTTAAATCACAACACTTTTACACTAGATTAGGAGTTTGTGGGAGACAGATAAGCACCCATCTGCCCCATCCCTGTCGTGTATGCAGAAAAGCTCTCTGAAGCACAGCTCTCTAGAGATGAGCCACTTTGTCAACATGTGTTTGTTTTGAGTATCGTTTCTAACCATAATTCTGAATGCTTAGTGTCGATGCAACATGGAGTTCAGGCTCCATCTGCAGTTAGTCTCTGTGTGGCCCTGACGATATCCCACTGTTACAGGGCTCTGAGCACAAATGCTTCCCTAAAGGGTTAAATACAAACTGCTCAGAAGTATCATTGTGAACCGGAAGTGTATCTCCCACTCTGTCTTCATCTGCATGTGTCACCAGTTGGCAAGGAATATCTCTTTTGTATCTATATATGGCTTACAAAAAAAAAAATATGCATATCTAATTTAGGTCAATTTTAAGTCTTTGAAAAGTTAGTAAGTGAACCATGTTTTCTGTGAATTAAAGAATTAACAGGAAAAAAATCAGAAAACTACCAGAAAAAAAAAATGCTACATGACAGTCTTAAGTCTAGAGATCAACATATTCAAACCTGCTTAACAAAGAAAGAGTATTAGTCACATCAGTGGCCTGCTAATAAACATCCTTGGTTTAGACATGAAGAAAAACATGTTTTAAAAACTTGGTATCCAGTTCACATCCCCCTCCCCAGTTATTAAATGGCAGATCTTCCAACCTAACATAGGAAAGAGGAAAACATTCCTCCCCAAAGTTTTCCTAATAGGATGAATACTCCCCTTCACTGGTGCCCAGCATTTCACTATAGGAAATTCTGGAGGCGGGTCTTTCTAGTTTTCTCCTTCACAGCTTGATAACAAACACCATGTCCTCTTGCATGTTGACCTAGTCAGGCCTATAATTTTACCAACTCCTGGTTTGGGAGCAGTAAAATCTTTTTTTCAAATTTGGGTCAAAAATCAACCTTCAATAGAGATACTTTAAGAGGTTAAGTATAAAGTTTAAAGCTTTATAAATATAAAGCCTAAACCTTGAAAATGTCATGCAAGTTAAAAAACTGTTCTGGGGGACTTCCCTAGTGGCGCAGTGGTTAAGAATCTGCCTGCCAATGCAGGGGACACGGGTTCAATCCCTGGCCCGGGAAGATCCCATATGCCGTGGAGCAACTAAGCCCATGCACCACAACTACTGAGCCCACGTGCTGCAACTACTGAAGCCCACGCGCCTAGAGCCCGTGCTCTGCAACAAGAGAAGCCACCGCAATGAGAAGCCCATGCACTGCAACGAAGAGTAGCCCCCACTTGCCACAGAGAGCGAAGAGAAAGAAAGCCTGTGCGCAGCAACGAAGACCCAACACAGCCAAAAACAAAAACAAAAACAAAAAACTGTTCTGCTGTGTTAAGAGTTTTAGATCAGCTTAAATGACAATTCTCAAAGGAAAAAAATTCAGAAGCAGCCCCCATTATCTGTCCTCCTGAAACTCCACGTAGACTGCATACTATTATAAATAGAGTCTGCGTGGTCTGATTTCACTGGCCATCATTGGTTTCTGATTGAAAATACTTATTCAGAGCTCAATTTAAATATTATTTTAGAGTTCAATCTTGAATCCTACTATGGCACATTTTATAAGACTCTCTACCTTTGAAGGTAACTTTGAGCTTTTCTTACCAAAGGTGCTCAGTTCAAACTCTGATTTTTAGGTGAGCATAACCTCCTCAGGTCAACGGAACTCACCAGATTGTTTCTTTACCTCCAGGTCCCTGACGGTGCTGTTTCTTTACCTCCAGGTCCCTGACGGTGCCCATGCTGTTCCTCTCCTGGGAATGAGTAGCCACCTAAAAAGTAGCTCTCCCCATCGCCCCTTCCTTTGCAGGCTCTCCTTCCGCAATCCAACTGCAGCATTTTACTGCAGTTATCAGTTTCATGCACTTGTTTTTTCCTAGTAGCATATGAGCTCCTGTGTCCAGCCAGGTGCCCGACCCTTAGCAAGTTAAATGAATATTTCCATCACACTCAAAAGTAAGGCTTTTCCTACAACATACTACAGCCACATAGAGTGTAGGTTTGAGCCTTTTCCCTAGTTACCCTGTCACGCTTCAGGAGGCACTGCAAGTCCATATGGTACACCAAGGTGAGGTGGTGGTGGCGGCGGCGGCAGCAGTGTAAAGGCTATGATGAACTAAGGGAACCCACTGTCAAAAATCAGCCAATCCAGGAACCTCTAGATCATCAGCCCACAGTCATACACAGCAGCCTGTGGCCCCAACGTGGACTGGTTTGCTCTTGGGCAGTATTAACTGCCATAGATAGCTATCCAAACTTGGGTGCCAACCTCAAGAGGAATAGTCAGCCTTGGTATGATTCTGCTAACAACCACCTTTACTAGGCACCTACAACAATCCAGCTGCTTGCTTCATGCTTACCATCCCCACCCAACAAATGAAGAAACTGAGGCTCAAAGAGGTTAGGCCACTTGCAATTAGGCCACCTTCCTGAGGTCACAGAGCCAGCAAGCGGCAGAACCTGGCTTTCTGACTCCAAAGTTTCTACTGCACACAGGGCACTTTTACAAAGCAACAAAGACAAAGAACAGCAAACAATTCTCCAAGAGCACACTCTTGCAGAAGGATCTATCTACTGTCTGCTTCCTTTAGTTCTATACACATCTCCAGAGCAGCCTTTGGCAGGCAAGCTCCTGCAGGGAACATTGTGATAATGCAATAGGAAACCATCCTGTTAACCACCCTGCCAGATAGTCCTGAGTTTGTGGGTACATTAGCTGAGCCCCTAGAACTGCTAGGGGCAGGTCCACTGGTGGCTCCCAGTTCTGACAAAGCAGCTTACTGAGAAAAAAGTGATAACCTGAACATGTTTTCTACGCTCAAATTGGAGCCCAAGAACTCAGCCTGGAGTGTGGGGAACAGGAAATGAAGAGAGAGCAAGCATCCACTTCCCAAGGGCAACACAGCCCAGAGGTGGGAGTCTGGTCATGTGCACAGTTGCATTGCTTGTCCACGCCCACTTCCGGCCTGGGCCTTCCTCTTCACCTCATGAGTCAGTACTTGGGTGAAGGGAAAGGAAAAGAACACAGACTACCAGAAACTTTCCTTGTAATATGCTCTCTCTCCCCTGCTGGGCCCTGGGCCCTGAATGAGTATCCACCCCGGCTCTCTGGCTCCACCCCTCACAAATACACCTACTTAAGAAAAGCACCTGTCACATAATTGATCTATGTAGACTAACATCAAATCTGGGCCACAACACAGGAAGATCAAAATAGTGCTTCCCCAGTCCCAATACAAGAGGGAACCCTAGGGCAGAGGGAACTCTGTGCACCAAGAACCTACTAATACATGACAAAGCAGTCCACCTATTTGAAATCTCACTTTTCCTATGCCATAAACAACAGCCAAGCAGCACCCTTGTCTAATTTTTTTTTTTTAAGATTTAAAACAAGGCGAGAAGGGCTTTAATAGCTGTTTATCTCTTTGCATAATATGCACTGCCATGAAGAAATGTCACAGGATTCCAAAAACACACTGCTACCAACTTCAAGAAAAGTAAAGCTGAAAATGCTCCTGGCAATAACCATTCCAGACTCTCTTTTGTTTCTCCAAGACTACAGCCACAGTCATCCTGGATCAACTAGTGCCAAAAGCCAACAATCAACTGGGAAAACACCATAATTTCTGCTTCCTTTCAGAGGGAGGAAACAGAAGAAAGGAGTCCAGTGAGGAAATTAGAAGGGTAGTAAGGTTTCACTTCCAAACCTCCAAGAAACTCCACCCCAAGCTCCCAACATCCAGGAATATGCCCAAAGAAGCCCTGAGATATTCTTTCATTCATTTGTTTACTTGTCTGTGACTGGGATGTAAGATCCTTGAAGGCTGACTGCATCTGTCCCTGGGGGCCCAGCTCACTGCTAGGCCCCCAGCACCCAGCATGGTGTGCCTAGCACATCACTGGCACACATTTATTGCTGAATTATTTGCTGGCATAGGAAGTTATATGAGCCAGAAAATCTAACACTTTCTATTTTTCAATCCAATTTTAGTTGCATTAAAAAACAAAAAAACAAAAAAATCCTACCTTATGGCCACACAGGAAAACTTGTGCCAAGTTAAGCCCTTACTTGAGTGTTTAAACGTCCCTTATAGGCCAGTTTGGAGGGATAAATTCATATTCAAACAATGCACCAGTGTAAACAAAGGCAGCCAGGCTGCAGAGAGGATAAAGCCAAAATTAATACTAGAAATTCAAAATAACAACATCCATTCATTTGGATGGAACGACTCCATTCAGTAGTTATTCCCCAATTCCGAAGGAGGTCAACTTCTCTCTTATCATCAAAATCCCACAGGGATTTAATGCCCCCAGTGCTGTCTCCAACAGGAAGGAAACCCTGACTTCCCCAGCTATTTCAGTTACATAAATCAACAGTTTATTGTCCAGTTAGAAGCTGGGCAGTGTTGGGACCCACATACCTTTTAGAGCTGCCCACCAATGGATAACCACGTTACATTACATCTAATAAACGTACCTAGATCAACATCGTTTCTAACTATCCGAGGGTTTTTATTGCTGTAAGGATCTTTCAATTCAAAAAAAAGTTTAAAAAACTTCCCGTTAGGTAAAAGGGATTTGGTGGTGGCACCACCAACCACCAGAGTGAAGTCTGTGGCACACAAGGGACATCATAATTTCAAAAGGGATAATAATCCCCTTAAAGTTGTTTACCGTATGTTTTATATTTTAAAAATAATAAACTTTGCTCCTTTCCCATATAATGGAATAAATGTCCTTAAAAGAATTAAGAGAAATTTAAGACTGGCAGATATTTCTTGGCTTCAATAGTAAATTCACTCTGTGTGTGGGGGGGGATGGGGGCAGAGGGAAGGAAAGGGGATATTTCAAGAGAGGGGGAAAAACCCTTTTCTTCAAACTTGGAAGCAGTGCAGTGGGGGCCTAGCTCAGATTTTTCACCCACTATTCACCCACAACCCGGGTTTTAGCTATCAAGGGCAAGTGCCATCTGTCCCCACATGAATAAGTGAAAAAGGCTGGGCCCAACTCACCAGCCATGATTTTAAGGCTTTCACTAATTGCTAAGACAAAACCCTCTCAAAAAAAAAAAAAAGTGTCCTGCCCACCCCAGCCTCCATCCCCAGAGTCTGAGTTAGCATCTTCACAGCTCTCTGAATCCTTGAAAACTCAAGGTGAATCCTGATCTCCTCATGGGCACTAAGCCACACACTCAATGTACTATTATTGTGTGGCAATAAATGCCTTTGTACATCACTTTTCCAGTCTTTTGTCCCCAAATCTGATCCATTACCCTAAAAGAACGGTTCTTCTTCCAAGGTTCTAACGTGTAAGAAGAGATCACTCATCAGGTAACTGCTGCATATCACTCAGTCAAGCAGTCCCAAAATATGGCCGTGATCCTTTATGGTTCACCTTCTTTTTCTTCCCACAATTCAAGCTCGTAATAATCTTCTATCTCGCCTGTGGTCTAATTATAGTAATACATCTCCATGGCCTTAACTCACAAATTACCCCATTTTACAGAGGGAGAAAGCAAGGCCAAGGCAAACACAAACCCCTGTCACACAGCAAATCCATCTCACATCTGCTATCTGAACACAGAAAAACGCTACTAAACCCAGGTGGGCAGTGGGTTTTGCAAGAGACACTCCGAGTTTCTTTCTCTTTGCTCCGCGGGCATATTTGGCCTTGGCAAAATGTCAAGTGCTTCCTGTCTGGGAGTCCAGACCAGAACCATAATCTCCTGAGCACAACAACCAACCTTTATTGCACACCAACCATGTGCTAGGCGCTGTGCTGGCTGCCTCCTGTTTGTTATCTCAGATTCATTTATTCACACATCTAGGAAGCACTTCCCATTTGTAGGCGCCTTTACACCCATTCACAGAGATGTGCCCCCCTCAAATATTTAGTAACGTGCTGATCTTGTGCCATAACTTATCCAAGGCCACACAGCTAGGAAGGACAGACCCAGAATCTGAATCAGGTCCTTCTGACTTCAAAGCTCCCTCTTCCCTAACACCTCACCTTGCTGGTCCTGTGGGGTTCATTTTCAAATAATAAACATGTGCCAGCACTTCTCTGCCCTGTCTCAGGACACCTGAAGCCCTGAGCTCCCCACCACATTTCCTCTTCCCCTCAGGGCAAGCTGACCAGGAAGAGGCAGTAGGGGAGCAACCAGGTCTGTAGCAGCTTCCTGCCTGGACTTGACTACCCCAGGAGCGGAGGGCCCAGGAAACTCTCCAAGCGCTGCTCCACAGAAGAAAATAGCTCGAGTTGAAACTTGTGTCCACATGGTCCACCGACAGATTTAGAACTCAAATTATAGCCTCGGCAGGAGTCTTCACAAAGGACTCAAATTAAGCAAGACCCAGATGGAAATGAACAGGAGAGAGACAGTCTTAAGTCAAACTGTAAAGTGAACTGCAGTTCTAGCAGAGTCAGAGGGAAGAACTGGTTGAAATGCTAAAACCAACCAAGTTCAGCCTATATTTCAGAACTCCACTTCAGGAATATTTTCCCCACATTTTTAGCCCGAGACTTGTGCATGGACACGAAGTGGTTACAAGTTACTCAGGTTTCAAACTGAGTTCATTCCTGTCCTTTGGACCATCTCTCAATGCCAGCATTCATCTACTTGGGCTCCAGCGAGCTCTGCGTTTGGCAAAACAGATAAAATTAGCTACTGTAGTGAACTTGGAATCCAGGGTGGGCCATTAAAAAAAAAAAGGTACACATAAGATTTGTAAAAGCCACGTAAAAACTTCCTTTGGGACAAGCTGAAGTCACCTAAAACTTAGAGAAATGAATTCAAATCCCCTGTTCCTTGCCTCCCTTCCACCCTTCCTGGATCTAAGGTGACCCATTTCCTGCTTCTTGCTCTGCCTTTCAAACCCGAGTGGCCCACAGACTGAGGATCCACTGGGGATCAAGGGGTAAATCAGAGGGCCTAGGGAGAGAAAACACAGCTGGAAGACCTGAAAGAGCGTTTTTCTTCTCCTTTGTTTTTTTCTGGGGGGGGGGGTGAGTTATACTATGCAGAGGGAGGACTGAGGGATGGGACAGGAAGTGGGTCAGTCCCACAACTTCAAAGTGTGATAATGGGGTACAATGCTCCAGCCCTGTCCCTCCTGCCTCTACACTGGACTGACAACACTGTGGTGGCCCCATGACTCAAAAATGGAGCAACCAAGACTGTCCTTCGACAACAGCTCCTGCTCCCCCAAATCTAGCAGGTCCTAAAGGATGAGAGAAAACAGCATTTTTTTTGCCTGTCTCCCAATTTCCCTTCCAATCACAAATTCCTCCAGGTCCCCTGGAAGCTGAGGTAAAAGTTCAGAGAATACCCCTAATCTGGCAAGAAAGAAGACTGAAGATGGGAGGGGTATATTTCTGATCTGTCCTTCCAGAGTAGAGAGAAGTGGGTACCACAAACAGAAATACGGGAACCCTGAAGTTGGGGGCTCGAAGGAAAAATGAGGGAAGAGTTTCTCCCTTAGCAAATCAGGAGGGAAACCTCAGGAAAGGGGGCATGTCCTCAGGCAAGTGGAAGGGGAACCCGTGGGAATTCAGGGGGACCCTTTAGAGAAGTGAAGAAATCCACTGTGTCCTCCATCAGAGAGGAGGTATCTTGAAAGAGTGCAGGCACATTTCAGAGATGTGAGAAGCCTAACAGAAGTGGGACATCTCGTATTAGGGGGAGGACCTCTGGAGAAGCCAGGGACCGCTCCGAACACTGCAGCATCCACAGATTAGTAGGAGACCCCCCCAGAATGGAAACTTTTTTGGAAAAGTTGGGAACATTTCCTCAAGTAAATAAGGATCCAGTCAGACGTATGGGCATTTCAGAGTAGTGGGCCCCCTCAGTAAAATGGAGGTACTCATCAAAAAGTAGCGGGTCCCATCAAAAGTGGGGTCAAATCAGAAAAGTGGGGAACACCTCCAACAAGGATTCCGACAGAAGCAGGAACACCTCAGATTAGTTGGGGGACACTTGGGAAAAGGAGGAAGTCACCCAAAGAAGTGGGGACAGGGAAGCAGGGAGAGCAATGCAGAAAGGTAGGGGGGAAGGGAAACCTGTGAAAAGTGGGGGACACCTTAAAAAGGCAAGGGCCAAAAAGGAACACAGAACAGTGGGACAACAGCTCAGAGAAGCAGGGATCTCCTCGCAGAGGTGGGGGTCCCCCAGAGAAGTGAGGGGAAGGGTGCCTAGAAGCAGGAATGTCTCCCTGAGAGAAGTGGGGGTCCCTCAGGCAAGACATGGGGGTCCCAGAAACGCAGGGGATCCCTCAAAAAGCAATCCCTCGGAGAAGCAGGGGTCCCCTTAGAGAAGTTGGGAGGGGTAGTTTCAAAGAGGCGGGGGCCCTCGGAGAAGGCGCCCCTCAGGGAGGCAGGCGGTCCCTCAAAGAGATGGGGCACCCTCAGGGAAGGGAGGCTCCTATCAGAGAGGCGGGGTCCCTTAGGGAAGGTCTCCTCAGACAAGGGGGTCCACGCATGGAAGCGGCCCCCTCAGAGAAGCGGAAGCCTCAGAGAAGCCCGGGACACCGGAAGCCCGGGACCCGCCACCAGCGGCGCCCGCCCCTCACTCACCGAAGTTGCTCGGCGCCTCTGCGGGCGACTGCTGGGCCCTGGGCGGCCTCGGGTGGCAGGGTCGTATCCAGTCCTCTCGGGTCCCGCGGCGGCAGCTCCTTCAGGTGGCGCCAGCGGCGGCGGCGGCGGCGCGGCGACAGGACGACGGACTGTCGACGGACTGACTGAGCGGGTGGCGCGGAGCGCGTTCGGGCGGCGGGGGTGCGCGTGCGCGCGCTGGGGCGCTGACCCCGGGCGGGAGGAGCCGCCGCACAGCTCTAGAAGCCGCCGCTCGGTCTCGCCGCTCCGTCTCACACTGAAATTGCCCGCTTCGCAGCCCGGCTTCCCCGGTTGCTAGGCAGATTTCGCCTCTCACACTTCCGGGTTGAGGCGCGTCTCACTGAGTGGCGGCACCGCCGGCCAATGAGGTCCAGCCAGGGTTCCCGGGATCCTCGCCCAGAAGAGGGCGAGGCCAAACTCATGACGGACAGCACCCGGCGGCCAATGAGCGTGCTGGCCGGCTGGCCCTCGGAATCGCGCTGGGGGCCTGGGCGGGCCCAAGGAGGCGGGACGAGGTGACTGACAGGCGGCCTGCCAATGGGAGAGTGCAGCGGGCCTCAGGTCCAGTCAGGGTGCTGCGGGGGTGGGGCTTTAGCTTCAGGGCAGGAACACCGCGAGGGGTGGGGCATGAGGACACGTTAATCCTTGGCCGGCTCGCTCGGACACTGGCGGGGGGTTACGCCGGGCTGCCCGGCGGCCAACAACTGGATGGGCAGGGGGTTCCCCGCAGTGCTCAGCAGGGGCGCCCCACCCACAATGCACCGGAGGTGGCCTGGGCCCGGCGGGCGTGGGGCGGTTACGCCGGGCAGTGGGCGGGGCCGCATGAGGCGCGCTGTAAGGACACTGGGCGAGCTGTGGCGCGGCCTTGTTTCCGAGGGGTTTCGTTGGCCCTGGGCTCTCTTCTGACTAGAGTCACGGGTTCGACTCTCTTCTGAGGAGAATCTTGGGTTTCTTGCCTCCGGCCCCCGTTCTAAGGAAAACCTTGAGGACTCTTGCCCCTGACCCCTCGTCTGAGAAAAGTTTTAGCTGTTCTTGCCCTGCCCACTTTTCTGAGAATTGCCAGGAAAAGAATGATTTTGTACATTCGGGACCACGCCCCACCCCCGCTCTAAGTTCAAAGAAGACTTGACGGGATTCGGGACCCTGTCCGCTTTGCTAAGGAGAATTTGGGGAGCTCAGAGTCCACTGCCTTTCCTGGAGAGTATTTAGAGAACATACCCTGCCTGTGTTCTGAGCACTAGTGGGAGCCACTGGCCTTCTTCCTCCCTGATCTGGGGGGCAGTGGGGGCTGCATGTCCCCTGCCTATGTTTCTTTTTTTTTTGGTTGCGTTGGGTCTTCCTTGCTGCGTGGGCTTTCTCTAGTTGCAGCTAGCAGGGGCTTCTCTTCCTTAAGAGTGCACAGGCTTCTCACTGCGGTGGCTTCTCTTGTTGCAGAGCACGGGCTCTAGGAGCGTGAGCTTCACAGGGTCAGTAGTTGTGGCTCGCGGGCTCTAGAGCGCAGGCTCAGTAGTGGCGGCGCACGGGCTTAGTTGCTCCGCGACATGTGGGATCTTCCCCCATCAGGGCTCAAGCCCATGTCCCCTGTATTGGCAGCCAGATTCTTTTTTTTTTTTTTTTTTTTGCGGTACGCGGGCCTCTCACTGTTGTGGCCTCTCCCGTTGCGGAGCACAGGCTCCAGACGCGCAGGCTCAGCAGCCATGGCTCACGGGCCCAGCCGCTCCGCGGCATGGGGGATCTTCCCGGACCGGGGCATGAACCCGTGTCCCCTGAATCGGCAGGCGGACTCTCAACCACTGCGCCACCAGGGAAGCCCTGGCAGGCGGATTCTTAACCACTGCGCCACCAGGGAAGCCCTAGCCTTCATTTCGAAAGATAACTTGGGAAATTTCTAAGTTGCATGTCCCTTCTCCAACCAGAGGAGAAATTTGGGACTTAAAGCACCTCTCCTCTCTCCAGAGAGGCATTTCAGGAAACTGATGGCCCCTCACCCTTCTTAGTCAAGAACTGCCAGGGAGTTAGCTCCCTGCGCTTTTTCTAAGCAGTGTTTGAGTGTTGCAGGAAGAGTTCCTCTTTTCCTAAGAACGGCAACCATTCGACTCCTGTGCCCCAGAAAAGTTACCCATTTAGCTCTCCTTCCTTGTTTTTGTTTTTTGTTTGTTTGTTTTGAGGAGAATTTTTCCAAGCAGCTGTCCACTCTTTCCCAAGGGTCAAATCCGTGGCTTTTCCTAATTCTGTCCCCTGTCGGGCTCTTCAGTGCCACTTTTCTTCTCTGAGTGGGGCCGTTCCAAGAAGCAGTCCTGCTTCCCACCTGTCCCAAGACAAAACTAAGTAGTCACCAAACTCTGCTGTAGCATCCACCATGGCCTACCAGGCATCAGAGGACTTCACCTCTGTCTTCCCCCAGCTGGTCTGAACTCCTCCCATGATTTATCCCCGAAGAACCCAGTTATACCCTTCACAGGCAACCAGACATCCATTGAATTGAAGGGGTGAAGAAGGCAGCAATGAGAAAGAGCCACAACTCTCTGAGGATTCAATATGGCAAACTTTTATCTCCCCCCACTTTGTGCACAGAAGTGTGCAAGATGCTGAGATACCTGAATTATAGGATGGAACTTGTGAACCAAGATGAACACAATAAAGGGAAATAAGCCTATTAGACAAGGCAGACTGTTATACTAAAGAGATACCCAGAAGATGTTGTAGGATTGTAGAGGAGGAAGTGATTAAATGAAATAATGGATGTGGGCTTCCCTGGTGGTGCAGTGGTTAAGAATCCGCCTGCCAATGCAGGGGACACGGGTTCGAGCCCTGGTCCAGGAAGATCTCCCATGCCACAGAGTAACTAAGCCTTTGTGCCACAACTACTGAGCCTGCGCTCTAGAGCCCGTGAGCCAAAACTACTGAGCCCGCGTGCCACAACTACTGAAGCCCACGCGCCTAGAGCCCGTGCTCCACAACAAGAGAAGCCACCGCGATGAGAAGCCTGTGCACCGCAACGAAGAGTAGCCCCCATTTGCCGCAACTAGAGAAAACCCGTGTGCAGCACCAAAGACCCGATGCAGCCAAAAATATAAATAAATAAATTTATTTTTTTAAAAAATTGAGGTAATGGATGTGATGGTGCTTCATAAACCTTGAAGCAGTGTTCCTGTGTAGAAAGGATTATTGTTATTGTTACAAGTGGGCTGACATTCCTGGAAGAAAAGTAAAAAATAAATTCTGAGAGTCAGAGTGATGGGAGATTGGCAGAGAGCCCTGTGGGGCCTGACTCCCTGAGTGAGCTCAGCCCGGACCCAAGTGGCAAGGCTCACGGAATCCTTGGATAGGGAAGGAAGCCACTGGAAACACAAAGACACTGTGTTCCCAGAGCGCCTTGTTTGTACCTCTGTTGTAGCACTTACCACATTCTGCAAGTGTCTGAGGCAGTCTGGGTGGACAATAAACCCTTGGACTTTTGGTGACTGGCAGAACTGGGGTCAAACACATGCCTGCCACTCCCTAGCTAGGCCAATTACTTTCCTTGGCCCATATCAGGAGTGAGAACACCAGTCTCTAAAGGTTGCACTGAGGATTGTGAGCTCAAAGTGCCTTGCATGGTACCTGGTACATAGTAGGACTCAGGAGTTTTTTGTTTCATTCCAGTCACTAACTAGGTTGCTTTCTGAGGGCAAGAATCCAGTCTTATTCATTTAAGTAATCCCTCAGTACTTTTATAGTTCTGAATTGAACTGGGATCAAAGAGCAGCTTGTTGTCCAACCCCTTCATTTTATACATGAGAAACTGAGGGGCCCAGAGGGCAACTGTGACTTGTTCACATCCTACTGCTACTTTATGGCTGGATCCTAAACTTGCATTGTCTTAATCTCACTTTTGGCCTCTGTGAAGGAAAGATAAGAAGGAAGGAGACCTGTCCCCTTGAGTCGTGCAGAGCAGAGTCATGTAAGAACCCCAAATTCCCTGAGCCTTATGTCTCTCTCAGGCAAGCTGGGAGAAGGTTCTGGATACAGCTCTAATAGAGTCCCCAAACTCAAGAGCAAAGGGCAAGTGGGGTCCCTGACCAGGGTCAAGGCCACCTAAATTAACTTTATCAAAGGGAAATTGCAAATGAAGTGAGGTTATTTCAGAGCTACTCTATGTAATTTCCAGACTGATCCCTGGAAATGTCAGGACCTATAATTAGATCTCACTTTTTATTTTAAGAATGCACAGAATTTCTCTGATTCTCTGGAAAAAAGCATTGCCTGGAGGCAGAGATGTTGGATTAAGTGATGTCCATAAAGTCTGGAATCCTAAGCATAAACAGAAGTCCCATTTGCCTGGAAAATTATATCCTTGAAGAATCAAAGGCAAATGGGCATTTGTCAGAGAGAGTGAAATGCACCACCAAAATGGATGACAGGAGCACAGCTTCTGACATAAAAAAAAAAAAAAAAAAAAAAAGAAACAAAAGGAAAGAAGAGCACATGACCCATTCCAAGGATGGTCTTTCCTTTCCATGGTGGTAGCAGCGATTGCATCTTTCTGCATCAAGGCATGTCCCTTCCTGGTCTGGGAAATCATGTGGGCAAACTGGCTAAGTGACATTCACATCCAAATAGGGAAATGGGAACTGAGCCAGGTGAATGCACAGGCAGCAAGGAAGTCAGGGCCTCAACAGTAGTTAGAAAAATGATGACCTGGTTGGTGCTAGCCTGCAGAGACATTCTCTTGGTGTTTTGGCTTTGGGCAAGGAAGAGTGCCCACTGACAATGAAGAATGACAGCTTGTTAATACCAGTGGAAAGGATACTAAGCACAAATATTAAAGCCCACTAGTGTCACTCAATGATAGTTGAAGTTCAGGTACAAACAGTAAAGTGCCCCTCCATCATTGCCTCCTAAGATTCTTGGACTGCCTAATTCATTTGGGTTTGACAAGCATGATGAGGTTCACATATGTGAATTGCTAGTCTACTGAAATTTGCATCCTTTGTCAGTGGTAAAAAGTCAGTGCCTGGGGGGAGGGATAAATTAGGAGTTTGGGATAAATTAGGAGTATGTTAATCCCAAACTCCTAATTTAACACTACTATATATAAAATGGATAAATAACAAGGACTTACTGTATAGCACAGGGAACTATACTCAATATTTTGTGGGGACTTCCCTGGCGCTCCAGTGGCTAAGACTCCACTCCCAATGCACGGGGCCTGGGTTCGATCCCTGGTCAGGGAACTAGATCCCACATGCCACAACTAAACATCCCACATGCCGCAACTAAGACCCAGTGCAGCCAAATAAATAAATATTTAAATATATATATATATATATATATATATATATATATATATATATATATATATTAATAACCTTTAAGGGAAAAGAATCTGAAAAAAATTTATATATATGTATGTATAACTGAATCACTTTGATAACTTTGCTGTATACCTGAAACTAACACAACATTGTAAATCAACTATACTTCAATTAAAAAAAAAAAGTCAGTGCCTGTTTCCAGAGAGAAATAGACACCACCAAATCAGGAGGTTGGCCTATATGTCCTCATATAGCACCTGAATTATCCAGGGGTGGGGAGCAGGGTGTAGCTTTATTGGTGTTGGTTGGCTAGAAAATCTAGAATCGAGTCCAGATGGAGTTCAGGAGTCCTTTCAGCCAGATTTTTTTTATAGATCTCTAGGTCAAAAAACTGGACTCCAGTAACAAATCTTACCCAGTTTGTACTGACACAATTAAGTGAAATTAGTGATAACCCTTTTCTGAGACAAAAAGTGTTATCTACACCTACATGCCTACAGCCTAGGAGACTTCTAAATCAAAATGGTGACTTCCCCAACCGGGAAGGAAAGCATTTCTGAACAGGAGAGAGTTCATCTTAGACACTCTGTATGCAGAAAGGAGGAGCTGAACGCAGACTTTCTGCTGCCTTCAGAGAATTCACCTTGAGATTCTGTTGGATCTGAAGGCCTTTAGCATCCCAGACATGCATTTACACCTGAGCCTAAAACCCAGGTCAGGGCTTTCATCCTGCTGCATTTTGTATCCTTCCCTTGATCTTTCTCTGCCTTGAGACAACGGCCCGGTGCCCAGGGACTTAAGTGACTCCAAGTGGCATGTGTGTCATGCCTGTGGTCACATCCCACTGCTTTCATTCCCTCACCATTCTCTCCTCCTCATCAGGCTGGTGTCTGTCTAATCCTGCCACTAAAATCTCTCTCTCAACTTAAGTTCTCTCTGAGAACTTAACGATTCCCATTCCAGGAACTCTTCTTGGTGTGTATTTTCTCTAACCTCTAGCATCTAGAGGACACTCCCTCCTCCTTGAAATATCTTCCATTGGCTTTCAGGGAACTTGACTTTTCTGGTCTCCTGTTCAGTCTCTGTGCAACTTCTACCTGGAAATTCTGCCAGGCTGCTCATCTCTTGCCACTCTTTGCCCTCTATGTGTCATCAGAGAATAAATCCCTTTGTGGAGTGGGACTATATAAGAACTCTAAGATCTGTATTTCCAGTCTGCCGGAGTTCCTTGTCCAGGGTCTCCTTTGCCTCCAGATGGTTCCACGAAGATGTGACTCAAACCTGACCAAATATCGGACCAAATTTGGTAGCTCTCTCTTTGACCCATCTCCCATTCTTTAAACTAGCTGCTCTTTGTCATTTTCTTTCTTTCTTTCTTTCTTTTTCTTGCACCAATGTCACTTTCGCAGTGTTCCAGGATGAAAGCTCTTAAATCTTTGGAAGTTTTAACATCATTCTTCAAGCTCAAACTTAGTTGCTAAATGTTGTGATTTGCCTGCTCACTTTTCTATCTACTCTTTTCAATTTCCATTGCTACCACCCATGCCTGGACTATTATGTGCAAATTATCAGACTAATTTCTCTTAAATCATGGACCATGTGACACCCCTACACAAAAAACTTCAATTTTTATGGAGGCTGTATTGTATTCCTTTTGTAATCAGGAAGAAAAAAAAAAAAGAATTCCATCACCAAATTGTAAAGACTGAATCTTGGCTTAACGTTTGAAGACTTCTTCTTGCCCCTCCCTTCGCTACAGTTTCTTCCTGGGATGCTTTCTTCAGGAATGATACCTTGTGTTGATTAGTGCAAAATTTCCTACACTGAATTCCACAAGGTATGAGAATGACTCAAGATACCAGTAGAGATTCTGTGATGAGCTTCCCTGCTTAAAAAAATTTTTTTCAGGACTTCCCTGGTGGTCCAGTGGTTAAGACTCTGTACTTCCAATGCAAGGGGTGCAGTTTCGATCCCTGGTCAGGAAACTAAGATCCCACAAGCCACATGGCATGGCCAAAAAAAAAAAAAAGTTTTCAACCAGAAGATTTCACTAAACCTTTAGTATTGATAATACCTACTGTTATGTTATAGTACAATCCCCTTCTCTTGAGCACATGATGTTTCCTTTTTTTCTAAGAACACCCATCAATATCCTGGCACTACTGTATAGCACAGGGAACTCTACTCAATTCTCTGTGGTGACCTAAATGGGAAGGAAATCCAAAAAAGAGGGGATATATGTATACATAAAACTGATTCACTTTGCTGTACAGTGGAAACTAACACAACATTGTAAAGCAACTGTATTCCAATAAAAATTCGTTAAAAAGAAAAAATCCTGGTGAACTCACATTCAGTAGAATGTGGTTCATGGCTTGATTGGGGCTGGCTTGGCATGTTGCCCTTGTCTAAGCCAGCTTCTGCCTCCCTTATTGCATCTCCCTCTCTCGGGAGTTCTATGAGATCATGGTACATTGCCCCATTTTGGAGGGGAGACAGTCGAGGATCAGGGTTTTTTATTCAGCTAGGGTCACAAATAAATAAAATCAGAACCTAGGTTTCAATTCCAATTCTGAACAAAATCCGACTCCCGTACAGCCTTTCCACCTGCTGGGGCCACGAGCATGTTGGTAACTAACCTTTTCTGTTTATAATCCTCATTTTTGTGCATTTTGTATTAAGTCACCACACAAAATGGGTAGGCTGGATGGTTTTACTTTCCTTCTTCCCTTCCTCCTTTCCTTTCCCTCTTCCTCCCTCCCTCCCTCTTTCTCTTCCTTTTCTTTCTTTCTTTCTCTTTCTTTGTCTTTCTTTCTCTCCCTTCCTTCCTTCCTTCCTTCCTTCCTTCCTGTCTTTCTTTCTTTCTTTCTTTCTTTCTTTCTTTCTTTCTTTCTTTCTTTCTTTCTTTTCTTTTCTTTCTTTCTTCCTTTCTTTCTTTCCTCTCTTTCTTTCTTTCCCTTCCTTCTTTCCTTTCTTGCTTTCTTCCTTCCTTCCTTCCTCCCTCCCTTCCTCCCCCCTCCCTCCACTAGATAATAACACTCCCAGAGGATAGAACTACATTCTTCAGTATACACATAGTAGATACACACACACATTCAATATATACACAGCGGACTACATTTAAACCATAGATGCCTGGGTCATCCGCCTTTTCTGAATGCCTTCTCATGTCTCCCCTTCACATCCCCTCTTCTTTTAGATAACAGCGTGTTAAGGACTGTCAGAACCGAGAGGAAGTTAAGCAATCAGCTAGTCCATCTTCAACATTTCCCAAATGCAGAGAGTGCAGAGAGGGTATGACTGAGCAAGCTCAGCATCAAGGCGAGAGCAGAGCTGGTCTCTTGGCAAAGCCAGCCCGAATCTCAAAGGCCACAGAGACTCATTGCATTTTCATGGTTGTTAAACCCCAGTGGCAGAGCAGGCGGCATCCTGTCTCCTGTCTTGAGTGGAATTCAGGAGTCCCCAGGGAGCTCTGGGCAGTCGGGGGCCGCGCCCCGTGGGTCACTCGTGTGCCTTTGTGAGGGGAGTTTCCTTGTCACTGCCCAGCTGCTTCCTGCCTCCATGTTAAGGCCTCCAGGCCACTCTGTGGGGAAGCAGCCATCAGGGCTCCCTGCCTTTGCCTTCCACCCAGACCAGACCAGGCTCGTCCTTCCTGCTGCTGCTCAGCGTCTCACGCATCTGCTCACCAAGGTCCTGGTCCTCTTTATGAGAATTTTCTCCTGGATTGTTGCCAAAGCATAGACAAGCGAGCCAGGAGAGTAAGACATCCCCCCAGACATACAGAAACTATAGAAATGTGTCTGGTCAGCATTGTTCTCCCCTCTTCCTCCCCTGTGGTGGGCATGGGACTGGCACTGAGTGGGTAACAGGGTGAGTGGTGAGGATGGAATGAAAGAGGATACTTAGTGCTTCCATCTTATTTTGTTCTTTTGTACGAGTAACCTTTCAAAACTTCCCTCATTCATTGATATATTCATTTATTCCACAAATATTTAATGGGCCCTTAAGGAGGGCTGGGCACTGTGGGGTAGAGTGCCGTGGGCGAAGGTGCCAGGGATGAGGCATCTCTCTCTCACCTTGACCCTCAGGTCTGCTGTTCCCTTCCCCACAGGCAGCCACCATCACCAGTCTCTCAAATGTCCCTCCAGAGAGGTTCTATTCCATGTGCAGATGCATGGGGTCCACTTTGATTTTGTGCACACAGAGTCATGGCGCACATGCTCTGATCTTTTAAACTGAAAGCAAGTGTTCTGGTGGGCAATTCTCACCATGGAGGCAAGTTGCCACCTTCAATCAGTGACCGGGACTGTTCTAGAATGTTCCTAAGAATGGAGCACCCTTAGCCCAACATTGCTGTTCAGTATAGAAAGCCCTAGAAACACCTGCATTGGGGCCCCAGGGGAAAAGGTCCTTGGATCCTTGGAGTAGGCCTATTTCTACGTGTCTTGGGTTAGGAAAGGCTGAATCACTACTTTTGCTTAGATCTGGAAACTAACTTATCTTCTTCCTAGTGCAGGAGTCACTAGTGCCCCTGGGTCTGGAAACCTTCACTCCTGCTCCAAATGATGCTGAGAGCTAGGGGCCTGCAGCTTAGGGGGAGATGGGGCTGTCGCGGGAATTTCAGTGCAAGGGCCCAGGTTCTCCACTGGAGCCGTCAGAGACCTGTGGTCATAGTGACCGTTCTGGATGCTGTGGTGAGCAAGTCGAATGGGGAGGGACAGACTGACAACAAAGTGAACAAGGTGGTTTCAACCCCTGGTGATGTTGATGAAGAAAAGTAACCAGAGATGTGACACAATGACTGGAAAGGACTCCGGCCAGGGCAGGAGTTGGAAGCTTGTGAGCAGGTGGATTTGAGGAGAGAACTGAATCTTAACAAGGACTCAGCCTGGGGATGAGCATTCTGGGCAGAGGGGAGCAGTGGGTGCCACAGACCTGAGGGCACCGACCATGGGGCAGAGAGCAACTGGAGAGCTGGTGGGCAAGGATGAAGTGGGAGAGCTGATGTTGCAGGCCTGGGAGGAAGCTGGATTCTATTCTAATGGGAAGAAATAAGCATGCTACAAAGCTCTGTGAGCTCTGTTTCCCACTGGTAAAACTCTTTGTTTGGATTCGGTAATCTTCCAGCTCTCTGGTTTCATGCCTGTGTTCTTTTATTCAAAGATGTTATTGAGCCTCCAGGGTGGCCAGATTTAGCAAATGAAAACATAGGATGGGGCTTCCCTGGTGGCGCAGTGGTTAAGAATCCGTCTGCCAATGCAGGGGAAACAGGTTTGAGCCCTGGGCTGGGAAGATCCCACATGCTGCGGAGCAACTAAGCCTGTGCGCCACAACTACTGAGCCTGCGCTCTAGAGCCCGCGAGCCACAACTGCTGAAGCCCACGTGCCTAGAGTCCGTGCTCCACAACGAGAAGCCACTGCAGTGAGAAGCCTGTGCACCACAACAAAGAGTAGCCCCCGCTCGCTGCACTAGAGAAAGCCCCTGTGCAGCAATGAAGACCCAACTCAGCCAAAAATAAAATAAATAAAATAAAATTTATTAAAAAAAAAAAAAGAAAAAGAAAACCTAGGATGCCCAGTTAGGGTGAATTTCAGATTAATGACCAATTCTCATGTAGTATAAGCCTATCCCACAGTGTCAGAATATCTTCCATGTGCCAGGGCCCCGCTAGGAGTCAGCTCAGCTTTGAACGATTTTCTTCACACAGCCCCACAGCCTACTGCCTTCGGAGGAACTGGTCAGACGTGAAGGCTAGAGTCTGGTGTGACTTGGGAGAGAGAGATTAACCGGCTTCAAAAATTCACCTTGGCCCCAAATTGTGACCTTGAACTGGCGATTCCTTTGGGTGCCCCAACTCTTGTTAGATGTGGCATTGATTAAAATGCCTTCGACATCCCCTGCATCACAAACATGTATCGTGTTGTGTGGGGAGGTTATTTGAGTGGCCAGATATAGGTTCTGGCCTTTTCATGAGAATTATGAGAAGGGAGGGTAATGTGTTCAGTACTCACCCATTATCCTCACCGAGGGTGTGGCTGTCAGAGACCTGAGGTAACATTTGAATGTTGGAAGGATCCAGAGAGAGATGATGTGGCCATGGGCTCCTCATCCCATCACGGGGACTGAGTTGACACCGCCATGGGGTCTGGCCCTCTACTCTGCAGACAAGGCATGTGAGTGTTTCCACAGGGCAACCCTGGGCATGGCCTTTGACCTTTCCAGAACACAGCCAGGCAGGGGCAAATAATCCCTGGAAAACAATCTCCCTACGTCAAGGTTTTAGGTCTCAGGAAAACTAGATGTTGTGAGAGAAAGAGATCCTGCGAATGAGGGTTTCAGGCCCTGGTCCTGCGGGGACTTCCTTCTGTTGGCGCCAGAAGACAGAACTTTCTGGAGGCAGGAAGGACTTCTTGGAGAGATGAAGTCCCTTTTCCTGGGGAGGGGGTGCCTCAGGAAACATCATGGTGGCTGCTGGGCAGGGTGTTAGGGGTACAGTACTCGGACTGGGGACCCAGCTCTGAGGCATCTACTCTGGTTATTTCGTGGTGGTGTCAGGAGGGGTCTGGCCCTTGGTCACCTGCTGTTGGAGTCCATGTTATCCAAAGGGGTTAGTGACCCCATCTCTGTCATTGTCACCTTCTGACCCGTGCCCTTGCCTCAGTTCAGCCCTGTCTGCATCACCGCCACCCGAGTTCACTTCTGGGATGTAGGCCTAAGTGTGGTAGGAGGAGAAGAACCTGAGGAGACCTGGGGACTTTGATCCTTCCCCTGGACAAGGGGGCTCAGTCACTTTCCCCATCCATCAATGTCCTCCTGGACATGACCCAGGTGTCAGCTGTGCTTGAGGTGGTGGTGGGCACATGTGGCAGCCCCTGCCCTCCAGAATGCCACAGGCAACCCAGATGCCCACCCAGCATCCTCTCTGAGGTGGCCAGACATGAGGGCTGCCCATTCCCTTCCCACAGTCTTGGTGGCCATGTAAGCAGAAGTTGGAAACACCATCTAACTGCCCAGCTCCGACTGGCTTGGCTGAGGGAGTCCTCCCCTCTGTTCTGTCACAGAGCTCCCCCACCCCTCAAGTCCCCTGGTTGTCCCATCCTACAGTGCACTACTCCTCTCTCGCAGGCAGGACAGCACTCACTCCTATTTGAGGTCCATTATAGAGCTCCTGGCACAATGTCCACTCCCTGAGGGCAGGGACTTTATCTGGTGTGGTTCCTGCTGTGTTCCCAGCACCCAGCATGTGCCAAATAAATCTTTGGCAAGTAAATGAGGGAATGAATGGTGCAGCCCTGACACCTAGAGAACCATGGGGATCAGCGTCTCTGACCTACATGTTACATGAGGGGAATTGAGAGGCCCTGAGGTAAAGGTCAGCCCACATCCTTGCAGATAAGGACAGAGCCAGGGTATACTGGGGTCTGGTGACATCCAGCCCAGCCCTCCCAGCCTGCTTGCCCTGCCTGATGGGGACACTGCCCGGGGTGTCCGCGCCCCCTGGCGGCTGAGGAGCAGGCTGGGCCACCGGCAGCCACTGGTGACACACAGATGACAGAGTGGGAGATTTACTTCCGGTTCATGTTACTTCTGAGCAGTCTGTACTTAACCCTTTAGGGGAGCGTTTGTGTTCAGAACCCTGCAGTAGCAGGACATCCTCCAAGGGCCACACAGACACTCGCTCTGGGCGGAGCATGCCTAACTGCAGATGGAGCCTGAACTCCAAGCTGCACAGACACATGATGCTCAGAATTGTGGTTAGAAACAACACTCAAAGCAAAATAAACACATGTTGACAAAGTGGTCCTCTTCTAAGGCTCTTAGAGAGTTTTTCTGCATACACAACAGGGATAGGACGAACGAGTGCTGATCTCTCTTCCATAAACTCCTAATTTAGTGTAAGAATGTTGTGATTTTTAAAATGACATTTGTTGGACTTCCCTGGTGGTGCGGTGGTTAAGAAGCCTCCTGTCAATGCAGGGGACACGGGTTTGGGCCCTGACCCAGGAAGATCTCACATGCCGCGGAGCAACTAAGCCCATGAGCCACAACTACTGAGCCTGCACTCTAGAGCCTGCGCACCACAACGAAGAGTAGTGCCCCGCTTGTTTCAACTAGAGAAAGCCTGCGTGCAGCAACGAAGACCCGACGCAGCCAAAAATAAATATATAAATAAATTAATTAAAAAACATCAAGCCCCAATTTAAAAAAAAAGACATTTGTTGTAGCAGCCATAATGCATTGAGAGTATCATATTTTTCACAAAGGGACTGTAATAGTCCCTTTATTTTCGAGTCCTTGAAAAAAGTATCAAAAAATATCCCTTGAAAAAAGTATCAAAAAATATCAAAGTGCTAAGAAAATCAAATTCACATAGAAACAAATCTTTTCCTTTTTTCCCCAACCAACTGCATTGTAATCTCACCAAGTGAGCATGAATTTGTGGTGAAATATTTTAAAAATTGTCAGCAATCCCCCCTTCCCCTCTCAGACCCCCTGAGGACCAGCAGAGCGGGCGGTGGGGAGTGGAGAGGGTTGGGAGGGAGGGGCCTCCTCTGACCTGGGGTCAGCCTCCACTGGGCACCTCTGAGCTGACTGGGATTTTATTAGGGGAAGAAGCCACTGTGGTTCAAATGGAAGAACTGATGCGAGGTGCTGCACAGACGAAACATGGCAGGAATCTCCCTGAATAGCTTTCTTTGTGGGGAAATGTAAACCCAAAGAGCTCAAGGAAGCCAAGGGGGAAGCCAATACACATGGGGAATACTTCAAATTTCCAGGCCCCCAGGAGCCCATCAGCCTGGGGGTGTAGGGTCCAGGCTCCCCTGCAGGACGGCAGAGACCTGCTGTTGTCATTTTGGTGGTGGAGGGGTGGGACTGGCCACAGTGACTGGGTGTTACGACACGTGCACATTGTGGGCAGGTGTCCACAGTGGCATCTGCTGAACCTGTCTGGGGTTGGCCCATGCGCTCTTCCCTCTAGGATGCCCCATGGATCTACACACCCTATGTCAGGCTTGGGCCAGGATGTTTCCCCAGTGAAACCCAGCAGCCACAAGGAGAGTGCCCCTGGCAGGGGGACAGGTGGGAGTGAGCACAGAATGTTCTGAGACCATTCAGGCAGGAGGCTGGGCAGCAGGCAGGTGGGAGACATGACTGGGCCTCAGACAGATGGAGAAGATGGCTAGGAATAGGCAGAGTGACCGGCAGGAGTTCTGAGGATTGGGGATGTAGGTGTCAAAGGTTAGTAACAAGCCCTTCCCCAGGCATTTGATGCTCGGGCCAGCTGCCCTGGCCACCTGCTAGCCTCTGTGAGGCCCATTCCTGTCTTCCCCTCAGTCCTGTGGCTGCCTCCTGGCTGAGTTCCTGTCATCTACTTCCCAAGTATGTTCTCTGCACTGTGTCACTGTCTGTGTGGAATCGCTCACACATCCAGTGGCCAGCAGTTCTGCCCTGGGACGACGGCCCAAAGGAGGCTTCAGAAGTGTCCCTGGAAAGGAGCAGTCAAGGCCACATGGGCATCATCTCGGGGCACAGGGACAAGAGCAACACGAGGGCCTTGATGCAGCATGAGTGGCAGCCTGGCACAATACACGCACATTAAAAGCACGGCACAACCCAAGAGAATTGAAAACACGTGTTCAAACAAAATGCACGGGCACATCCATAACAGCACTATTCACAATAGCCACAAGGGAAAAGCAACCCAAAGCCCATCAATGGATGGCTAGATAAAATGTGGTCCATCCATTATCCAACAGAACATTATTTAGCCATAAAAATGAAGCACTGATACACGCTACAACGTGGAAAAACCTTGAAGACGTCAGGCTGAGTGAAAGAAACCAGACACAAAAAGACACATGATACGATTCCATTTATATGAAATACCCAGAAGAGGTAAATCCAATAGTGACAGAAAGTAGATTAGTGGTTTTCTGGGGCTGGGGTAATGGGAATGGGGAGTGACTGCTAATGGAGATGGGGTCTCCTTTTGGGGTGATGAAAATGTTCTGGAACTAAACAGAGGTGCTGGTTGTACACAGTAAATGTATTCAGTGCCACTGAATTGTACATGTTTAAATGTTAACTTTATGTGACTTTCACCTCAAAAAGGAAAAAAAAAAAAAAAACCTAGGCACATGAAGGCTGACCCATGAGTTTTCTAAGAACACAGGGAATAGAACACCAGGCAGGCAAGAAAGTCTGTCTGTGGCGAGGGCCAGGACAGACAGTGCTGTGGGCCTTGCATGCCATGTCTCAGGGGTTTCTTCCCCTCTAGGCAGGGCTGGACTGAAGAACATCATCATTAGAGGGGAACAGATTCAGGTTTCCACCAGGTCCTCCAGTCCAGGGCATCGGGTTCTGCATCCTCACACTCTGTAGTTCATAGCAGAAGTCTCTGTGGCCCCGCTGGCTGGGCGGGGAAGGTTAGTCTTTGGGATGGCACATGTGAGGGGCAGATGGCACAACAAAGACACAGTGAGTGACGGCTCCCGCAAGTTATTTTACTTTGAATATATAGGAAAAGAAATCTACAAATGAGAAGCTATGTTCTACGGTTATGCTTTTTAAACAATTCTTGTATTTACAGAATTATTTTTCCTGATTAAAAGCACCAGCTGAAGATATAGGCTGCTAAAAACAAAGGACACTGCAAACCCATTAAAAAACCGTATGCCAAACATACTTACTGAAAACCCTTTAAGGAAACAAGGACAATGCAACCAACAAATTTACCAACTGTGCCAGGCAGCCCTTTCCGAGTTCCCTGCCTGTGCTCCCAATAAATGGGATGGGGAGTGCTTACCCAAGGGGGAGGACCCTGGCCTCACCCATGGGCGACTGGGGGGATCCAACAGGGGAAGGCAGGTGTCTCCGATGGAACCTGGCACCTCCTGGACCAACGTCCCCAGAACCGTAGGCCCTGAGGGCCACCACTGCTCATAGGAGGAAGTGGGAGGCGCACACAAGGGGTCTGACCAGCTTTAATTTACCTGCCAACAGGAATCTTTCTGCTACTCCCTCACACCCCTGTATGCTTAAGGGTTTGGAGTTTTTATTTATCTGTTTTTTCCTGAACACTTAGCTATATGACACTAGCTATGTCTCCCTGGGGGCTTGCTTGCTCTGTCTTAAATTCTTATGATTGAGGAACTGTGAGGCACTGAATTTAGACCCACAGGTATTTACGACAGCTTTATGTAATTGAAAGGTGCTGCAGTGAAGGGGACATTCAAAGCTCACACACATGCACGCATGCAGTACACGCGGGTTGGCTTCCATAAAGCTAGAGTGGAATATTAAATATTGAGTACTGAATTCTTAACTGTAAACTTAGGAAGTTAACCTTTACATATACGTAGATAACAAAGTGGTCACTAAAAGCACTTTAACATCAGGACAGACGTTAAGTTTGGAGGTTCTTATTTCAACTGCTCTACATACAAAATGTCCTAGAAGCAAAGAAAGGTTTAAATAAATACACAGAGACAAGCACGATGTAAAGTGTGACTGAAGAAACGTGGGTCTGGAGAGGCTCGACAGTGTGGGGTCCTGGCCTGCAGGTGCCGCTTGTAGCAAGACAGGTGCTCTGTCCCTTGGGTGGAGGGGAGGACCTGGGGGGCATCCTGGAGGGGGGAGGAAGACAGGATGTGGACAGCTCATGACCAGACGTCAGACCCACATTTGCAGACCTCACAGGCCCAGTGGTGTCATCAAGGGGGCAGCCCCAGAGAGCATGGGAGAGGACCACTCTTTCGAGTGACCCAGGATGACACAGAGAGGGTGGTCCTCTTAGGACAAAACTGCCAGCCCGTCCCTTCAACCACTAGCTCACTTGCATGCCTGTTGCGGGGCCCAAGGAGGGCAGTAGGGCCCTGATATGGGCAGTGGCCCAGAGTAGGGAGGTCTGCTGACAGGCTTGCTTATGGCTAAGGCACACCCAGGCCTCAGGGCCCAGGCAGCTGACCTGAGAGATCCCTACATTCCTTCCTTCACAGACACTGAGGCTTCGAGAAACAGCCTTCACGGTGCTGGGTGACTAGACTTGAACCAACAAGCAGTTGTGACTAGCAAAACCACTCACCACCCCTCAGCAGGGAGATGATCCCAGGTGCCGGAAGCTAAAGGCGGCAGCTGCTTTGACTGCCCCCAATGTCACCATCACCTGGGGCACCTCCTCAACTATCCAAGAGGAGCACAGAACCAAGAATGGCTGCCTGGGCCTGGCAGAGCCTCCTGGGGTCCAGCTCAGGAAAAGTTTCCAATGCTGTTCTGAGACCCAAGGCAGGTAGGTTTCCTCCTCCTTCCCTCTGAAAACAGGGCAGGGGGCCAAGGGAGTGGCTGCCTGCAGGCTGGTGGAGCTTCAGGTGTCTGCAAACATTCTCCACAAAGGAGGCTGCAGAGCTGCCAGAAAGCAAGCCCCTTTGATCTGGCACCCTGAGTTGGGCTGAGGAAGGTCCCTCTCCCCTGCTTCTTGACCCGCACTATGGACACTGACAGGGGGAGGGTGGCTGGTGCAAACACAGGAGTTTCTGCTCTGGGCACCAGCTCTGTGAAGACACAGACACACACAGACACACACACACACGCGGCTGGACAGTGAATCCAGTCAATGTGCAGATGTTTGGAAGCCAAGTTCCTGGGTCCCCCAGGGTCCCTAGCTAGAGGCCCTAGCTGCCAAAAGGATGGATGCTGGACAGAAAGGCAAGCTGGGAAAAGCATCGTGGCAGGATGTCCATTTTTGTCCTTGACATGAGCAATGACTTCTTCTCTCTAATTTTGGGCCAGAAACTGGTGTCCTGTCTCTGGGCACTGGAAGCTGCCATGAGCAGAGGAAACACTCCAGCGCAGCATAGAGGCCCAGGCGATGGAAGTCATGTGGCACCTCGGTGGTTAAGGACCACCCCTGCATGCAGGATCAGGAGCTGGCCGGTGGCTGGCACTCCACTCCCCGCCCAGACACACCCTCTTGAAGATATGACTCAGACGTGGAAGCAGGACTGGCAGCTCAAGTCCACTTTGAAGGATGGCTCTGGAAAGTTGGCTCCAAAATCCCACCTGCAAGCCTCAGCACCCGGACTCCTGGTACTCGGCAAGAACGGCCAGCCGGCCCTTCCTGGGAGGACGGGAATTGGCCCTCCACACTCCCCAGGGACTTGGAAGCTCTGGAGACAGTCGGGAAAGAAGCCTGGGGACAGCCACGCCAGCACGTCTCTAAGGAAAGCTCAAGTGCCATCTGTGTGGAAGTTGGGGACACACCAGGCCCCACAGAGGCCTGAAGAAGCTGAGTGGCCCTGTCCAGGGGTCTCACAGGAGGCTGGCCAGGCTGGTGTTGGGTCCATTCTGAGCTTGGAACTGCACAGGAGGCGGGCCGTCTGTCCACTGTTGGGGAAGAGGACACACAAGTGAGGTCCTTCTTAAAGAGGAGCAGGGGTTTGCTGGGCCACATGTCTGCGCCTGGAACACTGCCCTCCTCGGGCTGGTCACCAGCCAGGACCCTGCGTCTTCCAAACTGGAGTCAGATGGGCCCCCAGGAAGCAGCCTGCATCACCCACTTGGGTTGGTGCTATCTTGCCCATCCAAGGGGGCTCCTGAGGCCAGGCTGAGTTAAGGGATTGTTGGGGAGATGGAAGGAAATGGTAGCCAAGTGTGTACTTCCCTCCTCAGGAAGCGTGTCCCCCAGGGTCTACAGATCAGGTGAGCTGGCCCCAAGGAGCCAACCAGTGCCCTCATTTTGTCTCTCCCACCCTGTGCCCGTACCGTGATAAGGTTGTGCTCAGGGAGGCTGCATGCCTCGATGTGGTCCTGGAGCAGCTGCTGCGAGAAGTTCTGGTGCATCTGGGCTGCTTCATGGGCATCCATGGCATTCCCGCAGGCTTTGTTCAGGTCTGAGGGTGGGATACGCACAAAGGATGGGCCTGCTTTGGCCTGCCACTGCCCCCACACCCTCCCCTTGGGTGTGGGTGGAGCCCTAAAGTCAAACCCCAGCTCTGCCAGTGGGTTGCTGTGTGCCTGGCACATCACCTGCCCTGAGCCCTGTGTCAAGGTCAGCAAAGCCCACTTGCCAGCAGCCCTCACATGTGCCCTCCTATGTTCCTGAGTCCTTTGTCCTTGGAGGTGGATGAGCAACAAGGCCCACAGGGGCAGATATAAGGGCTGGTAGGGCAGTGAAAGTCCCTGGGGCTCCCTGTGGATGCAGCACTCAGCACTCCCAGGGATTTCCTGGCCAGCTAGCTCTTGGGCACCCAGAAGCCCACCAGGAGCAAGGCACCCAATGCTCACTTCTGAGGCAGGAGGACTGAATGGGTGCATGAAGTCCACTGCAGATAGGAACAGGTTGCCCTCTACCTCCTCCCCAGGGCCCTGGGTGAGTCTATGGACCTCAGTTTCACAACCTGTAAGTGGGAGAGCAGCAGTAACAACACTGACACCTGCTGAGCACCCTGGCTCGTCCTGCCTGACAGAGATGACTGCCATCCCCATTCATGGGAAAGACACTGAGGCCAAGTGCCAGGGCTCACAGCTCAACTCTTCACTCAGATGCCAAGAACTAGCCTTGTGGGTCCCAGAGAGACAGAATCAGATTCTGCGTAGATCTCACTATGTGAACAAGCCCACTGCCCTCAAACAGGGCCTCCTGAGAAGCCTGAGAATGTGCTAGAACTGGGGCTATGGCCTGCAGAGGCCCAGTCTGAAGCAGAGGCTTAGCAAGGCTTACCTCGGATCCTCTAGCCTTTGGCTCTACCCAGAAGCCCCAATCTCTTACTCACCTCTTAGCAGGGCCGATGACCACAGCTGCACTGACATATCTGGGATCTTGCTGGCTAGCTGCATGGCTGGCACCACCATGTTGTTACTCTCCTGTCGATCGAGCAGTAGAGGAGTCAAGGGCGGGGGGTGGTGGTAGAAAAGGGCTGGTGGCAGGGACAGCGTGGGCCCCACCTGTGACCTCCTGCTGCTTGGCATATACCCACTCCTACTTCAGAGCCTATCTCAAATGACCCTCTCCGAAGTACTCCTCGACCACCTTGGGGAAAAATAAACTGCCCCCACGCCTCGGCTCTGCATGTGCCTCCTCCCTGGGGTACAGCCATGGGCAACTCTATGTGCCTTTGTCTTTCTAGCCAGAGGAAAAGGCACTGGTGGCAGTCAGCCCTGGACCCATATCAGTAGCTGATTAGAAATACAGATTCAGGGGTCCCAGGGCTGGGAAAAGGCAGCAGTCTGTCCTGGCAGGAGCAACGAGGGCTGAACGGACAAAAGAGAGAGGAAGAGAAGTTTCTCTTCTACGTACGAGCCTGCTCTTGTGCGATGCCACCTGGGACACACGGGGCTGTTGGGGCAGCAGGATGTTTGAACCCTCCAACCCTGACTCCACCAAGTGATTGCAACAGCGCCCCCGGCCCCCAATCCCCAGGATGAGCTGAGTGAGAGCCGTTGGGGGCTGTAAACACCCATCCTTGACCCCGCAGTGACCAGCAGTACTGCTGTGACTCCACCCAGTCCAGAGACCATAGCCTGCTGGCCTAAATGTTGGGTTCAGGGTGACACTGGGAAAATTCCCAATGCGGCAATACCTTGCAGCCTGGGGGGACACTTGGCATGTAGCCCAGAGACGTACAAATCCTCAAAACCAACTCCTGAGGCCCAGATTCAACATGGCCACGGTTGTGCAGGACATGCCGCCACACAGACACAAAAGCCCAGTGACTTTATGCTGCCCTGTGGCCAGCACCTTGAAGATAAGCTCCAGGTGGGTCTCAAAACTTCTCAAAATTGAACCAAGCCCTTCCAAGACCTCAGAATGCACAGCAGAACAGGAAAAACTACTCTCCTCCTCTAGACCTGGGGCTGGGAGGGAGCTGCCAGGTGGGAGAGTCCCCCTTGGCTCAGGTTCCCCCATGACAGCTTGGGGCTGCCCCACAAAACCTGGGTTTGAAGAGCGGTGTGATCCTGAGAGTGGTCCTGTATGATGCCACCCACAAACTTGTAATGCCCAAGGACACTCTGGCCTGGCAGGCCCGGGGCAAGCAGTGTCTCCCCCAGACCTGGAGCTGCTTGAGGTGGGACCTGGGTTTGAGGACTCTTGGTGGCCCCATGTTACCCAACGTGGGCCCAGGCACAAAGGGAGCAGCAGAGGTTCCCAAATAAGCTCTGTAATTTCCTCCGGGACTGCCCCAAACATGAACCAGAAGCTGCAGCTGAGGAGCTGCTCTGCCTATCCTGAAGGTGGCTTCTGGACAAAACAAGAGCCAACAAGGTCTGGGTTCTAAGCCTGGGTTTTCAGTTTGGGGCTGTGTGACTTTTTTTTTTTTTTTTAACTTTATTTATTTTTTGGCCATGCCGTGCGGCATTCGGGATCTTGGTTCCCCAACTAGGGACTGAACCTGTGCCCCCTGCAGTGGAAGAGCGGAGTCCTAACCACTGGACTGCCAGGCAAGTCCCTTTTTAAAAATTTTTGTTATTTTTAAAAAATCTGGGGCTGTGTGCCTTCAATCTCCCCATCTGGCGACGAGGTAATCACAGCCACTGCACCAAGACACAAGCCAGCTGGCCTACACTCAGTGGAGCCTCACGTTGAGCACTTTGTCCCTGCCTAACCCCCAGATACACACTGAGGCCACTGTCCTCACTGTGCTCAGTGAGTAGTGTGACAGGTATTGTAGAAGGAGTGGAGCTACACTCAGAAGGGAGAACTTAGTACTGGTCCTCCTCCTTTCAGGGTGATGATACCCCACAGGATTCAGGCCACAGCTACAGGGCATGTTGGCCTGGCAAACGCTTACCACATGACTGTGCGGAAGGGGATGCACCAGGCTCCTTAAAAGCACTCACTCTTCAGAAGCCCTGGGGCTTGATCAGATAGAACTTTATGGGCCAAGACAAGTACTCTGCACTATCTGTCCCAAAAAAACAGCCGAAGCGCGTTTGGCTAAACTACGGAGTTGATGCAGCTTAAAAATTCTCACTGCCATTAGAAAATAGCTCCAACACAGTGGTGCAGAGAAAGACCAGACATAAAATTATAAAACAGCCTGATAAACAAAACCTATGTATGGGCAGACGCAGGCAATGGAAAGAGCTGGAAGACAGAAGACATGGAATGACTTTCTCCTTTGCTTCTCAGACTTTCTATGAGAAATAAAATACATGCCGTATTTTATATCGACAAATATTTTCTTAAAAAAATTAAAGACCCTGTATGGTCGATGGGTTAGAGCAGGTGAGATATACATACACTCCCAGATGGGGAGACTCAGAGTCAACTGATCCCACCAGAGACCAGTTGGCATGGGTGGGGACCAGGCCCAGGGGGGCACTGTTGGTGAGGGTAGAAACACAGAGTACACTGAAGACACCATGTGTGATGGGCAGAGATGGAATCCTTGGGATTGTGACTGAGAGGACACACTCCTTCTCCCCAAGTATTAACACAGGAAAGGGAACCTGCCCTCAGCCTTGCCAGCTTTGGGCAGCCTGACCAGCTCTAGCTCCACTGAGCCCTGAGGCTTTGCCTGATGACTGCCCATGACCAACACTGGCCCTGTCTGCCCCACAGATGCATCCTCCAGGGATCCAAAGCTCCCCCAGCCCTGCCTGCCCAGGCTGTCTGAGCCAGAGTGCCTCTGCCCTGGCTGAGCCTCACGGAGCAATGGTGGGTGAGGGGTCAGTGAGATGTGATCATTGTGGGGCACAGAATGGGAGGCACTTCCTTGCTAGGTTCCCCCCACTAAGCACCACCCTGGCCCCATGCCCCTCAGCCTGGCCCCATGTCCCTCAGCCTGACCCCTGACACTCACCCTATGGTTTCCCAACACATAGAAGATGTGGCCCAGGAGCACAAGGGAGCAGGCTGTAAGCCGGTTCAGGTCCTCTGCATTGGACATCTTCAGGGTTTCCCGCAGAAATCGCCTTCATGAGAAGAACAGATGATGAGGCCCCATCGGGAGGCCTTTGGGGAAGAAAAGGCAGCAGTGGCCTTGAGGCCCTGAGCAGAGGGCCACCCACCCCATCTGGCAGTGGGTGGGAAGGGCAGGGACAGGGGACCTGGGCACATGCTGTTGGGAGAAGAGAAACACCGGGAGGTGCCGGGCACGGGGCCACCTGCCCTCTCCCAGTACTCACTTGGCCTCATTATAGCGTCCCTGGAAGAAGGAGAAGAGCCCACGCACGTAGAAAGCTGCTGCTCGGAGGCAGTGTGAGCTGAGGGGAGAGCAGAGCGTCACATCTTGGTGGGGTTTTTGTGAAAGCAGCAGATTTACAAAAGGGGAGTGGGTGGGGGTGTATGACGTGTTGGGGTACATGGGGCAGTCTAGGGTCCCACAGGTGCTCACACCACCCCAAAGAGCAGAGAAAGCATAAGACAGCTAGTAAAGTAGAACTCAGGGCCTGGGGCAGCCTACCTGACAGGGAAGCTGTGGTCTGGATTGATCCTCTCCAACAAACTGTACAGCTGTGAAAGAAATGTCTGCAAGTTAGGATAATTCCACATTTCTAAATATCAGAGAGCTCGGCCCCAGATATGCTAGTAAATTGACTAGGGCTGCCTGCAACTTCCTGAGGAATGTGCCAGTACCCCAAATCCCATGCCTGTAGCAACCTGCCGGGAGAAGGGGCGGGACCTGCAACATCACTGACATCTTAGGTGCCCTTTAGCTGTCATGTGGAGGGTGTGCTGGTGGATGAGGGTTGAAGTGGGCTGAGTCTTCACCCAGTACCCACACAGTCCCTTCAGCAGGCAGACACTGGGGTGGGGGTGGGGAGGAGACACAAGGGAACCAAACCCCTCTGAGACCACCAAGGCCACACCAGGCCCTCATGACCCTGCCCACTGTGCTTCCTGGCTACTGGAGCAGCTGCACTGGGCTTTCTTTCTTTCTTTTTTTAATAAATAAGGTTTTTTTTAAAATTAATTAATTATTTTTTTGGCTGTGTTGCGTCTTCGGTGCTGTGCATGGGCTTTCTCTAGTTGCGTCGAGCGGGGCCTACTCTTCGTTGCGGTGCGTTGGCTTCTCATTGCTGTGGCTTCTCTTGTTGCGGAGCACAGGCTCTAGGCGCGTGGGCTCAGTAGTTGTGGCACACGGTCGCAGTTGCTCCGTGGCGTGTGGGCTCTTCCCGGACCAGGGATTGAACCCATGTCCCCTGCATTGGCAGGCGGATTCTCAACCACTGTGCCACCTGGGAAGTCCTGCACTGGGCTTTCTACCCAAAGCATTCAAGCCAACCAATCACCTGGGAAGTCAGCTAGGCTTTCTGAAGCCAAGAGGTGATAGTGGCCTGAACTAAGAAATGAAAGCCGCAGGGGTGGAGACAAGTGGCCGAATCTGAGATACTCTAGAGGGGTCAGGGCTGGGGGGCAATTGCAGGGATAAGGGGGTGTTGCAAGGGGAACCTGGTGGGAGGGACTTATCCTGCGAGGTCAAGCCCTGGCCCACCTCCCCACCTCAGCAGGCTGGGGCACCAGAACAACCTAGGGGCCTAATGCAGACAGCTGCCCAAGCTGTTGCTCCTCATAACTGAGCCATGAGGCCTCACCAACATTCTAGAACAGACATCTCAGGGTAGAAGAAATTGTTTTTTGTTTTTTTTTTCTGAGGGATTCAGTAAAGCTTGGCTCGTTTTCAGTAGGGAAAAGTGTTAATTGGCTATGGGAACGTTTCTGTCCTAGACTTGGCCTTCCCCCAGCCATGCCTACAATCCGCTGCGTGGGACACCTTGTTGGAGGGCAAATACCCCAGGGCTGCTGAGATTTGCTGGTGCCCAGGACAACAATCCCTCCACGCCCCCCTCCAAGTAAGAGTTGAAACAAAGGATACCAAACATGAAGCATGTCACCTACTACCTCTTGGTGTCTATTTCCTTCCCGTATATACACACTCGCCAGATTGGTCACGATGAAGGCCCACAGCTCCTGGTGATTGGTGAGCTGGAATGGGAGACACAGGGCATTAGGGGGCTGGGCTGGGCACAGTCATGTCACATAGGGGCCGCCTGGCGGCATCAGAGCCACCCAAACGCTCCACAGTGGCTACCTTGGAATCTCCTTATTCTTTTCATTCCAAACACACACCCCTTGCCTCCTAAACCCAAGGACAACAAAACTGTTAGTTCTTTTCATTATAAAACAATCACCCACTTTACGGGAAATCCCGGAAACCGAAAAGCCAGCCACCCTGATCCTGCCCTCAGAACACACCACAGTTTGGTCTATTCTCTGCTGTCTCTTGGTCTGAGACCTGGCTGGGCCCTCCCTCTACGCCACAGGCAGTAACCCCAGGACCCGTGTGCTGACACAACAGAGGAGTACGCTGATTCTCGGGGAGGCAGGGACCCTGCCTGGAAGAAGCCGAAGCTGTTAGAGGCCAGAAATGCTTCTGACGGCTGGTGGTAGACAGACTCTGATTCCCAGTTCTTCTGGGGGGACAAGAACGGCCACGAGAGGGACCAAGCTGAGCGGGCTGAGCATTCCCAATGGGGCTGAGGGAGTGCAGCTGTGTAGGAGGCCAAGGGTGGCTGGGAAGCACAAACTCCACCTGGAGGCCCCTGGCAGGAGCCAAGGAGGTCCAGAGGGTCATCTGATCTGAGCAAAGATGCTCCAATATGTTTGTCATGGGACCGCAGGAACAGCGTGTGGTTGGGGGTCATGTGGGGTTTGGGTCCAAGTCCTGGCTGCACCACCCCCCACCCCCGGCCAGTGGGGAGGACTTCCTGGGACACACACCATCCGTCGGGAATTTTGATGTTGAACCAAAGAAGCAGCAGCCACTTGTGTAGGAATCGAGATGGGGAAGGAGGGTCCAAGAGACCTCCATAGGGCCGCGGGCAATGTGGGGTGGTTCTGGCACCACTGTAAGGAGCAGCACCAGCTGACCAGGGCCAGAAGTAGCTGTGACACAAGTCAACGCCACCTGGTGGGCTATCGGGAAGACTGAGAATGGTGAGTGAAAGTGGCTGAACAGGCCATAGCACCAGCCCTGAGTTAGCTGGGGAAGTCTGACTGCAGGCTAGCCAGGAGCCCCCCTGCCCACAGCTTCCCTCATTAAGCTGTGCTGCCAGTGCTGGCCTTGTCTGCAGCTGAGCAGCACAAGACATGACACAGAAAGCCCTGGATAAATGGTGTATCACTGTCACCGCTGGCATCAGGCTGAATGCTGTGGAGTCACCCGCTGACCATGGTTTTGTATGGCTGTTGTCCTCATCACAGACCACGCCCGACTCCTTACTGAGAAGCACACTGCCTGCCCCATAAAGTGAGGGCCGGCACCTTACCCGCAAAGCTGTGGTGAACTGGGCTTCAGCGTTGTCCATGCAGTTGACAGAGACACAATACAGGCCCTGGAAGAAGAAGATGCTGAGGTCTCAGAGCCGCATGCAGCTTGCCCGGGCCTTCACAGCTGCACCCAGGCGAGCCTGACAAGTGACTCTACTGAGCTAGCTATATCTGAGCTTTACCCTGACAAACAGGGAGAAAGATCGCATGCTTAATTATTCCTGCCTCCTGGGACCTAAGTCAACTTGGACTTGATGACATGCTTGTCAGAGTGAAGTCCACAGGGAAGGTTCTGAATTCTGCCGGAGGTGGTGGTCACAGGGTTACTTGCAGGGATGGGGCTGGGGGCGGGCAGCCCTCATGCACTCACCAGCAGTGTATGCAGCTGTGCTGCGTGGTTGGAGAAGAGCCGGGGGGATTGCTGGCACAGCTGACAGACCTGGGAGATCTGCCGGGAGAGAGCATGTCTGACATCACTTGGCCTGTAATGTGGGACCCAGTGTCCTGGCAGCATTGAGGAGAGACCCCAAAGCCGGTGGGTGTGCCCACGTCCTGCCCAGTCTAACTTGGGCACAAAGCCCCAGCAGATGTGCCCATTGTGAGGATTAGGCACAGCCTTGACCTCTTTGAGGATGGTGATCCTTGTCCATTACCCGCCTTCTCCCTTTCCAACTTGTGTCTCAGCTGTACAGTACCTTCACCCTTATCAAGGCCCCCGTGCCCTTTCAGGAAGGTGGGCATAAGGGATTACGGATCACAGGGCAGGAGGAGTGCTAGAACTGCCGTCAGGGGACCCTAAAACCCCAGACCCCATGTTCCTTGGGCATGCCAACTTTTAGGTAAAAGCCTCTGATCAGTTGTGTCCACGCAGGGTCGTGGACTGCCAAGTTATAGTCATATGACAGATGACGTCCTGCTGACATGCACTGGAGACACATTTACATTCTCCCACATGACACCCTCCGAGACCCAGCAAACTCAAACCACTCTACCCCTCAGCCTTCCCACCCTGTGTGTGTGCAGCCCCCAGTGGCCTCACCTCCTGCAGCGCTGTGGCCTTGTGTCCTGTGACGAGCCTGCACATGATGATGTGCTCGAGCAGGATTACTTGGAAGGAGGACAGAATGGGGCTGCAGTCGAGCACTGGGGGCGAGAGGCAGGGATGAGCATTCGAAGCGTGGGCGGAGGAGACAACTGAGGAGACACTGACCCCTGCCTCCTAGGGGCTTTGAGCCCTCCGGCCACACCGGCCCCTCAGCTACCTGGGTCTGAGCCCACTTGCTCCTCTGGACACTGGCCCAGCACCCAGTCTGTCACCTTGCTTGGTGCCCACAGCACCCTCAATGCTTAATTGAGGGGGTGCATCTCCCTGTCTAGGTGAGGTAACAGGCTCATAGCAGGCTTTGGTGACCAGAGTATTGTAAGAGCAAGAAATTCTGGAGGAATCTGTCTTCCATCCTCACCACACCCCGACCCACCTGAGTGCTCGAGGGCACTCTAGACACAACACATTCTAGAAATGGTGAAGTTGCCTGGGAGACCGAGACCATGGCGATAGGCCTCAGGCAACAGCGGGGGGACCCTAGCTTCTGGCTGCCCCAAGCGGTTGTCCTCACATTGGAACCAGACAGCACTTTCCCAACTCATCTGAAGGGAGAGAACCGCAGCCCCCGCGGGCGTTGGTTCTCTGGCTCTAAGGCTCTTCCCCAGCAGCACTGACAAGGGCACAGGGAGTGAATGAGGTTAACAGGCGCACAAGCCAGCCAGGGATATGTGGGGCTCTGGGTTCCTACTAGCCAAAGGTCCTTGATCGCACAGGATGGATTAGTCAAGCATCCAGGAAGAACCCAGGGCCTCCAGAGGACCTGCTGTCAGTCAGTTCCAATCCCAACCTCACCCTGAACACAATCCACATCACGATACTGATAACAGACAGCAAAAGCAGCTACCGCCTGTTTCAACTGAGCACTGCCGCCCCAGCAGCCCCCAGAGGAGTCCCGCTAACCCTCATGGCTATCTTGCACAGTGAGGGGGACAGGACAGAGATGGCACAACCACCCCACAACACAACCCCCTGGGGGTCAAGGATCCAGTCCAGGCCTGGCCTGCTCTGCCCGAACCTGGATCGTCCCTATCTTCCAACTGGGGTAACAAGACCCATGGGGCAACAAGACCCATGGGGCAGGGACCCGTGCTGCAGTCTTTAAAGGTCCTTCAGGCCCAGCATAGGAGGTGGTGATCGGGCCGCCCACCAGGGGGCTACTTGACCCACTGAGCCCCACAGAGCCTGACATACTCTTGAGCTTCTCCAGCTGCATGAGGGCCTTGTCTGTGTACTTCTGTGCCTTCTCTAGGTAGCCGGCTTGCATGGAGTGCATCACAGTCACCTGGTGACAAGATCAGATGGTGGTGGTCACTGGGGCCCTCTCCTCTCTCACCTGGGCCACCAGGCCCCGGCCCCTCCAGGGACTCACCAGGTAGACAAGCACGCACATGTGCTCCTTGGGCAGCCAGTGGAAGAGGTCAGCAGGGTTGCTGGGCAGGATCTCATCATCGTGCAGTGTGGAGATGGTCTGGATGCACTGCTGCAGCTGCTTCAGGCATGGCTTCACGCTCTTTACCTGCAGCAGGCAGACAGCAATGCACACCTGAGCACCTGTCTGCTCCTATCAGGTGCCAACCACCCTTAGGAGGCAGGTCCCCACAGTGGCAGCTAGCCAGGTCCTGCCTGCCCATCGGCTCCTCAGCCCTTCCTTCCCAGGAACTCCTACCACACCTACCACTTGCAGGAAGCCCAATCCCCCAGATGGGTCAGCCAGCTTTCAAGGCACAGGGCAGGGCCAGGAGGGTCATCTGTGAGATTGAGGCTCCACAACCACCCAGCACTGGGCCCAACACCAAGGCCCAGGAAAGGCCTGCTCAAAGACCCTGCTCCAGCCACATTTTCTCCTTCCTGCAGTGACCCCAAGAGAGGAGGACACAGCTGGTTATCCTGGGGGGTGTGAAGTGGCCACTTGGAGTCCTGCAGGTGCCGTGGTTTATACAGACTGGCCTTTCTGCACCAGGAAGCCCCATTCCGAGGCCCTACAGGCCATCTCCACAGCCGTCAGCACCCTGTGAGAGTTTGCACTGTGCTCCTATGTGTTGACTGAAGCACTCGGCCCAACAAGCAAAGGTGGGTGCGCATGGGGGAACCGAGGAAGCGTGACAGGGTGGGGAGGGTGCGTGGGGCAGTACCCGTCCAAAAGGCTGAGACGTTCCCCTACGTACAGGTACAGCTGCTCCTCAACCATATGAGGGATGTGGGCTTTTTTTGTGTGTGCCTCAAACACAGCTGATTTTGTTAGTCCCTACTAAACTCCCACAAAGCTATCATTAACTGGGGGGTGGTGGACAGACATTGCTTGAGCACCTGCTGTATGCCAGGCACCATGCCAGAATCCCCAGTGTATTTTCTTGGATTCCCTAAACTGCCCTCAAGGTCATTTCACCATTCACAAACTGAGTAGATGTGTGTGAGGCCACAGCTATTCCCGCTATAAGGGCAGAAATGGGACAGACCCATCCCTGGAGCGCCCTCTGTCCACAGAGGTACAGTACTCATGCCAGAGCACGACAGGGCTGTGGGGGAATCGAGCCCCGAATGACAGACGTGCCCAGTGGTGAGGGAAAGGAGGAAATTGCAGAGCTGATGTCTTAGCTTACAGGCCCATCCACCACCTGCCTGCTCCCCAGCAGCCCTCAGGTGAGAGGCACTACATACCTGCCCAGCATCCAAGTAGTGGGTCACCTGGAGCACCAGGAAGAAGACACGCAGAGACTCTTTCTGGATGGGGTTCCCTTGCCAGTTCTCAACTATCTGTCCACAGAGGGTCAGTAGTGGGTGGACTTCCTGCAACTTGCGCTCCATCAGCAATAGCTGGGGAGGGAGAGGTGCACATGCTGGGAGACCCTCCTGGTACAAAGGACTGCCGCCCACCTGCCCAGGAGCCGTGGGACTGCTGGCCCCACGAAGGGAGGGTGCGTACCGGGCTGGAACCCAGGTCTAGGCAGCGCCAACCCAGGCTGCTCTTCCATCAGCACAAATCCCACAACCTGGAACCTGAGCTTTACCTCTGAATCCAGCTGGGGGACACAGGCCTGCCCCTCGTGGCTGCCTGCCATGCGTGAGGGTCTGGGCGCCTGAGGGGCCACAACATGGCAAGCAGGCGAGGCTTTGGCAGACCTCGTGGGGCCCCAGCCTCACGTCCACCATACCAGCCCCATCCCATCCGTCCTCCACTTACCATCCCTTTGCTGAGCAGGAACAGTGCCCTGGAAAAGAGAGGGGTAGTCAGGTCTGGAAGACTCAGGCACCCGCTGGGATGACTGTGCCACCTCAACATTCACAGGAACCTAACGAGCCACCTCTGGGACAGTTAAATGGATGACAATGGACCCTGGCCAATTAGGTCTGTTTTATTTATAAGAGGGCTCTATTTTGTTCTATTCTATTTGTCTTTAGCTTTTTCCTGTTTAGACACCCATGTGGTTCAAAAGCTCAGAAAGCAGCAACACGTGCTCAGAAAGCACAGAGGGGCAGGGTACAGCGCAGCACCTCCACCATAACCTTACTCTCGCTGACACAGCAGATCACAGGTTCCACGTCTGTGGACAGCACAGGGTGGGGCAAGGAGAGAAGGGGGGGTAAGTAATCAGGCTCAGGTGTCCGAACCGAAATCTGCACCTCACCGTGGCCCCTCTGTGCCCCCACTTCCTTGCCTATAACCAGCCAAGCGCCCTTGGGCTCTCCTGAGGGTTAAGGGGATGAAACTCAGGAAGCCTAGGCATGTCAGCAGCCTCGCTGCCCGCTGTCCCCACCCTCAAGGGTGGCGTGGCCAGGAGATTTTACTGTCTCTCTTAAATCTTTCTGCACTTTCTAAACAAGCACGTACCGCTGTCATCAGCAAGAAAAATAATAAAATGAACACATTAAAAGGTTTACGAGACTGCCAAAAGACAGAGGAGGGCAGCCCAGCCTCACCCCAGTGCCTAGGGGCTGCTCACGGCACTGGCGTTGGGAAAGGCTTTTAGAATCGGCTGTTGGGCTGTCGTCACAGTTTGTTCAACATCTAAGTCTTTGTCCCGCCAGTCTGTGCAGAGTCCCCATGTGCTGCAGCTGACACCCCGTCAAATGGGCATCGTTCCAGGTGAGTAGACTGAGGTGGGGGGGGTCCCAGTCACACAGTGAGAGATGTCTATATTCCCAGCCACCTCGTTATTCCTTGTTGTTACCTCACGGCGTGGACACTCTAGGGTCTACTGTCTGACTGTTGAAATCTAAGGCCTCGAACTTCATGTCAAGGTTCCCATATTGTCACATCACTAGGCCGTATGCCCGAGATCAGAAGTTCTGTGTCAGGCGACCTGTAGGCGCCATGCCCTAGTGAGGCTCACCCAGGACCCCCACCCACAGTGGTACAGAGGCCTGTTTGAGGACACTTGTGACTGAACATGTGCAGTGTGTGGCCATTCCCATGCCCTGCAAGGCATGAGTGTCACCCTGAATCCAGTGACGGCCACAGCACGAGGAGGATAAGACGGGCCAGGAACACAGACCAGACTGTGTGACAGTGTCCATCCCAGGGCAGGTTGGTCGAGGGATGACAGCCTGTGGGGAACTGTGTGGACCCCTGCGAGCACTTGCAAGTCCAGAGCTTAGAGAATGGAGTTAGGGACTGTTCTGTCCCAATAACCCCATGGGACAAGCTTAGATTTTTGTGTTTCCAGAATCCCAATGCACACAACAGAATAAGAGCACTGCTACCTGGAGTCTGGAATCCTACTACAGAGGATTCTTCTCTTTAGGGGAAAAAGAGACAGACTGGAGGCTCTCTTAGAGGGCACACAGTGAAGCACTGGTGGCCTCTGACCCCTGACCCTAATCCCAGGGCATTAGCCTCCAGGTAGTCTAAGCAGTTTCACGCATAACATGAACCTATATCCCTTCTTTTACACAAATGTCCACTTACTCTGTCTCCTGTTATGTATCTAAAAACTCCTGGGTGTCCCGAGTGGGGACACTGGTTGCCAAGCACGCTGCCCACACCCTCTACAAGCACCACTCTCGCACTGCACCAGGAAGAGGATCAACCCAGAAAATCATACGAGCCCTTTTTATTTCAAGAGATACTAGAAACGTGCAAGTGCTGATGGTGCTGAGAATGCCAGCTGCCCCTCACCCTCACAGTCAACTCAACAACTTCTTACTTCATGAATCAATGGCGGCAAAAGCATCTCGGTGCTGCCTTAATTTGCATGTCTCTTACTATGTATAAGGGGGGCCATCGCTTCACGCTGCAATGCCATTTCTATTTGTTGTCCAGGATCAAGATGGCCAAACTCTTTCCAATAAGAGGAGGAGGGGCCCAGGGAGAGAGTGCCTACCGTGTGTACTCAGATCCCACGACCCGGGCATACTCGGCCCCCACACCCAGGAGGTCACAGGCTGACACCAGGTCCTTCTCAAGTGTGTGCAGTTGCTGAAAAGAAGAAAGAACAATGACCCTCATTTCCAAACCACTTGCTTTACAGTACCTGACCTTACTGCTGGCGAGTTAAACTGAACCTCCCTACATCAACAAACTTGCCTCAGTGTCAGTTTTCAGCTAACTTACGCAGATCATCTCATCAGCAGTGTTTGGGTACAGACCTCCACTCCATTTACAGTGTACATCATCTCAGCTTCATGGTGCAGACAGCCAGCGGTCCACACTCACAGGTGCAGGACCCCTCCAGGGCTGTGCGAGTATGTCTGAATGCTTCCCAGGCCACCTTCAGGGGTGGTCACTAGGGGAGCAGCCAGAGGAGCCTCAAACAAGGAGGGACTCTTTCAGGGGTAAGTACCTATGGGAGTTTCAAACCCAGAAGCCTTGACAGGCTCAAAGGCAGGGACACCTGTGGGGCCTTGGTTGAGATCTTGGGATCCATGCTCACAGCACAAACCAATACTGTGACCTGAGGCAGGTGACTCACCGCCTGGCCTGCTTCCTCCTCTGCCAGCAGGCACAAAAGCACATGGAGGATAAAAGGAGGACAGTGCACGTGTAGGGCAGGAAAAAGCTTGGAGGGAAGGCAGGGGCCCAGGCTAGGTGAGCTCTTCTCAGCAGAGAAGGGGACTCTCTGAGCCAAATCCTCCTGGCATTAAGGTTTCCCCAGGGAGCAGGGGACACTTGCAGCCCAGCACCCACTGTGTGTTCAGGCAGATGATGGGGCTTTATCATGGAGGGTGGGCGAGAGGTGGCCTGGTGGGTAGGCTGTGTCACGGTCAGGAGAGGATAAAGCATGGCCAGTGCTGGGGAGGTGTGGGCAGAGCCCAGGATGAAGAGGCACTCCTCAGGAAGGAGTCTACCCAGCCCCCGGCCTGCAGACTCCTCCACTGTAGCCAGGAAATCCCAGCCTAGAGAGCCCCTCACCACCTGAGCATCTCAGAGTGCAGGGACCAGGCACCACCTACATCTGAGGAGCTTAAGGGAGGCTGAGGGCAGAGGGGCTGTGTGGAGCCCAGGGTGAGGCTATATCCCAGCAGGCCCCAAAAGTGGGCTCTAGGAGAAAAGGCTTGACTCCAGCACTTGTTGCCCAATAGGCAGTCCCTTGGAATCTCTGCACAGCTCTCAGAAAACAGAGTGGACCTCTGGCAAGAAATGCTCTCTAAATTTTGATGAATGCAGGCCAAAGGGAGCAACAGGAGGGAGGAGAACATGAAGACTAGGCCCCAAGTCAGCTCCAGGGGAAGGACACGCCCACCAGCCATCCCAGGTGCTGCTGAGTGAGAGGCCCACCCTGGGAGTACCACCTCCTGGCGACAGTCTGGAGGGGACTTGTGAGCAGGTCAAAGAAACGTTCCTGTGTCCCCATCCGCTCAGTACGGCAGCCTGAGGAAGACCCGTGTGTCCCAGAGTCTGCTTATTTGTACTTGCGGCAGCTGTGCCCCAAGGTCATGGCCCCCAACAGGTACCCACGCATCTCGGCCAGGCCCGCAGTACTCACAGCAAGCTGGAAGAGCAGGCGGCAGTGCCAGTATGGGGTCTGCTGTGAGATCTGGATTGCTTTCCGCAGCAGTGGCTTTGCTGCATCAACGGAATTCTGAAAGGAAACGGTGAAGTTTGGGGAGGAAAAAACAAGCTGGATTCCTTATGCAGCAGCTGCGGAGCCAGAAGGCCATTCCTGTTCACACTTACCAAAGGATTTGTGGGTTGCCAATGTGCTTGATTAAAGAAGAAAAGATATCTTATTAGACTCACTGGCTGGTAAGTTTTTGTATTGACCTTAAAATAACTCCCCACTCAACTAAACGGAAACTAGCTTTAGTTCAAAATCCTGAACAGTCAAATTGATAACAATTGCTGTCTTTCCTGTTCTGCAACCAGAGAGAGGGGCCAGGGGCGTGAAAAGGGGTCACTGCTCAAAGCCGGGAAAGGCAATTTTCAGCTACACCTGACATCAGGAATCAGCTTAAGGTAAGCTACATAAACTCGTTCAGGAACTAATCATCTTTAGCCTACGAACAAGGCTGTTTTCCAACAGTCCTCGGTAGAAAAAGATTCTGCTAGCCTTTGTTAGCAAGTGATCACCCATGGCTGCCCCATGCCAGGCGTGGGAGATAAGAAAATTATGAGAAGTCTTAGAAGCTGGAAGGGAATCCACTCCTGAGAGTCCCAGTTTGCCACTGTGCTTTGCTACAGGGAGAGGGAGTTTGCTTTCAGAAACCTTCATATGTTCTTACCTCTTGACAGTATAATTCAGACAAAAGACTTGCTGCTTCAAATTTAACATCTTCAAACTGCGGGATCTAATGATGTACAGTTAAGGAAGTAGAGACACTGCAAAATGGTCAGTTTAAAAGGGCCACAGCTCAGCGTTCTTACACAGCAGAGGCTGGCCAGACGGGCGTATCCCCACCCGCTCTAAAATCCCTAGTTCACATATTCCCCCAGTAATCCCTGAGCTTGCTGCTGGCTGGGTGTGGAGCTAGAGGCTGGGGCATGAAGAGAAGCACAGCACCCAGGGAGAAGCTACTGGTCTGAAGGGATGCTCCAGGTAATCTGTGGGGCAAAGCCCAAACCCAAGGTGTGCATTATAGGTAGGATTCAAGTTTATAACATATTTTTTTTAATTTAGAAAGATTTTTCTTTAAAGGGAACAGTACCAAGAAAAGGATACTTGCTGTGATATCAACCACTGAAAGAGAAAGAAAAAAGCATTAATTCTCAACCATATGCTTTGCACCTGCTTAACTGGCTCCACTTTGGGGTTTACACAGGTTGTCTTGTCACCAAAGGCTGCAGGTGTTGAGTTAAGTGGGAAGATGGCCTGCTCAGCCTAAGAGGGTGGGCTTGCTTTTCCTCTAATCCAGCAACCAGGGCGTGTCTGGGGGAAAGGGAACATGAACTTGCTCCCCCACTCACGGGCTTCCCGTCCTGCCAGGCTCCGGAGTCAAAACTGGAGCCCTCTCCCACTACAGCAGCAATGCTTCACAAGGGGAAGGAGCACAGAGGGGCCACCACATGACACTCACTGTAGTACGCCAATAGCAAATCATGACATGAGGAATTAATTACAATTAGAGTAGGTCTGTGGGTGTCAGTCCTTCCTGGAGAACTGACATTTAAAAGATGTTTGGAAACGAGCAAAGTTAGCCTCAGAGGGGAGGGAAGAGTACTCCAGGAAGGACTGGTGTGGGCAGCACCTGGCCAGGGGTAGCAGGGATGATTCTGAGTTCTGAGCTCACCATCCCTCTCTGCTAGTTAACAGGCTGGGACGTGGTTCAGATAACGACATGCTCCCACTTGGCTATAACTGTGCCCTGGAGTTTCACATTCCAACAGGAGGCGCTGAGGTCCCAGGACGGTCCACCACACCACCACACTGACCACAGTCTGTCAGACCATCAAGGACTCAAACATATACCTGACGCTGTTCCTGCTGACCCACTCGTCCTGCAAACATTCTCAGAGCCTCAGCAGTTGCTGGAAGGCAGATCCAGAGCCCAACAGGAGACTCTTACTTGCCATGCTCTGTGGGAGAACAGTGTGTGTGTGTGTGTGTGTGGTGTGTGTGGAGTGTGTGTGGTGTGTGGTGTGTGTATGGTGTGTGTGTGGTGTGTGTATGGTGTACGTGTGTGCACGTGCACGCGCACGCATGTGGAGGGAGGTGGTGGGGGTTGGGGTGTCTGGGGCTGGGCCTTGAAGGATGAGGATGTAAGTATGGGTGTTACCAGGCCAAGAAGGAAGAGGAGGTGCTCCAGGCAAAGAAGAGCAGAGGCCCAGGGAGGTGAGGCTGGAAGGCCCATTTGGTGTCTGTGCCACTCATGTGACTGTGGGTAAGAATGCCCTGATGTCACCCCTGGAGCCTCCTGACCCAGTCAGAGGCATAAAACAAAAGCACCCAATCAGATCCAAGTTTTAAGAGCATCTTAGATGCAGCAAAGGATGCAGAGGGAGGAGGAGAAAGAGGAAAGAGGCTGAAGGCCCATGGGTCTGCTGGCCGCCAGGGAGAAAGGCCAGTGACGCCAGCGGGACAGCCTTGGAGCTCAAGATGTCTCTGGGGCTGAGTGGTGGCCAGGGAAGTCACCAAAGAGGCTGGGGAAGACTTGGAGCTGGTCTGGAGACCAGCTGCCTGAGCGACACAGGTGGGCCAGGAGGGGGAGCTATGGGAGTAGAGGAGAGGGACAGAACAGAGAGAGGGAACATGGAGAGCCACCAGGCTCCTGTGTCTGTCACACACACATACAAGTGCACGTGCACATAGAGCCCAGGCAAAAGGCACTCCGCAGCCAGCCCGGGTGTCCACTCCGAAGGTCCCCCTGCAACAGGGTCAGGAGGAGCTCAGGGTCCCAAGAGGGACACGGCCAGTGCCAGGAGTGTGGCCTCAAGTGAGGCTCCTTGGCTGAAGACCACCTACATGGACAGTAGGGACAGGCCTAGCTCCAGCCTCGTGTGATGTCACGAAGCTGGTAAACACAGAAGTAGGGGCTTGCTTTCTACAGAAGCCACTCCTCCTCACTGGGAAGGGCAGTCGAGCAAGAGACACTCCTGAAGGCCACCAACTGGGAGGAGGGACAAGACACCATGTAGGAAACTCTGTGACTAAAAAGCTGGGTTAGGGACATGCTAAGACCTGGTCCAACCTTGAGATTCTGTAGTTCCATGACTTAATCTCCACGTGCAAAACATATCTCAGGCAAGGCCTCCATACTCAAGGGGAGCCCTTTAGAGAGAGTACAGGGTGGATAAAGACACACATGAGAAGCATTTGCCTTCCACTCGGAGCGCCGTGTGGCTTGCTCTCAACAACCCAGCCTGGTAGCCAAGGCGGAGTGGGCTCAGTAAACCCACCACCTACAGCTGAGTTTCCAAGTCAAGCTTGGCCATGCCTCAGGACCTGGCGTAAAGCTGACTACATCTGTGTGTCACTGCCCCCCAACAGAGGTGAAGAGGGCAACAAGAGGTGAAACTCCTCCAGTGGGGCGAAGAAGCCTTCCTTATGAGTCTGTGGCCCAGGGATGCTCTCCCCACTGCACAAGGCATACTCCAAATTCACGTGAGGACAGTCCACAGAAGTATGTCCATGGTGGGCAGACTGTGAGAGGACACAGCCAGTTGCCTACTGCCTGGGGAGGGCCCCACTATGCCGACTTCTCCAGCGCCTTGGCCTGTGCTGCTGGGCCCAGGCCCACATGGGCCCATCAAATGTCTCTTCATTTGGGGCTTTTATGTGGTTAACATCTATTCAGTAGACATTTGGGCTGGACCCCACTGACATCTCTTTTCTATAAGTCAGATGTGTCTGTTAATGATCAGTTTCTGTCTCTGACAGTTCTCTGTTTTCTGACCTGAGGTCTGGAGAAAGAGTATCACACCCCCCGGGGCCTTTAGTGACCACGGGGAGAGCTGGAAGGTAACGTGTCCAAAGTTTGAAGACTCAAACCTTCTGGGAGGCCTTGTCTGTCAGTGTGAGAGGCTGTCAGGAGCGCTGCTCTAGGGGCCAGAGGACAAAGTTTGAGGCGTGGACCCACATAAGAGTTAGCAACACTCCAACTCCTGGAGGAGCTGGATCCTAGTGGTCCTTAGCACCCATTTCCCAGAGCCATGATCTGCCACCATTCTCTCATGCATGCACTGTGGGCCACCACCACCCCAACACACACACAAATTGGGGATGTTGGATAAAGCCCCATAACGTGCCTCATCATGATTCTGTGTCCCCAGTGCCTAGAATGGGCTGACACACGGGAGGCTCTCAGGAAACATTTGTTGCACGAATCATGACTTTATCTATCATCACAAGGAAATGAGGGCTTCCTCATGCACAAATGGCCACAGAACTGAGGCTTATGCCTTTTTTTTTTTTTTTTTTTTGGCTGTATTGGGTCTTCGTTGCTGCGCGAGGGCTTTCTCTAGTTGCAGCAAGTGGGGGCTACTCTTCGTTGTGGTGTGTGGGCTTCTCACTGTGGTGGTTTATCTTGTTGCAGAGCACGGACTCTAGGTGCTCCGGCTTCAGCAGTTGCAGCATGTGGGCTCAGTAGTTGTGGCTCACGGGCTCTACAGCGCAGGCTCAGTAGTTGTGGTGTACAGGCTTAGTTGCTCTGTGGCATGTGGGATCTTCCCAGACCAGGGATAGAACCCGTGTCCCCTGTATTGGCAGGCCAATTCTCAACCACTGCGGCACCAGGGAAGCCCAGGCTTATGCCTTTTAAACACAAAATTCTAATTCCTAAGTGGCATCAGACATCTCCTTGTCTTTAAACATCACTGTTTCTTGCTCAGGCATCAGTGTCAGTGACACCTGAGCCGTCCCCGAGATGACCCATTTCTGAAGCTGTAGGACGCCATGTCAAGGTGAGCCAGTCACTTCCCCAGGATGGTCAGTCAGAAGCCAATCAAATCACTTTGCTTTTGTACCTTTTTTAACACTTGCAACATAAATTCATAATCAGAAATCTAGATATTAGAAAATACGTCCATCTCACAAATTACCCAAGGTTGCTATCTCAACCTATGTTTTACTTTGTAACGTTAAAATACAGCTTTTATGTCTTCTTCCTGTCATGCGAAAGCAGCCAAAGTGAGAGTCCCGTCACTGCCAGGAAGCCTGCAGGTGTGAGGCAGAGATGTGAATGACCCTACCAGAAGCCTCTGGGGTCACCTTGGGGTTCTCAGGAAAAGCAAGGGTTACCACAGGGCTAGCACGCACCCTGAGGGGTGGAAGGGCTGGGATCAGCACACTTCTCATTCCTAGGACATTCAGTTCAGGGCTGAGTGTTCCAAGACTTCTTGTACTTCATAACCAAGGTAAGTTTTTCTTAAAAATCAGGTTTTTTTTAAATCACCAAAATGCGTAAAAATAGTTATCAACTGCAACTCCTCTGGGATGGCAGCACAACATTTAGGAGCCAGCCTTGCCTCTCTGCCACGTGACCACGGCTACAGGCAGCCCGGTCAGTACTGTCATTGGCAAGTCGGAGTGGTCTCTACCTTGTGGGTTTGGTGAGGATCCAAAGAGACAGTGCTCCAAGAACCATGAACGCAGGGCCTGGCATGTGGAAGGCACCAAGAATACTATAATAATTCCCAGGCAGGAACCGGAAGAAGTAGGGGTTGCAGGGGAGACAGGGGGCAAGCTGGTAGAATCATGAAGTAAAGGTTCCTAAACACATTTCACTTCCTGAAGTCAGAGGAGACTCAGAGAATGAGTGAAGAAAATGGAAATGCAAACAGGAGGAAGCACAGATACTCTTCCATGAAAATGCTTAACAGCAAGTCCTGCAAATGCAGCTTCTGTACCAGGTTCTGCTCCCAGCTGATGTGGCATGGAATTTACTAGGACACAGCCGTGATCCTAAAGGATGAAAGATATGCTCCATCTGTGCCTGATGATGAAAGGCCCAGAATTGAGCCCTTTTAGGCCTTAAAATAAGAAAGGGAAGCTTTTAATCACTTGCTGGGAAGGTAGCCATAGACTCTCGGGCTAAACCTGGAAGCACTATTAAGGAGTATCTGACTGGCAGTTTGGAGCTGCTTTCTAAGTCAGACGAACAACCACTAAAAAGTAGCCCCACTGCAAACACACAGAGAAAGCAAACATGGCATCAACACAGATGCTGCAGTCACTAAAGACCACTGTCCAAAGAATGACTGCCTGGATTATAGCAAATAACGAACAATCCATTCCAGAGAAGTAGCATTTATTCCTCTGTGGCTTTCAAATCAGCAAAATCTAAGGATGATGATGCACTTTCCAGATAAATTAAGAAAGTTAAGGGGGAAATAAATACACATCTAAGTACAGATATAAAGATTCTCAGTTCCACAGTGGAAGCACAAATGACTGAAATGGAACTGTTTGAAAAACAGTAAAATATAAGAGAAGACTGAAAATTTACATAGGAATAGTATGTAGCAAGAGGAACGACAACGAGGCAAAAATGAAATGAAAAAGAACACAATCTGACAAAATCTGTAGAAATAGCTTCACAAAGTATCTAGCCAAGAGATTTTGATGTAAAGCGACATTCCTTATGATCATGAATGATTTAGTCAGAGTCCCAAAGGAGTCAAGAATTCTGTTGAGGGGACTTCCCTGGTGGTGCAGTGATTAAGAATCTGCCTACCAATGCAGGAGACACGGGTTTGAGTCCTGGTCCGGGAAGATCCCACATGCCACGGAGCAACTAAGGCCGTGTGCCACAACTACTGAGCCCACATGCCTAGAGCCTGTGCTCCATAAGACAAGCCACCGCAGTGAGAAGCCCTCGCACCGCAACAAAGAGTAGCCCCTGCTTGCTGCAACTAGAGAAAGCCCGTGTGTAGCAATGAAGACCTGACACAATCAAAAAAAAAAAAAAAAGAAGAATTCTGTAGATACATCCACATCCCTGCCAAAACCATAAGCAAAAAGAGAAAGGGGCTTCCCTGGTGGCACAGTGGTTGAGGGTCCACCTGCTGATGCGGGGGACACAGGTTCGTGCCCCGGTCCGGGAAGATCCCACATGCCGCAGAGCGGCTGGGCCTGTGGGCCACGGCTGCTGGGCCTGTGCGTCCAGAGCCTGTGCTCCGCAACAGGAGAGGCCACAACAGTGAGAGGCCCGCATACCGCAAAAAAAAAAAAAAAAAAAAAAAGAGAAGGTTCTCTGGTGAAGTGTCTTGTTATGCACTGTAATAGTTACAGGACCTGCTGAACAGATCCAGGGAATGAGGCAGCCAGCAGGTACTCCGAAGGCCTGCAGAGGCAGGTACAACTGAGAGACCAAAGGCTGCAACTTGGATAAAGCTGCTGAGGAAAGGGAGAAATACCCTCCATCCCTCTGACGGGAACCCTTAACAAATGAACTGATGAAGCAGATGGGTGAGTATATTACACATTCCTTCTGGAAAGCTTACAAATACAGTTGAGGAAACAGAAATAATAATCTACCCTTATATATATATTAAAGTGATTACAAACGAGGTTAGGGTCTCTCATAGGGAAAGCAAAAGATGATGAAAATAATAGTTAAGGAAGATGAATGTAATACTAAGTTCAGAAATCAATTAAAAGTTTTACCTATAGCACTTACATGATTCTTTACCTAGTAAAGAATGAAAGGAAAGGAAAGGAAAGGAAAGAATAAAAATTGACAGCTCCGTGATTTGGAAAAAATGTACAACTAATAAAGAATGAAGTTTAAAAAAAGCATGCTTGCATTGCAACACAAAAGGAGATCAGAAACAACCAAAGGGGCTTCCCTGGTGGCGCAGTGGTTGAGAGTCTGCCTGCCGATGCAGGGGACACGGGTTCGTGCCCCGGTCTGGGAAGATCCCACATGCCGCGGAGCGGCTGGGCCCGTGAGCCATGGATACTGGGCCTGCGCGTCCGGAGCCTGTGCTCCATAACGGGAGAGGCCACAACAGTGAGAGGCCCGTGTACTGCAAAAAAAAAGAGAAACAACCAAAGAAGGAAAACATTACAAAGAATGGCACTTTAACTGAAATCTGGACAAACTTTCATGTGGGGATGCACCTGACAGAAAGAAAGGTATTTCCAGGTGTAACGACAGTGCGACCTATGGAGGGTACCCTGTGGCTCTATGGAAGACCCCACAAGATTTAGGATTCTGTAAAATGGAGGGAAAACTCTCCACGATGATAAGGATTTAAATTATGGGTCCAAAAGCCAAGCAGCTACAAGGAAGCAATCTGAGGCATGGCTGCTTCTCTTTGACAGCACTGAGTGGGCAAAATAAGGACAATATACACAGTGACTGGACTTCCCTGGTGGCGCAGTGGTTAAGAATCCACCTGCCAATGCAGGGGACACAGGTTCAAGCCCTGGTCCAGGAAGATCCCACATGCCACAGAGCAACTAAGCCCGTGGGCCACAACTACTGAGCCCATGAGCCACAACTATTGAAGCCCGTGTACTGAAAGCCCGTGCTCCGCAACAAGAGACGCCACTGTAATGAGAAGCCTGTGCACTGCAACAAAGAGGAGCCCCCGCTCACCACAACTAGAGGAAGCCTGCATACAGCAATGAAGACCCAATGCAGCCAAAGATAATTAAATAAGTTTATTTAAAAAAAAAAATATATATATATATATATACAGTGACTATGAACCACTGCTAGAAACAGACTGAATGGAAAGGAAAAAGTAAAACTGTCACTGTTTGCACATGACATGATACCATATACAGAAAATCCTAGAGATGTCACCAAAAAGTATAATTTATAAATGAATTCAGTAAAGTTGCAGGATATAAAATTAATATACAGAAATCTGTTGTGTTTCCATACACTAATAATGAACTATCAGGAAAAGAAATTAAGAAAACAATCCCATTTACAATTGTATCAAAAAGAATAAAGTAGCTAAGAATAAATCTAACCAAGGAAGTAAAAGTCTTATACTCTGAAAACTCTAAGACATCAATGAAAGAAAATGAAGACTACAGAAACGAATGGAAACTATACTGTGCTCATGGATTGGGAGAATTAATATTGTTAAAATGACCATACTACACAAGGCAATCTGCAGATCCAATGCAACCCCTCTCAAAATACCAATAGTATTTTTCACAGAACTAGAACAAATAATTCTACAAATTTTATGAAAACACAAAGGACCCTGAGTAGCCAAAGCAATCTTGAGAAAAAAGAACAAAGCTGGAGGTATCATGTTTCCTGATTTCAAACTATGCTACAAACCTACAGCAATAAAAACAGTATGGTAATGGCACAAAAACAGACACAGAGATCAGTGGAGAATAGACAGCCCAGAAATAAACCCATACTTATACAGCCAGTTAATCTACGACAAAAGAGGCAAGAATACACAATGGGGAAAAGACAGCCTCTTCAACAAATGGTGTTGGGGGACTTCCCTGGTGGTCCAGTGGTTAAGAATCAGCCTTCCAGTGCAGGGTACGCGGGTTCAATCCCTGGCCGGGGAACTAAGATCCCACATGTTGCGGGGCAACTGAACCTGTGCACCGCAGCTAGAGAGCCCATGCGCTCTGGAGCCTGTGCGCCACAACTACAGAGCACACGCACCACCACAACAGAGCCCGCACGCCACAACTACTGAGCCCACGCACCACAACTAGAGAGAAGCCTGAGCACCACAACTAGAGAGAAGCCCACGCACTGCAATGAAAGATCCCTCGTGGGCCTCCCTGGTGGCGCAGTGGTTGAGAGTCCGCCTGCCGATGCAGGGGATACGGGTTCGTGCCCCGGTCTGGGAGGATCCCATATGCCGCGGAGCGGCTGGGCCCGTGAGCCATGGCCGCTGGGCCTGCGCATCCGGAGCCTGTGCTCCGCAACGGGAGAGGCCACAACAGTGAGAGGCCCGCATACCGCAAAAAGAAAAAAAAATAAAAAAAAGAAAGATCCCTCGTGCTGCAACAAAGACCCAACTAAGCCAAAAATAAATAAATAAATTAATTAATTAAAAAAAAAATGGTGCTGGGAAAACTGGACAGCCACATGCAAAAGAATCAAACTGGATTACTTTCTCACTCTATATAAAAAAATAAACTTAAAATGGATGAAAGACTTAAATTTAAGACCTGAAACCATAAAGCTCCTAGAAGAAAACATGAGCAGTATACTCTTTGATATCAACCTTAGCAATATTTTTCTGGATCTGTTTCCTCAGGCAAGGGAAACAAAAGCAAAAATAAGCAAATGGGACTACACCCAACTAAAAAGCTTTTGTACAGCAAAGGAAACTATTAACGAAACAAAAAGGCAGAAGGGAGAGAATGGGAGAAGATACAATTGTCCCTCAGTATCCTCAGGGGATTGGTTCCAGGAGCCCTTGAGGATGCCAAAATCCACAGATGCTCAAGCTCTTATATATTTTTATTTTATTTTTTAACTGAAGTATAGTTCATTTACACTGCTGTGTTAGTTTCTCGTGTACATCAAAGTGATTAAGTTACATATATTCACACATATACTTCTTCATATTCTTTTTCATTATGGCTTATTACAAAATATTGAATATAATTCCCTGTGCTATACATTGTTATTTATCTATTCTATATATAGTCCTTGTGCTATACCTTGTTGTTTAGCTGCTTCATATATAGTACTTTGTATCTCATAATCCCAAACTCCTAATTTATCCCTCCCCTACCGCTTTTCCCCCGGTAAGTATAAGATTGTCTTCTATGTCTGTGAGTCTGTTCTCTGTTTGAAATAAGTTCAGTTGTATCATATTTTAAATTCCACATACAAGTGATCTCATATGCTATTTGTCTTTGTCTGACTTACTTCACTTAGTATGATAATCTCTAGGTCCATCCATGTTACTGCAAATGGCATTATTTCATTCTTTTTTATGGGTAAGTAGTAGTCCATTATGTATACATATACCACATCTTCTTTATCCATTCATCCATTGATGGACATTTAAGTTGCTTCCATGTTGTGGCTATTATAAACAGTGCTGCTATGAACATTTCAGCGCATGTAGCGTTTTGAATGAGTTTTCATCTTTTCCCAATATATGTCCAGGAGTGGGATTGCTGGATCATACGACAACTAAACTTTTTTTTTTTTTTTTTTTTTAATATATACATTGCTGCCGGAATCTTTCGGGTTTTTTTTTTTAGATTTAAAAAATTTTTTATTTTATTTATTTTATTTTTGGCTGCACCGGGTCTCCGTTGCTGCCCATGGGCTTTCTCTAGTTGCAGGAGGTGGGGGCTACTCTTCGTTGCAGTGTGCGGGCTTCTCATTGTGGTGTCTTCTCTTGTTGCAGAGCATGGGCTCTAGGCACACAGGCTTCAGTAGTTGTGGCGTGTAGGCTCAACAGTTGTGGCTCGCGGGCTCTAGAGCACAGGCTCAGCAGTTGTGGCACACGGGCTTAGTTGCTCTGAGGCATGTGGAATCGTCCCAGACCAGGGCTCCAACCCATGTCCCCTGCATTGGTGGGTGAATTCTTAAACACTGCATCACCAGGGAAGCCGAACAACTCTATTTTAAGGAACCTCCATACTGTTCTCCATAGTGGCTGCACCAATTTACATTCCCGCCAACAGTGCAGGAGGGTTTCCTTTCCTTTATACACTCTCTAGCATTTATTATTTGTAGACTTTTTGATGATGGCCATTCTGACCGGTGTGAGGTGATACCTCAATATAGTTTTGATTTGCATTTCTCTAATAACTAGCAATGCTAAGCATCTTTTCATGCGCCTGTTGGCTATCTTTGGAGAAATGTCTGTTTAAGTTCAAGTCCCTTTTTTTAAAAAAAATAATTTTATTTATTTCATTTATTTTATTTTTGGCTGTGTTGGGTCTTCGTTGCTGCACATGAGCTTTCTCTAGTCGTGGCGAGGGGGGGCTACTCTTCATTGTGGTGCATGGACTTCTCATTGAAGTGGCTTCTCTTGTTGCGGAGCATGGGCTCTAGGCACGTGGGCTTCACTAGTTGTGGCTTGCGGGCTCAGTAGTTGTGGAGCACGGGCTTAGTTGCTCTGTGGCATGTGGGATCTTCCCGGACCAGGGCTCAAACCCGTGTCCCCTGCATTGGCAGGCGGATTCGTAACAACTGTGCCACCAGGGAAGCCCCGAAAAGGGGGCCCTTGTGCACTGTTGGACTGTATAAATTGGTGCAGCCACTATGGAAAACAGTATGGAGGTTCCTCAAAAAATTAAAAATAGAACTGCCATAAGGCTTCCCTGGTGGTGCAGTGGTTAAGAATCCGCCTGCTAATGCAGGGGACACGGGTTCGAGCCCTGGTCCGGAAGATTCCACATGCCGCAGAGCAACTAAGCCTGTGCACCACAACTACTGAGCCTGTGCTCTAGAGCCCATGCTCCACAACAAGAGAAGCCACCGCAATGAGAAGCCCGTGCACCGCAATGATAGTAGCCCCCGCTTGCCACAACTAGAGAAAGCCCGTGCGCAGCAACAAAGACCCAATGCAGCCAAAAATAAATAATTAAATAAAAATTTTAAACCCCACAATATTTCAAATAAAAAAAAGAAAAGAAAAAAGAAACAGGCTGAATGTCCTGAAGACAAGGGAAAGGAGGTGGCAGGATCTGTTGTTAACTGAGAGAAGGGAGAGCTTCAGAACCAGCACATCCACTAAAGGCACTGGGAGTCAGGCCTGGGCAGTCACAGCCTCTACCCTTCCCACACCCAAGGAAGCTTGACACTTCATTTGATCGCAGCCTCATCACTGCTCAGGAGAGACCCTGATATCAACCAGTCACCGACAGCTCAGGTACTCCTAGGGATTGACCTGAAACTTTGAGCGCTTCTCAAGGCTTGCTCCCCCACCTCATTCAGGCCTCTGTTCAAATGTCACTCCCACAAATAGAGACTCCCTCATTACCTTTGCTAAAAATAGCTCCCTGTCAACTCCAACGCTCACTCTGGTTTTCATGGTTCTTCTATCGCTGCCTAATCTTTTACTATACATTCATTGTTTGTCTCCCTCACAAAAACATAAGCTTCTGTGGGCAGGGACTACTTTAGTCACTGTTGATCCCCAGCACCTAGAATAGGGCTTGGCAACCAGTGTGAGCTGATTAAATATCTGCTGAATGAATGAAAGAAAAGAACTTCACAAACAACGACTTGGACTTCCCTGGTGGCGCAGCGGTTAAGAATCTGCCTGCCGATGCAGGGGATGCGGGTTCAAGCCCTGGTCTGGAAAGATCCCACATGCTGTGGAGCAACTAAGCCCATGCGCCACAACTACTGAGCCTGCGCTCTAGAGACTGCGAGCCGTAAGTATTGAGCCCGTGTGCCACAGCTACTGAAACCCACGCGCCTAGAGCCTGTGCTCTGCAACAAGAGAAGACACTGCAATGAGAAGCCTGTGCACAGTAACAAAGAGTAGCCCCCGCACACTGCTGCTAGAGAAAGCCCGCAGCAGCAACGAAGGCCCAACGCAGCCAAAAATAAATAATAATTTAAAAAAACCCCACGACTTATGGTCTTGGCATGGACCCTGGCGATCTTGACCTTAGATTTTTTGTTGTTGTTGTAAATTTATTATTATTATTATTTTTATATTTGGTTGCGTTGGGTCTTCGTTGCTACATGCGGGCTTTCTCTGGTTGCGGCAAGAGGGGGCTACTCTTTGTTGCGGTGTGCGGGCTTCTCATTGCAGTGGCTTCTCTTGTTGCGGAGCACGGGCTCTAGGTGCGCGGGCTTCAGTAGTTGTGGCACGGGAGCTCTAGAGCACAGGCTCAGTAGTTGTGGCGCACGGGCTTCACTGCTCCACAGCATGTGGGATCTTCCCGGACCAGGGCTCGAACCCGTGTCCCCTGAATTGGCAGGCGGATTCTTAACCACGGCGCCACCAGGGAAGCCCTTGAGCCTAGGTTTGAGCTCAGTTTTGTTAATAAGTTGCTGTGTGGCTTTGGGCAAATCACTTTACCTATTTGGGCCCATATTGCCTCACTCCTGAAACAAGGAAGTGGATCAAGAAAGAACTAAAGTCCCCTTCCAACTCTTTACAGTCTACAGAACAAAGATCTGATTATCCTACCAAAGGCAATTTGTTACTAGCCACCGGTGGGTTCAGATTTACCTCAGATAAACACATTTTTAAAATCGAAGTTGATTGTATTCAAGAAGTCTTGGGCTTCCCTGGTGGCGCAGTGGTTGAGAATCTGCCTGCTAATGCAGGGGACATGGGTTCGAGCCCTGGTCTGGGAGGATCCCACATGCCGCGGGGCAACTAGGCCCGTGAACCACAACTACTGAGCCTGCGCATCTGGAGCCTGTGCTCCGCAACAAGAGAGGCCGCAATAGAGAGAGGCCCGCGCACTGCGATGAAGAGTGGCCCCCGCTTGCCACAACTAGAGAAAGCCCTCGCACAGAAACGAAGACCCAACATAGCAAAAATACATAAATAAATTAATAAACTCCTACCCCCAACATCAAAAAAAAAAAAAAAAAAAACCAAGAAAAAAAGTCACCTCATACCTCTGGCAGGAAGAGAGAAAAGTAACCATTTAAAAAAAAAAAAAAAAAAAAAAGAAGTCTCTCCTCTAAGCAGAATAAAGCAGGGTAAACGGCAAATGGAGACACCGTATGACAGGAGCGCAATATTGCTCTGAGTAGATACAACTGCACAGCCAGAAAGGATAGACTGTTGGCCACTTTCCCACATTCTTTGAGGCACCAAGATCCCACAGGTCAACATGGGAAGATAGGGCCTGCCCTCTGAAGGGGATGGATGAGTGGATGGTGGGAGGAAGAGAAGTCACAGGTAGATACGGAGAAAGCAGGAGCCCTGAGCCCTGGAATCCAGACACCCCCCCCACTCCCCGCCCAGTTCTGCCTTTTACAGGATCTCAAACGACTGCCTCTAGGCTCTGGGCCTCTGCCTCTCACCTATGACTCCCCTCATCACTGACGGGGGCACAATACCCTCCAGACCCTTCTTAGACTTCCGTGTTCTGCGAGAGGATGCCTTCCAAGATTTCCTCAGAGACCAAACTTCAGATTCTTAAGGGATGCTTGGACTGTTACCTGGACCCTCCCCTATGCCCGAGTCACTTAAGAAGGGAGCGTTCAGGCTGATGCTCCCGGGGCTGAGCCCTAAGGAGCTAGAAGCTGCAGGGCTCACTGGCCGATCTGGGGGCGTCCCCAGAGATGCCAAAAGGTGACATCTTGTTGCAAACATGAAGAATTTGGAGACCCAGTTGCTCCTGAAAGAGGCAACTCTCGAAGTACCCGGACCGGAGTCCTAGGCCTCTGCCTGTCACCAGAAACATTAAGTACAGTACGGGGCGAGTTCCCTCGGGTCCCCTGAGAGGCTCACGTCTCCGGGGTCTTGCTGCTGGTGCGGAAGCCACGCCCCAGGTCCCGGAGGAGCGGCGCCGGCGGCCCCCGCCCGCCAGGGTCGCGACCCCTCAGCCCAAGCTCGGAAAAGAGCCTGCGCCTCCACCCTCGCGGCCCGGCCCGCGCTCACCGCCTTCTCCAGGTGGCTGCGCGCCTGCTCGCTGTTCTTGGTGTGGTGGTAGAGCACGGAGCCGAGCTGCAGGTGTGTTCGGGCCTCAATGCGCTGCGGCGGCTTGAAGGGGAACACGGCCTGCAAGCAGTGCACACACAGGCGGATCTTGGGCGGGCTGGAAGTGCGGAAGTGTTCGGCAAAGCCCAGGAGCGCCAGGTACCAGGACTCAGCCGCCTCGGCCTGCGCTGCCTGGGCCGCCGCCGCCTGAGCCGCCGCCGCCGCCTGAGCCGCCATTTTGGCCTCCCCAACAACAAACTGCCGCCACAGGGAGGCGGAAGCAGGCGCACGGGGCGGGGCCAGGAGCGCCTCGGATTTCTCGCGAGAGCTGCTGTATTAAGCATCCTGGAATATGTAGTTTGTATTTGGAGCGGCCGCGGCTCCGGGAAGGTCTGAGAAAAGGCGACACCCTCTGGTCCGCGAGACTGTGACCGGAGATTTCCGATGGGCTGAGGTTTGCATTCCTGGGGTGAAGACCCCCAGGTGTCCAAGGAATGGCAGGGCGTGGCTTGCCGACGTGGACTACATCTCCCATCAGGCCATGCGTACTATAACAAGCGCCCCCCGCCCCCCCACGCCCCCGGTGGCGCCGGAGCATTGTGGGATTGGATGAGTCTCAAGATGGACAACCGGGATGTTGCAGGTAACAGCCCCCGCCTCCCCGCAAGCGTCTGCCTGGGTGTTCGGGCTATGAGTCTTTGCTTCGCCCTACCGTCGGGCCTACCTCAACCTGCCGGCCCTTAACCTCAGCCTCCCGGTGGCTGGAAGAGGCGGCTTCTGCACCACCTCCGTCTCCCGAGACCCCAGACCCAGTTACCCCGCCCCCGCCCACCCCCCCACCGCTGGTTTGCTGAGGACGCCAGGCTTTCCTTAAAGGCCGCCACCGGGATCTGCCCTGCGCCTGCTTTCCGAAATAACCGCCTTCAGGGCTGCTCTGAGCTCCGCTCCCCGAGCCAGTGGCAACCTTGGGCTGTCCTGCGCCTCTCTTCGTGGCAGCTCTTGACTGGCCTGTATCCCGCTTTCTGGAAAAGCTGTTTTTCCGAACTGCACTCGGCCTCCCTGTACACATTTTCCTGGGTCTTTAGAGCCCCTACTTTACCACAAGCCTTTTTCTCCCCCCCCCACCCCCAGTCCTAGCCCCCCGCCCCCAGACTGGGATACACTGAGGAAATATTCATTGTGTGCTAGGCACTGTTCTAGTTGCTGAGGATGTAGTGTAACCAAAACGGGGCCATGCCTTCCTGAAGGCTACTTTCTACTGGGGCATCACAATGTACAAAAAAGGAAATATTTACAGAGAGTGAGTTATAATGATATGAGAGAGTGGAGGTGCAGGTTGCTGGTATTGGGTGGTCAAGGAAAGCCTTTTTGAGCAGAAGATATTTGAGATGAGAAGATGCCAACTATTGGAAGGCCTGGAAGGCAGAGCCTTCTATGCAGAGGGGGACAGCAAGTGCAAAGGCCTTGAGAGCTTGTCATTTTGAAGAATGTCAGGGATGAAGTGGAAGTGGGGAGGGGAGCCATCTCTGGCAGCGTCTTGAAAATCGGCTTTCAGAATTTGGATTTTATTTTGAGTCCCATGGGGAACGTTCGAGGTGTCTTCTCCATCTCCACAGCTACCACCCTTGTCTGAAGACACCATCATCTTTTGCTTGGAGCCAGTAAGCCTCCTTGTTGGTCTCCTTGCTGCCTATGCACTCTGTCCAATCAGTAGACAGAATGATCTTAAAAATAAAAATACCAGTTGGATCTTATCAGCTTAATACTCCCCTGTCACTTCCTAAAACCCTTTAAGTAAAACTCAGATTCCCGATCTTGCTCTGCTCCTGCTAGCCCCACCCTTGGAACCGCCTGCTCTGACCACATTGGACCTCTGCTGCTTACTCTGCCCAGATCACTCCCCATGTGGCTTTTCAGGAAGCCACCTCTTTATCTTTCTGGTTTAGCTTAAATGTCCCCTTTTTTAACGGTTATTTTCTGGCTGCCCTAGCTGTATAGGTGGTCCTCTGTTATGCTTTCTCACCTTTTTTTGTTTGTTTGTTTCCAGCAGAGAGCTCTTACCATGATTTTGCAACTACTTTTTTGTTACAAGTCTTTTGTCTCCTCAGGCAGAGGTGAATCCCACATGGGCAGAGGCCCCTTCTGTCTTGATGAGCACCAAGTACAGCATGTGGTGCATAACTCAGTAAATGTGTGCTAAATAAATGAAGGAACAGATGTGTGAATGTCAATCTGAAAATGTCAGTTGCTGCAGGCGGCAGCATCTGGGCGGCTCCCATAGCAGCCGCTGGGCATGTTTTTGGAGCAAAGGTGATTTCTGATGTCCTTCTTTTCCCTCCCCAGGAAAGGCTAACCGGTGGTTTGGTGTTGCTCCTCCCAAGTCTGGAAAAATGAACATGAACATCCTTCACCAGGAGGAGCTCATTGCTCAGAAGAAACGGGAAATTGAAGCCAAACTGGAGCAGAAAGCCAAGCAGAATCAGGTGGCCAGCCCTCAGCCCCGGCATCCTGGCGAGTAAGTCTACCCTGAGGCTGGATTAGGGTCTTCGAGGGTCGCCAGCAGAGGGCTTTGCTTGCGAGAGTAGTCGAGGTGTTTCTGCATCTAGCCACAGCCTGATGGTGCGAGGAGGAACGCAGGTGCACTTTCAGGAGGCTGTGTGGCAGGAGAGAAACAAGGGGTGTATGGGAGCCCAGAGGATGGCTGCCAACTCTCACTCAGTGGTTATTTACTGCTGACCAGTTGTGGGCCAGGGGCCAAGAATACAGCACGGAGCAAAAACCCAGATTCCATCTCTGCCTTTATGGGGCTCACAGTCTACTTGTGAAGGGGAGTCCCAGTTATACCCCTAGAGCTCTGGCAGGTAACATGAGGCAGTGTGCTCCCAGATGCAGCAGCTGCCGTAGGGATGCAGAAGAGGCTCTGCATTCTGAAGGCCCCAGGCAGAGCCAGCCCTTTGAGGAAGCAGGAAAGGACTGCCAAGGGCAGAAGGGAGGCGAGCCCCTGTGTGTCAGGCAGCTCGAGCTGCTGCACCAAAGGGGCTGTTTCTGAGCCAGGAGAGAGGGTTTCCTCCTGACTGTCCTGAGAAACTCTGAGGGCACCCAAGAGTTCTGAGCAGGGGTGGTGTGATCAGGGTGACAAGATCCAAGAATTTCAGGCTGGAGATTGACAGAGACAAGCCCCTTCCTCTGCGGTCTGAAGTGTGGGGCATGTTAGCCCTCCACTAAGGCTCTGTTCCAGCTCCCACCTTTTCTAAGAGTCCGTGGCTTCTCCTTGAGGACGGGACTTAGACTTTATTCTTGTTGGAACCTCCAGGGTGTTCAGGAACATGGGGCCTGGATGTTGAGTGATCTGTGGGTGGGCTTGTGGGCTGTCACCCCTGGGGTTATGGAAGGACTTGCACAAAGATGGGAAAGGCCTGTAGGACTGCTTCCAAGAGGGCCCCCTGGAGGCTGCTGGATCTCAGCGCCAGGATCAGGCAGCCAAAAAGGAACATCAGAGTACAGGTAGCTTTGAAAATAAGGTTGTTTTTCGGGCTTCCCTGGTGGCGCAGTGATTGAGAGTCCGCCTGCCGATGCAGGGGACACGGGTTTGTGCCCCGGTCTGGGAAGATCCGACATGCCGTGGAGCGGCTGGGCCTGTGAGCCATGGCCGCTGAGCCTGCGCGTCCGGAGCCTGTGCTCCGCAGCGGGAGAGGCCACAACAGTGAGAGGCCTGCGTAACGCAAAAAAAAAAAAAAAAAAAGAAAAGAAGGTTGTTTTCCCCATTGTAAAAGCTTAGAACACCTTAGAATTTCGTGCTGCACAAATAAGAAACATTCAGGTTGCCTCAAGAGAACCATTTTGATATATTCCCTTCCCATGTCATTGCTTTGTTTCACTAAATTGTGGTCAATTTCATATGTCGCTTCCCCCGCCCCCCACTTTTTAAAGGAAAAGCTTCCCCCCAACCCCTGCGTTACAACTCTTTAGAACCGTCACAGTGTTAAAGTTTTATTTATTCATATTAAGATATGACTTACGTGCTATAAAATTGACTTTTTAAACTATACAACCTAGTGATTTTCAGTATATTCACAGCATTGTGCAACTATTATTACTAATTCCAGAACATTTTGTCACTCCAGAAAGAAACCCCATGCCCATTAGCAATCATTCCCCATTCCCTCTTCCCTCAGCCCCTGACAATGACTAATCTACTTTCTGTCTGTGTGGATTTACCTATTCTAGATATTTCATGTAATACGCGGCCTTTTGTGTCTGGCTCTTTTCACTGGACGTGATGTTTTCAAGGTTCATCACTTTGTAGCATGTGTCAGTACTTCATTCCTTTTTTTGGTGGCTGAATAATATTCCATTGTGTGGATGGACCATGTTTTGTTTATCTGTTCATCAAAAGCCATCATTTAACAGCCGTGTGATAACCCCTGCCATTTTTTTAAAATAGATTTTTATTTATTTATTTATTTATTGGCTGCGTTGGGTCTTCCGTGGCTGTGCGTGGGCTCTCTCTAGTTGCTGAGGGCTTCTTATTGCGGTGGCTTCTCTTGTTGCGGAGCATAGGCTCCAGGCACGCAGGCTTCAGTAGTTGTGGCTCGCGGGCTCCAGAGCGCAGGCTCAGTAGTTGTGGCACATGGGCTTCGTTGCTCTGCGGCATGTGGGATCTTCCCGGACCAGGGCTCAAACCCATGTCCCCTGCATTGGCATGCGGATTCTTAACCACTGCGCCACAGGGAAGCCCCTGCCATTTGTTACAGGTGGTTTTCAAGTGGGATTCGTGTGCTGACCATGCTGCTGACCCGCAGTGTTTTTTTGGGGTTTTTTTTGGCCTTACCGTGTGGCTTGCGGGGTCTTAATTCCCTGACCAGGGATTGAACCCGGGCCCTTGGCAGTGAAAGTGTGGAGTCCTAACCACTGGACTGCCAGAGAATTCCCCCCGAAGTATTTTCTTGTCCTTCATTGTCCCTGCCTTCTTTCTGTCCCTGCTGAGGGAGGTGCACACAGCATGAGGACAGGGCCAGGGTCACTAGAAGGCACTGCTTGTTTAATGCCAAGGCTGGTTATCAGCAGAACTTTCTCTTTCATATAAAATAACTTTTACTGCCTTCTCTCTCTCTCTTGTTTTTTAACTTTAAAGATAATTCATATATGTGGTAGAAAACCTGGGAAGTAGAGGAGAAGAAAATGAGGAAGAAATAAAATCAGTTGTAACCCTGCAACCCAGAGGCAAGTGCTGGTTGCATTTTGATGGATTTTTGTAACAATTTTTCAGTCAAATATATTTTTACATAAGTAGGACCACCCTGTAGATACTGTTTTATATCCTGCCTTTTTGTTTTTCATTTAACGTTGTGCTTGGTTGCTTTATTTATAAGAATTTAACTTTTCAGGGCCACTCCATCTGCCTTATGGATGTCTCGTAATTTATTTAACCAGTGCCCCTTGTTGACTGCTTAGGTTTTTTTCCACTTTTACTTCATTAGAATGGATTTCGAGGAGGATAAAACTTTACTTTAAAGGAAAAAGTTCAGACCTGTGGGCTCCCTGAGCTTTTCCAGTTATTGGGTGTGTCTGTATGATGGATGTGCCCCTAAAAGCAGCACATACGAGGAGTTTCTGAGGTTAGAGCAAGATAGTATGCTGTAGGAAAAGATGAAAGAAGTAGAATATATGCTATGATCACAGGCTTATTTCCTCTATTTCTAATCTAAGGGGCAAATCAAAGAAGTATATCAAAGTATTAATTGTAGCTCTTGTGAGGTGAGGAGACTTTTTCAGGGTTTTCTCCTTGCTTTCTTTATTTCTGTTTTTTTCCACATTCCCATTTGCTCATAATGAGCCTCTATCACTTTTTTGATAAGGAAAGATGAATTTGACTTAAACATTTAGGCCCCTGGGTTTGCTTTTGTGTGCGTTAAAAATAAATTTTTCTTACTTCAAAATAAAACATACTCTTTTCAAAAAGAGAAAGTAATAAAAATATAAAGTTCCCCTGTAATTCTCCCACCAAGAATGGCTTTGGGTATTTTCCTCTGCACATGTGAAACCCACAGAAGCACTGGCTGACCCAGGCGTGGAACTGCTGTCGCACGCAGGTACCGACACAGGCCCTGCCTTTGAGAACTCTGCAGTCTAGCTGGGAAAACAGACGTAAGAGTCAGTGATAGCCCGGATGATTTGTTAACAATAAGTACGGCAGGTGGTTCTGAGCCATCTTCTTGGGGAGGCCCTTTGGACCCGGAAGGTCAACATGCGGGTAGAGAGAACACCAGCACAGGTGGGATTGCTTTGACTAGAACAAGATTGTTCCATCTTACTACTCTGAAGACTGCTCTGTGCACTCAGTTGTTCCCTGGCATCTTTGGGGGCCTGTTTTGGTTCCCCTTAGGTGAGAACACAGGGGTGGGGGTGAGACTGAGGCCGGCAAGGCGTGCTCCCTCCCCTCTTCTCAAGGCTTACCCTGTCTGTCCTCTGTCTCGGGTCTAGAATTGCAAACGCACACAACTCTAATGTTTCCAACAAGTTTGCCAACGACGGCAGCTTCTTGCAGCAGTTTCTGAAGTTGCAGAAGGCACAGACCAGCACAGGTGAGTGCAGTCTCCCACCCCGACCCCGTCCCATCTCACCTCCTCCTAGAGCTCCCCCTGCTGGCTTTCTCTCCCAAGGGTCTCTCAGCACCTCAGAAATGGCAGGTCCCACCTTAGACTTGTTCCTCTCACCCCTCGTTCATTGAGCGCCCTCATTCTACTCGTCCTCACGCTAAACGCCCAAGGGGAGAGTGCAGACCTTGCCCTTTAGATGCTTACCCCCAAGAAGTGGAGACCAAGAAGCCAGGTTTCGATCCAGGGGGTAGGGGCCAGGACTGAGCATGCCCCAGGGTTGTGGGACTGAGGCTTGAGTTAGAGCGGCAGCCCAGGTGCAAGGAAAAGGACCCTCTTCGGGCGGGGGCGGGGGGCGGGGGCGCTTGACCCACAGGAGCCCCATGGGACACGCCAGGTGTGAGAATCACCACCTGTGGGAAGCCCACCTGTATCTGTGGTTGTGCACAGATACCAGTCTCATTTTTACTGTAAGAAAGTTACTGGTGAAACAGCTGACCTTTAACCTTTGTCAGGTTTCCCAGGTAACAGTGAAGACAGTTAACCCAAGGCCAAGTGTACCGACAGAGAGGGAGAAAGGGCTATATGAGCTCTTCACTGCGGGGTCTCATGCCATGAATTGTGTTTGAAAAGTCCCAAATAGATTGGCTCCAGGCCGCTACTGACAACCAGAGGGAGTGGGTGTAAGCTGGACGTGGGGATTCAGGTCTCATCCAGAAGAGCTGCAGCATCCCTAGTCTGTGGATATAGGCATCAGAGGTACCTATTGCCAGAGTTGCCACCTGCAGAGTCCCGGGCTGGGTGACCACAGTAGGTTCTTCTCTGCACCTCAGGGGTCCTCATCTGTAAAATGGGGGTGGCGTCCTCCCTGAGTGCTTCTGGTCACCCACTGCCTGCCAGCGCTGTGCTAGAAGTTAAGAACCCAGCCACCTGGGGCTCGGAGCATGCAGGTTAGGCAGAAAGATAGGAAACCTGCACCACAGACCTTGAGTGTGGGTATCCTTCCTTGTATCCCAAGATGCCCCGCCGAGTGCGCCCGCTGCCCCGCCTCGTGTGCTCCCTCGCACCGGGAAGAGGCCCCCCCTCATCAGTAGCCCGCCAGGCCAGATGAAGAACTACGTGCATGCCAAGCAGCTGCCCGTGGCCAGCCGCCCGAGCGTCTTCCAGTCTCCTGACGAGGACGAGGAGGAGGACTATGAGCAGTGGCTGGAGATCAAAGGTGAGGGGCCGGGGCTGCTGCCCCCCTTCCACAGCTGCCCCCCCAGCTGCTCCGGCAGGGTCCACGGGCATCGTGGAGCGCACAGCCAGGGCTGTGGGGTGCTTGGGGCTGTGGTCAGGGGGTGCCTCCAGGCTGAGCCTTCAGGATGAGAGAGGGGAAGGAAAGGGTGGGGAGCAGAGCATGGGGAACACGGAGGGGCTTCATCCTGGGAGCTGTGGGACCCACTGTCCGCCTGTATGGGGGCTGGCCTCCGGGGGGGCGTTCTCAGGGGAGCGTTCACTTGTGCCCTCCTCATCCAGTACTAGAAGAGGAGCTCCTCAGTGCGGGTACTTGTCTCCACAAGTTTGGGCCAGAGGTATGAGCGTGCGGGTTGGAGGGTGTGCTCTCCTGCCCAGGGAAGGACAGCCATTGGCCTTGGGAGAGCCAGTTCAGCCCCATGTGGCGGAGGAGGGCGGAGGAGGACGGCGATGGTGGCACTCCTAGCGCATCCAGCCGTGTCCACGTTCAGCACGAGACTTCGGTGCTGTGTGGAGAGCGAGCTGTGTGAAGTCCTGGCCCTGGGCCACCTCTGCTGCAGGAGGGCTAGCACAGTCATGTCTCCCTGACAGGACAGACTGAAGTGACCATATAATGATGCCATGACAGCCTCTAGGACTCTTGTTCTGGATGAGGGTGCCGGCTTCAGGCCGTGCATCTAGACAGATCAGGGGCCAACCTCGAACCTTGGAGCATTAGTCAGAATGGAGTCAGTGAGCGTGGTGTTTCCTCAGAGAGGGGCCCTGGCAGTTCAATGGTACCCTGCTGGGAACTGCCACTTTATGAGGGGCAGTGGGTGTCTCAAGGCCTTTGAGGCTTTTATGGCTTGCTGTTGATACAACCTCAGAAAAGCACCTGTGCTTTGTAAAGTGACCAGGTCAGGGTCATTGCCAGGCATGTGGGAGGAGGGTGAGGCTTAGGGAAAAGGTAGACACAGAATGTCTCTCAGACCTCTTATAGGTCCTCCTTAGGCCACATGTTGTACCCCCCCACCCCCACCCCGTGAGCTTCCTGGCAGTACAAGCAGCAGGGGGAATAAGAGTGGCCACAGGCTCAGTGTCTGGCCCCATTGCCAGGAGGAGCAAACATTCCTAAGCACTGACTGACATCAAGAAATTTCTTCTGAGAGTTTGCATATGAGAGATGTGAGCTGTATGGTGGCTGACAGTCTCAGAAACAGGCCAGCAGTAAATACAAAAGCAAGTGCCATGTGGCTCAAAGTGGAGGCTAATACAAAAATATATTTTTTAGTGGTGTTCACTGAAAGTGCTCTGAGGTAACAATTAAACCCGTTGCAATGAGTGTCCCTAGCTCCCAGATGTTGGTCTGGAAACACATGTTCTCACTCATGGAAACCAGGACTTCTTGGAGAAATGGCTGGCTCTAGGTCTGGGCAGGAAGCGTCTGAGATGATCCTGAAGCGCCCTGTCCCAGCAGGTATCGAGGAGGCCGTCAGAGACTGGGGTCATGTCCAAAGGCCTCAGGAGCCAGCCTGAAGAGGCTCCACTGGCCACAGAGGGGGTGATTGAGCTTCTGTGATGATATTAATTGTGTTGGATTGAAACCCACTGATGTCTTTAAATCAGAGTTTGTAATGATACTTTAAAAAAGAATTTGTCTTTGAAGGATGAAAGGGAATTGATTTATTGTACTGAACACTGGTAAAGAAAGGAATTGAGCATTCCACAAAAGGAGGGGGAGGCTGGCTATGTTTTCCAACATCTCCCTGCCAGCCTGGGGACTGGCTTGGCCTTTGGGAGGCTCACACACTTTTCTCCCTCCAGCATGTCTCGCAAAGGCTGTCTAGACCGACTCACCCCTCATCATGGTGCTTTGTGCATGGACCCGGGACGCCCGACAACCTCCCGCATTTCACCCTCTTCTCCCCCGACCCCTCTGTCCTTGTGGTCCGTAGAGAGAGTGTGCCTGTTGACTGTGGGGTGTGTGAGTTGAACCCCAGTACTGACAGCCTCCTTAAAGTTTCACCCCCAGAGGGAGCCGAGACTCGGAAAGTGATAGAGAAATTGGCCCGCTTTGTGGCAGAAGGAGGCCCCGAGTTAGAAAAAGTAGCTATGGAGAACTACAAGGATAACCCAGCATTTTCGTAAGTACTTCTGGGAGGGGAAGGCCACTGCTGCTTAATGTTCGTGCCACACATTAGTACATGCAAATGTTCTTGTAAAACCCTGGTGGTGACTGAAGCTGGCCGGGGCTGGATGCTTACTTGCTTGGGCCAGACACTGTTCTGAGAGCTTTCTCATTCACACCAGAGGTAGCAAGGGGCCCAGTGTGGTGTGGAGACTTATTTTTGGGCCCCATCGAGGTGTCTCTGCTCAGCAGCTTGCTTTTGCACAGTATGTCTTCAGAAGCTGCATGGGTCCACCCATCCCCGTTGCTCATTTCCCACTGTTTGTTTTACAAAACTCCTCTCCAGGTTTTTGCACGATAAGAATAGCAGGGAATTCCTCTACTACAGAAAGAAGGTGGCTGAGATAAGAAAGGAAGCACAGAAGTTGCAGGCAGCCTCTCAGAAAGGTAGGTGGTTGAAGGGGGTGGGAGGTTCTAGGGAGGCGTGTGGACAAACCACGCCCCAGGTGGAATCGGGGTTCCTTTCCTGGAACCCATCGTGGCGTGGGGTGGCGTTGACAGTGCAGGTCTGTGCCCTCCCAGGGAGCTGGGATCATGCTGGGACCAGCACTGCCCTCCCTGCCAGTGCTCTGAGGAGTGGGGAAATCTAAGGGTCAAGGTAACGGTCAAGGTCATGTCCAGGAGCTCAGCCCTGTGCATGTAAAGGGGTCACAGGGGAGGAACACTTGCCCCTTGGTTCATGGTCATTTTCACAAGTGCTAATGAGCACCTGCTGGGCACTGAGGAGACCTAGAGACAAATGCAGTGACTGAGACTTGGCGAGGAGGGCCAGGAGACAAAAACGGTCAGCTGGTGGGATGAGTGTCAGGGGAGGGTGAGATGCTGCCTGGTCTCCAGCTGTAATGAAGTGAAACCCCAGCCAGGTGCTGGTGGGCAGCAGGGGGATTGATGTTTAAGCCAAATGTGGGCCACAGACGTTGGTTCATCATGTCTGTCACTTGCAGTCCCTTGCCCTGACCTTCTTCCCAGGAGAGGTGGGCCAGCCCCATCCCCCCATGTGACCTGGGGGGACAGCTGCCAGCAGAAAGACTGAGGAGGGGATTCCCATCTCTCCTCCAGCCTGGACCCAGACTATCCCTTACATTCTGTTCCCATGTCCCAGTGTGGGTCCAAAACCCCCAGACATACGGGTTGGGAAGGGGTCAGTTGTTGGGGGCAGAAGCTCAAGATATATTATTATATTAATTCAGGTGTTTGGTTCCGGTGCAGTAATCTGATTCCCATTTGCCTGTTTTTCTTTGTATTGTTCCTAAAATAAACCCCTCTTGTTGCCCGGGGTTCTTAGCAGAAATTAGGCTGTTGGGTGTGGTGAGTTGAGCTCAGTACTGACAGCCTGCTTAAAGTTTCACCCCCAGAGGATGAAGAGGTCAAGAACCTCGCAGAAAAGTTGGCCAGGTTCATAGCGGATGGGGGTCCTGAGGTGGAAACCATTGCCCTCCAGAACAACCGCGAGAACCAGGCATTCAGGTAAGCGGGGGGGGGGGAACCCACTGGAGAGGTAACCTCTCACCCTAGTCACAGCTCCCCCGCTGAGAAAATGGGCTTGGTGTGGTATTGAGACGTGCTAGGGTCCCATGGCAAGAAGTTGGCAGGGCCAGGACTCGGGTCCAGGAGTTTCTGACCACAGAGTTTAGCCGTGCCACCCCATAGGCATTCCCCAAGTGCACATCGGTGCCCTGAATCATCTCTGAGGCAGGTGTGTGGGGACCTTTGGGGCCTTGTGTTTTCCAGGTGCCTCATGGAGAATGTCTCTAGCACTTGCCTTGCTCCCTTGTAACAGAATAGGCCAGGCTGTCGAGCAGAAACTCACAGAATCGTTGTTCACTGTTTGCATCCTGAGGGTCTCATCTTTACGACAAGGGAAATGGCAGGAAAGCAGGGAATGTGATACCTCAGGCTCTGGGGAGGGGGAACCCACAGCCTGTGTGCAGATTCCACAGAGTGGGTGGAACAAGCATCCTGGCCTCCCTGCTGTCCCCTGCCATGAAGTCACACACCACTCCCTCAGGCTGGGTCTGTGCTCCCCCTGCTCTGTCATTCATTGGGTGGGTTCAGCCCCAGCTCTTTGTGGGGGAAGGCGGATGGGGGGGCCGGATGTTGGGGTGTGGGAGGGGTGGTCACTGCTGCAGGGCGGGGGCCAGCAGAGGTTTGTGAGGTGGACACTGAACCTGTTGTGGAGGTGATGCACCCATGAGGACACTTTTGGCCACGAGTAACACAAGTCCCCACTCAGTCAGTGAGGAGATGCGATGGCGCTTTTAACGAAAGTGCTGGAGCAGCAGCCATCTGGGCTGGTTGATTCTGTAGTTCTAGACACCATCAGGGACTCAGGAAGAAAGAAGAAGGTGTGGATGCTGGGCAGGCAGCCAGTCGCATCTACTACATGTGAGCCAGCCTGAGCTAGACACGGAACAAAGTGAAGGGCGTCTGGAGGGACTGCCACGCAGGAGTGAAGTGGCAGAGATGGCGGGCGCTGTGCCACCTTGGCGGGGGAACAGAGTGAGCATTGATGCGGTGCAGATGGGCCTTGGAGCCGGGCCGGGCTGGGTCCCAGAGGGCTCAGGTGTCCACTGAGAGCCTTTGGAGGGTCTGCATAGGGAGTCACAGGGTCAACTGTTCTTCCAGGATCATCTGGCCACAGTTGTGGAGGGTGGTCAGGCACACCAGGTTGACGCACATGGGGGCAGAAGGGAACCATCGCATGGGGCCGGGGGTGGGGAAGGGCTGCTGAGGGTTTCACGTGTCCCTGTGTCTGGTACCTGGGCAGCTAGGAGCTTTCATGGGGGCTCTGGGGTGTTTGGGTCTAGAGTTCAGGAGACCCAGGATCTCCTCACAACATAGTGGTATCGGCCACTACTCTGCACTACCCAAACCAGTGTTGCAGTGTTACGGTCTAAGTCACTGCGTCTTTTTTTTTTTTCTTCATTTACCTAAGTAAGATTATTTAAACAGGAAACTTAGTGTACTGTCACTTAGCGTGACAAGAGCTGACAAAAAATCTATCTCAGGCAAAGTGGGCGACGTAATGGAATTCTGTACAATACCCCCAGCGCAGGTGGTTCTCCCTGGTCACAGGGGTCCAGGGCTCAGCAACTCCAGCCAAGCCTTTTCCCTGGGGTCAAAGCGAAGAGACGTTATCGCCACAAGTGACTCTAGGCCCTCCCTGCAGCTGTTGCACCTTGTTCGGGCATTACTGGCAGGCATCCAGCTTGTTGGGTGTGGCTTTGATGGAGGCTAGAGGGTGACTGCCACGGATGAGGACAGAGCCTGGGGGTGTCTGGCAGAGAAGTAGCTGAAGGTGACCAGCGTGGTCTGGGGGAGCTCATTTCGACACCAGAACTGAACTACAGTTGGCACTCCACACACTGGGGAAATAGTAAACGAGGGAGGATCAGGCGTCCGGACCTGGGCAAGGCATGCAGGTTCATACCAAGCAGACTGTTTCATCTTCACATGGGGTCAGGTGCAAGGCAGCTCCTCTCAACCCAAATCTAACAGCCACCCCGTATTCCTGCCTCTCTTGGCCCTTCCCTTCTGATTTCCCAGCAGCTATGAGTTTTGGGAAACAATTGCAATAGCTGTGCTCATCTGTAAAGAAGCTGGAAATACCTGTTCCTTTGACCAGTCATTCTACTTCTGAGATGCCATCCCCAGAAATAATGTTATATACATAGCACCGTCATAGTCTTGAAAAATTAGTAACACAATGAAAGTCCAGCCCCAGTGGGCTAAACTCCTATAACTGCATCTCCCCAGTGGAATCGTGGCCATCAGAAGGCAAGTTGTTGAAGGTGGTAGCAGCCAGCACACCTCAAGCTACGTGTGACTCTTAACACATCACCTGGGTGAACCATGTTCTTTACAGCAACCTGGCATGTTGGCCTTTAACAGGTGAGCAAGGCAAGGAGGCCAGTTGGTGGAGATGCCTTCACCACCATGCTACACTGCATTCTAACAGGAAAGCCTTATGTGGTCGGGTTAAGAAATTCTTAAAATATCAGGATACGGAAAATAGAATCACAGCTCTGTTCAAATAAATCTGCAGTGGAAAAAGTCTGGAAGGAAACGGCACTAAAGTGGTAACTTTGGTTAACCCTGTGGGTGGGATTACACCAGTCAGAGGGGGTCTTCGTTGTAGAATCCCCTGCACCTGTGCCCGGGGCCCATAGTGAGCTGTTATGCTCCTCACAGACAGGCATACCCATGGGGGGCTCTTGGGTGCTGCGCCTCAGAGCATCTTGGAGGAGAATCAGCATGAATCAGCAGCTGAGGCCAGGAAATGGCAAGCTTGTGAGCCTAGAGGAGACCCACCCCGCTAGGAACTGCCCCCCTGCCCCAGTGGGCGAATTCCCCGGTCTGCTTTTCTTGGAGGAACCAAATCACTTTAAATCCATGTTCCGGTTGCTACGAGTCTTTTTTAAATTCAGCCATCTGCTCCCTTCCCTGTTTGAACGACTTCTTGCTTTCGTCTCTTAATTTTTTTTTAAGATGTTATTTTTTGAGCAGTTTTAGGTTCGCAGCAGAATTGAGGGGAAGGTACAGAGACTTCCCATGTGCCCACTTCCCCGAAACATGCACAGCCTCCCCCATTGTCAACATCCCCCACCAGAATAGTATATTTGTTACAATTGATGAACCTATGTTAACACATCATGATCACCCAAAGTCTATAGTTAGGGTTCACTCTTGGTGTTGTGTATACTATGGGTTTGGACAAATGCGTAATGACATGTATCTATCATTATGATATCATACAGAGTATTCTCACTGCCCTAATATTCCCTGTGTTCTGCCTGTTCATCCCTTTTTCCTCCCTAACCCCTGGCAACCACGTAGTTTTGCCTTTTCAAGAATGTCATATAATTGGAATCATAGTATGTTGCCTTTTCAGATTGCCTTCCTTCACTTAGTAATATGTATTTAGGGTTGCTCTGAGTCTTTTTTTGGCTTGATAGCTCATTTCTTTTTAGTACTTAATAATTTTCCATTGTCTGGATGTACCGCAGTTTATTTACCTATTCACCTCCTGCAGGACATCTCGGTTGCTCCCAAGTTTTGGCAATTATGAACAAAGTTGTTGTAAACATCAGTGTGCAGGGTTTTTGTGTGGACATAAATTTTCAACTCTTTTATACCAAGAAGTGTGATTGCTGGATTGTATGGTATATTTAGTTTTGTAAGAAACAGCCTAACTGTCTTCCAAAATGGCTTGTACCGTTTGCATTCCCCGCAGCAATGAATGAGAGTTTCAGTAGCTCCGTATCAACATTTGATGTTGTCAGTGTTTTGCATTTTGGCTGTTCTTACAGATGTGTAGTGATATTCATTGTTTTGATTTGCATTTTCCTGATGACATGAAGGGAAGTATCTTTTCATAATGCTTATTTGCCATCTGTAAACCTTTGGTGAGGTGTGTGTTAAGGTCATTGGCCCATTTTTTAATTGGCTTGTTTTTTTTATTGTTGGGTGTTAAAGAGTTCTTTGTTTATTTTGGGGTTTTTTTGTTTGTTTTTTTCTGGCTGTGTTGGGTCTTCATTGCTGCACATGGGCTTTCTCTAGTTGCGGTGAGCGGGGGCTACTCTTCGTTGCAGTACACGGGCTTCTCATTGCAGTGGCTTCCCTTGCTGTGGGGCATGGGCTCTAAGCGTGCGGGCTTCAGTAGTTGCAGTGCATGGGCTCAGTAGTTGTGGCACATGGGCTTAGTTGCTCCACGGCACGTGGGATCTTCCCAGACCAGGGATCAAACCTGTGTCCCCTGCATTGGCAGGCGGATTCTTAACCACTGCACCACCAGGGAAGTCCCCTTTGTATATTTTGGATAACAGTCTTTATCAGATGTGTCTTTTGCAAATATTTCTCCCAGTCTGTTGCTTTTTCTCCTCATTCTCTTAATGTTGTCCTTTGCAGAGCAGACGTTTTTCATTTTAATGAGGTCCAGCTTATCAGTTGCTTTCATGGATCATGCCTTTGGTGTTGTATCTAAAAAGTTATTGCCATACCCAAGGTTATGTAGGTATTCTCCTATGTTTTATAGTTTTATGTTTTACGTTTAGGTCAGTGATACATTTTTAGTTAATTTTTGTGAAAGCTATGAGGTCTGTTTCTAGATTCTTTGTTTGTTTTTTTTCTTGCATGTGGATGTCCAGTTTCAGCACCATTTGTTGAAAAGACTGTCTTTGCTCCATTGTATTGCTTTTGCTCCTTTGTCAAAGAGCAGACTATATGTATGTGGATCTGTTTCTGGGCTCTTTATTCTGTTCTGTTGATCTCTTTGTCCATTCTTTCACTAATAACCCCACTGCCTTGATTACTGTAGCTTTACAGTAAGTCCCGAAGTCAGGTAGTGTCAGTCCTCCAACTTTGTTTTTCTTCTTCAGTATTGTGCTGGCTATTGTGGGTTGCTTGCCTCTTTATATAAGCTCTAGAGTGAGTTTGTCAATATCCACAGAATAAATGACTTTGACTGGAATTGCATTGAATCTAGAAATCAGGTTGGGAATAACTGACATCTTGACAACATTGAGTCTTCCTATCTGTGAACAAGGAATAGCTCTTCATTTATTTAGTTCTTCTTTGAATTCATTCATCAGAGTTTTTTAGTTTTCCTCATATAGATCTTGTACATATTTTGTTACACTTTACCTAAGTATTTTATATGGGGGAATGCTAATGTAAATGGTATTGTGTTTTTAGTTTCAAGTTCTACTTGTTCATTGCTGGTATATAGGAGAGTGATTGACTTCTGTATTTTAACCTTGTATCCTGTAACCTTGCTATAATAGCTTATTAAGTTCCAGGGTTTTTTGGTCTATTCTTTCATCTGTGTTTTTTATTTTTATTTTTTTTGTCACGCCGTGTGGCTTGCAGGATCTTAGTTCCCCAATCAGGGATTGAACCTGGGCTCTCAGCAGTGAGAGTGCAGAGTCCTAACCACTGGACCACCAGGGAAGTCCTTCATCTGTTTTTTCTATGTTGACGATCATGTTATATTTCTTCCTTCTCAGTATACCTTCTACTTCCTTTTCTCATCTTATTTCATTAGCTAGAACTTCCAGAATGATGATGAAAAGCATTGGGGAGGTGGGATATTCTTGGCTTGTTTCTGTTCTTAGTGGAAAAGCTTGAGGTTTCTCATCATTAAGTATGATGTTAGCTGTAGGTTCTTTGTAGATATTCTTTATCAAGTGGAGGAAGTTCCCCTGTACTCCTAGTTTACTGAGAGTTTTTCTCATGTATAGGTATTAGATTTTATTAAACACTTTTTCCACAGTGATTGATATGATCATGTGATTTTTCTTTTTTAGCCTGTTGACCTGATGGATTACATTACTTGATTTTCTTTTTTTTTTTAAATTTATTTTATTTTATTCATTTGTTTAGTTTTTGGCTGCATTGGATCTTCACTGCTGCACGCGGGCTTTCTTTAGTTGTGGCGAGCAGGGGCTACTCTTTGTTGCAGTACGCGGACTTCTCATTGCAGTGGCTGCTCTTGTTGCGGAGCACGGGCTCTAGGCACGCGGGCTTCAGTAGTTGTGGCACACGGGCTTCAGTAGTTGTGGCACACGGGCTTCAGTAGTTGTGGCTCGCAGGCTCTAGAGCGCAGGCTCAGTAGTTGTGGTGCATGGGCCTAATTGCTCTGCGGCATGTGGGATCTTCCCAGACCAGGGCTCGAACCCATGTCCCCTGCATTGGCAGGTGGATTCTTAACCACTGCGCCACCAGGGAAGCCCACATTACTTGATTTTCAAATGTTGAACCAGTCTTGCCTGCCTAGAATGAATCCCACTTGGTTGTGGTGTCTATTCTTTTTATACATTAGTGGATTAGGTTTGCTAATATTTTCTTGAGGATTTTTACATCTGTGTTCATGAGAGATGTTGGTCTATAGTTTTCTTTTCTTGTAATGTTTTTGTCTGGTTTTGGTATGAGGGTAACTGAGTAAGTTAGGAAGTATTCTCTCTGCTTCTGTTCTCTGAAAGGGATTGTACAGAATTGGTATAATTTCTTCCCTAAATGTTTGGTGAAATTCACCAGTGAACTTTTGGAAGGTTATTAATTACTGATTCAATTTCTTTAATAAAAATAGGCCTGTTCAGATTGTCTAGTTCTTCTTGTGTGACTTTTGGCAGATTGTACCTTTCAAAGAATTGGCCCATTTCATCTGGGTTATCAAATTTGTGGGCATAGAGTTGTTCATAGTAATCCGTAGTAATTTTAATGTCCATGGGATCTGTAGTGATGGCCCCTCTTTCTTTTCTTTCGTTAGTAATTGGTGTCCTCTCTCTTTTTTTCTTAGCTTGGCTAGAGGCTTAACAATTTTGTTAATCTTTGTTTCTTTTAACTTTTACAAATGTTCCACACTGGGTTTTCTGAAGGGTGTACATGCTTGTACCATGACCCAGGAATACAAAGAAGATGACACAGTCTCCCCATCCCTCCATCCCACCCTAGGATGTTAGCGGGATTGGGAGTCCTCCATCCCTCTCCCATCTCTGACGTAGACATGTAGAAATAGTATGTGGATTTGTTTTCTGCTAACTTCCTTTTATACAAAAGGAATTTACAGCATCCTCGAGCCTTTTTTTTGCTTTTGTAGTGCATTGTGCCGTGACTGTTTTTCCAGGCTCATGAGTGCAAGTCTAGCCCCTTCTTGTCAAGGGCTTTGTAATCTCTGCTATGCACAGGTTTTGCTATGTGGAACTGTGCTGTGACTCTTCCCTCTGGTGTGGACTCTAGAGGTGGGAGTGTTGGCGCAGTACATGCATAGTCTGAGAGATGCTGGGCAGGTGCAGAAGGAGCTGCAGCCTCTGCCAGCTCTGAACCCAGCACCTCCTGCTCTGCGCTTGGGGACCAACAGCTACCAGCAAGGCTGTTAGTGAGCTCCCTGTCTGTTCTGATGTTTAGTGTCTTTGTTTTGTCTCTGTCCACTGTTGATGCCTCTCAAGGGTGCATCAGAAAGGAGCACAGATATGCCCAGCTGTCAGGTTTGGGACAAATCCTGCCCTTTTTGGCACCAGGTGTCTCTCGCAACTCAGGATTTCTTGGTTTGTAGGCACTGGTGCACTCGTCTAGGACAGCAGGGGAAGAAGCCTGGCAGAGCCTGGGGAAGGTCTGAGAGAGCCCGCACCTTTTCCTACGAAACGGGATCAGTGATATTGTGACGGGCATCCAATAAAGATGGGGTAGGGGCTTGGAGTGGCCCTCAGCTCACAGGAACAGCATCATGACAGGCTGTGGCCATGTCACACTGTTCCTCTAGTTTGGGCCACCAGCACCAGCAGCCACTGAGGCCTGGCAGGACAGGGGTCACGATAGAGACCTCCATCTTGACATGACCCTGAAGTGACCTAGCTGACCCCAGTGTGCCTACACAAGGCCCAAGCTTCTTCTGCCCTAAATCAGGGGTAGGGGGCTGAGGTCCCATGACGGTGTGCCCCCCACTCTCTTTTGCAGCTTTCTGTATGAACCCAACAGCCAAGGGTACAAGTACTACCGCCAGAAGCTGGAGGAGTTCCGGAAAGCCAAGGCTGGTCCCACGGGCACCCCCACGGCACCTGACCTCGGACTGAAGCGCAAATCTCCTCCTGAGACCCCGTTGGGGTCCATGCCCACCGCCACTGCCTGCCCTACCTCATCTGCCCCCTTGCCCAACGTCAACCCACCTTCAGCTGCTCCAGGGAAGCCGGCCACCACAGCCAACATGAAGAGGAAGCGAAAGAGCCGGTGGGGTCCTGAAGAGGACAAGGTGGAGCTCCCGCCTGCCGAGCTGGTGCAGAGGGACGTGGATGCTTCTCCCTCGCCTCTGTCAGGTGGGCCGACACCCTCCCTCAGCCTCTTGGGGAGGGTCTGGCGTCTTTCACTGAGCGTAATGTTCTCAAGGTTCATCTGTGTTGAAGCACATGTCAGAATTTCATTTATTTCCACAGCTGAATAGCATTCCAGTGTACAGATAGACAACATTTTGTTTATCATTCATCAGTTGTTTAGAAGCTTGGGTTATGTTCACTCTTTGGCGATTGTCAGTGGTGCTGCTGTGAACATTGGCCTACAAATACTGTTCGGATCCCTGATTTTGATTCTTTTTTGTATATACCTGGGAGTGGAATCACTGGGTCTTACGGTAATTCTGTTTAACATATTGAGGAATTGCCAAACTGCGTTCTGCAGCAGCTGCACCATTTTACATTCCTATCAGCAGTGCACAAGGGTTCCAGTTTCTTCTCATTCTCGCCTTATTGTATAGCTATTCTAATAAGTGTAAAGTGAAATCACATTGTAGTTTTGATTTGCATTTCCCTAATGACTAACGGTGTTGAGCATCTTTTATTGGTCAGTGTATAGTTTAGTTGGAGAAATGTCTATTTTAGTCCTTTGCCCATTTTTTAATTGGGTTGTATGTCTTTTTGTTATTGAGTTGTAGGAGTTCTCTATATGTTTTAGATATTAACCCCCATTTAGATACATGATTTGCAAAAACTTTCTCTAGTTTTATGGGCTGTATTTTCATCCTCTTAATGTCCCTTGATACACAGAAGTTTTAAATTTTAATGAAGTGCAATTTATTTTTTCTTTTGTTGCCTATGATTTTGGTTTTAAGAAACCATAGCCACATCCAAAGTCTTGAAGGTATGCCCCTATGTTTTCTTCTAAGAGTTTTATAGTTTTAGCTCTTAAATTGAATTAATTTTTATATATGTTATAAGATAAGGGTCCAACTTCATTTCTTTGCATGTGGAGATCCAATTTTCCCAGCACCATTTGTTGAAGAGACTACTGTTCTTTCTCCATTGAATGGTCTCTTGGCACCCTTGTCAAAAATCCCATAGATGTAAAAGTTTATTTTGGGGCTCTCTGCTCTATTACACTGGTTTATATATCTGTCCTTATGCCAGTAGCACACTGTTTTGATTACTGTAGCTCTGTGGGAAATTTTGAAATCGGAAGTGTCAGTCTTCCAACTTTGTTCCTCTTTCTCACACTTTGGCTATTCGAGGTCCTTTGAATTTTTGTATGAATTTTCAGATGGGCTTTTCCATTTCTGCAGAAAACATTGTTGGGATTTGATAGGGATGGTATTAATCTGTAGATTGCTTTGGGAGGTATTGACATGTTAACAACATTTAAGTCTTCCAATCTGCGAACATGGGATAGCTTTCTATTTACTTAGGTTTTCTTTAATTTCTTTCAATGTGTTTTGTCTTTCTGTTGTACAAGTCTTGTACCTCTGTTAAGTTTATTCCTAAGTGATTTACTCTTTATGATGCTGTTGCAAATGGAATTTTTTTAAAATTTCCTTTTTGGATTATTTGTTGTTAGTATAAGAAATACAACTGATTTTTTGTGTGTTGATTATGTATCTTTTATCTTTTGCTAAATTCATTTATTAGGGAAACAGTCTTTAGGGTTTTCTACACATAAGATTATGTCATCTGCAGATAAGGATAGTTTTACTTCTTCCTTTCCAATTTGGATGTCTCTTATTTCTTTTTCCTGCCTAATTGCTCTGGCTAGGATTTGCAGTACTGTGCTGAACAGAAGTGGTGAAAGCAGGCATCCCTGCCTTGTTCCTGATGTTAAGGGGAAAGCTTTTGTTCTTTCACTGTTGAGTACGATGTTGTTGTATGTTTTTAATAGATGACCTTTGTCATGTTGAAGAAGTTCCCTTCTGTTCCTAGTTTATTGAGTGTTTTTATCATGAAAGAGTGTTAGATTTTGTCAAGTGCTTTTTCTGCATCAATTGAAATGATCATATGGGTTTTTCCCTTCATTCTATTAATGTGGAGTATTACATTGATTGATTTTTGTATGATGAAACCACCCTTGCATTCCTGGAATAAATCCCCCTCCGTTGTAGTAAGTAATTAGTTTACTAATTAATTACATGCCGATGGATTTGGTTTGCTAATATTTTGTTGCAGATTTCTGTCTGCATTTATACTCATAAAGGATTATTGGTCTGTAGTTTTCTTATATTGTCTTTGTCTGCTTTTGGTATCAGGATAATGCTGACCTCATAGAATGAGTTAGGAAGTGTGTCCTGCTTTAACTTTTTGGAAGAATTTGAGAAGAATTGATGGTAACTCTTCTTTTAAAACTTGCGTAGAATTTACCAGTGCATTTATCTGGTTCTGGGCTTTTCTTTGGTGGGCTGGAGGGGAGAGTTGATTATTGATTCAGTCCCCTTACTTGTTATAGGTCTATTCAAGTTTTCTGTTACTTCTTGAGTTAGTTTTAGTAGTTTGTGCCATTCTAGGTGATCCAGTTTGTGCCATTCTGAGTATTGTGATGAAATCTTGTGCTGTCTGTTCCACCCTGCCTGGGATGTGAATCATCCCTTTGACCAGCATATCCCACCCATTAGTCACCAGTAGTCACTCGGTTATCAGATTGACTGTCATGGTATTGCAGTGCTTATGTTCAAATAACCCTTATTTTACTATTTCACTTAATAATGGCCTCACAGCACAGAGTAGTGATGCTGGCAATTTAGGCATGCCAAGGAGAAGCCATCAAGTATTTCCTTTAAGTGAAAGGGTAAAAGTTCTTGACTTAAGCTGAGGTCTCCAAGATCTATGGTAAGAACAAATCATCTATCCGTGAAATTGTGAAGAAGGAAAAAGAAGTCTCTATTAGTTTTGCTGTCATACCTCAAACTGCGAAAGTTATGGCCATAGTGTGTGCTGAGTACTTAGTTAAAATGGAAAAGGCATTACATTTGTGATAAGATATTTTGAGAGGCAGAGAAAAACCACGTTCACATAACTTTTATAATAGTATATTGTTATAACTGTTCTATTTTATTATTAGCTGTTGTCATTAATTTCTTACTGTGCCTAATTTATAAATTAAACTTTATCATACGTATGTATGTATATGTAGTATACACGGGGTTCAGTACTATGTGTGGTTTCAGGCATCTCCTGGGGGGATCTTGGAATGTATCCCCTGCAGATAAAGTGGACCGCTGTATCCCCCTATTGTTTTAGTAGTTGAGTCTTTTCTCTTTTTTTCTTAGGCAGTCTAACTAAAGATTTGTCCATTTCGTTGGTCTTTTCAAGAAACCAACTTTTGGTTTCATTGATTTTTCTCTCGTACTTTGCATTTCCTGTTTCTTTTATCTCCATTCTAATCATTATTTCCTTCATTCTGCTAGCTCTGGAATTAGTTTGCTCTTCTTTTTCTAGTTCCTTAAGATGTACAGTTAGGTATCAATCAGAGGTCTTTATTTATTTATCTATCTATCTATTTATTTATTTATGGCTGCATTGGGTCTTCGTTGCTGCACGCGGGCTTTCTTTAGTTGTGGCGAGCTGGGGCTACTCTCTGTTGCGGTGCGTGGGCTTCTCATTGCGGTGGCTTCTCTTGTTCCAGACCTCGGGCTCTAGGCATGCGAGCTTCAGTAGTTGTAGCACACGGGCTCAGTAGTTGTGGCACGCGGGCTCTAGAGCACAGGTTCAGTAGTTGTGGTGCATGGGCTTAGTTGCTCCGCGGCATGTGGGGTCTTCCCAGAGCAGGGCTCGAAGCCATGTCCCCTGCATTGGCAGGTGGATTCTTAACCACTGCACCACCAGGGAAGCCCTATCTTCTTTTAACGTGAGCACCTACAGCTATACATTTCCCTCTTGGCACTGCTTTTGCTACACCCCGTAAGTTTGGGTGTGTGTTGCGCTGTTGTGTTCATTCATCTCTAAGCATTTTCTCATCTCTTGTGATTTCTTCTTTGACCCATTTGTTGTTTAGGAGTGTGTTTAGTTTCCACGTTTGTGAATTTTCCAGTTTTCCTTCTATTCCATTGTGATCAGAAAAGATACATGGTATGATTTGTCTTTTAAAATTTATTAAAATTTGTTTTGTAGCCTAACAAATGATCTATCCTGGAGAATGTTCCATGTGTACTTGAGAATACTGTGTATTCTGGTGTTGTTGGATTGCATGTTCTATAGATATCTATTAGGTCTGGTTGGTTTATAGTGTTGTTCAGTCCTCTATATCCTTATTGATTTTCTGTTTAGATGTTCTGTCCATTATTTAAAATAGGGTATTGAAATCTCTAACAATTACGGTGGAACTGTTTATTTCTCCCTTCAGTTTTGTCAGTTTTTGCTTCATTTATCTTGGGGCTCTGTTGTTAAGTCCGTGTATATATTTAATTGTTGTATCTTCCTTCTGTATCAAATCTTTTACAATACATAACGTCCTTCTTTGTCTCTCGCCTTTTTCGATTTAAAGTATGTTTTGTCGGATACTAGTATGGCTAGTGCAGCTCTGTCTTGGTTACTATTTGCTTGAAATTTCTTTTTCCTTCCTTTGACTTTCAACCTACTTGTGTCTTTGTATCTAAAGTAAGTCTCTTACAGACAACATATAGATAGTCCTGTTTTCTCCCTTAAGCTTTAAAGTACTTGGATTCAGTTTTGTCATAGAAAGCTCAGGAAACGCACAGTGATAAGAACAATAATTGCTACAGTCAGTTTTGCCCAGTGATCTCCAGCTTCTCCCTCCTTGACAGCAGTTTCAGGGACAGCCAACCTGTGGCCTCATTTCTCATTTTCTACCACAAACCCATAAGGGTGGGGGTCTGTTGTCATCACATTTTGCAGATGATGTTGGTGACTGATAATTGGCCGTCTCCTGCCGTCTGTCTGACTCCCTCACCACAGAGCCTGCACCATGGGCAGAACGCTCTCAACCTCCCTCACCCCTGACTTCACTGGAGCTGGACACACAGACACAAAGAAAAGTCATATATGCCCTGGCGCCAACACCCACATTTGCCACACAAGGATGGGCTGAGGGGGAAGGCATCTCACCCAGGTCACAGGGCTGGCCTGGCCTGTTGGCCCGGCCCGCCCAGCTCTAAGAGTGGTCTCTGGCTGAGTGCCTCCCTTGGCCAAAGAGAAAAGCTACTGACTGAAAAGTCTGGTACTCCCTGGGGCTCTAGATAGCACCTCTACCCAGGGTCGAGGGTGCCTAGGGTCGGATTGCTGCTCAAGTGCCAAACCTGGTGCCCGCTGTAAAGGAGGGTGCTCAGATGTGAGGGCTCTTCTGACGCACGCACACCCCCACCTCTGAGATCATGTCCGCGAGGTCCAGCCCCAGCTCCCAGGTCCTTCACATTCTAGGGGACAAGTACAGGCTCCGAAGTCTCAGATTCAGATTCAAGCCCCACTGGCCCACATTGTCCCCAGGGAAGCGTGGGCAGCCCCCACCTGCCTGCTCACTGGTGAAGTCGCCCAAGAAGGAAAGGGGCTGTGGGCGTGATCCAGTCACACAGCAGGCTGCTCAGACCTTGGCTCCCTTGCTCTCTGCATGGGGCTCTCCAACATCTTTCAGAGCCCCCATAGACCGAGGAGGGATTGGTGTGCAATCTGAGGGTCCAGGAGCACCTGAGGGTGGTTCTTGGCAGGCGACGACCCAACCCCGCTGAGCTGGAAGACCTGGCTCTTTCCATCCTCCCAGAGGGGCCTCTGCATCCTGTTCTGCCTGGCTTCTTCCCCAGGAAGCCACCACCTGAAGGGTGGTTGTTTCCACCACCCAGATGGGGCCATTGCAGCATCTTGATGTGAGTTAGCATTGCAGGCTCCAGCCAAGCTCCAAAGGTGATGCCAGCTTAAATGTCAGTTGCTTTAAAGATGGTTGGCTGCTTTCCCAGAAGGAGCTAACAGAACCACGCAGCTGAGTCGTATGCCAGACTCCAAACCTGTGTGTCTACATAAGGTATCTGTTCACCGTAGGGCTTACTTCCAAGAGCCTGTGTGCAAGCATCTCTGGCTTTGCAGATTCCCTGCCTTGTCACCCATTAGCTGTGTGACCTCGAGTGAGGCCCCAGACCTCTTGAGTTTTGGTGTCAGCATTTGCAGTGTGGGGTCATAGAGCCTGCCTGGAGCAGTCATGTGGGGATGGAACTGAGTACACACGATAGAGCGGAGCAAAGCCCCCCGAGGTCATCAAGTGACATGCATACTAACTGTTCCGACTTAAGTGTCCTGCCACATGGGCCAAGTGCATCAGGTGTCGTCAGCACATGGACTCTGCCTGGGACACAGATGCATGGCTAAGCCCACGTGTCTGTTGCTGACCAGCCTGTGTCTTGTTTCTAGTTCAGGACCTCAAGGGTCTAGGCTACGAGAAGGGGAAGCCCGTGGGTCTGGTGGGTGTCACAGAGCTTTCGGACGCCCAGAAGAAGCAGCTGAAGGAGCAGCAGGAGGTAAGGCCCTGGGGGGCAGGGCAGGCAGGCTCCAAGGGGCTGCTGGAGTATCGTCTCCCACCCTGCCCTGCGGTGCCGTGGTCACGGTGTATTCTTCCTGAGCCTCCCTGTGCCAGGTGAATCCCACAGTCAGGGGAGAGGCTCTTGGACAGATGGGTCCCCCATCAATGGCAAGCCACCCCCTGAGGTCCTTCCCAAGCCCACAGTTGGGCCCAGAGCCCAGGCCTTCTCATGCTGCCTGGGCAGCCTTCTCAGCTGGTGCTCCACAGCTACTTCCCACTGCACTCGTGGGCTGGTCCTGACTGGATAGTCTCCATTTAAGCTTATCTTACAGTTCCCTGCAGCACTCAGTACAGGATAAGCCTGTCTGGCACTGGGTGCCCTGAACGATGCAACAGCCGTTCAGTTGGTGTTGGGCAGTTTGGGAGTGAGGGCTGGCTCAGCAGGGAGCTCTGTGGCCAGGATATGGACAGCTGGGACAGCTTACCTGGGCCACCTCCTCCAGGCTGGCAGCCCCATCACATCACCCTCGACCCTCCCAAGGGTCAGGAGCCCACGTCGCCCTCATTTGGTCCACAGTGATGGTGCCCAGGATATTCCAGATTTCCAGGCCGGGCTCTGGGTGAAACAGCGCGGGGTCCTCCCTGCTCAAAATAGAGATTCAGGGAACCCAGGGCATGTCCTGACACAGGACTCAGTGCCTTCCTGAACACTTGCTCTGAGCCCTGCTCTTGTGCCTGCTCCAGGGAGGGGGGAAAAGGGGTGCCCAACGTGCACAGGGGAGGTGAGGGGGCTAGCTTCCTGCACGTACAGTGCACGGCCTTGCTCACTGGCGTGTGCCGCCCACAGATGCAACAGATGTACGACATGATCATGCAGCACAAGCGAGCGATGCAGGACATGCAGCTGCTGTGGGAGAAGGCGCTGCAGCAGCACCAGCATGGCTACGACAGCGACGAGGAGGTGGACAGCGAGCTGGGCACCTGGGAGCACCAGCTGCGGCGCATGGAGATGGACAAGACTCGGGGTGGGCCAAGGAGCGAGTTACAGGGGTGGGGTGGGGGGGTGCCCTTTTCTTCAGGGTGCTGTGGGCTTAGGAAGCCCACTGACTGGCCCAGGAAGTGCCTGGAGACACCACATTGGGGTCTTAAGCCACCTCTCCAGCCTGTAAGGCCTTGGGCAAGAGACTTGGCCTCTTTGTGCCTGTTTCTTCAGTGGCAAAAGGATGGTCCTCTGAGTGTTCACTGGCGTTTGAACATGGTACACAAGGGCTGCGTGGGAGAGCAGGGCTCGAGGTCTCAACCAGCTGCCTCGTTCCCCACGGCCCCAGACTCCCCCCGAGACTCCTACTTCTGCTGTGGGGCTGCCACACCCTCCTTCCTCCTCTCACCTTTACCCCATCTCTGGGCAGAATGGGCGGAGCAGCTGACGAAGATGGGCCGGGGCAAACACTTCATCGGAGACTTCCTGCCACCCGATGAGCTGGAGAAGTTCATGGAGACCTTCAAGGCCCTGAAGGTAGGCTGGGAGGGGCCCCAGGCCCCAGCCCCGGCTGTGAGCCTGTCTAGCAGGCAGCCTGCGCAGTGTCCCAGCCCCTCCTGCAGCCTCCTCATGTGGCAGGCACCTGTGGTGGCCTCGGGCCCCCTCGCTCACAAGAGGGGTAGGACCCTCTTGCCACGGGTGGCACCTGCTTATGACAGGTGCCATCTGTGTAGGGAATTAGCAAATAGCATCTCAACTGCTGCTTTAGAAACATTTGCTGGGGCTTTTGGGAAATTCTGCTTCCAGTGGAGCCAATTAAATGCAGTTTACAGGCAAAGCATTTCTCAGGCAGACGCCCCCACGTGTTGGGCTCTCCAGAGTCAAATTGTTCTTCCCATGCTGCCTTCATGCTCAAGAGGAGAGGGCTGACCTAGAACATTCCACATAGTCTTTTGAGGGTTTTTTTAAAAACTGCTTTGTACCACATAATCTCACCAATGTGATAGTCACCTCATGTGACCACAGCACTCTTTTTAGCACTCTGTGTAACAGATTGCTCTTGGAACATGGGATTTTTCTTCACTGGTGAGCCATTAATCTTTCTCATGGTGGACAAGGCCTGTGTGACCTGTCACCTTGCCCTCTTTGACTTGGCCACCAGGGAGCTAGCTCAGTACTGCTTCTGGCCCTGGGGCCTCTTAGAAGGGGCAGCTTGATCTCTTCTCGAGGAGTCTGACTTAGTGGTGGGGAGGCAGGTGGGCAGGTGGTCCCAGCGGCCAATGCGGCCATGTGGGGGTGGGGTTTCAGGCCAGAGCTGGGACTGGGGATGGCTGCAGGCCTGGTGGATGACGGCTACCTCCTCCCCCTGCAGGAGGGCCGTGAGCCCGACTACTCAGAGTACAAGGAGTTCAAGCTGACAATAGAGAACATCGGCTACCAGATGCTGATGAAGATGGGCTGGAAGGAGGGCGATGGCCTGGGCTCAGAAGGCCAGGGCATCAAGAACCCAGTCAATAAGTGAGTGTGGCCTCCAATGCCAGCGGGGACGAGGGAGAGGAAAAGTCCCACACGGAGACATAGGCCCAGGGCTTGGGTCCAGCCCTATCACTGGGCTGGGAGTCAGGGATTTGGACTCTGGTGGCTGGGCCGTCTTGGGCTCTCCATCTTCCCACAGTGCCAGGAGTGTCCCAGACAGATGTCACCCAGCCCAGCATAGCCCCCACATTGAGCTGCATTGGGGTGCTGCTGCTGAGCCCAGCCAGGGCGGGTGAGGCCTCCCTGCCCCAAGCTCAGGTCCCTCGCCCCCCCTCTTGCCGGCACCAGCCTGCTCCCCAGCTCACACCACCCGTTGCCCCAATGCAGGGGCACCACCACGGTAGATGGTGCTGGCTTTGGCATTGACCGGCCAGCCGAGCTCTCCAAGGAAGATGACGAGTACGAGGCCTTCCGCAAGAGGATGATGCTGGCCTACCGCTTCCGGCCCAACCCCCTGGTGCGTGTGTCCCTATCCCCCTATATTGCTTGTGGCCGGGCTGCCGCAGTTCCTCCGCTGTAGGCGGGTGGTGGTGCTGGTCACAGAAGTGTCCCTCCTTCCGCAGTCCAGCTAGGCTCTCCAGCAGACCCACCCCACCTCTCCACCTTGTTCGAGCCTGCCTCGCCTCCCCAAAGCCTGCCCTTCCTTCTAGAGGATGTGGGCCAGCTGCCTCCGCTAGGTTCTAGACGGGAGGAACTGCTCGCTCCCTTTAGCACAGCATAACCACCTCCCCTTTTATCTTTCTTGCTTCCCACAGAACAACCCCAGACGGCCTTACTACTGAGTGTTCTGGAAAAATGCACAAATGTACTTTCCAAAAGACCGACCATTCCTGGACTGTGGAATGTTCCGGCCTGCTTTTCTGCCTGCCCTTCCCATTGTTGCGAGTGTCGTGCTGTGTATTAAAATCCCGGCGCTTGCCTGCCATGGCAGCCTGGTCTTGCCATCACCAGAAACCCCTCCTGTTCCTTAGCAGGGCCAGGCTGGACGGGTGGGGACAGGATGCTGCTCTGAAGGCTGCCCAGCACCAAGGAATCCTGGAAAACCACCTGGACCTTTTGTCTGCTTATGGGGTCCCCCATCGGCCTGGGTTGGAGTTGAGGGGAGGACCTTTGGAGAGGGGAGGGGCGGCCAGCTGGCCAAGACCTGGCTGCACCTGGGCCAGGGGCATCAGGGACTCCCCTCCTAGCCTAGCACTGCACTGCAGAAGGAGGCTGGGGAGGGGTCTCCAGGCAGGGCCCATTCCTCCCTCAGACCCACAAGGCAGGTGGACCCAGGGCACACCTGTGCCCCTCAACCTCTCTTGACAGGTGGCATTGACAGGGCCCCACACACACACGCACAACAAACCTGGCTAGTGATGGCTGCAGCCCAGGCTACCCTAGCTGCCCTGGGTCCTACAGGTATAGTGGACACACGAGTCCCTAGGGCTCGTGCCTTTGGAGGACAGCTTCATGGACGGATACACTGTACTAAGACATCACGCCTACTGGAGGAGGGGAGGCTAGCGGGTAGCCCAGACCAAGGAGAGCTTGCCACATCTCCAGAGCCTGTGCCTCACACTTGTGCAGAAACCACCTGGGGATCTTGTGCAACTGCAGCTGCTGAGTGAGCAGATTGGGCAGGGTCTCAGAAATCTGTGAGCCATGCTTGGAGTATCGGGGGGCTTGGCAAACTGAGGAGCCCCTACCTCTCATCCCCCTGCCTCACACATATCCAGTAGGTCCTGCTCGACCCCTGTGAGCTCATGGGGTCTGAGGACTCAAGCTGGCGTCAGGCTCCTGGGCCAGCCTGCAGTTCACACAGTCATTCAGCAAACACAGCACTGACTGTGAGTCACATGGATGGGATTTGCCCCTGGGCACCCACAGTCTGCTGGGGCTGTGGCCACTGACCCCTAACACAATCTGAGACTGGTGAATGCCTTAAAGAGGAAGTGGGACCTATGGTGGAGGTGGCCTGGGGAGTGTCTCAGTGAGGGAGTTCAGGGTCTGGAAGTCTCAGCAGCAAACCCCTGGCTGGCGTGACAGGTACTACCCTGTTTCCCCACCATGGACGCTGTATCCAGGGCAGGGCAAGGGGGTGAGGTGGAGCCTGCCCTGGGGGGCCAGAGTCCTGAGCACAAGGGTATAGGTCTGGGCAGCCAGAGGTTCCAGTGATGGGGACCTTGGGCCTCGGTCCCAAACACCTCACTAAGTCAAGGTCACCCTGCCATTTAATTCTCAGTGACCAGAAGGCTCGCCAGACTCAGACCACGGACTTTAGCCCCAGCCAGGGGGAAAGTTGAAAGAGGAGGCTTCCAAATGCTTTGTGGGTGTGCAGGTATCTCCCAGATACAGGGTGCTAGGCCAGACCCGTAGACAGAGCTGCACCAGACACCCCTGGCCCTCCAGGGGGAGAAGTGGGGCTGGAGTGGCAGGGAGACCTCCCTGGAGGAGGGGACATTGGGCTCTGCTTTAAGGGGTGAGGAAATACGAGAGGGTCCATCTTGCAGATAGGAGAGAGGCATGTAGGGTATTGGCACCACAAGAATTGAGAAAAGTCAAGAAATGAGGCTGGAGATTCAGATCAGCCCAGAGAAACCTGAGCTTCACGCATGAGCAACAGGCACCTGGGGAAGGAGGCTCTCAGGTCAGGGGCCAGAAGATCATCTTGTCACCCAGGCTCAGAGATGGGACCCAACTGTCCCATGGAGAAGGGGCCGTGGCTGGGCCTGGTGGGAGTTGTGGGGATGTGAGGGTTAGAATTTCCCCCCAGGGGATTCCCTGGTGGTCCAGTGTTGTGGCCCGTGTTCAATCCCTGGTCGAGGAACTAAGATCCCGCAAGCCACGTGGCACGGTCAGAAAAAAAAAAAAAAAAAACTGGACCCCCTAGGGCAGGAAACAGGTGGGCACCGCTCACCCTGTTTCCTGAACCCACGAGTATCACGTGGGCAAGAATCCGAGGCTCGTTGGAGGGGTTGACAAAAAGCTGCCTCCTAATTCTCCACCCTGCAACCCCCCTCCCTGGTCCAGCCCTGCCCCCTTGCATATGCCCCCAATGGAGCCCAGTCTCCTCCAGGCTGTTCAGAACGCTCCCAAGCCCACCGCACCTTGCTCCGTGACCCCACCACCAACCCCAGCCTTCGGTGCCTCCTTTCTGCTGCTCATCCCCAAGCCTGAGCTATTTTTTCCTGCCAGGAGCACCATTACCAAACTCCTCATCAAACTGACTCCATCCCCACTTTATAATCTCAGCCACCCCTTGGACCCCATCCCTTGGACCTCGCCCACGTGAGCAGGGGTTCAGGCTACACGGAAGGAACACAGCAGAGAATCACGGAGTCCTTCAAGGTGTCCCCAACCCTGGTCCCTGACCGTCTGCCTTGAGTTGGCCCCCGGGACCAGTTAAAACTTCACATCTGCACACATGTTTAAATTTGTCTGTGGCCACCGCATGAAAACTCAAATCCAAGGGCACTAAAGGGAACTCTGCACCCAAGCGGATGAGGTTCTTCTGTCAGCGCACACATACAATGTCCACTTGATCCGGGGCTGGAGGGAGGTCTGCAGAATGTGAAGAGTTTAAAGGGTCCCCCTTCGGGGTCGAGGTCGAGGCTAGGATGCCTGTGCCTTAGGGTGAAGAAAGAAGTGCAGAATGAGGCCCAGGGAACGAATTCCCTTAGACTGAAGTGGCCTCCAGGACACAGAAGCGGAAGCATCCTGAGGCATCGTATTCTAGCATTGGTAGAGAGGGAAACCGGATGGGCGACGGGGACTGCCACTGGGGACAGCGCAGAGTCCGGCGAGGCTATCAAGGCGGGGAGGGGCCACTGCGAGAGGGAGGGGCCTCGCAGGGCAGTCACAGCGGGAGCTCGAAGGGCAGTCACAGCGCGGGGGCGACCTTTGCGCAAGGCGGGGCCGAGCCGGGCTGGGTCCCTGGCAACTCCGCGCTCAGAGGCACCGCCGCGCAGAAACCAAGCCGGGGTCCCGGCGCCGCCGCTATGGACATCCCGCCGCTGGCGGGCAAGGTCGCAGTTCTGTCGCTGGGCGCTCTCCCGTTGTCCTACGCGCTCAACCACGTCTCGACGCTCTCGTAGTGCGTGCGGGGAGGGGCCGGGGCGGCCTCCTCAGGGGCTGCGGGGCTGGGCTGGGGTGGGGAGGGGGCGGGATGGAGGATGCGCGGGCTCCCACGGGCCCAGCGGCCCCGCGCCGCTCCGGCCCGCGAGGACAGGGGCTGGGTCAGAAGAACCCCCCCACCTCCAACCGGAAATCGCCTTCCAGCAGGCCCGGAGCTGTGTGGTGGAGCTGGGGGCGCTCCTGGGACGTTTGGGGCCCGGGGAGGAGGGACTTTGAGAAGCAGAGCCCCTAACAAGGCAGGGTTTTGGAGGGTTTCTGGTGTTTTCCCAGGGATGTGCCCAGCACAGGTTCCAGAGTCCCCAAGGGTCAAAGTATTGCCCCAGATAATGCCCCAGTGACCCGGCTCTTGCCACACACACGCTCTGCTGCACCACCCCTACCAGACTGTCCCTCCATTGCCTGTCTCAGGCCTAGGACTTTCTTCTCTTTAGGGCTGGCCCACCCTGTCCCTAGCCTCAGTTTCCCCTACATACCTCGGCCTCCCCTGTCCCTATCTCCTAACCCTAGGCCTCAACCCCGTGGATCCAGCTACTGGGTACCAGGCAAGCACAAGCCCCTCACACTCCCAAACCCAGTGCAACCCAAGACATGGGGGTAGAGGGAGTCTTGACTGGGGAGTTGGCTCCTTGGGTACAAATTCCTGGCTCCATCCCCCTGGACCCAGAGTGAGCCAGGTTGCCCGGGAGCCTCAGTTTCTTCACTGTGTAGTGAACATAATTCTAGAGCTCATCCCGTGGTTACAGTTAGGGATTACAAATTGTGTGCCAAGGCGCTGGTGTGGTCTCACGTGATTACTATAATTGTCATGTTGGTTAGATGGGGCCAGGAATGGGGATCCTAGGGGTTAGAGGGGTTCAGGAGAAGGTCGAGGCCTGGAGAGAGTGGCGGGGGCGCGGAATGTGTGACCTTGGGTATGTCTCCCACCGTCCCACCCTTGGCCTTGGTTTGCCAAGAGTTGGGGGCTGCCCAGAGACCTGGCTTCTGTGGCTGGTTGACTTGCCTTATCAGGTTGATGTGAACAGATAAGGGCAGGGGTGGGGTGGAGTTGATGGAAATATTTGGACTTTACCTGAGGAGTCAGGAGCTTCAGACCATGAGGTGTACAGAGCTGAGCACTAGAGACCCTCTGGCAGGTGTGGGCACTGGGACTAGCCACAGAGGGTCTTGGAGCTGTTGAATGACAGAGCAAGCAAACTGTCACACACATCACCAAGTGACTGGATAAATCATATAGTCAGAAGTGTTGACAGATGCTCTCTCTGTGCCTGGCCCAAGTCAAGCAATGATCCTTTCTGAGGAGTCAGGGAGGGCTTCCCTGGAGGAGGAGCGATGTAGATGGGCCATGAAGGATGAGTAGGAGTTTGCCAAGTGGAAAGGAGACTTTTGGAAGGAGTTTCCAGAAGAGGGAAACAGCTGGGGCAAGAGCCTGGTGCTAGGAAAGGGGAGTTTCAGGGAATGGCTTTTCTGGATGGACAGATGCTTCAGCCTCCTCACCTGGAGCTTCCTGGTGTCTGCTCTTGCCCTAGGGTGGGGCAGGACCTCAGAATGGGCCTGGCCTCCCTGACTTGGTTTTCCTCTCCACAGCTCCCTGGGGGTGGTGTGGATGAGCGCCCTGATCCTGGGTCTGCTCTTCTTGGCTATATACAGCTTGTCCCGAAGTGACATCTACTATGACCCACTCTATGCCGGTGAGTTGGTGGGAGGGTCTTAGGGAAGAGAACTGCCTGGGCAAGGGCCTCCTCCATCAGACTGGCAGCCCTTGAAGGGCCTTCATCAGACTGGAGAACCTCAGAGACTGGAGAACCCCTACTGATTGGGGAACCTCAAGGGGCCTCCCCCTTCTGACTTGGGACTCCTGAGTGCAGGGACAGCGCCTTTCCCATCACCCTGGGGACCCCTAAAGGCAGGGACTGTGCCTCCCTCTGAGGCGGGCTGTGGGTCATGTGACTTGTGGGGTGGGGCCTGGGAGCAGGTTTGTGCAGAGGCTTTGCGGGGAAACTGGGAGGCCGGTCACCGACCTGCAGTCCTAGGCCCCGCCCACGCGTGGTCTGTGCCCCGCCCACACCCTGCCCATGCCCCGGCTACTCTCCCTGTAGTGTTCGCAGTCTTCTCTTTCACCTCCGTGGTGGACCTCCTTATCGCTCTCCAGGAAGATGGCTACATGGGGAGCTTCATGGCGTTCTACACCAAGGAGGTATGTAGGGAGGGGTCTGGGATGCCCGCAGCCCTACTGCCCGTCTGAGCCCTGCACCTGCCCCTGCAGGGTGACCCGTACCTGCGCACGGCACACGGGGTCTTCATCTGCTACTGGGATGGCATTGTTCACTACCTCCTTTACCTGGCCATGGCTGGTGCCATCCGTAAAAGGTGCGTGGGGTGGGCAGGGTGGCACCTGGACCCTGGGAAGGAGGTCGAGTCCTTAGGTGGGAGGTCCCAGGTCAGGATGAGGCCAGAAGTATCTGTAGGGGAAATCAGGAAGCCTCTCTAGGGCTCTAGACAGGAGTGGCCAGGAGAAGGATCCAGGGAATATCACAGGTGTCAGTGATGGTCGGTTCTCTTCTCTACCACCTTGTGCCTGGGCAGACAGTACTGTCCTTGGACAGAGCATTTGACTGTTCATTCCCTCATTCAACTTCCTGTTGTCCCTTCTGTCCTGGGTGACACTGAAGGGATCCAGAGCTGGGGATCCCAGATTGGTCTCTGGACCCTCTCGGGGGCTCTGAGACTGGGAGACAGGGATCTACTGGTCACCTCTCCATCCCCTGCCCAGGAAGAGGTACCGGAACCTTGGACTCTACTGGCTGGGATCCTTCGTCATGAGCATCCTGGTGTTCCTCCCAGGGAACATCCTTGGTAAGGACTTGGCTCTGAGGAATCCTGTCTCCCTGGGCTGGGTCACTGCCCTGTGTCTGGAAGTTCCCAGTGGATCCTCCATACCCTCTCCAATGTCTGCAGAGGGCACCCTCCTCCCCACCACATGCCTCTCCATTCAGAGCCTAAGCCAGCAGCCTTTCCCCACCTCTCCCCCATTTTCCTCTTGGAGGAGCGGAAGCACATTCCATTTCCTCCCCAGCTAGCGGTTCCTGACCCCAGGGACTTGGCCCAGAGTGCTCTTGACACAAGAAGGGAATTTTAAGGTGGATCCAGAGGGCAGAGTGAAACCTTTGTAGGTAGGTCTTAGGAGGCGAAGCAGAGAAGGCAGCCAGGGATGTGGGGATGGCTGTGCAAGAGGAATATCCAGGGTGTTTCTAGGGGGAGCAAAGAACAGCTGAAGTGTAAGAGCCGTGTCCAGAAGGTAAATTGAGGCAGGCCAGGCTGAGGAGCATGGACATCATCTTATGGGCACTCGGGAGTTCAGACGTGTTAGGGCTGAGCTAGGATGGCATTTGTGAATCACAGCTTCCAGCCAGGGGCTCTGACATGGCCCAGCTAAAGGGTCCAGCCGGGCCTGGGAGATCCTCGCTGCGTGACACCCTGTCTCTCCTACCATGGCAGGCAAATACAACTCAGAGATCAGGCCTTCCTTTTTCCTCACCATCCCCTACTTGCTGGTCCCCTGCTGGGCTGGCTTGAGGGTCTTCAACCAGACCCAGGCGCCAAGCTGCTGTACTCCCAACATGGTGAGTCCCTTGCCCCCAGATAGGCCTTGTGCCAAATGCCCGAATGTCCCCCATTTGAGTTGCTTCTGGTCAAAGACGTTATCTCCTTGGAAAGATCTCCTTGGTCATTAGGGAAGAAGGGATGAGCCTTCATTGAGTGCCTGTTGGATACCAGACTTCTCATGCTGTTTCTCATGGGGCAGGTGGAGGAGGAACAAAGAAAGGGCCTTCTGCAGCGCCCAGCTGACCTGGCCCTCATCATCTACCTCATCTTTGCTGCATTCTTCACCCTCTTTCGGGGCCTGGTGAGTCTGCACTGGCCAGCCTACCTGCCTCCAACTCCCCGTCCCCAGCCCATCCCTCCCTCCTTTATCTTCATTATCCAGTGCAAAAAGGCCACTGCTCTCCCATCTGATCATCCAGGGAAGTTCATCGAGTCTAACCTGAGTGTTCCATCACAAAGCCCCATTCCCTGTAGCCTTCTCCCCAGCTCAAATATCTGTGGATTCTCAGCCAGAGGAGAGAACCAAAGCTGGGGCAGGCCAGAGCAAGGGGTATGGGCCCCTCCTGGGAGGCCAGGGAAGGCTTCCTCTGGGAGGGATATTTGAGGCTGTTGGTTTGTCTGTGGGCCCCAGGTGGTGCTTGACTGCCCCATGGATGCCTGCTTTGTCTACATCTATCAGTATGAGCCATACCTGCGGGACCCCGTGGCCTATCCGAAGGTGCAGGTGAGAGGGCAGATGGGAGGAGAGGGCCACAATCCTGCCGGGTTAGGGATCTACTGGGCCCCTTTGAAGCAGGTGCCAAAAACATAAGTCAAACTGGTGGAAGCACAAATGGAATTTATTGTCCTACCAGAAAAGCACAGACATTCTCTTCAGGTATGACCGGATCCAGGAGCTCAAGGATAGCTCTGTCTCTAGACTGTGTTTTCTTTACATGTGCTCCACTCCCAGGTAGTGCCTTTGTGGTATGGCAGAGACAGCCTTGGGTAGCTCTAGGCTTCCATTCTTTCTACTTAGCCGCCACAGAGGAGTGTGAGCCCTTAATTCCTCAGTTTAAGTATAAATCTCAGGCAGCCTCTGATTGGCCAAGTTTAAATCACATGCTCATAGCTGAATATTATGGCCAGGGGGCTGGGGTGTTCTGATTGGCCAGGCCAGGGTCACATGCTACTTCTGGAGTAAGGTGGGTGGGCTCATTGTGTGGGAGTGGGATGGGTGGGGAAACCCAAGGGAAATAAAGGAGCAATTTGCACAGGGTAAGATGTGCAGAGAGCCCCAGTCTTGGGTGGGGTCTGAGGCTGGCCAGATTCTCCTTGGGGCCACCACCTGAGGGGTATCAGGAGACTCAACTGGGGTAGCCACTCAATCCATCAGCTGTGTGCCCCCCAGATGCTGGTGAATATGTTCTACGTGCTGCCCTTCTATGGCCTGGCCATCTATGCCCTCATCTTTCCTGGCTGCTCCTGGCTGCCTGACTGGACCTTGGTATTTGCTGGAGCCATTGGCCAGGTGAGGTGGGGTGGAATGGGGTGGGGTGGGCCAGTGCATAGGGAAGAAAGTTTCTTTCTGCTCATCAATTGCTTTTGTGCTCACCCTGAGCAGGGTGATACTAGGCCCCTGACAGGCTCCACCCCCAGCTCAGCACCCCAGGATTCCCTAGTGTGGGGGAGAAAGAGCCAGACACAGACACCCCAAACCCCATGAGATTAGAACTGAATAGAGGGAGGTAGAGAGTCTGAGAGGGATTCCAGAGGGGACAGATTTCTTAGAAAAGGGGGCATAGGCTTTTTTTTTCTCTATTGTACTTTACTATTTATTTTTTACTTTGTTGTGGCATGATTGTATATTCAAAGTACAATAAAAGAAAATACTCATTGTCTACTTCTCTTCTGGATATTATTATCATTGTTATTATAATTAGTTGTTTCACTAACGATGACTGTCAAAAATAATTTTGTTGTACAGAAGAGTGCTATAAAAATCTCAGCCATCTATCAAAATTGTTAAGAATGTCTCATTTCCATCCAGCTCTTTAAAGGCAGAAGAACTACTCTTAACTTGGTTTCTTTCTTCTCTCTATTTTGCTTTGGAAGCTGTGTTCTGAGTCCGAAGGCTCTGATTACCAATATTTAAAGTCAAGCTTTGGAGGTATTTTTGCTATTTCAAAAGCTTTCTCATGCATAGGCTTTAAAAATTCTTACACACAATATTTGGTTCTTTATTCCATCTGTAATTTATTTTTCTATGTGATGTGAAGGAAGAATCTGAAAATTATATGTTTCTCCTTATGATACTCAGTATCCGAGGTATTAAAGAAGTTGGAAGTATCTAACTTGACAAGTTGAAGAAATTGGAAACCTTATTTCAGGAGGAGGGAAATCTTCTAACATTGTAAACCAGAAGGACTGGACTGATCTTGCTGAGCCCCAGCTATCATCCTACTCTCTGTTTTTATTTTGTGTATTCCTATCTAATTATAAAGGGTTATTATTAAGGGAGAATAGTAATTCAAGCATATTCAAGGCTTTGTGTAGAAAATTTCTATACTCCTTTTAAACATAAATTTTACTTTTTGCATAGTTTTAGGTAGCAAGCCAGTTAGGACTGTTCAGAATTTCTGAAGCAAAGAAAATTTACATGAAGGAATGTTTTGGGCTTCATGAGGTTTCTGAACTCTAAACCCCTATACAGAAAAAAGGGCTTGGCTGGGCTTCCCTGGTGGTGCAGTGGTTGAGATTCCACCTGCTGATGCGGGGGACATGGGTTCGTGCCCCGGTCCGGGAGGATCCCCCATGCCGTGTAGCAGCTGGGCCCGTGAGCCATGGCTGCTGGGCCTGCGCATCCAGAGCCTGTGCTCCGCAACGGGAGAGACCACAACAGTGAGAGGCCCGCGTACCGCAAAAAGAAAAAAAAAAAAGGGCTTGGCTAACACTGTGCTAAGAGAGTTGACCAAACTTCAGTTTGACTTCCACTTGAACTAGGTTGTAGTTTGTGTCCATAAAGATGACCCCAGCCCTCATGCTGAGTCTTTGCTCAAGAAAATGTGATCCTGCCAAACCACAAAATGTACATTGTCTAACCCACCTTGCCAAACCATTTGCAGTAATTTTTCCACTTACCCTTTTTGTAATTTTCCATTTCTTTTCTTTTCAAATAAATGTTTCTTTTTTTTTTTTTTTTTGAGCTCTGGAAAGATATTACTTTTTTTTTGAATTTTTGAATTTTATTTTATTTATTTTTTTACACAGCAGGTTCTTATTAGTTATCCATTTTGTACATATTAGTGTATATATGTCAATCCCAATCTCCCAATTCATCACACACACCCCCGGGGGCATAGGCTTTGATGTATGGGTATGAGTTCTTCAGGCAGGGAAGGGCATTCCAGGAATGGGAACAGCATAAGGAAATGCACAGAGGGGGACAGTGTTTTAGAGACCCATAACGTGGGTAAAGGCAGAGACAAGATAAATTGACAGCTAGATGCTAAGGGCTTTGAACTCTGGGCTTGGGGGCTTGTGCTGAGAACAATGGGAAGCTGTAGAAGGTGTCTGAGCAGTGGAGGGCCCAGTCAGAGCTGGGGACATGTTGCTGGGTTTCTGATGCGAAGTGATAAAGGCTGGGCCCTGGCCAGGGCAGTGGGGCCAGGGGGACATCCATTGGATATATTATTATTTTATCGATTAGGGGTAGAATTGAGAGGATTTGTATCAAGGCTGCCTGGGGTGGGGAAGACCAGGGGGAGGAGCTGGACTTAGGGCAGAGAAATAGGGTGCAGGGTCCAGCAGACCCTGAAGATCATTCTGGTTAGGCAGCTGGGGAGAGGCTTACAGATAGATGGATGAGGATAGACAGGACATGTTGGGACAGGGATATTTAGAGACAGATGGATTGAAGAGGGGAGACAGGTAGGTCAGCAGAGCCAGCGAGATAGGGATGGGGATATTTTGAGCTCCCCAGGGTGGGATGCTGGTGACGCTGGGACTTGTTTTCTCCTGGTCTGTGACATCCATCCTCCCTTTTTGGCCACCAGGCACAGTTCTCACACATGGGTGCTTCCATGCACCTGCGCACGCCCTTCACCTACCGTGTGCCTGAGGATGCCTGGGCCAGCTTCTTCGTGTGCAACCTACTGTATGCTCTGGGGCCTCACTTGCTGGCCTACCGCTGCCTGTGGAGCCCTGCCTTCTTCCTACGCCCACTTCCTGGCCCCCCAGCCCACCATGAGAAGCAGCACTGAGGGGGCTGTGGGACTCCCCAAGATCCTGTTTACATACCCAGCTGGCCCTGCCCCTGGGAGGGTGGGTTGGGTTTTTTAGAGGCAGGAGGTGTGTCTCTGGGTGCCTTCAGTCCTGGCTATGGTACTTTCAGGGTGGGATGGGGGGGCCCAAGGTCCAAGTGTTCCAGCAGAGAAGGTCACGGCCATGCTCAGCTGTCACCTCACCCAAACTCCACACTGGCACCCTCCCGGAATTTATCCATCATCCCCCCATGGATCGTTTCAGTAAAATTCCTTTTGACGCATAAAATGTTGCTCTGAGTGTTTCAGGGGGCAGGGGCAAGGGACCCTCTCCTCCGAACCCACGAGGGCCCACTCATCACTGCCAGAATAGTCATCAGGAGCTGGAGGTGCCGGACAGCAGAAGTCTACCTCTGGTTGGTGTGCCCAGCCCCATCTTCCAGGTAGGGAAAACTGAGGCTCAAAGAGGACCAGAGACCTGCCTGAGGGCACAATCAGGAGAGAAGGGTCCAAAGTCTAAGCTCCACCAATAAATTATAATAACTAACAGTGTGGCACAGTTATTAAGCACCTACCATATACCAGGCCAATGGCTAACCTCACATGCTACATGCTGGATCGCACCTCATATTCCAGATGGGGAAACTGAGCCTGCAGGAGGTGAATGTCCTGGTCCCAAGTCACGCCTCCTGGATGCAGCTGAGTTAGGCAAGGAGCCCCAGCCCCTTCAACCACAGAGCCCATAACCCTGCCTCTGCTGTCTGACTGGCTTATATTTGGGGGAAACTGAAGCTGGGGAGGCAGCCAAGAAGCTGGGAGAAGGGCTCATTGCCTCCTGGTTTGATTTTTGAACTTGAGTGCAGGTCCAGGTTCAGGGGTAACTCCTGCCCAGACCACTCTGGGTCAGGGGGTTGATCCCCCTGCTCCCTGCCCTTACCAACACTTATTAGGCACCTGTGTCTAGCCACTAGATCTTCACGAAAGACCCAGCACTCCATATCTCAGATGTGGAAACTGAGGCATAGAGTGAGGGGCAGGGTCCCTCTGCAGAGTGTGTGATTGTTGTAGGGCCCGCATCCCACAGAGTGAGCACCCTTTGGCTGCTGGGGCCCAGGACCCTTTGATGGTCACCCAGTGACAGATGGGAAAACTGAGACGTGCAAGCCAAGCCCCTTTCCCAGGTTACTCAGCGCCCCCTGCCCATGCAGGGCATCATCAGGCTCCCCCCTCCTCCATTTTAAAGAGAGTTAAACTGAGACCCAGAAAGTTTCCTCCGGTGGCCCAAAGTCAGCCAGCAGGGAGGCTGGGACCTGGCTCTGAACTCACTGTTCAGGGCAGTCCTTCCTCCGTCTGTGCCCATCATCACCTCGCCCCCAGCAGGCATCACCACGTCCCCTTTAACACCCCCCCCAACCCCGTCACCTCCCTCCTCCCCTTGCAGGCAGACGCCGGGATTGCACCACCTGCAGGGACCTGCCCAGTCTTTCCTGGGTGTGCGGGGAGCGCAGTCCCGGCACATAGGGGCCGCTGGTCGGGGGCCGCACCGGCAGAATGGTGAGTGGGGCTGTGGGTTCGGTAGGTCCTTCTCTGGGATTCTGTCTCTGTGTCTCTGATCTACATCCCTCAGTGTTTCTCTCTTCAGTCCCTCTCTCCTTCTCGTCTCTCCCATCTCTCTGTCTCTCACCTTGTATCTCTTTCCCTCCCACTCTCTCCCTCTCTGCTTCTCCTTCTCTTATTCTGTCTCTCCCTACTTTTCTCTCCCTTTTTGGGGGGGAGTCCTTTTACGCTCCCTCTCTCTGAGTCTCTCTGTCTCTCCCTACCCCCATGTCTCCCTCTTCTCTGTGTCTCTCTCTCCTTTCTCTCTTTCAGTCTCTGTCGCTCCCTCTCCATCTCTGTCTCTCTCCATCTTTCCTTACTCTTCTCCGTGTCTCCCTCTGGCACTCTCTTCTCTCTCTCCCTTTGTATCCCTGTCCCTCTCCATCTTTCCTTCCTCTGTCCGTGACACTTTCCTTCTGTCTCCATCTCTCCCTGCCCTTCTCTCTGTCTCAGTCTCTTTCCCTGTTCTCGCCCTCTTTCTGTGTGTCTCCCCCTCTCTGCCTCTACCACCCCCACCTGCACGGGTTTGCTGCAGTCTCCTGGCGCACGGATAACCTTGCCGCTGCCGCTGCTCCAGCCCCTCCTCCCTCCTCCCTCCTCCCTCCTCCCCAATCCTTGGCCTGGGCCAGAAAAGAGAGAGAGAGGAAGAAGGGTGCGGGGCTCCGAGGCTCTGGTGTTGGGGTCAGGGGGTCAGGTGGGTTGCCCGTGCAGAACTAAGGGAGAGTGAGTCCAGGGGCGTGCGCTTTGCCCAAGGGCAAGTGTGTGAGATCTTGGGAGAGTGGGAGGATCTGTGGGTGGGAGGGTCTGCTAGCCTTCTCCTTGGGGGAGTCCTCTGGGATCCTGGCTGGGCTGGGGACCTGGGCATGTAAGAAGTCCTCGCCGCGGGAAAGGAAGGCCAGGGAGTTAGTCTTCTGAAAGGCAAAGGCCAGGAGGCTGCACTGAGCGCTCCGTGCCCCCAGGTGTGTGCTCCGGCGGCGGCCCTCGGTCGCGGGGCGCTCTGGGCAGCTGCATGGGGAGTCCTGCTGCTCACCGGCGCCGCGGAAGCGGAGCACGGCCGGAAGAAGGTCGTGCACGTGCTGGGTGAGTCAGGGCCATGGAAGCGGATCTTGCCCCGCAGAAGCCGTGACCAAGTAGGATCACCAGGGTGCATGGAGCGGGGAGGACGGTGGGTGCTGGGCGTTCCTGATGGCCACAGTCCCCGCCCCCTCCCTAGTCCCCTTACGGAGCCCCTTTACCCTTCTGATCTCCTGATCCTCACCCAAGTTTTCTTCCCACATCCCTTTCCCTGGGTCCCCCTCCCCAGGTTCCCCTGCCCCGCCCCTAGAACCTCTTCTTAACCCTCTTTGGTTGCCCATAGAAGGGGAGTCGGGCTCGGTGGTGGTGCAGACAGCGCCGGGACAGGTGGTCAGCCACCGGGGTGGCACCATCGTCTTGCCCTGCCGCTACCACTACGAGGCAGCCGCCCATGGCCACGACAGCGTCCGCCTCAAGTGGACCAAGGTGGTGGACCCGCTGGCCTTTGCCGATGTCTTCGTGGCGCTGGGTGCCCAGCACCGGGCGTTTGGCAGCTACCGCGGGCGGGCTGAGCTGCAGGGCGATGGGCCCGGGGATGCCTCCTTGGTTCTCCGAAATGTCACGCTGCAGGATTATGGGCGCTATGAGTGCGAGGTCACCAACGAGCTGGAGGATGACACTGGCATGGTCAAGCTGGACCTGGAAGGTGACTAGCCTGTGGGCAGGATGAGGCTCATTTCTAAGGGAGAAGAGAGGAGGGTATTGCAAAGGACAGAAATCCAATCAAGTTGGCCTGAAGGAATTCAGCGGCTTGGTGGGGTAGGATAATGGTTCTGATCTGGGGTGATTTTGCTACCCGGGGATATTGGCAATATCTAGAAGTAGGTTGTGGTGATATAGTGGGTAGAGACCAGGGATGCTGTAAACAGCCCACAACACACAGGACAGTCTCCCCCACAGCAAAGAATAATCCAGTCCAAAATATCAATGGTGAAGACACTGGGAAACCCTCTTGTAGGATCCAAGCACAGTGAGATCCAGGCATTCACATCACGTCAGAAATCCTTCCTTCAGCTCTGTTTCCCTGGGTGGGCTTTCCTTGGAAAAGTTTCTCCTGATGGAACCAAAAAGTAGTGCCAGGCTTCCACCCTCCCAGCTTGGCAATTGATTTCCTAGGAGTGCTAGCTAGAGTCCCAGAGTTGTCCTTCATTGGCCCAGCTTGAGTCATTTGCCTATCCATGGGCCAATCACTGTGCCTGGGAGATGGGATGCTCTGATTGGCTGACTGTGGAGCTGGGAAGTAGGGTTTCTATCTGAAGAATTCCCTCCCATGTGGTTTGCCTTCTTCACTCCACCTCAGAAGATGCTAGAGAGATTTCAGAGCCCTCACTTGCTGAACTTCCCAACAATAGCGAAAAACAGCAACAATAATAGAAGCAGCTCTCCTTTATTGGGTGTTTTCTATGTGCCAGGAGCTTGGTTGAAGAGCTCTCTGAGCTTTCATTTAACTTTCCCCAAAACCCGGAGGGAGACGGTATTACTCACAGAGGGGCAACTGGCTCAGAGAGGTTAGAGCCTTGACCAGGGCACATACCAGTGAGTGGCAGAGCCAGGACTGGAACTCTAGTCTGTCAGTCTCCAGCTCTTCTCTCTGGCTCTTGTTTGATCCTTCCTGCATCTGCTGAGAGAAGCATCTGCACCTGTACCCCTAAGGTCCAGCCCAAAAACACAGACACACAGAACGCTAGTGAGCTGAGATGACTGTGATTCTGATGAGGGACGAGTTATAAGAACTGAAGGTAGAAGGGAAACCAATGGGAATTGGCCTGGACAATGCTGGAGATCAAAGAGGTCTTTGCCCAGGGTCAAACTTTCGTGGGCTCCCAGTGTGAGGGAGTCAGTTTTGTGGGTTCAGGATTTGACAAGAAGGAAGGTCCCAATGCTGGAAGAATGTCAGAAGCACGTAGAACTGAATGCAGGAGGGTTGTGGGAGCTGGGTTTTGAAGGATGAATAGTAGTAGTTCGACAGGTGGAAAGGTGGAAAGAACGTGAACAAAGGTCTCCAGTGGTGGAAAGGAGGTGGACATGATTAAGTATGTCAAGGGGGAGGGTCAAGTGAATCCCAAGCTTAAGGCAAAGGGAGTATGAGGGGTGTGAACTGGGGAAAGGCATGGTCAGCTCTGAGGCCATAGTGAGGGATGGCCTGAAAGGTCTAGGTTGAAGAGTCACACGGCACCACAGACGTCAGGTAGGTGGGTGAGAGTTGGGGGGTCCGAGCTGACCCTCGTTTATCCTCTCAGGCGTAGTCTTCCCTTACCACCCGCGTGGAGGCCGCTACAAGCTGACCTTCACGGAGGCGCAACGCGCGTGCGCTGAACAGGACGGCATCTTGGCGTCGGCTGAGCAGCTGCACGCGGCCTGGCGCGACGGCCTCGACTGGTGCAACGCGGGTTGGCTGCGCGACGGCTCGGTGCAGTACCCGGTGAGCCAGCCCCGGGAGCCCTGCGGCGGCCTGGGCGGGGCCGGGAGCGCCGGGGCTGGCGGCGGAGCCTCGGGGGGTGTGCGCAACTACGGCTACCGCCAGAACTCCGAGGAGCTCTACGACGCCTTCTGCTTCACATCCAACCTCCCGGGTGCGTAGGCTCCACCCCTGGGAGGAGTGGCCTGCCCTCCGCTGGCCCGGGCCCCGCCCCGCGTATGAGACCCCACCCCCACACAGGTACCCCTTCCTCTCAGACTCTTCCCCACTCCGCCCAGGTCTCTCTCCCTGTCCTTCCTCTCCACACCCGCCCTCGGGGGTCCGAACCAGGAGATCCCTTCCCTAGTGCTGCCTAGGCACGGCAATCAAAAATCGCCTGGCAGGGGCTTCCCTGGTGGCGCAGTGGTTGAGGGTCCGCCTGCTGATGCAGGGGACGCAGGTTCGTGCCCCGGTCCGGGAGGATCCCGCATGCCGCGGAGCGGCTGGGCCCGTGGGCCATGGCCGCTGGGCCTGCGCGTCCGGAGCCTGTGCTCCGCAACGGGAGAGGCCACAACAGTGAGAGGCCTGCGTACCGGAAAAAAAAAAAAAATCGCCTGGCACCACTGCTCTAGCCGAGGCTGTGGTCCCGGGCTGCAGGGGAGGGGGTGTATCTGAGCCCTGAGGCTGAGGTCCTAGGCTGCAAGCGGGAGGGTGTCCTGAATCCCGAGGAAGCCGGGTTCCTAGAGCGGCCCTAACCACTCCTCCCCACTCCCCTGCAGGCCGCGTGTTCTTCCTGAAGCCGCTGCGGCCTGTGCCCTTTGCGGGAGCAGCGCGCGCCTGCGCGGCGCGCGGAGCGGCCGTGGCCAAGGTGGGGCAGTTGTTCGCCGCGTGGAAGCTGCAGCTGCTGGACCGCTGCACCGCAGGCTGGCTGGCGGACGGGAGCGCACGCTACCCCATCGTGAACCCGCGCGCGCGCTGCGGCGGCCGCCGGCCAGGTGTGCGCAGCCTCGGCTTTCCTGACGCCACGCGCCGCCTCTTCGGCGTCTACTGCTACCGCGCGCCTGGTGCACCGGACCCCGCACCTGGTGGCTGGGGCTGGGGCTGGGCCGGAGGCGGCGGGTGGGCAGGAGGCGCGCGAGACCCCGCCGCCTGGACCCCGCTGCGCGTCTAGGGCCGGGCCGTGGACCACTGGGGAGCTTGGCGGCTGGCCGAGTGCCCTACGGCCACTTGGAGATGGACCACACCCTGGAGACTGGCCATGCACCCTGCGGTGCCCCGCAAGTTGACCAGGCCTCCTGCGGTCCTTAGACCCTGGCCACACCCTCTGAGGTCCCCAGAGTCTGGCCAGTCCCGGGAGCCAAGTCCCCTGGAGTCCCCTGGAAATCGACCAAGCCCCTCCTCTCCTGGACAGTGGATTCCTCTCCTCTCCCAGCTTTCTCCAGGAGACAGGGCACACCCTCTGAGAACCACTGGGGACCAACAGAACCTGAGGTCTCCTGAACACTGGAAACTTCTCGCGAGGTCTTCTGGAACTACCCCCAAGGTCACCGGGAGGCTGGACCCCCGGGATTATCTGGAAACTGGGCACACGTCATATGCATCTCCCTGGAGACTGAAGACTGGTCCCCTAAGGTTACCCGGACACTGAACCCTCCTCCCTATCACCTGTAGAGAAACCAGAAACCTCAGAGTTCGTCAGTTGACCATGCCACCGTGGTCACATGGAGACTGTGGGCTCCTGTCCTCTCCTCTAGGGTGACCTGGAGATTGGTTACTCCCATTCTCCCCCCTTCTCCCACGAGTCCCCCAGTTTCCATAGTAACAGGCCATGTCCCCAGGTCACTGTGGAGAACAGCTCCACCCCTCCAGTTTCAGGGGAGACCACCCTTGTCTGTCACTGTTAAGACAGATTGACACGCCCCACCTGGCTCGCATTACTGGCAGCCCTGGCCCATCCCTTAGGTATCTCTCTGAGGGAGCAAATCCGTCTTCACCTGACGGCCCCTTTCCTGGCTGTCACCTAAGAGACCATCTCCCAGGCCCAGAGACCCTATGTCATTCACTATAGAGAGAAGCTGCCCCACTTCCCATTGTTACCAAGGCGACCAGCCCAGCTTCTACCTGTCACCTAGAGTCACACAGTCCTTCCTTCATCAGTCACACCCATGGAGTTAGTGCCTCCCTCCTGCAGCTGTAACCATGGACACCGCACGTTTACTATCTCACCCACCTTCACCCCAGAGACCTACAACTTCACTCCCACTGTCCTCACCCTGACCAACAGCCATGGAGACCAGCTTCTCCCCTAACTGTCCTGAGAGTGACCCAACATTCGGTTCAGCTCTCACCATGGAAACAGGCTGCTCCTTTCCGCGGGGTGCCCCAGCTCCTTGCTACCCTCCAAGCTCCGCCCCCAAGCGGCTTGGACACACACACACCGCCCCCCCACCCCCCAGCCCCACCCCCCGCAGCTGTTGCCATGGAGACCACACTCCGGTGTCTGAGGTAACAGAACACCTGTCCCCCTAGGCTTTCCGTTTCCCCAGGACAACTGACTTCCCAGTTCCCAGGAACTTCTTACCATGGGCCCGAACTGTGCCCCATAGGGCTCAATGGCTGCCCCTTCACCAGATGGGCCCAGCTCCAGGCAGCATCTCAGACCCAGGTGGACTTCTGGAGCTGCTAGATATCCTCCGTTTGCACGCTAACTATATCCCAGACAACAGCTGTTCACGAGACACACTTGTAGCACCCAGATGAACAAACTGAGGCTCTGGCGTGCCCCTACCCTTTGTGCTATGCAAGCACTAGCCTCCCGCTTCCTCTCTGAGACTACGTCCCCATTCTCACTGAGTTCCTTTCTCCTTTCCTAACCTCCCTCCCCCGACATTTTCCTTCTTAGAGGTCCAGGAGAGGTTGAATTGTCTTTAAACCTCAAAATCCTCTCTGAGCTCCATGTTCTAAAGGGCAATTTGTGCCAAGAAGTCAGGACCCAAACTCCCCAGTGTTAATAGCTAGCTCAGGGAGACTGTCCATGAACAAGGCCACCCCAGCTTTTGGAGACCCCAGTTTCGAGGTCTTGCCTGGAGTGGCACTGGGGTCCCTCCTGGAGCCCTCCATATTGTCACATCCATCTCCAGGAAACCCATCTGTGGGTTTTGGAACCAGGTGTGCCTGGGTTCGAATCCTGCCTCTATGACCAAGTGACAAAACCCCTGATCCTATTTCCTCCTCTGTATCAAGGCTGTTCTAAGGTCCCGGTGAGTGCAAAGTGTACAGCAGGGGCTCAATAAACTTTTTTTTTTTTTGATGAATGAGAAAATGAGACTGTTCGTGGGTAGTTACTTCAAAAATGCATTTTGGTGGGACAAAATGTTTTTCAGCTGGGGGTGCTTGGTGATGATTCGGTTGGGAAGCATCTCTCATTCCTCAGGACCATTCCCTCTCCCCAGTCTCTCTCCCCTCCCTTCCCCCCATCATCGTTCCCTCACTCTGTCCCTTGAGCCACCCCCCATGGGTCTGGCCCTTCTCAGCCCTGTCCTAATTGGGTCACTAACCAATCCAGTGATTCCTCTCAGTCCCCTGGGAATGAAGTGTGTGAAACTGGGTGTTGAGTTCCTGCATCAGGAAGGCAGAGAAGGTGCAAATTTTCCCTGGGTGGGTGTGGAGGTGGGGGTAGGGAGAGTGTGGGCCGAGGAGTATTGAAAGTTTCGGGCATACAAAGAAAGGGAGAAGAGGAAAAAAGTGTAAATGTCTGATATGGTTGTAGAAGTGGGATGGTCGATTTAACTGCTCATGCTTCCATGTCAGATGGGACAGAACTCCTAGAGATTCCAACCACTCATCTGAAGCCAGGGTCCATTCCCTTGGTTAGACTGCCTTGGGCTCCAGCTGTGCCTTAACTTCCTTGACTAGAGGAATGGTAGGGGCATTCTTCTGGAGATGAGTGCATGGGATTTCTTTCATCCCACCTTTTCCCTGCTGAACATCCTTTCTCCCTTCCATGGGTTCCAGCATCCTGATTTTGCCTCGGGTATGTAAGTTTCCCTCCTCTCATTCTGTGAGTCAAAGGGGCTGACTCCACTGGGCAATGAGTGCTCTGGCTCATCTTCCTGGGCAACCCTAATTGGTCCAGGGGTAGACATGGACCCAGGCAGACCAATGAGACTGCCTGAGATTTTGACGGACCAATAGGACCAAGGGAACCCTCTTTCTGCTGGGTCTCTGCACTGTTGGAGTGGAGGTCTTCGAGGGTCCACCTGGAGGAGACCTAAGGATGGCAACCAGGGTAGAGCCACTCCTGAAGCTAGTTATTCAGAAAAATTTCTCACTCCTATCTTCCAGCACCCACTGCACTTCTCAGAGACATCTAAAATTTCTTACATGTCCTTCAAAAGATGTTTTATATTCATTCAATCAAACATGCATATATTGTTTTCCCCCCACTTCTACACAAATGAAAATATGCAACGTATATTTTTTATGTTGTAAAACTTCACATAATATGAAATTCAACATTGTAAACATTTTAAAGTCTTCAATTTAGTGGCATTTAGTACATTCCCAGTGTTGTTCAACCATCACCCCTATCATTTTCATCACCCCAAAGAAAATCCCATACTCATTAAGCAATCACTCTCCATTCCTCCCTCCCCACTCCATGCCCTGACAACTGTTAATTTACTTCCCATCTCTGTGGATTTGCCTAGTCTTGACAGTTTGTATAAGTGGAATCCTACAGTATGTGTCCTTTTGTGTCTAGCTTCTTTCACTCAGTATAATATTTGTGGCTGAATAATGTTCATATATATGTATATATATCACATTTTGTTTATTCTTTTATCAGTTAATGGATATTTGGGTTGTTTCCACCTTTTGGTTATTGTGAATAATGCTGCTATGAACATTTGTGTGCCATATATACTTTATTTTATAAACTTATTTATTTATTTTTGGCTGCATTGGGTCTTCGTTGCTGCGCTTGGGCTTTTCTCTAGTTGTGGTGAGTGGGGGCTACTCTTGTTGCAGTGCACGGGCTTCTCATTGCGGTGGCTTCTCTTGTTGCGGGGTGTGGGCTCTAGGTGCACGGGCTTCAGTAGTTGTGGCTTGAGGTCTCTAGAGCGCAGGCTCAGTTGTGGTGCACAGCCTTAGTTGCTCCGTGGCATGCGAGATCTTCCCGGACCAGGGCTCGAACCCGTGTCTCCTGCATTGGCAGGTGGATTCTTAACCACTGCGCCACCATGGACGCCCTCATATACACTTTTAAAGTAACTCTTATTTAACAATATATTTGGGGATTGGTTTCCTTCAGCATGTAAAAATCCGCCCCCTTCCCCCACCAGCATTCTTTTGAAGGTTGGCAAAGTAGTCCCTGTTTGGATGCACCATAATCTTTGTAATCAGTCTCCTAATGGTGGACATTTACATTGTTTCCCATATTTTGCTGTTAGTAATAAGTACCATGGTCATCACATAAGTGCAAGTATAACTGGAGGATGATAGCAGGAATTGTTGGATCAAGGGGTCAAAACTTGCCATTTTGTTAGTGATCTCGAACTCTTCTTAGAGGTGAGGTCAATTTATAGCCCATCAGTAACAGATGTACTTGCCTATTTCCATACGTCCTCAGTAGCATCATGTGTTATCACTTGTTACCTTAGCCAACCTGATAGGTGAAAAATAATATCTCATTGTGGTTGTCACTTGCAATTCACCTGTTATATGAAGCTGACTACCCTCCACTTTGACTTTAGATGCAGGCAGTTGAGTAAATCATAAATCATTCTCAGTTCAGGTACATTGTCATCATTGAAATACGCAAGGCCCCTCTCTTGTGAGATTTATTTGTTTATTCCCTTTTATTTATATGTCCTTATTTGTGTATCTTGGTGATCTGAAAATTGTGTATTATTTTGTTGAGCATATGTTGTAGTTTAGGAGCCATCTGTATTTCCTTTTCTTTGAGCTTTTTGCTCATATCCTGTGCCCATTTGGCTATTGGATTATTGGGGGATTTTTCATATTGATTTGTAGGAGCTCTTTATATATTAAGGCAAAATTCCTTTACCTCTGATTTGAAGAATTGTTTCCAAGCTTGGCATTCACCTTTTGACCTTGTTTATGTTGTTTGTTGCCACTATTGCTTTAGAATAAAGCCCAAACTTCTCATTACAGCCCATATTGCCCTGAGTGATCCATCCTCTGCCTCTCTGACCTCATCTCCCTCCACTGTCTACCTCTGTCACTCCGCTCCAGCCGCTATGGACTCTTTGCTGTTTCTCAAATGAACCATATTCCCTTCTGCAAGAAGATTTTCACTTTTACTCTTCCCTCTGCCTGAAACTCTCTTCCTTTCTTCCCTTCTTCATCTAGTTAATGCTATTCATCCTTTAGATTCCATTCACCTCCTCTAGGAAGCCTCCCCTGACCACCTCCCAGGGGTCACATCTGTTCTGTCCACCACTATCTCCCCAGCACCCAGCACAGTACACGGCATATAATAGCTGCCCAGTAAGTCCTTGCTGAGTGAATGAATGAAGGAAGGTGTCAGGAGGCAAGTTGAACTGTTAAAAAATTTTATTAAAATGCCCAAGGAGTACATTAATGTCCATAGTGTCAGATACCACAGACCCACGGAACACTGCAGCTGACAGCATAACCAACAGAATCCAAAGCTGTTCACACGCACACACACTCACACGCATGCCACACACGTGGCACACGCAAACACACACGCACACCTCAGAGGGAAAGACCAAAAGACAAACCACCCACCTTAGAAAATATCAGAGCCCCGTCCCACCATGGAGCTGGGGTGGGGGCAGGGCAAGGGGCTGAGGTGGTCAAGTGTAAGGAGCATAAACCAAGACACCCAAAAAAAGTTGCATCCCCAGAGCCCCCCACTCCAAACAAAGGAAAATTCTTTTGTGACATGGATGACTGAAGATGTGTTATTGTTTTTATATTTCTTAAACCAAGAGGAATTATCAAACCTAGAAGGCAAACCTATATCCCTGGGTTTTCTCAACAATAACCATAACATGGAGCAGTGGATAATGTCTGTAGCAGGGAACACTAAAGACCATGGTCAAGGATGCGGGTCTAGTTTGCACTTCTCAATCTTTTCCTAAATCTTCCTGTGTGTTAGAGCATGATTACGTTTCAATTCCTTCCCCCCAAAATAAAGAGCAGGGTTTGGAGTCAGCCAGAGGCAGGACCGAATCCTTATTCCTGTCTTGCAAGCCAGTGCCTTTCTCTTATCTGAGCCTCAGTTTTGTCTTGTGTAAAATGGGAAAATAATGGTTCCTAAGTCACTGGGCTGTTGAGTAAGATTCACGGAGGCAGTGTGTGTAAGTCCTTAGCATGGTACCTACTCCATAGTTATCAACTATGATTAGTACTTCCCAGGAGGGATACAGGCTCAGCCAACACGTTTCTTTCTCTACTGAACCCTTAGATGGACTGTATGTTTGCTTATTTTTCTTTCCTGCAGAGGGCCATTCTCCACTGTGGTTTTTAACCCTAATCCACAGATGTTACCCAGACTAGAGAGGTTGAGAGTGGACAAAGGACATGGAGGAAAAGCTGTGGATCTTTCCTGCCAGAGATCAGGAAGCTGAATCCCGACTTCTGGCTTGGGGAAAATTTTTACAGGTTTCAGATTCTGGGGAGGAAGGCAAGGTGAGTTCTTTACCACTTAAAAAATTTAAAAACTAAGAGAAAAATGTGTGTGTGTGTGTTTCAGTTTTAACGCTGCACATCTCTCTACATGACCGCAGGTAGATGTCACTACTTCAAGTTTTAAGCATTTTTAGTCCACCAGGCGATGAATGGAGGAGACAGGAATAGAGTAGGGGTAGGGGTGGGACCCATGGCAGGGGCACTACCAATGTCTGCTTGAGGGATGGATATGGGCACCGAGCTAGAAAACTTGGCACCTCCTTGGCCCAGGAAGGAGGTTCTTTGTCTCCCTGAGAGATGGAGGGGGAAGAAATCTGGGTTCGTTGAGCCCTAAACATCCTCTCATCTGTGTGTGCGTGCGCGCGTGTGTGTGTGTGTGTGTGTGTGTGTGTGTGTATAAAATACACCACACATGCAGAACCACCAAATCTCAGCACTGGACTAGACCTGGGAGGGCAAGCAATACAGCTTCCCTTCACTGCCCACAAATTTCTCTGACTATTCTGACCCCTAACTCTGAGGGCACGGAGGGATGTTGTTCTAAAAACATTCCTAAAATTCAGTACATAGGAATTCCACACTCAGTTCATCCACCAAGACTAAGGACTGACTTAGGCTGAAGTCCAAGGTGAAGGAAGAGCAGTCATCAAGTTCAGGCAGTGTGTGTCCATGTAATTTTCTACTCCCAAAGCCAGTGACCTTCACTATAGGCTTCAGCCTGCATTTAGGAGATCTGACAGTTTACTAAATCTGAATCTCTGGTGGTAAAAGCAATTCCTTAGTGCGAATCCAAACACACATTCTTGCACCCTTATCACAGCCTTATTTCCACAACTGGCAGTCAGCCTTGCCAACAAAAGACTAAACCAGTGCAAAGAATGATCTTTGCCGATTGTGCTTCCTTCCACTGGGAGATGCTCCCAGAGTTCATTCAGTCTGACTAGAACTGACTTTTCGGACACATGGCTACACCTGCCAGGAGGACCTCGTATATGTAAGAAAAAGGAGAGAGGAGCTTTTTACAAATGGTTATGTATGGGGGGGTGTGGTTTGGGACTCAGGGGCTTCCAGACCCTCTTGTTTCTCTCTGGGCTCTGCCTCCCCAGGTGAAGGCTCCAGGGGAGGTGTGGGAAGGGGATTGTGCTTTCTTTTGCCTGGGTCTTCAGCAGAAATTCCCTTCATCCTTCTCCCAGTCCTCTGCTGGGCGCTTCTTGTGTTTTCTGCGCTCCTTGTGCGACTTGTGGTGGTGGTGGTGGTGGTGATGGTGCCGCCGCATGCGATGGGATCGTCTGGCTGCAGGGAAGCGAGGGACGACAGGGACGTGGCAAAAGCTGATGAGAGGTGGGTGGCCTGATGGGACAGGCTTCCTCGGGGGAGGGGGAAATGGAGGGAACACCAGGCAAGCTAGTAAGTTCTCACTTATCTGCAAGGCCATATGATCAGGCAGACATTCAACCAGCTCAATGTGTGTAGTCATGAGATGCTTACTTGGAGATTACAAGTAGCTGGAAACTTTTGTTGGGGTGTCTGGGGGAAGCCACTTACGTTTGGTGCAGACGATTTGGGGCCGGTCCCATTTGCCATTGCTCCGGCATCGGATGATGGCCACATGGTGCTGGGCAAATCCTTCGTCGCACTGGTAGCGTACAGTGGCGTGGACGTTATACTTGGCCTTGCGGGCACCGATGGGCAAGGCATTCTCCACTGCTGGAGGGGGACCACACAGCACTGGGGACAGAGGAACCTCCAGTTAAAGAAGTGGATGGGACTGGGGCTGAACTGGTTTCATCTCTTGTTGAGATGAACCCTCAACAGGTCCCACCTTTTGCCTAGCTGTGACCTCAAAGGGCTAGAAGTGAATGTCTCCTCCACCCAGACCAGGAGCTGCTGAGGGGCAGGAGCCTCCTGGACACATCCCACCCCCTAATTCTTGTGCATGATGGGAATGAAGGAGATGGGAGGCAAGAATAATCTGAGCAAATGAATGGAAAAAAGGATATGAAAATTGGCAAAGAAACAGAAGCAAGAATGAAGAAAAGTATAAGAAAGGTGGACTTGAGAATATACATATACATATATATGTTTCCTTAATATGTAAAGAGCTCTTACAAATCAATAAGACCAATGAACCAATAGAAAATTAGGCAAAGGAAATGAACTGGTAGGTCACAGGAAATCAAATACATATGAACAGCTTATCAACATATGAAGAGCTGGTTATTCTCATCCCCGAAGATGTGCAAACTATGATAACAATGAGATACTGTTTTTCAGGACTTAGATGAACAAAGAACAAAAAGTTTGATAACACAGAGTTGGCAAGGGTGGGGGGGAAATGGGTACCCTCACATAGTGCTGAAGAGTGAAAACTGGGCTGGACTGACTCCTACATTTACAAACTTAAATAAAACAACCAACCAGTGATAGGTAGGAGGGAAGGTCAGGGGAGAAGGGGTGGGAGGGAGAGTAGCAGCATACCTGTGCCCTTCTTACAGACATAGGGGAGGTTGTAGTTGCAGGGAACATCATTCCAGTGCCCACTCTCATGTGACACCATCACCACACAGTCCTCCCCACCCGCGAAGAAATTGTCGGGCTGGTTCTCCCTCCAGTTCTCATATTGCTGTAAGAATGGGGAGCAGGGGGTGCTCAGGGGACATGCAGCCTGTCCCAGGCTCTGGCACTGGCACTGTGCGATTCCCCTGGCCAGACCATTCAAACTCTTATGGACTCAGTGTTTCCATCTCTACAATGAGCACCGTTCTGCCTGCCCTGAGGGTGGCTGCCACTACAGTCCAAGTCAACCCTCCTCTAGCTGCGAGGCTGTGGTGCCCTCCTCCCTGGTCCTCCTGCCCCGGCTCACTCCCTGACAGTCTGTTTTCCACATGGGTCACTCATTGTTAGATAAATAGTTGAACAAAAGGTGACCTCAGACTGGAAGTCCAGGAGAGCTTCCCTGAGGAGGCAACAGGAGAGCTGAAGGAAGACTCAAGGATAAGAACAACGCAGACAGGGAACAGAGTTCTAAGCAGAGGGAATAGCTAATGCAAAGGCCCTAAGGCAGGACTGAGCTTGTCCTGTCTGAGGAACAGAACAGAGGCCAGGAGGGCTGGGGCTGCTTGATCCAGTTCGAGTGTAGTCAGAGAGTGGGCCGGGGCCAGTTCTCATGGCAGAGGAGAGGAGGTGGATTTCTTTTCTAATTGTGGTGAAAAAGATATAATATAAAATTTACTAAAGTGAAGCCAGAGGGCCGGGTCATTGCAGCTTACCCAGAACTCTCCATTCTAGGCAGGGCCCAAGTCAACAGTCTGACTGCAGGGACCCAGGTCCCCAGGCTGCCACCACTCACCAGCCCCGTGTTGTCCGTCCACTGGAAATCCCTCTCCACGATCCTGTCGTTTAGGCCGATCCACGTGTTTTCACGCCCAAAACCTGTGGGGTGTGGGGTGTCGTGAGGGCTGGGTACTTACACCTCCCCCAGCCTAGGTTGCTGGCTGGAGGTCAGGTGGGGGGTGTGGGAGGGGAGACTCAGCCCCCTCCCCAGCCTGAAGTTGGGCTAGAAGGGGAAGTGGATGAAGATGAGAATGGGGGGGGGTTTCCCAGAGCCCCTCCCCCAGTTTTGGGTTTGAGCTGGAGGGGAGGACCCCAGCCCCTCTGCCAGCCTGGGGGGCATGGGCTGGAGGCCACATCTCCCCATTCCCTAGCAGGCTGAGGCTCTGGCTGCCCTCATACTTGGGGAGTGGGGTTGGGGCATGGAAAGGGCTGGAATTTGGCTCCTGGCCTTGTCACAATTTGTGGCTTAAACAAAAGGCCAGAGGAAACAATAAAGACAAGTCAGATCTTTGCAGAAATGAGAGAGTAGGGGCTAAGAGAGCCAGCGAGCAAGGCTGGACAGGGCAGGCAGGTGAATCTAAATGAGCCAGTCAGTCACTGAGGAGGGAGGAAGCAGCTGGATGCATGTGTGTTTGATTACATAGAGGAAAAAAGCCAGTGAACCAGGGAATGAACAAATTAAAGAATTAACAGGGGATGGGATGGGGAAAATGTGAATAAATAAACGGACGAAAAAGGGCAGAAGGAATAATGAGTAAATCAATAAATGCTGGATTTAGTTTATGGGACACCCCTCTTTCTCTAAATCTCTGCTCCTCCTTCATTTCATCCCCTGCACCACAGATGCTTCTCTGTCACCCTCTGTCCCCTGGCCCTGTTTTAACTGTCATCAGTGCCCTGAGAAACAGCTAAATTTTAGGATAGACTTATTTAATTAGATATTTACTTGTTTGACTATATCCTCTTCAAGAACGTCACTCCCTAAGGACAGGACAATGTGTGTCTCTGTGCCTGGAACAGTGCCTGGCACATAGCAGGTGCTCAGTAAATAGTCGGAGAATGAATGAAGTGAATGAATGAACCGACAAGTGAATAAATAGACACTTGAATTAATAAGTGGTCAGGGCTTGCATTAATGAACATAGCTTCAGAAAGGTAGCGTCTTCAGGACCCTGGGGGGATCCCATGACAAAGGGACTGTAAAGGCCACCCCTGCCCACCCCAGAGCCCCTACTGTTAATGAAGCCGTGTTCTTCGGGTGAGTGGATGCTGGTCAGGTGGCCGGCTCGACGGCGGCAGTCCCTCTCGGCATCCTCCCATGCCCGCCGATGGGCGAAGTAGCGGTAGCAGTGGCCCTGAAACTTGTGCCAGCCATGGTCACAGCCCTCTGTGTCTGGGAGGTGGAAAGGGAGCATGAAGGGGGCTGGCCTCAAGCCGAGGCCTGCCTTGCCAGCCATGAGCACACCAGCCCACCAGAGAGAGGGCCCAATCCAAGGTCACTGTGGGGCTAAATCAACCCTCTCTCTGGGCCCATCCCCCAGACCCCACTCTGTCCCCCCACCTTTTCACCTCCCTCTTCCCATATTCACTTCTTTTCTCTGTTGCAGGAAGAGATTCAACTGGAAGATCATTACACCCATCCCCTCTTATCCCAACTCTAATGTCTCATTCTCTGATCTGGCCGCATCCTGGGACCTCAGGAAATGGTCTCAGGAAGGCCTAAAATTTCCCTCCTGGGAAAAAACTCAAATAGACGTTTCTCCCAAAAAGATATACAAATGGCCAACAAGCACATGAAAAGATGCTCAACAACGTGAATCATTAGGAAAAACAAATCAGAATCACAATGGGATACCACCTCATACCCACTAGGATGGCTATAATTGTTTTTAAAGGAAAATAATAAGCGCTGGCAAGGATATGGAGAAATTGGAACCCTCTTGCATTGCTGGTGGGAATGTAAAATGGTGTAGCCCCTGTAGAAAACAGTCTGGCAGCTCCTCAAAAAGTTAAACATGGAATTACCATATGACCCAGCCATTCTACTCCTGGGTACACCAAAAAGAATGGGGAAAAAACAAAAAGAATGGAAAACAGGTATTGAAACAAAAACGTGTACATGAACATTCATAGTAGCACTATTCACATTAGCCACAAGGGGGAAACAACCCAAAGGTCCATCAAGTGATGAATGGATAAACAAAATGTGGCCCATCCAATGGAATACGATTCAGCCATAAAAAGGAATGACACTGACACGTGCTACAATGTGGATGAACCCTGAAAAACATCATGCTGAGTGAAAGAAGCCAGATACAAAAAGATACACAGCGTATGACTACATTTATATGAAACATATAAAATAGGCAAATCCATAGAAACAGAAAGTAGATTAGTGGTTGCCAGGGGCTGGAGGGGAGGAATGGGGAGTGATGCCTAATGGGGACAGGATTGCCTTTGGGGCTGATGAAAATGTCTTGGAACTAGCTAGAAGTGGTGGTTGCACAACATTGTGAATGTACTGAATGCCACTGAATTGTACACTCTAAAAAGGTTAATTCTATGTTATGTGAATTTTATCTCAAGAAAATTATTCGCCTCCTGCCTGTCTGATTCACGGCCATGGAACCAGAGGCAGAGACCTGGAGCTCCATGTGTGGGAAGCTTGTGGTCCAGCACCCAACCCTGCTCCTGGTGCTGTTTCTGGGGTCTTGGCAGAGACTCACCTTTCTCACAGAGGCTGCCCCCGTAGCTGGGGAGGCAAAGGCAGACGAAGGCATTGACCTCGTCAATGCAGGTGCCTCCATTCTCACAGGGGCTGGAGATGCAGTCATCTATATCTGGAGAGGAAGGTGGGGCTAAGTCAGAGGCCAGCCTCCCCGTGGCTCCCAGTCCCCATGGAGAACCAGGCAGAAGATGCAGTCATAACCCTACCATCTATCCCAGACCTGAGTACAACAGCGGTGGTCTGCACTGATGGCCCAATGACTCTGGAGGTCAAGGGGGTGGAACCTCACACAACTGATGTGAATTAGCATCAATGAGAGGAGATGACACTGGGCTGGCTGAAAGCCAGAGTGTGCAGGACGTTCCGCCTGACTCCAGAACAGTGAAGGTGTGTCTGGCAAACAGACCCATAGAATGTTGAAGCTGAAGGGTCTTCAGAACGTGGAGCATTTACAAGAATTGCACAGAATCACGAAGTTGTTTGTAGGTACAGGGAGCAATCAGTTGAGCACCTCTTCTCCCAATCCCTGTGTAGATAGTGCCTGAGGCATGTACGATGCCAGGCAAGTCACTTGCCCTCTCTAAGACTCAGTTTCTTTTTTTTTGCCAAGTGGTGATAATAATAGCACCTCCACAGCGGTGGTTGTGAGTAGAGTAAATGGAAGAGCTCAAGAAATTATATCATTTATAATTATTGTTATAATTTCATAATTTGTCATATGTCTTGTGTTGGGCTTTGGGGCTAGCTTCCAACAGTTCTGGTGGTGGTGCCTATACCCCTGCCCACCCAGGAGAGAGTAGGCGACCCCCTGGGGCCCTTTGCTGGTGGGAGTCTGAGCCTTACCATCCTTTTGTCTTCCCCTTCCCCACCGCTGCCTGGTAGTAATGGGAGGCAACACACCAGAGCCTCAGCCCTGAGGATGAAACCTCAGACGGTTGTTGCTGAGGCTGATTTACTGGAGCCAAAGGGTGAGGGAGGGGAAGGGAGCATCTGAAGCCAGCATTTTGTGATCCCTGATCCTCATGGGGATGGCTGCTGGGATAGACCCTAGGGCTCTGAGTCAGACAAGTCTGTGATCAGATCCTGAGTCTGGGGTACTCACCGATCTCACAGTTCTCTCCAGCAAAGCCCTGGTCACAGCTACAGCCATACATGGTGCCATTGGCTTTACAGGTGCCCCCATGCAGGCAAGGGTTGTTCTCACAGGGATCCGAGGGACCTGCAGGATGGACAGGAGTACGGGAAGGAGTCAGACCACCAAGTCTGCCTCCCAGGGAATCCAGACCTCAGACCCCTAAAGGCCCTCTCGTTCCACCCCTCTCTGTGGAGTCGCCTCTATAACTTCCCAATAACTGATTGCCAACTTCCTCTCACATGCCCCTGTGATGAGCTTACTCTTTCCAGGAACTGGCCAAAGCACCTGTGGGATGCCCTGGCTATGGCAAAGTCCTTCCCTGGACTGAACTAGAATGGGATTCCTGCAGCTTCTCTTAGGAAGTCTTCTCATAGAACATGGTTTAAGTGTCCTCCTTGACTTATCCCCATTTTTCTAGAAATACCCACTGGTCATTGTGCTTCTCATACTTTGGAGCAAAGAAGTGGACATAGGTTCTAGATGGGGTATGAACGGCACTGGGACCAGTGGGAACCATCACTTCCTTCATCCTTGTGGCTCAACCTCTTCTGATGCAACCTCAGTGGTTACAGTGTGGAGAAGTGGTGGATTATAGCAGTAATAACCATAGGCTGTGCAGTCAGAGAGGCTGGTTCAATTCCTGCCTCTGCCACTCACTAGGGAACCCTGGGCAAATTACTTCTGTGAATTTCAGTTGCCTCATTTACAAAATGAAAATAAAAACAGCTCATCCTGCTCTCCCAGTCCTGACCATAATGCCATGACTGGTTCTCTGTATATCAGCCTGGGGCCTCTTGAGGGGTCTCAACATTGCTTAACACGGACAGGGCATCCAGGGGGAGTTGAATGTGAGGCCCTGTCCACCTCTCTCATTCCTCAGCTGGGTTTCCCTGGAGGCAGGAGTGTCACCCCTCCCCATCTCAGGGGCTCAGAGGCCTTGGTGGGTGGTCTCTGGACCACCCTGGAGTCTTGGAGGGGCAGAGCAAGAACCCCCATGTACCCCAGATGACCCCTATCCCTTGTCAGGACAGTGTCAACCCTTCCACTGCAAGATACCAGAAATGAGACCCAGAGAAGAGCAGGGCCTAGCTCAAAGCCACTCAGCAGGACAGTACAAGAGCCAAGACTGGCCTACGGGGCTCTGGAAGCCCAGTTTAAGGCCCTCTCTCCAGGCCCTAAAACCTAGAATTTGTTTCTGTTTTGTCCTGGTCTGGAGGCCGACAAGAAACTGAGACGATGACAAGCAGTTACCTCCTCCCTGATCTTCTGGACTCTGCCTTCACCCTTAACAGGTTGCTCTCCCCACAGCTGCCATCTCTGCATGGCTCCTCTCTCACCTCCTTCAGGCTTGCTCATCCTAACCCCCCTTCCAAAACCAAACCACCTGACCACTCCTTCTCTAGTTCCTTTGGCCTTGGGCAAGCTTACCCCCTCCCCAAGACCTCAGGGCATTTTGTTTTGTTTTATGTCAATGAAATAAGCATCTTAGAGCCCAGTGATTGAGACAGAGACTGTTGTCAGACAGCCTGGATTCAAACATTATCCTGGATTCAAACATTATCCCTCCTCTGCCTAGACTCCTCCATGGCTCCCCATTGCCCTCATAGGAAAAGCCAAAATCCTTACCTCAGCCCACAGGGCCTGGTGCAGTCTTCCCCAATATCTCCCTGCCTGATCCTCCTCTCCCTCCTTCACTTACTCCGCTCCAGCCACACTGACCCTACTGTTCCTCCTACACACCAAACACGGTCCAGCCTCAGGGCCTTTGTACAAGCTATTCCGTCTGCCTGAACTGCTTTTCCCCTAGATCTCTGCATGGCTCCTCTCTCACCTCCTTCAGGCTTGCTCAAATTCATCCTAACCCCCCTTCCAAAACCAAAACCCACCCACTGGCATCCCTCATCCCTTGCTTTACTTTTCTCTTTTATATTTATTACTTTCTAACCTCCAATATAATTTATTAGGACCATCATTTCTTATCCATGCCTCCCCCCAGAGCTGTGATGTTCCACATGCAGCCACGCACAGCTATTTAAGTTTAAATTAATTAAAATGGAATAAAAGTTAAAACGCAGTTCCTCAGTCACACTAGCCACATTTCAAGTGCTCAGTAGCCACCAATGGCTCGTTGCTATTGTATTAGACTGCATAGCTCGAGAACATTTCCATCACTGGGAAAGTTCTAGAGCATTGTTCTAGAATGTCAGCTTCCAGAGAACAAGGGACTCGGTCTCAACATGGTGCCTGGAATACAGCAAGCACTCAATAGTTGCTTGCTAACTGCATAAAGGTAGCTGCTGGCCTGCCCGCAGTGACTGAAGCCGGTCCCTGGGGCAGTGGCGTGTACCACCACGGGTGGCCAGAGAGGCCTGTGGCTATTTCTGTGCCTGGTGCCACCCTGGCACGTGCGGGCACATGCGTGGGGCTGCCAGGCGCCAGGACGTGTAAGCCCCACCAGGTGCCCCGAGCTGCTGACACCTGCCCACAGACTGGCGGTGACTCAGTCGCTTGCTGGTGCTGCATTTATTTTTGGCTTCATTAGCATTTCTGCTGCAAGCAGTAGGTGAGTAGGCGCCCAGGTCTCCCCCAGCACTGGCTGCCTCCCTCCACCCCGGCTGCTCATGGCTTGAGTCTGGAGCCGAAAAACCAACAAAGTCCAAGACAGATCCAGCCGTGGCCCTGGGGGCTCCTTTCAACACACTTTCCTTAGCACACTTCTTCGTGGTTTCCCTCCCACCTGACCACTCCTTCTCTTGTTCCTTTGGCCTTGGGCAAGCTTACCCCCTCCCCAAGACCTCAGGGCATTTTGTTTTGTTTTATGTCAATGAAATAAGCATCTTAGAGCCCAGTGATTGAGACAGAGACTGTTGTCAGACAGCCTGGATTCAAACATTATCCTTGACACTCCTCAGCTGCATGACTCTGCACAAGTCACTTGACTTCCCTGTGCCTCAGTATCCCCATCTGTAAAGTTAGGATCGTACTAGAACTTGTTCCTCAGGACATTAAAAAGATTAACCAAGATGATTCCACTAAAGTGCTCAGACCAACCCAAGCACAAAGGCAGTCACCAATAAGCATAAGCCTTTATTGATGCAAGTGCCCCTGCCCAGGGTCCACCTGCCTTCTGGGCATCTAAAAAAAGACGATGCAGCCCCAGACACAACCCAGAGATGACAGGGTGGGTGATGAAACCCTTCATCCGCTGTTTCCATCACCACGACACTTTGCCTTCAAAAAAAGGAGCAAGTGGGGCTTCCCTGGTGGCGCAGTGGTCGAGAGTCCGCCTGCCGATGCAGGGGACACGGGTTCGTGCCCCGGTCCGGGAAGATCCCATGTGCCATGGAGCGGCTGGGCCCGTGAGCCATGGCCGCTGAGCTTGCGCGTCCGGAGCCTGTGCTCCGCAACGGGAGAGGCCACAACAGTGAGAGGCCCGCATACCGCAAAAAAAAAAAAAAAAAAAAGGAGCAAGTGTTATTGATTGATTGTAAAACCAATCGTGTTAATAAGAGTGTTTTGCAACTCAGAAAAAGTGTGACTTTTAATTAGCTGCTTCTTCTTCGTTTTTTTTTTTTCTTACGCTCACTTGACCGAAAGAATAGCTCAATATGGCAGGACCTAAAAAATAAAGGCCTGCAATTTGCAGGCTGAGTTATGGGCAGACCTGGCCCCAGGAGAACAGGGTGATGGCTTTCTCTGGACTCCGCTGGGCATACAGCAACCAAGGCACATGTGGATTTGGGTACCAGTTGAGGTTTGACCACTGACTAGCTGGTAGTGACATACCTCCCTGAGCCTCAGTTTGCTGTCTACAAAATGGGGGTAATGCCCACCACTCCCACCCCTTCCCAGCACCCACTTTACCTGTGGCTTGAGGTCCCCCACGTTTTGCACCACTGAATTCCAGCTGCAATTCAACACTTGTCCAGGAAGGCCTCCCTGCCATGCCTCCTCCCTCCGGCCCCACCCCAGGGGGGTTGCCTGTAACCAGCTCTGTCTTCCCCAGACTGAGGCATCGCTGAAGGCAGGACCCCAGCATCACACAACACTGTCAGCTGAGAGTGGTCATGAACATGATTTGCTGACTGTACTCATCCCCAAAACCAAACTCCGCCCAACACCTCATCATCGCCTCATTACTCGCTGTGCATAAAAACACATCAAACGTAACTTCACCTCCTGGCCTTTGCCCAGGCTAGTGCCTCTGCCAGGAACACACTTTCTGTAATTCAACTCTGCCTAATGAACTCCCACATTCAATATCATCCCCTGCTAGAAACTTTCCCAGGCACCCAAGAACAATCCTTCCTCCCAGCTCTGGCCTACCCCAGCCCCTGGTTCCTGAGCACAAACACAGTGACCTGGATGAGACCACGAGCTTCCAACTCACCCTCCTCTGCACTCCCATTTGCAGGGGTTCCTGGCAGGGCTGGCTCTTCTCCACTTGCTGCCTCTGCCCAGAAGCTCTCCACACCTGGGCTCCCCGCCAGGACCTCCAGATCAATCTCCTCTGGGCCCAGGGAGGCAGGCAGCAGGGTGCTGGGGGAGTCCCACGGCACTATAGGCTCCCCCGAGGAAACTGAAATGGGCTTGTCCTTGCTGGCTGCTGTCGGTGTCCAAGGAGGAAGAGCAGGCTCCCCTGAGGGGCTGCCCTCATGTGGAGGCTCCAAGCCTCTCAGGGTGCCCTGGGTCACCATCTGGCCCTCCGGCTCTGGATGGGGTTGGGAGCTTGAGGAGGCCATTGTGGACATGGCCAGGACCCCAACCTTGTCCTCCAGGTCCAGGGACATGAGGGACATCACCACACTTGTATCCACAGCCATTTGAGGGCTCAAGGTGGGGCTTTCAGCTCCCTCAACCACGTGGGATCCACGTTCCCAATTCCCACCAGCACCGCTGGTGTCTAGTGTGGCCATGGAATTCATGGGACCCACTGTGGCTCCTCCATCTGTAGTAGCCGAAGGCTCCAAACGCGGGGTGACCTTGGGCATCAAGGAGACCCCAGGGACCCCCAAGGGTGCAGATGGGGAATGGGGGTCTAGCCCTTCACTGTGCAGTGACGGCCACATGCCCTGTGCCTCATCCATGTTGGCCTGCAAGCTGGAAGTGGGGGTCTCTGCTGTGTTGAAGACCCCAGCCTCAGACCCCAAGATGCCTCTGGTTCCCATGGGCTCAGTGGCAGTCTCAGTGGGAGTGATGGCTGCCACCACATTGCCATCCACAAAAGCCTGTGGGTTGGATCTGGGGTGCTCAGCTTTGCTGAGCCCAGTAGGGCTGGTCCCCCCAATTTTTCCGAAGTCTGCTCTGAAGGAGTTAGGACCAGCTCCAGCTTGTGTGTCTGTGGCTGCCTGCAAAGGAGCTGTAGGACTTCCTTCTCCATGGCTGCTGAGTGTCAGGGATGTGGCCTCTCCACCTTGTCCCATCAGGCCCGAGGAGGAGGGCAGGGAATACACTTCTGGATGGATGGGATCCTGGGGGCTGGCCTCGATCTCTGAGGCAGGGGAGGGTGGGGCAGCGGCCATGGCTTCACTATACCCCTTTACCTCACTGGCATCGGTGGGGAGGGGCGTAGGGTGTGACAGGAGCCACAGTTTGGGGGCACGAATCATGGCCATGACAGGGAGGTCTGGAGAAATGACTGTGGGAGAAGCCTCCCAGCGGGCAGTGCTGGGGCCCTTCAAGGGGTTGGGAGCCAAGGTAGTGGCCTCCGAGGAGGACCAGGGCAGGTCGGGGGTGGCTGGCCTCACACTGGGGCCCTTGGCTTCCTCTAGTTCCAGGCCAAGGGTGATGGGTGGGACCATGGTTGGGGGCCACAGCCAGGGCTCTGGGGGGCTCCTGCCACCAGGGGAACCTGAAACAATATCAACAGTAATTATAATTATCTCTCAGCAGCTTCTTCTGCTGATTGTCTCCTTGGCTCCAGGCCTGAGGAAGAGGGGTCTTCTGAGGCTTGGTGAGGCCAGGGGACCCAAGTGTGATTCAGAGCCTCCTCCCCTGTCCCCCTTACATCCCCAGGCAGGTCCCATCTCCCCCTTGGACCCCACTCACCAGCTCCAGGCACATCCACCTCATTGGTCAGCACAGCCCAGGGGCTTTGGCTCCGGCCACTCCCCAAGGCATCAGTGGCTCCTGTGGCCAGGGGAGGCTCCACGTAATTCCCAGCAACCTCTGGGGTGGGGGGCTGGACGCTGGCCTGGAGCACCCCCTTCAGCCCTCGCTGGGGTTCCTGTTGCTGGAAGTGGCGCCCGTTCAACCCTTTAAAGCGCCCCCTCCTCCTGGGCATGGGGCTGGCTGGGGTTGCCTCTGTGTGCATGCCCACCACAGTGCCTGCCTCCATGTTGCTGGGGGCGGGGGACACCGTGCTCAGCCACACCTCCTCAGCCTCCAGAGCAGGACTTGAGGCTAGTGTGAGGCCCCCAGTGGCAGGACTGGGGGTCTCTCGAGACTCCTGCTTCTCTGCCAAGATCAGAGGCTCTTCTTCCCCACTGGACACCAGAGGCTCCTGGAAGTCTGGGGTGACTACCTCCTCCTCCTCCAGGCTGGACTCCAGTTCTTGGGTGGGGGGCCCTTCTGCTGACAGAATCTCCCCCTCATCCCCAGACGACAGGGTCTCTGGGTTTCCATGTTGTGATGTAGGGTGATGAGCTATGGGAAAAAGCAGAAGAGGTTGTGTTAGGCCCAGGGGCTGGCTGGGAAGTTCTGCCTGAAGTCTACCCACATTCCAGCATGCTACAGCAGAGACCTTCTATGTATCTTTGTCTCTCTGCACCCCTCTGTCTCTCTGGGTTGTTTCTGAGATGCCCCCTGACTGAGAAACCGAGGCGCAAAGTTATCATCCTCACTGTTCAGGCTGGGGTCCACTGTCAAGGTCAGAGTCAACTGGTCACAGTAAAGGGTAAAGAGACAGCTTGGCTGGTGGGTGAAGCTCAGGCAGTGGCCAGCTCTCACGTGGGCAGGTCAGACCTAGGCCATGGCTCCTCCCGCGGAAGGGAAAGCGCCTAATGGGCATGGCCTTCCAACGAAGAGATTTCCCCGCCCCCGCCCGCCCCCCCCCCCCCCCCCGCCGCTTACACATAAGACTCAGCTCCTTGGACTTGAGGTTTTCAGCTTCTGAGGGTGTGGCCCCATCCCTGGTCCCATCCCTGGGGGTGTGGCCTTGCTCAGGGGTTATGGCTAGTTGAGGCATCACTTCCTCCCCAGCGGGTGCTCATAGGCAAGTTTCCAGGTGAGAACTGCTCCATCCAGGGGCGTGTCTCTCAGACATCTCAGGAGACATAGCCCACCCACTAAACAGGACTTCCCCCCAGAGCTTGGTCTTCTCTGGGGCTCTTCCTCCTCTAAGGCGGAGCTCCTACGGTAAGCTTGTCTCAGGGGTATGACCTTTCCCTCGGGGCGTGGCTCACCGCGGAGCAAGTTTTCTTGTGTCTCTCCCCTGCCTAGCCTCCACCTCTACTAGAAAGCAAAGCTCCCGGGGGCGCGGCCGGTTATCAAGGTGCATGCCCTTGGGGCGTGGCCACCCGGGGACGCACACTCAAGGGGCGTGGCCTCACGCGCACCTCGGAAGCAGTAGGCGTCGTATCGCTCTCCCGGCGCCGGGAAGCCGGTGCGGTTGGCGAAGCTATAGACGGTGCGCACGCCCGGGACTGGGCCCCCGCAGCGTCGGCGCGGCGTCTGGATCGGGTAGCGCACGCTGCCGTCGGCCAGCCAGCCCGGGTCGCACTGGTCCAGGCCCTCATGCCAGGCCAGGTGCAGCTGTCCTACCGAGGCCAGCACGGCGCCCTGGCGGCGGCACTGGGCACGCGCGCCGGCCAGTGTCAGGCGGCGGGCCAGGCCTACGTAGAAGACCTCGCCTGCGGGAAGGCGCGGGGGAAGGTCAGTGGGGCCCCAAGAACCTTCCCACGGAGCCCGGGAAGGGGGTCCCACCACAAATAGCCCTGATCTGGCTGGATGTGGGTTGTGGCAGCCGCAGCTGCGTGCCCCCATCGCCAGAACATCACTGTCGTTACCTCTCATGCAGTGCTAAGAGGGGGCTTCACTTTCTTTTTCAAGTGAGGTAACTCAGGCCCCTTAACGAGTTGAGCTTCAGAGAGAGGGAGGGCCTTGGTGAGGCGGGCTCAGTGAGGAGGGAAGTAGGAAGAGGGAGGGGGGGCAGGAAGGGGGAGAGACTCAGAGAAGGGGACAAGGCCTCAGAGGAAAGAGGCTCAGAGAGAGGGAAGGGGCACAGAGAAGGAGAGGGGCTCAAGGAGTGGAGGAAGGTTCAGGGAACCGGTGGGCTCAGCTCTTGGCTGCAGGTTTAGAGAGGGATGAAACTTAGGAGAGCTAGGAAGGACTTAGGGAAGGATGGGGGTTAGGGAGGGTAATGGGGCTCAGGGAAGGGGGTGTTCTGCCAGGCCCAGACTTACCCCCCAGCTCACGGGCAAAGCAATACACATCGTAGAGTTCCCGTGGGTCTCGCCTCCCATAGTTCCTCACCCCTGGAAGGCTGCTACGGTCACCATAGCAACCAGGACGGGACTGGGTGATAGGATACCTGACAAGACAAGGTGGGGGTCCCTCTCAGATGTGTGCTCCTGCGGCCCCCAAGGACCATCTTTCTCCAGGGGCTAGCTCTCCATCTCCCTACCCTGTGTACCCCCTCACCGAACAGTGCGGTCAGAGAGCCACCCGGCGTCACAGTTGTCAAAGCCATCCTCGAAGGCAGCCTGCAGGTGCCGCGGGGCTGCAATGGTGGCCGAGTTGAGACGGCAGGCCTCCTGGGCCTCAGCGAAGGTCAGCGAGTAGCGATCCTGGGCTGCTCGGTAGTGAAACACAACACCTATGGGGAAACATCCAGGATGATTTATGCTGTAATCTTCAAGAACAGACCTCGCTCTTGCAGAATGCTACCCCCCCCCAAGTCTGGTAATAACAGACCTGCTGCCCTACACTGCCCTGTACCATGTCTGTTCACTCAGCAACAGACATAGTGCTAGGGTGATGATGGGGAGTGAGACTGATATGCCCCCATTTTACAGACGAGGAAATGATAGCAATGGCCATAAAGGGCTAGAATTTGTTAAATATTTGCTATGTAAAAAGCATTTATAAGCATTATCTCATTGAAATCTTACAACAACCCTATGATTATCCCCATTTCCAGAGGAGCAAACTAAGGCTCAGAAAGGTTGAGGGACAGGTCTAAGGCCACATAACCTGTATGAGGGAGAGCCAGAAGTTATATCCAGAAAGATCTGACTCCAAAGATAGCACTCTTCATGCCTAGGGTTAGGCTCTGGAGGTGACAGGAGGCATGGAGAAGAGTGAGAGATTCTGCCTTTTAGGAATTAAGTACATGCATACATAGGAGAAGCAAAGGCAGCAATGGGTGATCAAATGTGGGTTTTTAAAAAATATATATATATATTTATTTATTTTTGGCTGCATTGGGTCTTCGTTGCTGCGCGCGGGCTTCTCATTGCGGTGGCTTCTGTTGTTGTGGAGCATGGGCTCTAGGTGCGCAGGCTTCAGTAGTTGTGGCACGTGGGGTCTAGAGCACAGGATCAGTAGTTGTAGCACACAGGCTTAGTTGCTCTGCGGCATGTGGGATTTTCCCAGACCAGGGCTCAAAACCGTGTCCCCTGCATTGGCAGGCAGATTCTTAACCACTGCACCACCAGGGAAGCCCCCAAATGTGGTTCTTGCCCAGCTTAGAAATGGAGTCACCGGAGGCTTCCTGGAGGAGGTGACATGTAAGCCAGGACATGAAGCATCAATAAGCTCACTGTGACTCAAATTCTGATTTAGGGATGAGAGAAATGGCTGAGCAAAACAAAGGTATTAAACATTTTGCTCCATTTTATCAAGCTGAGAGCTCCCAGAAGGCAGCATCTGTGTCTCACTCATGGCTATGTCTGCAGCACCAGGCTGGCATGTGGTAGCTGCTCAATAAATGTTTGGCTGAATGAACGAACTAACCAAACCGAGGTGGAATTCTCTTCTTTCACCACTTATCAATTTTCTTTGAGGTTTATCAGTTTTGAGAACAAGGCCTTGGAAAGGGGATGATTGGGTTGACCCCATAAAATATGCAGTGAGACACTGTTGGCTGGGGAAAGACTGTGCTCCAGAACAGATGGTGCAGGGACTTTGCTCATGGCCAACACAGGTTAAGGGAAATTGACTTCCCAGTAGGAGTCCACAGGATATTCTCCACACAACAATCCATTCATTGGGCTTCCCTGGTGGTGCAGTGGTTAAGAATACGCCTGCCAATGCAGGGGACACGGGTTCAAGCCCTGGTGCAGGAAGATCCCACATGCCTTGGAGCAACTAAGCCCGTGCGCCACAACTACTGAGCCTGTGCTCTGGAGCCTGCAAGCCACAACTACTGAGCCCACGGGCACAACTACTGGAGCACATGCTCTGCCACAAGAGAGGCCACCGCAATGAGAAGCCCGCACACCGCAACTAAGAGTAGCCCCCACTTGCTGCAACTAGAGAGAGTCCACGCGCAGCAATGAAGACCCAAAACACAGCCAGAAAACCCCACAAATCCATTCATTGATTCATTCGTCAAATATCAATTGATCATCTTCTGTGTGCCATGCCCTGTCCTAGGACTTTGCTTTAATAATTAAAAAAATTTTTTTTTGCCTTGTTCATCTTGATTGGTTAAGAAAACAGAAACTACACTGACTATTTCAACCAAAACAATTTAATATAGGAATTGGTTACATTGATGACTTATTTACTTTATATTTTCAATCCACTTTTTAAAAAGAACTTCACTTTTTAAAAACGTGCATTTATTTTAAAAGGAAATTTGTATTCCTATTTTAAATAGAAAGCCAATATCCTTTGCCTTATGTGAAAGTAGGTAACCATGAAATGGACTTAAAACAAGGTTATGAAATCCTATGAAATGCTGTGGTCCATAAGAGACAGCCAGAGGCTGCTCTCTCTTAGCTAAAAGAGAAGGAGAGGGTTTCCCTGGTGGCGCAGTGGTTGAGAGTCTCCCTGCCGATGCAGGGGACACGGGTTCATGCCCCGGTCCGGGAAGATCCCACATGCCGCGGAGCGGCTGGGCCCGTGAGCCATGGCCGCTGAGCCTGCGCGTCCGGAGCCTGTGCTCCGCAACGGGAGAGGCCACAACAGTGAGAGGCCCGCATACCGCAAAAAAAAAAAGAGAAAGAGAGAGATGTTAAAGAGAGAGGCATATCCATGGAGACTTTCTTCCTGACTTTATCAGAAGAACTGAAAGCAAATCACTGTTCAGGGAGTGATTTCTTTTCCTTTTCTTTTCTTTTTTTTTTTTTTTTTTTTTGCCTGTGGGATCTTAGCTCCTTGACCAGGGATCGAACCTGGGCCCTCGGCAGTAAAAGTGCAGAGTCCTAACCACTGGACCATCAGGGAATTCCCCAGGGAGTAATTTCTAAGGTGACATTCAGTGGATGGGCTTCCCCATCCCAGCCTTGGCCCCTCCCCTTCCCCCAACTGACCCGTCACTTCCAGGGGCACCAGGTCCTGCTCATCCTCGATGCCCCTCACCACCTGGCAGCGGTAGAGCCCAGAGTCGCTGGCCCTCAGTGGCCCCAGTAGCAACGTGGCGTTGACCCGGTGCCGGGGGTAGGCAGGTAGTGACACGCGTCCCTGCCAGCCCTTGGCCACTCGAACCACGTTGTCCTTGGCCACTAGGATGGGCAAGTCCTGCCGTTGGCCTGATGCAGTCCGCACCTTGGTCCACTTGATCCGAGGGGCTTCTCGGGCTGCACCTGGCCGTGGCCACAGGGTGAAGAGACAGGGCAGGGCCACCAGCTCTGCCAGCGCAGCCCGCACCGACCCAGACCCCACCTTCTGCATGTGGAGCCCCTTCTCGGCAGTGGCAGCAGCAGTGGCGTCCTGTGTGCCTGGGGTGGAGAAGGTGGAGAGAGGGCCTGACTGAGAGGCAAGGACCCTCTGACTGAGGCCAGAGAGGTTAGGTTGTCTACACAACATCACAATGCCATACACAGATCTGTGATCTGCAACCCAGTCTGTGAGCAGAAGAGGGGTAATGGGGTCGAATCCCTTCATAGTTCTGCCTCCTCTCAAAGTCCAGACCCTGGAGGCCAGGGATTTAACTCTCACTGTCACTGACTCACTATGTGTCCATGGGAAAGTCACTATTCTGCTCTGAGCCATGGTTTCCCCAAAAGTTAAGCGATAGGCAGCCATTGGAAGAGAAACAGTGTTTGTGGAGTACCTTCTATATAACAGGCACTTTATAAATAGCAATCAGCTCATTTGATTTTCATAACCATCTGCAGAGGTAGCCATGTCTCATCCTCTTTTGGGGGAGTTGAGGAAATTGAGGCTCAGATACATCATTATAATTGCGTAAGGCCACAGAGCAAATCAGGAGGCATTTCTAAAGTCTGGGCTTTTGACTGCTACTGGGGAGATGCCAGGGAGAGGCACACAGACCTTTATTTCTATTGTCCCACCCATGGCAGGCATCACTAATCAATCTTCATACTATTCTCTCTCCCTCTTTTTTTCTCTCTCTGTTCAGCTCATCTCAGCAAAACAGTGAGAGGCGGGAAACTCCAGCCTCCGCTGGCAATGACTAAAAATAACCTCTCAGGTGTCTTGTTCGCTTTTGACTGTTCAAAGACTTTTTTCATCTATTCTCATTTTATTCTCCAGACCAAGCCAGAGAACCAGCAGGAGAAGGCTCTCAAGTTAAAAAGCTGCCCCATCTTGTCAATTCTCCAGACCCCAACCTCTCCCACTCCACAAGCCAACTCACCCTGTTCCCCAGCCACAAAGAGCAGCATCTGGAGAATCAGGAGGCCTGAGACCCAGACAGACATGGCCCCCATCCTGGACCTGAAACAAGATGGAGAGGAAGGAAGGGGTGAGTACAACCCTCCTAGACAGTCGGCATGAAAGGACCAATTCCTCCCACTCTACAGATCTGGAAACTGGGGCTCAGAGACGCCAGTGTTTCACTCAAGGTCACACAGTCAGCAAGCCAGGGCTGAGCCAGAATCCGAACCCAGGACTAACTGACTTCAGGATCCGAGCAGTGAAGTCCTATGATCAGAGCATGGGTGCTGGAGGGAATCAAACCTGGGGTTGTCTTTTGCCTGTTCCGTGCTGGGTGACCTTGAGCAAGTAGCTTAGCTTCTCTGTGCCTCAGTTTCTTTGCAGGTCAGATGGGGATAACATGAGGTAGTTGGAAGGGATAGATGAGTCAATATAGTCAATAGATATAAAATGCTTAGAACTGCCTGGCATGAAGGAGTAAATTTCAGCTGCTATTATTATTATTGACTTTAACATAGCCAAGATCAAAGTCCCATTTTTCAAGTCAGCCTCCGAAATCAAACTGGGGGCTCCTAGAGAGCAGCAGCCAGTCCTAGTCTGCCTGGGGTCCCCAGTTCTGGCAGCAGACTGGACTCCAAGCCAGCCTGTAATCTGGGTTTGCTGACTGACACGATTCTCAGCTTCAATTCCAGGATTTGGTTGTCGCCAAGATTCTATTCCTGGTTTCTGGGATTTTTGAAGAGCTGCCAAGTCCCAGCTGGAGGAAGGGACCTCGCCCTCGCCCACCCCATCCTCCCCCTGAATTCATACTGACTGGCAAAGATGCCTTCTAGGTCCACAGAGAAACTCCAGTTGTGGGTCCAGACTCCTTTAGGGGTTGTGGCACATGAGCATAAAGTGGACAAATATCGAGCACTACCTGTAAGCAAGGCCCATTCCAAACACTGGGATACAGCAGTGCCCTCCCAAACCTCACATTCTTCCAGAGACTAGAAACCCTGGGGTGGTGGTGCGTCCCACCCCTTTGGAACCCCCTTCCCCTTCCCCCGCTGGGGGCGCTCAGAAGGTGGGGGCAGATGGGAAGTTAGAACATCACCTACAGACCCAGCCCCTGTACCCTCCTCCTGATAAAAGAACAGCCAGTGTGGATGGAGTCCAGAATAGGGTCCTGTGGGGGACAGCTGGCCCCACCATAGGGAGGCAGGCCGGGGACCTGTCCGTGGTGCTGAACTCTGGGGCAGCAACGCAGTGGCACTACCCCCCGCCTTGGTCTCCTTCTTGCCTTCTTAGGGCAGCATCTCGGGGTCCAGAGAGGGTGAGCAGTTTGCCTGAGACTGCACAGCAGGGCAGAGGCCAGCTTCTGGGACGGTGCCCCTAACTACCGACCTGTAAACCTCAGCAACCTCTGCCTCCATCCCGGGCTGTCCTCATTTCTCCCCCTCGGAACCCTGAGCGGGGCGGGGTCCCCTGATGGCTGTCCAAGGCCTGGATGGGTATTAGAGGGTGGGGCAGGACTCTGGGCTGCGCCTACCCCAAGAGACTTTTAGGAGGGGGCAAGTTCAGAGAATTCTCATGCACGTGCACACACACACATACTCTGTACGGTTAAGAGCTCAGACTATATCCACATGACTTGGCTTCAAACCCTGCCTCTACTCCCTACATGTTGCATGATCCTAGACAGCTGCTTCATCACTCTGTGCCTCAGTTTTCCCACCTGTAAAATGGGGATCAACCAGCACATACTTCAGAGTGTTATTGTGAGAATGGAATGAGCTAAGACTTGTGAAGTCCTGTGAGAATGGAATGAGCTAAGACTTGTCAAGTCCAGGAAATGTTCACTTAAACAACAGCTTCTTAGACAAAAGCCTTGTGTACACGCTCAAATATGCAATGGTGGTCCAACAAGGTGACACACAAAGGTTCAGTTGCACTCCCCCCCACGCCCTCCCACACACACTCCATCCCCTCCAGTTGCACCTCACACACCCACACCCCTTCTCTTTAAATACTTCTTCCCCAGGGCCACAAGAGGTGAGCATTTACACAGCTGTCTGGGGCTTGTCCCCTCATTAATAATGCATGAGCCTCATACATATGCAAGTAGGGGCCTGTGGGGCTTTGTGGGAGGGGTGGCCCAGGAGAGGAGAGAGAGAGACAGAGACAGAGAGAGACAGAGTGTGTGTGTGTGTGTGTGTGTGTGTGTGCACGTGCATGTGTGTCTCCTCCTCCCTCACATCCACCTCCTGTCTCAAGCCACTGAGTGACGGTGAGTTTGCCAGTAGGCATTTTGTGTGTTTGTGCCTGGGTGTGGGTCCAGGCAAGGATATCCATGAGGTTGCCCCCTGTGGTGTGTGAACATGTACGAGGGTCCACAGCAGCAATATGCACTGGGTGGGGCATAGGGGACCCAGTGTGGTCTCTGGATGTGTGGGTTCAAGTACCCCTCAGCAGGGGCTATGAGCACACGTGTGTATGTGTTACTGGCCTTGGACTCAGAGCATATTTGTGTGCATGGGCTTGAGCATGGAACTCCTTGGAGAAGAAAGGAAACCGGGCTCAGAAAATCATCCCAGGTTGTCCCTTGGAGACCTGAACCCCTGTCAGTGTCTCTCCTATTAGCTCCCCAACTCTGTACACAGACCACATCTCATACTCACCCACTCAGGGTCCACACTGCCAATCACATGGAGAGGACCCTTGCTGCACACACGGGACACATACACAGCCACACACTCTAGGCTCAGAGCCTAGGAGACACACACACTCACAGATTCACAGTGACATTAACAAAGAGAGACAATATGGGCACTTACAAGCCAGGCAGCACGTCTTCTGCACAAAGACACACACCCACAGTCTCAGGCTCCCCACATAAACCCCTCGATGAGGCCACTCTGTCAGACACAGTTCCTCACACACACTCACTCACGTAGCTGCCAGCCCCTGGCACAGACCAGGCTGGATAAATTGTGGCTTTGGTGACTGGTGGGCACACATCATTTTGTAACCTGGTGAAGTGGCCCCCAGCACAAGTTTCCTGACAAAGACACAACCTTGGTCACATTAGAGTCACAGAGGACCCCGGGTCCCCCCATAAGCACACTCCTTCTCCCAGTACGGGGTAGACACACACACACACACACACACACACACACACACACACAAAGTCCCTACCTCCTGGGGGATGCCTTCTGTTTGGAAATGTCCACAAGCCAACCAGGCTGCTGAGGTCTGGGGTCCCATGGTCTACCCAGCCCTCCCTCCTGGCCCTTGCCCCACATCCCCCGCTGGGGCCCAGCGCCAACCCTCTCCTCAGCCTGGCTGTCTCCCATTAATGCTGCTGAGAGGAACAAAGAGGAAGAGGGATGGGGATTGCTCCTGCCCAGGCTGGGCCTGGGGTCCCAGCCCCCTCCTTCCCAGCGCCTGTGCCCCCAAGCCAAGCCAGGACTTCCACATGCATCCGTGTGGCCAGATGGAACGGAAGGGGTGAGGTAAGGATCTGTGTCTAGCTGTGGGATGTGGCCAGATGTGGAAGTACTGGGGTGGCTCCCCTCTAGAGACTGGGTGCTTTTTACGGGTCCTTGGGATCCATAACTGGGGGCTTTAAGAGGCTCTCAACTAGCATTCACCTCGGAGACACAATGTGCTCCCTGGGAGAAGGGACAGCACCCCAACTCCAAGTCCCAGGGAACAACAGGGACCACCTTGGGATGAAGCCCCCAGAGCCTCCTCCCTGAGTCAAGATGTGGTGACAAGACTTGAGCCAAAAAGACAGGGAGACTGCAGGGCACCCCTTCCCTGTTGGGGTTCACTCTCAGTGCAGACCCCGTCCATTGGGCTCAGGCTGGTCTGGGGGCCCCCTCCCCGCTGCAGTCCAGCCTGGAATCCTGCATTCATTTGCAAATTGGGAATCCCCACTTAAAATCGTGGGGTGTCTCAGCTCAGACACGGGGTGCCCTGCTCCAGAGTCCCCCACACAACGTGTGGATGTCCCCCTCTTCTCTCTAAACTCGGGGTGCCTCTTCCCTAGCCTTGGTTCCCAGTGCCTCCCCAATTCTAAGACCCACCCCCAGCCCGGCCCCTTCCCCATCGCGGGGTCGTCTCCGAATTCCCCAGACAACCTTGCCCCCAAATCCGAATCCCCTTAACATTCCCAAGCCCTCTCCCAGTGTGGGTTCCCTCCCCAACCCGGGGCTTCCCTCCCCCTCTAAGCCCCCTCCCCATTCTGGGGGCTTCTCTCTGATCCCCCCTCCCCAATCTCGGGCTCTGTTTCTATTTTCAAGGACCTCTCCCCCAACGCGGCCCCCTCCCCACAACGGACCCCCACCTGGCTCCTAGCTCGGACGCATCCCGGGGCGGTCAACCGGCACAAAGGACGCTCTGGCTGCGCTCAATCCGCGCCGGGTCCACCCTTGAGCCCCGTGCTTCGCTCGCCCCAGCGCCGCCTCAGCGCTTATAAAGGGGCTGCGGGGCTGCTCTGCGCATGCGCTCCTGTCAGCCCGACGCCTCCAACTGCGCGAGGGAGGGTGCTCCCTCTGCCTAAAACCCCCTCTCTATTCCTACGACCACTCACCCCACCCCGGGGAAGACTGTTCCTGACTTCCTCCCATTCACTTCGCCCCAGGTGCCACGTTAAGTGTCCCCAGACGCCCCGCAGTGGGGCCTGCTCCATCTTACAGATGGGGAAACTGAGACCCCAGGGAGCCAAAGTTTCTCCCAAGGTCACACAGAGGGGAAGGACTGAGCTGGGATTCCAACCCTGGTCTGCCTGACTCGGCAGGTTCACCGTTGAAGCGGTTTTGACTACAGTTACTGTTTTACACCATGTATAGAGAGGAAGCTGAGGCTCAGAGAGGACAGAAAGCCCCCTGGTTCACACAGCTGGTAAGAGACGTGCAGAGTCAGAGCCCAGGTGTGTCACACCCAGAGCTGTTTCTGCCAGCACCAGCTAGAACTATCATTCATTCATCCCCTTATCTAGTCAACTTTTATGGAGCACCTGCTGTGGACCGGGTACTGTTGTTACAGAAATACTTTTGCTTTAAGCAGGCAGCATGTGCGTGTCTTTGCAGGGAGACCCCGATCTTAAAAGGTCTACAATGGAATATTATTCAGCCATAAAAAGGAATGAAGTACTAATATATGTTACAACATAGATGAATTTTGAAAACGTTATGCTGAGTGAAAGAAGCCAGACACAAAAAGTCACAGTATGAGTCCATTTATATGAAGTGTTCAGAACAGACAAATACAGAGGCAGAGAGTAGATTAGTGATTACCAGGAGCTTGGGGGAGGGGGAATGGGGAGTGATTGCAAATGGGTACAGGGTTTCCTTTTAGGGTGATGGAAATGTTCTAGAACTAGATAGTGGTGATGGCTGCACAATAATGTGAGTATAGTTAATGCCACTAATTGTACACTTTCAAATGGTAAATTTTATGTTCCGTGTATTTTACCACAATGAAAAATGGACATGAAGGAGAACAAATACTTAAAGAAATCAACCCTCTACCCAGCTGGCCTTCCTTCCCAGGGTCTTAGTTTCTCAGCACTGAGAATGGGCTGTGCTGGTCGGAGGGTCTGTGCACTCCACCAGTGTCCTGCATCTGTGTGTATGTGTGTGTGTGCATCTCTGAGGGTGGGTTTCAGTCTGGTGGGGGGACAGACAAACAGGGAACTAGATGATTCCGGCAAGATTACCAAAAAGGGGGTGAGAATGAGTGAAGGATGAAGACCCCAGGGGAGCAAGGTTGCCCTGGAAAGTCTGTAAGCGTCAGACTGCTGTTCCGGGGGTGGGCTAGTGGTGGCCCTAGGGGCCAAAGTGACACAATGGGGAACTATGCTCACTGTCCAACTTCTCATCACAGATGAGGGATGGAGGTGGGGGATCATACTGATATAAGTGTCTGCAGGTGACAGGCGGTGGGGACAGGGGTCTGGGTGACATGTGTGGGAGCTGCAGCTTGGCCTCACAAGTCCACAGTTCAAAACCCCTCTCTGGGTGTTCCCTGGGGGTCTAGTGATTAGGATTCGGCACTTTCACTGCTGTGGCCAGGATTCAATCCCTGGTTGGGGAACTGAGATCTTGCAAGCCGTGCGGCATGGCAAAAACAAACAAAACCCCCCGAAAAACCAAAATCCTCTCTGCAACCCCTAACAGTGATGTAACTCTGGGCCAGCCATTTCGTCTTTCTGTGCCTCAGTTTCCCTGTCGAAAACAGGGATAATTAAGAGTAACCACTTTACAGCATTGCTGGGAGAATGAAATGGGAAGTAAACACACAAGCTGGGGGCTGCTATCGTGCTGCTGCCCATTTTCCAGCTGGGAAAACTGAGGCTCGGGGAGACAGGACATGCACTTGAGGTTGCAGAGTGTGGGTAGGGGCCAAGTGGGAGTACAGGTCTCTGGCTTCAGAACCAAGTTGATCCCCATCCTGACTCCCCCCACCCTTTCACTCCCCCACCCCCTGGCTCCCCTGGCTGGTGCCAGGGCTGAGCTTAGAGGGGCTGGCCTGGGGCCCGGGAGCAGGCTGTTGCTGGGGGCTTGAATGAGGCAACCTTGCCTGGGAATCTGCCGGGCTCAAAGAGCTATTTATAGGCCTGCACTGGGAATGGGCCAACCACCCCCTCCTCCAGCCCTGAGTGCTCTCTCTGTCTCCTCTACACTGGGGCCTGGGCCAGGGGCTGCTGCGCATGGGGGGAGGGAGCAGGGGAGGGGGCTTGTGAGCCAGAACAGGAGCAAGGAGGCAAGACCCTTGCCTCCTTGGGGGTGGACAGTGTCCCCCGAAGTGCTTTTCACACACCCAAGGTGACATACTGACAGGGCACATGCAACCATATTCACTCCTGTCACATACAATGTTACCAGTAACCACTGATACAAAGTCATATGCCAGAGACACAGTGACAGCACAGGCAGCTCATATACAACCATACCCAGCCAGGCCACATATAAGTCACACTGGCCATACATAAGTCATGTCTGCTGCACAACCAAACTCACAGCTGTGAGCCCGGCTGCACCTAGTCCCTTCACACTCAAACACACCCATTGCTGTGTACACCCACCGAAACTTAGCCTTCCTGGCAGCCACAAACAGCCCACATTTGCCTCATGTTGTTTACACCCTACTATGTTTACAGCCGTGGCATTACCTACAGACAGCCAGCACCCAACCATGATCACTTGACACCAAGTCACCAACATGGAGACAGTCCCCCCGGGGCCATGCTCACAGCACAGCCACTCATGCTCAATACTCAGCACGGCCAGTCGGCCAGTCGTGGCCCTAGGTGTTCTCACGTGAACTCAGCTCAGTCCCTTCATGCTTGGCTGACCCCTCTCATACCTATTGTCATCTCCACTTCCACAGGCTTCCAGGCTCCCAGGCTTGCCCCCTGCCAGGACCAACAAGTCCAGCTGGAAACAAGTGAGCATCCGTTTACTCTGAGCTGGGCCCTGTGGTACTCATGCAGGCCCCGGTGGATAAATCAGACCCGGACCTGCCCCATAGAGGGGCTGCCAGCCCAGGGGACTCCATCACCCCCACCCCACAGACCCTCCAGGCTGGGGTCTTGGAGCAACCATTACACTTATTCCCCAGGGGGAACTGAGGCCTGAAGCAATCTGAGGGCTTTTCCCTGCCCTACTCTGGGATGACAAACTCATGGGAAGTGGGACCTGTTTTCTGCCATGAGTGTGGCTGCCTCCCCAGAGAGAGTCCCTGCTGACCCATACTTGCTGTGTGACTTCAGCAAATACCTGACCCTCTCTGAGCCTCCAAGTCCTCTCCTGAAAAATGCAGAACCCATCTCAGTGGAGAGAGTGAGCTCTGGAGAGAGCTCCAGAGTCAGACTGGGGTTTGTATCCCAGTTCCCCTCGGTGACCTTAGCCAAGTGACTTCTTTGCTTCGGTTTCCCTCAGCCAACCAGAGTTACAGCTCCTGGCTCTTCTAGACCTCCCTCTGCCCCATCCCCTGGGGTGAGGGAGGAGAGAGTGCCTAGTCTCTTCTCACTAAGGCAAATGAATGGACCACTTTTGGCTGCCCTGCTGGGAGCTTAGAGTTGCTAATTCCCTGGAGAAACAGGAGGCTCTTTCATGACCAGGCACCGGTGGGGTGAGGAGGCGGGAAGAGGGTACGAAGCTGGCTTTATCCCAGTGGGCAAGGTGGCTCCATGCCAAGACCAGGAGTGGCAAGGGGGGCCCTGGGGCCATGCATATCCTCCCTGGGGAACCTTGGCTGCCAAGTGGCTGAGTGGCCGTATCCTCAGCTGTAAAATGGGAGTGACAGAGACCAGCACAGCAGATTTAATGATCCTGTGGATGGAGACAAACGTGGCTTCAAGTTAAACACAGGGTAGGCTCTCAACAAATGTCAGCCACTGTTGTTATGTGTCAGCCTGAAGAGCCCACTGAATTCTCCAGCAGTCCTATAGATTTCCCTCCATTTCACAGATGAGGAAACTGAGGCTCAGAGAGGTCAACATATTTGTCCAAGATCACACAGCCAATGAGTGAGTGGCCCAACCAGGATTTGAACAGGATCTGGGCCCTCCAGGGTCCATGCTCTTCCTAAATTCCTCTAGGGGTAGGGAGTTGTTTTTTGACACCCCAGCCCCGGCCCTGAGACCAGCAGAGTCAGGTCTGGATGGCACCAGGCCATGACTGAATGCAGGAAGTCCTGGCAGGCAGGGGCTGATGGGGCGGTCCTTCCACTGGTGTCCCAGTTTCCCAGCCAGCCTCCACTCCTGATGTGGACTTGGGCAGACACTAGTAGGACACCAGGAGGACCATTTCCCTAGCCCTTGAAGAACGGGACTGGATCCCAGACCATTCAGTTAATGCCAGGAACTGCAGCCTCCTGCCAGTGGCTGCTCTGTCTCAGAACCCTCCATTCATGCAGATTGGACGGGTGTGCAGCCCTTTCTCAAACACCTTCTGTGACTGCTTTAGGCCCGCAGGATCTGGCTCCACATATTTTATTCACATTCATGGTCTTTCATCCAACTAGGCCTTTGCTTATGCTGTTCACCCTGTCTGCCCCCCCACCCCCCCAATTTTTCTCACCCTGGTGAATTCCTGCCCACCCATTAAAGTGCAGGACAATATCCCCTCTCCCAGGAAGCCCTCCCTCCAGGTAGACCCCCTGCTTCCCTAGCCCTATCTCTCCCCCTGGCTCAGCCCTGGCCCCATGGGGCTGGGAGTGTATGTGTCTAGTTCTGTCTTCCCCAGATTTGGAGATCTTCAAATATGGGGCTGGAACTGAGGCCTCTCACAGTCCTCAGAATCACTCAGCACAGGGTTGGGCAGTAGGGAGTGGCAGTTGTTTAGTGAATCAGAGAACCAAACCTTCAGCCGTGTATCTGAGGCTTTGTATAATTCAGTTTGGCAAACTCCTCTTCATTCTTCAAAACCCACCTCACATTACCCCTCCTCCAAGAAGACTGTCCCAGGCAGCATTTACTAAGAAGACAGATTTGGAAACCGGGCCTCCTGTGTCCCAGGGGGGACACGCGAGGCTGATAAAGACTCCTAGTACAGTACTCGCACCATCGTAGGCTCTTCCTCAACCCTTCCTTTGGCCTCTGGGAAGCAGTGAAATGCAGGGGTTCCCAGGCGGCAACTGCAATCAGGGAATGAATTCGGCCGACTTCATTCTGCCGGTAGGAAGACATCATTATAAGAAGGCTCTCGGACGCCAGAACTAGGGCTCTATACCCGCGGGCACCAAAGGACAGCTCCCGCACACAGTAGGCACACAATTGCTTTAGATGCCGACCTTTTTCCTCCAGCTCCGAGGGATAGGCAATCACTGGACGAGGACCTTTTAAGAGGCAGGCGCTGAGGGGGCGGGGCTCAAACTAAACCGCGCCCCGGGAGCGGGGGCTGGGCGAGCCTGAGGCACTCTGCGCCTGCGCGGCGTTCACGCGGTTCCGGGTATTGATGTTGGTTTCCTAAGCTGTTTGCAGAGAAACTGAGGCACCGAGAGGGAGCGACTGCTCCCGAAACCCACAGGAAACCCGCTTCCCTTCCTTGGACCCACTGTGAAAGGCTTGGCCTCGGGTCATCGGCAGTGTCCCCGAAACTCCAAATTTTTCTGGCAAAGGGGTGGTCAAGGCGACATTTAGGACTGGAGTGACGGAGCAGTGACTGTTCTTGTGCCGTGCTACAGGTGAGGACGTGAAGACTCTGAGACTCTGAGCGTGAACAAGGTCGCGCTTTGGCGGCCGGGATTTGAACCCGGACTGAGCCCAGCTCTGAGTCCTGCGAGGCCGTGTGGAACCGAGATGACCCACTCTTTGGTTTGTCCAGAGACAGTGAGCAGGTGAGAGCCCCGGGCGGAGGTGGGGTATGAATGGCAGCGGGCAGTAGCGGACGGGGCCGTTGGCCTGGGATAGTCCCTCCCTAGTGGACAGAAATGGGGGAACCGGTGGCGAGGGAGGGGTGGGCCCGGTAGTGGGCGGGCCCTCGCCGCAGGGCTCAGCACCTCTCCACGCGCCGATTCTGGTTGCCTCTAGGGTGAGTTCGGTGCTGAATCGCAACACGCGGCAGTTTGGAAAGAAGCACCTGTTCGACCAGGACGAGGAGACCTGCTGGAACTCGGACCAGGTGAGGCACCCTCTCCCTGGATCCTCCACCCCTAGTGTGAATCAGAATCAGGGGTCTAGGGCGCCCTGAGAATTTGGGTGCACCCCAGCTGGGCAGTTAGGTTGGCCAGGGAGGGAACCCGTGCTCACTGTGCTCCCTACCCACCATGGACTCTGTGAATGAGAGGCACAGCAGGGCTCTGAGTCTGGAGTGACCATGGACCTCTATTTCTCTGCTTCCAGGGCCCCTCCCAGTGGGTAATACTGGAGTTTCCCCAGCGCATCTGTGTCTCCCAGCTGCAGATCCAGTTCCAGGGGGGCTTTTCCAGTCGCCAGGGCCGCCTAGAAGGTACTGGAAGGCCCTGGAAGATGGGGGATTAGAGGGGGTACGCTGGCCTCACTGCTCCTTTCTCTGCTGCAGGTTCTCAGGGGAGTGAGGCTCTTAGCAAGATAGTGGACTTCTATCCTGAGGACAACAACTCGCTTCAGATATCCTGCCCCAGCCTCTGGGTGGGGTGGTCTGTGCATCTGAAAGCGGTGGGCCCTGGCGTGTGACCTCGAGCAACTGGCCTCTGGGTCTCCACTGCTTCACCTGTAAAATGGGCTGATGATAATCTGTTCTGTGTTAGAGTTTCAGAGGGACCCACAGTGTGCTGGGTCACCCAGCACATTTGTAGTACCTGAGCTGGGGCTGGTGGGTGGGAAAAGATAAGGCATCTGTTTCCCTTGACTGCCCTGCTTACACTTTCCCTGTGCCATCTGCTGAGGTGGACCGGCTGAAAGTGACATTTGAGGACGCCACTGATTTCTTTGGCCGAGTGGTCATCTACCACCTGCGGGTGCTAGGGGAGAAGAAGGTGTGAGGCCACTGGGTGGCTGCCTCCTCCAGGACGTCCTCCGGGAAGCACAGTGAAGTCCTTCAAGTTCTGCACAGAAGGTTTATTGGTTCCTCTTGGAAGGGCCCCCTCCCACCGTCTGTCCAGGAGCTGCCTTTGAAGCCAGTTCTGGGTTCCCCCAGCTCTGGGTCGACCATTTTGTTCCCTGAGTGTCTGAGTCCCTGGCAGACGGCGTTCACTCAGGGGTGGCGGGCACCAGGTTGCTCTGGAAGAGTTTAAGGATGTGGTTCTCGATCACCTGTTGCACTGGAAACAGAACAGGGAAAAGGTGGGCCATGAACTGAACAGCGGCTCCAAGGGCACAGGCCAACCTGTACCTTCCCCTCAGGGTAAGAACAGGGGCCTCAGCCCTGGGACCTGGATGGAGGACCCATTTCATACACAGGGAAATCCAAGCCCTTGCCAGAGCACAGCTGGGAAGACGGAGGCCCCGCTCATAGGAACCTCTATTTCCCCTAAGTTTGTAAAAATGCATTTTTGGAGGCTTTTCAGAATTATTAAAATATTCCTTACCAAACAAAATTGTCAAATTGGAACTTTTATGAAAAGATGAGAGGGACTGTGAGGAATTACTTGTCTCAAATGGAATAAAACTCCTTCAAGGAAGGAGTGGGATATTTCCCACACACACCCACATGACCCCAGGGGGTCAGTTCTGTTAGGACCCCCCCATTTTCTGAAGTGGGGAGTCAAACTGGGGTCTGCCTACAGCCCCTACTCACACCCACCTCTTGCCGTGGAGGGGGCTGGGCTCCATGGCCATGTGAACTGTGGCCCTCCTGGTATCCTCACCCTGCCAGGGCCTCCTTTGGGCCTCTCAGCGCCTACATGTCCCCCCATTATGGTCCCTGTCACTAGCCCCATGTGCCTCGGGCTGACCTTTCCTATATCCCAGGGCCACGGCGAGGTCCATTGGGGTGTAGCCAGAGTCTGCCTCAGTGGTGAGATCAGCTCCTCGGGCTGCAAAGCAGAGCAGACACTGCAGAGAGGGCTGGGCCTGGGGACCGGGAGCCCGGGTGGGGCACGGAGACTCGGGAGGTCCAGTGACTACCCACTGTGCAGCCAAAGGTCTGCTGGTTGCTGTGTGGTCTTGGACAAGAGCCTGACCTCTGATGAATGTGGCCAATAGAATCTCCACCTCCAGGGTCTCTGAGGCACACAGGGTGTGGGTTCTCAACCCAGTCGGCCAGACCCCTGTGCTATTCCTGCCACCAGTCCCCACATCAATCCTCTGGGCAAAGCAGGCAGCAGCCACCCATCCCAAGAGCTGTTCAAGCAGAGCTCAGACCCTTCCCTGGCCCTCAGGATTCCTGCAGAGCCAGGTGGGGCTCTAGGGCCCCTCAGGCTAGCCTCTACTCCTACTCACCCAGCAAGGCCTCCACACACTTCACATGGTTCCCACGCACGGCGTACAGAAGTGGTGTCCCTCCATTCTGTTAGGGATGGGTAGGGGGCAAGCAACACTATCTTTTCCAGATTCTCACGACACCCCACACCCACCAATTTAATATGGTTCCTCCTGCTTGTCACTTGGCCCATCTAGCTTCTCCTTTGGGTCTCAGCTTAGATGCCCCTTCTTCCAGGAAGCCCATCCTGACTGCCCTTGGCTCTACAGGCAGCCTCTGGGCTCTTGCAGCTAGCTGTCTGTGTATCTGCCAACATAGTGTTATTCACTATACCTGAGCTGTTTATGTGTCGGCTAGCCCCGCCCCCCCCAAAAAAAACTGGGAGCTCTTTGAGGCTTGGGGATAGGTCTGTCTTGCGTTCTTAGCGCCCAGAGCCAGCCTGGTACCCTGTGAGGTGCCCAGGGCCAGTGGGTGGCGCCTTACCCAGTCATAGGTGTTGATGTCCACGTCGCGCTCCAGCAGCAGCCCTACAATGTCTGTGTAGCCACCCGTGCTGGCCAGTGACAGGGCGCTCTCCCGCTCCTTGGCCAGGATGTGGGGGTCGGCACCCTAGGGGGAACAGAGGGGGGACAGTGACAGAAGGGGGGCAAAAGGAGAGGTGGGTGCATCCCCTGCAATCTTGGGGTCCCCATGTTAGCTCCATCTTACAGACACAGCACCAGCAGACTCAGCTGAGACCCTGGCCCACCCTCGAGTCCCCAGGAAGCCCCCAGCCGGGCTGGGACGCACCCACTCAAGCAAGAAGCGGACGGTCTCGATCTCTCCAAAGGCGGAGGCCCAGATGAGGGGGGTGAAGCCTCGCTCGTCCGGCTTGTTGATGAGGTTGTCTCCTGGCAGGAGGGGGGTGGTACCACTGGGATGCACCCCTGCCCACTCTCCCCAATGCTGTGGAATTGGGGGCAGGGCAGGCAGCTGGGGTCAGATGTGGGGTGGGGAAGCATACATGTGGATGCACACACGGACATGCTCAGACACACGTACAGACATAGGTACACATGTGGAGACTCAGGTCATGTCAGCAGCCACATGCACACACCAGCATGTGAGGTCACACAGGCACGGACACACCGGCACACGAGCGTGGGCACACACCTTTCCTCAGATGCTCCTTCAGTTGGCTCAGCTCCCCCTGGGCCGCGAGCTGGTGGATGGACAGGGCTGGGGCGCAGAGAGATAGAGTCCTCACCTGTCCCATCTGAGCTCCATGCCCCAGTTTATTCCTTGTCCAAAGTTGCTCCTCTTAATCCCTGCCAGCCCGCTACTTCTCTCCCCCGTGGGGACCGGGGTCCCACTCACAGTCCAAGGTGGCCGGCAGGGCTGATACCTCATTCCCCCGCTGCCGGTTGGTGAGGGTTGTGGAGTGCTTTAGGGAGCTGCCTGCTGGGAGAGAGAGAAAGGGCCTCAGTTTCCCCTCATTCCCCAGTATGTCTTGGGCTTCAGACCAGACCCTGGGGGCTTGGAACTACCAGAGACAGTGCGTGTCTCCACTATTCACTCACTCCATCCTCCCAGATACCCAGGGTGTGGATTTCTCCTCCGCCCCTGGCAAGATTCTGCACAAACGAGACAGTCCCTGCCCTCAAGGGACCCATGGACAAGTTGGGGAGTCAGACAGAAATGGAGAAATAGAATGAGAGCTTAAGTTAAAATACGTGTTCAGGAGAAATGAAAAGCAGGTGGAAGGGGGCGGAAAGAAGGGAGGGCAAAGGGTGAGTCCCTTTTAAAGAAAATGGTCAGGGAGCGTCACTCCAAGGAGGTAACACCAACCGAGAGCTTGGCCAGTTGAAGAAACCTGGGGAGAGGTGTGGGAAGAGCATTTCACACAGGGAATGGTAGAAACAAAGGCCCCAGGGCAACTGAGTTAGACATGTTCAAGGATTCCAGTCAGAAGAAACCCTTGGGTTCTCGATAAGTCAAACAATTATCATCTGACCCAGCAATTCCACTCCTAGGTATCTACCCCAAAGAGTTGAAATCATGTGTTCAGACAAAAACTTGTACACGAATGTTCACAATAGCACTATTCAGTCACTAAAAGGGGAACAACCCAAATGTCCATCAATGCATAAATGAATAAACTAAATGTGGTCCAGCCATACTGTGGAATATCATTCAGCTATAAAAGGGATGAAACACTGACACACCATACAATGTGGATGAACCTTGAAAATATCTTGCTGAGTGAAAGGAGCCAGAACGGGAAGGGACACATGTTGTATGAACCCGTTTATATGAAATGTCCGGAACAGGCAAATCCATAGAAACAGAAAGCAGATTTTTGCTTCCCAAGGGCTGGAGGAGGGAAATGGGGAGTGACTGCTAATGGGTTTGTGGGGTTTCCTTTGGGGGTGATGGAAATGTTCTAGGACTACATAGAGGTGGAAGTTATACACCATTGTGAATGTACTTACTGCCACTGAATTGTAAGCAATTCTGGTTAAAATGGTAACTTTTATGTTATGTGAATTTTACCACAATTTAAAAAAAAAATAATAAGCAACCCCTCACAGGGTGGAGATGGAAGACACACCCAAGGACACAAAGACAGAAGTCCCATCTTGGGCCTGACATTCCGCCATTGTTGCATCCCAGAAGCAGGAGTCCAGGGTAAGTATCCTACCTTGAGGTGAGGAGGTACCAGCATCTGGTTCAGGATTCCCAGGCTCCGGGGTGCAGGGGAAGAGACTGAGGACCACAGTGTCTGAGCCGTCAGGGGCCTCACCCCTGGGGTCTTCGGGGTCCCCAAATTCTGGGGTAGAAGGCTGCTGGGTCAGGCTGAGATCCTCTGCAGGCTGGGTGGGCTCCATGGGGAAGCTGGTGGAAAGGCCAAACAGGGAAAGATGGCAATAATTATTGACAACTCATTAAATAGGCACTGACTGCATACCCAGCCTCACACAGTGAGGGTGGGTAAACTAAGACTCAGCCAGGAAATTAAAACCAGAGTCCAACTGCTTCTCAGGCCCACTCCTCCCCAACACCAGAGCATATACAATATGCATTGCTTAAAAGCCCTGGCTCTGGGGTCAGCCATCTGGGTTTGAATCCCTCCACTAATAGGCTGTGAAAACTTGGGCACATTACTTAATTTCTCTAAGCCTCAGTGTCTTCATTAATAAAATGAGGGGAAAGGAGGACTAAAAAGAATCATGTCTGTAAATATCTAAGCAGGAGGCCTGATACACGGGCAGATCTTAAACGTCCGCTGTGCGTTTTTTTTGGCGGGGGGGAATCCCTAGAATGAGTGAGGGCTCAACAAAGATGTGATTGGTTGCATCCCACCCGCCCCTCCCAAGTCAATCCAGGAGGTCCACTCACCTCCAACGAGCGTCCTCTGTCACTCCACGCCGCAGCCCGGGTCCCCCCAAACTTGGGGGCCCAACTCACAAACTTTTCCCTTCCAATTGATGTAATGGGTAGCAAAATGGAGCCTGGACCCTCTACGCCCTGGCTTCTTCTGCCGGGACAGAGAGCAACTTGATACGCGACCGCTACCCACACCGCAGAGTGCCTCCACTGCGCCTGCGCGTCCCCACCCCCCCGAAAGTGCGGAAGGGCTGGAGCTGTAGGAGCTGTTTCTGGCCCTTTAAGGCTTGGGGGAGGGGCGTGGCTTCCGCTGGGGCACGAGCTATGGAATTGCGCCTGCGCTTCCTCGACCCCGCCGCTCAGGAGGGAGCCTAGTAGGAACTGGGGGGGATGGGCGGGGCCTCAGAGGGCTCTCAACAGTTCCCTGACCTTGTCCTCCCTCACCCCCAGCACCACACACAGGTTTTCCCAGATGGAGCCAATTGGCTCCACCTTCGGACAGACGGCGTCCCCGTCCATGACAATGTCTCCTGTGCGGTCCTGGGGGCTCAGGAGTATGTGCAGGGATTTGGTGGCAGCAGAGGGGTACAAGAAGGGAGTTTATACAGCCCGAAGTGGGCAGTGTGTGGAGTATTCCCCCAATTTGCCCCCGGAAAAGGGGTTCGGTAAAGGAGGGCGCCCTTACCCCTCCCCTGCCTGAGGGTCTCTCCTGGAGCTTCAAGGGGCTTCCGGCCCCTCTTCACCCACCTGCCGATTGCCTCTTTCCCCAGTCTCTAACTCACGGCCCTTCTCCTGTCTGGGTAGACTAAAGATCGAGGAGGGTAGGCCAATGAGTATCGGAACTGGAGAAATGCGTTGCCCCAGTTTCCCAGGGATGGTTTAGGCAGCTGTCTCCACCCCAGACTTCCGGTTCCTGTCCTTGAAATAGGGCCGCAGCCACCATGGAGGAACCGGAGATGCAGCTCAAGGGGAAGAAAGGTGGTGAGGGGCCCCGGGCGGACGAAGGGGTCAGGAACTCGCAAAAGGGCGACGTGACTGGGCGCGGGAGGGGGCCAAGGCGCGGAGGGAGCGTTTGGGAGGTGTGATTGAACTGCCACGAAATCGCGGCTCGGCCGCTGACTAGTTTTGAAACCTTTAGAAAGTCTTTGTGCCTCGATTTTGTCATCTGTAGAATGGAGAGTATAATAGACTCCCTCCCTCCCTCCCCCCATAAAATTGTTGTGATAATTCAGTAACTTGATATTTTTTAAATTAATTAATTTACTTTTGGCTGTGTTGTGTCTTGGTTGCTGTGCGGGCTTTCTCTAGTTGCGGTGAGTGGGGGCAACTCTTACTTGCGGTGCGGAGGCTTCTCACTGCGGTTGCTTCTCTTGTTGCGGAGCACGGGCTCTAGGCGCGCGGGCTTCAGTAGTTGTGGCACACAGGCTCAGTAGTTGTGGCTCACGGGCTCTAGAGCGCAGGCTCAGTAGTTGTAAAACCCGTGCTTAGTTGCTCCGCGGCGTGTGGGACCTCCCCGGAACAGGGCTGGAACCCGTGTCTCCTGCATTGGCAGGCGGATTCTTAACCACTGCACCACCAGGGAGGCCCACCAGGGAAGCCCCCCAGTGAAGCCCCCAGTAATGTGATATCTGTAAAGCATTGGAAGAACGCTTGGGGCGTGGCAGTGGCTGTGTGTATTGTTTCCTTTGTACTTATGCATTTGCATATGTTTACATCGACTTATCAAATATATGTAAATCACATAGTTACAAATTACAAAATGCCACAAGTTATTTTTAAAGTATAAATGTCTTTGTTACTTTATTATATATGTTATTACTAGTTAATTTTTTCTTTTTCTTTTTCTTTTTTTTTTTTTTTACAAATTTATTTGTTATAGTTTGTTTGTTTGTTTTTGGCCGCGCTACCCGGTTTGTGAAATCTCAGTTCCCCCACCAGGGATTGAACCCCGGGCCACAGCAGTGAAAGCCCGGAATCCTAACCACTAGGCCACCAGGCAACTCCCACTAGTTAATTATTTAGAAGTCACAAGTACATGTAATTCCATATCCTTCATAATAGCACTGTAAGGTGTAAGCTACTGTGCTCATTTTCAAAACAAGAAGGCCTAAGAAGGTAAGAGGACACATAGTTTGGAGGTGGCAGGCCGGGGTCTGCCTGAGTCAGGACACCGTGGTGAGCTGGACAAACCCAAACTGGACAGACTCATATACATCCTCCCTTGACTCCCAGACACACGTGGGTTCTCTCCCTCACCAACTACACTGCCCTGCTCAATAGCATGGGATCCATCTCTGTAACAAACCTTGAGGTGAGTACCTTTTTCGTTCCATTTTTGCATATGAGGAAACAGGCTCAGAGAAGCCCACGCCCTCACAAATCAAGTTTTAGGTAAACATGTAACCTAATAAAGAATGAGAATTTTTACATCTGAAACTAACACAACATTGTAAATCAACTGTACTCCAATATAAATTTTAAGAAAAAAATAGAGTAAGATTTTAAGTATAAGGGACATGAACAAAGTGCTGAGGCTGAGAGTGAAGGTGAAGGGACATCTGATTAAGCTTGGTGATTAGGGAAGGCCTTGCTCAGGAGGTGACATTTGAGCTGAGACATGAGGGATTAAGAGAAATGAGGGTTGGGGGGGAGGCAGGCAGTGTCATTGGTGGGATCAACAGGTATGAAGGCCCTGAGCTGGCAAAGTGTTCAGAGCTGTGCTGCAATACAGTAGCTACTGGTCATAGTACTTATGCATATTTAAATTAATTAAAATTAGATAAAATTTAAAATTCAGTTTCTGAGTCACATCAGTCACATTTCAAGTGCTCAGTAGCCATATGTGACTAGTGGCCACCATATTGGGCAGTATAGATTATAGAAACTTTCCGTCATTGCATAAAGTTCTTTTCGACAGTGCTGAGAGTGTCCAAGGACCAGCTAGGAGGCCATTGTGCCTGGGGCAGTGGCTGAGGAGGGCAGAGGCGTGTAACAGCAGGTAGAACAGACAGGACCTTAAGGGCCATGTTTAGGAAGGCAGATTTAATTTCTGGCTGATGGGAGTGTTTCAACAAAGGGAAAGACATATCTGATATGTTCATTAGGAGCTCATGCCATCTGTTTCGTGGGGATTGGATTGTTGGCAGGAGTGGGCGCTGGGAGACCAGGGAGCAGCTGAGTTTGGCATCCAGGTGGGAGACAGCTATGTCTGGACCAGTGAGGGCAGTACAGTGTTAAGAATGGGTGAGTTCTGGGGCTTCCCTGGTGGCGCAGTGGTTGAGGGTCTGCCTGCTGATGCAGGGGACACGGGTTCGTGCCCCGGTCCGGGAAGATCCCACATGCCGCGGAGCGGCTGGGCCCATGAGCCATGGCCGCTGAGCCTGTGCATCCGGAGCCTGTGCTCCGCAACGGGAGAGGCCACAACAGTGAGAGGCCCGTGTACCGCAAAAAAAAAAAAAAAAAAAAAAGAATGGGTGAGTTCTGGGCTTTGTTTTGCGACAGAACAAGCAGGGTCTGCTCATTGATGGGGTAGGAAGGGCAGGGACAACCAGCTGGCTGCTGTTCGTTGAAGCAGACCCTGGGATGAGGATTTGTGTGTAGTCAGCTTACCAAGAGAACCCCACAGAGGAGAGGGGGGAAACAGGACAGGGCTGGGGAGGAAGCTGAGCAAGGAGTGACCTCAGGTAAAATCCTGCAGAAAGAAGCCACAGTCTGTTCCCACAGGGGAGCTCACGGGGATGGGTCACACCTCTTGAGTTGTTCCAACACACAGCGCAGGACGTGGGCTTTCCTACCCCTCGGTGCTCAGTCATGGCTGAGAGCCATCCACCCATGTAAACTTCCAGGCACTTTTGGGTCCGGTAGCCAGTGGGCATCCAAAGAAGAATCTTGGATTTTGTCACTGGGGTAAAAGGGATGTGAGTAGATCTGAGCAGGTTGTAGCAGTGTCCACTGTAAGTGGGTTTGGGAAGGGAAAGATCATGAATTCACTGGACACATTAATGTCATCAAGATTGAGGCCCTGCGCTCTAGAGCCTGCGAGCCATAACTACTGAGCCCACGTGCCACAACTACTGAAGCCCGTGTGCCTAGAGCCCATGTTCCACAAGAGAAGCCACTACAATGAGAAGCCCACGCACCACAATGAAGAGTAGCCCCTGCTCGCCACAACTAGAGAAAGCGCGCACGCTGCAATGAAGAACCAACGCAGCCACAAATATATACATACGTACATACATACATTTATTAAAAAAACAGATTAAGGCCCTTTTGTGACTCCCAGATGGAGTTGTTCGGCCCTGCTGTGACCATCTCCTGCAACCCATCACCGGGGCCACAGGTGACCCAGCCGCTGGGAGGGACACTGGATACTCCTCTCTACTCTGGCTGGACTCACGGGTTGAGCAACCAGGAGTCTGATGCTTTGTCTCCTTGACCCCCTGTCCACCCTACCCTCCCGTCCCACTTTGCCGACTGTCGATCCTGGACCCAGTAACAGACAAGTTCACTGAGAGTGTCTACGTCCTGGCCAACGAGCCATCCGTGGCCCTGTACCGGCTGCAGGAGCACGTGCGCCGCTCTCTGCCCGAGCTGGCCCAGCATAAGGTGAGCCGTCCCTGCCCCAGCCACCGACCTCTCCCAGGGTCTGCATCTTGTGAGCTGGGGCCTACTCTGTTGGTGCAGGAGTCAAGGCTGGGACACCAGCGAGGAGGCACATGGTCACCAGCCCAGATTGGGGCTGGGTGGACAGATCTGGGGCAGATTTGGAAGAAGGGGATAGCAGGGTCTGCATTAGTTGTGACCTGTGTGGTGAGAAGGAGGCAGCCGTGTGAGGGAAGGATATGCCAGGCAGAGAGAACAGCCTGCTCAAAGGCCCTGAGCCGTAGTCGCCATGTGTTCACAGAAAGCCCAGACTGATGAGGGGTGGGAGTAGCAGGAGGAAGATCAGGGGCTGGAGGGGGCTGCCCTCTACAGCCATGGTGATTGGTGTTTGGGTGCTGGGAGGATGGAGGTAGCAGCCACCCCTGCTAATAGCCCCCAACCCCTCCCCCACCCCGCAGGCTGACATGCAGCGGTGGGAGGAACAGAGCCAGGGAGCCATCTACACGGTGGAGTACGCCTGCAGGTGAGCGCCACAGCCTCTGCGCTGCCACGGCTGCCCTGTTATGCCCCGGGTGTTCAGGGGCATCTCAGCCGGCTGCCCGTGAGCCTTGCCCTGCGGAACCCGCCTGAGTAGAGGCATGCGGATCTGGACTCACCTGGCCACAGGACAAAATTCCAGCCCAAACCTGTGCTGCTCGCTATTTGACTGATGCCCGTGTGTCTCAGGCAGGCTTCTTCCCGGCCCTCAGTCCCTCCCCATCTGTCACAGGAGGGGCTGATAAGGACTCCAGGAGGTGCCTCAAGGGGCCAGTGTTTCCCACCCACTGTCGGGACCACAGACTGGCTAGTGGGGTGGATGGCAGCTGGGGGGGAGGGCCAAAACATGAACATGACAGTTTATTTTTAAAATTTTATTTCTTTCCAGTTTTTTATCTTGTGGTAAGATGCAAATACATCATCTTAACCATTTTTAAGTGTACAGTTCAGTGGTATTAAATACACTCATAATGCTGTGCAACTATCCCCACCATCCATCTCCAGAATTCTTTTCTTCTTGCAAAACTGCAACTCTGTCCCCATTAAACACTAACTCCCTATTCCCCGCCCCCCATTCCTGGCACCCACCATTCTGCTTTCTGTCTATTCTAGGGACCTCACATAAGTGGAATCATACAGTATCTGTCTTTCTGAGACCATATTCTTTCACTTACCTTAATGTTTTCAAGGTTCATCCATGTTGTAGCATGTGTCAGAATTTCCTTCCTTTTTTAGGGCTGAATAATATTCCATCATATGGATGGACCACATCTTGTTTATCCATCATCTGTTGATGGACATTTGGGTTGCTTCCATATTTTGGCTACTATGAATAAAGCTTCTGTGACCGTGGGTATACCATTTATTATTTTTGTTTGTTTAAGTTTCTCTAAATATCCAGATTTTTTTTTTTTTTGCAGTACGCGGGCCTCTCACTGTTGTGGCCTCTCCCGTTGCAGAGCACAGGCTCCGGACGCGCAGGCTCAGCGGCCATGGCTCACGGGCCCAGCCGCTCCGTGGCATGCGGGATCTTCCTGGACCAGGGCACGAACCTGTGTCCCCTGCATCGGCAGGCGGACTCTCAACCACTGCGCCACAAGGGAAGCCCAATATCCAGATTTTTTAACCCCAAGTGAAAGACGTGCCTGAGAATAAAAAGCAGTAGTTGGTGTTTCTTCCCATTGTTGCAGCTTTGCCGGCCTTGCCTCCTGTGCTCCTGTTGGTTGTGTTTCCCATGACTGTATTTCATGACCTGGCTTGTTCCGTTTGCTTTAGGAGTTGGCGACTTTAATTAGGAGTGCTGTTTGCCCCTGGCTTGGGCAGTGGGTTGTCTTGGTGGAGGCTGGATACTCCCCAGCAGCTCTCGTCCGTGGCACTGTGCAGTTTGCCTGCCTGTTTCTGTTGTGTGGTCGAAGGTTCCTTGACAGGAAGTCGTGCCGCTCGGAGTTCTGCCTTCACCAGCCTTGGCCCTTCCGCTGGTGACCCAGACAGATCGCATCTTCCTGAGGATGGTGGTCACAGACACCCTCCTTAACTCCAGGAAAAGTAGAAAAGAAATGGGAGTTTTTCTCGCAGCTGCTGAATAGTTCCCAGACAGCCCAGAGTTCATCAGAAAGATCCAGGTTCAAGGAAGAACAAATCAAAGTCTGTACTTTCTCCCAATTCCTCTAGCTGTGCTATCCAGTGCAGGAGCCCGGATCCCAGATGGCTGTTTACACTTAAATTTTAATGAAATAAAATGAAAGATTCAGCTCCTCAGTCTCATGAACCATATTTCAAGTGCTTAGCAGCCCTGGGCTAGGCAGGGGGCCAGTCTGCTCCGAGCTCTGAGCACTTCTCTTTAGTGAGATGTGAATTTCTCTAATGCTGAAAGACTGTTTCCTTTACGGACATGAAAGTGCCTTTTTAGTTGTCGAAATACTTTGTGCAGCGTTAACGGTTGGTGTAAAACTGAAAGATATTAAAATGGTATATTGGTTGGGGTGAACTTTTCAGTAGTGAGCTTATGTTAGATAGCTTTTTATCATGGCGGATGGGCACTAGGAAAGCTGACTACATTTGGTGGTGTCAGATGAGCAAGTTAACAGAGCGGCCAACAGCCAACGCTCCCGCCTTTTCATCTCATAGCCATAAGCAGGTCCCTGACTGATAATAAATGGGCGTGATCTCTTTGTCTTTAACAGAAGGACTTTAAAACGATCCTCTGGGCTTCCCTGGTGGCACAGTGGTTGAGAGTCCGCCTGCTGATGCAGGGGACACGGGTTCGTGCCCTGGTCCGGGAAGATCCCACATGCCGCGGAGTGGCTAGGCCTGTGAGCCATGGCCGCTGAGCCTGCGCGTCTGGAGCCTGTGCTCCGCAATGGGAGAGGCCACAACAGTGAGAGGCCCGCGTACCACAAAAAAAAACAAAAAAAACCCCGACCCTCTTATTTTTACTGCAGGTGTCGTTGCACAGGCAACTTTCTGGCGTTAGCAAGGCCCTGCGTGGCTTGGTGAATATGTTCCTGTAGTGCTGTTGGAAGGGACATTTTCATTAGACATCCATCAATGTGGCTTCAACACCAGAGCTTAGCACAGCTTTGCAGTAGTGCCCCTCTAATGGCGATGAGTCTAAACTCACCTCTAGAGCTTTTCACAGTCCAGTTGACAAGCTTCCTTCAGAGGCAGGAATAGATTACCTAAGAGGAAAGCAAGATATTTTTGAGGTCACTGTTGCATGCTTATAGCTCCTTCAAAGCATTAGATAGTCTAGCAGCCATTAAGCGAAAGTTGCATGTTGCCATCCAGTGCTCTGTTGCATATGGAAATCTAAACTTTAAGCCCACAGTGAGCCCTCAGGGAGGCCCATGGAATCCTCCAGGTGCCTGATGAATGCTGGCCCGCACAGGCATCCGCTGAGCTGTGGTTGGGGGGCGAAGAGAACGTGGTGCCGCTGACTGGATCTATCCCATTTCAGCGCCGTGAAGAACCTTGTCGACAGCAGCATCTACTTCCGCAGCGTGGAGGGCCTCCTCAAACAGGCCATCAGCATCCGAGACCACATGAACGCCACAGCCCAGGGCCACAGGTAGTTCCCGGGACCGCCCGCCCCTGCTGCTCTCAGCCTGCTTGCTGTAAGGACCTTCGCTGCTCAGCCAGGAGCTGCCACTTCTCGCTCCTTAGACAACTCCCTCTCTTCATCTCACGGTGGCCGGTGACTTCCTTTCATCCTTTGGCGTCTGTAGTGGGAGAGTTCAGTCACTCGGCACCCAGCTCCTGAGCTCTGCTGTGTGCCTGGCCCTGGGCTGGGTGCTGGGGACATGGTAGTGACCAAGACAGGTGTGCTCATAGCTTCATGGGGAGACACACAGCAACCAGGTAAACACGGAACACACAAGAACATTTCAGACACATGTGAAGGAGGAAAAGGGCTGTGGGGGCCTCTCTGGGGAGGCGGCAGAGGTGTGAGCAGAGGCTTGAACAATCTGCAGACAGAGATGACCTGGGGTTGGTGCTCCAGGCAGGGCGGTGGCAGGGCAAAGGCCCGGGGCCTGGTGAGCTGGGTGTGTTGGAGGAACATGTGAGGCGGGTGTGGCTGCCGTGGGTGAGCGAAAGGGAGACGGGTTCGGAGGGTGGGCAGGGGCCTCGAGGGCAGCTGGGAGAGCGCCCGGAGCTGAAAGAGGCTTTGAGCCAATGACCAGACGGTCTAAAAATGAAAACTACTTACAGTTCTTACATACCGGGGAGAGAGTTTTTGGAGAAGTAGCTCTTTTTGTTTTGGTTTTCATTATAACTTAATAAACACACATGTAAACACATACACACGTGCTATAAGCCATCACTCGACCTTGAGATGTGTCTGGCTCCTGCAGTGTGGGGTTCTGGTATGCCTGTCCCCAACCAGGCACTTAGAAAGAAAAAAAAACTGTTGCTGCCTGTGATAATTGAGACAAAAGAACTGTCAAAACCAAAAAAGCCTTAAAAACAAAAAACAAACAACAACAACAAAAAACCAAAAAGCCTTATGTGTAAGAAGGGATATGCAGCAACCTGCCCTCTGAGGGTAGCGTGAGGGCTTCATGATGGTTCACTTGCACTAAATAACCATCTGGCTCTGGCTGCTCTGCCCCTGGTAGGTGACAGCCATTGGGACTGGATTTCACTGCGTCAAGCCTTGCACAGTGCCGTACACAGAGTAGGGCCTCAAAAACCATAGCTTTTACTTTTAACTCAGTTTCCCAGCTGCTTCCAAAAGCCCTGCTTCTGCCTGCTGTTGCGAAAATGCAACGTGCCTCTGAAAGACACCAGTAGCAGCTTGCGTAGTAGCTACTCACCTGCTATTGCGTCTCTTTGCAAGCCCCGGGGGTTTGAAGCTCCCAGTCCTACATGAGACCCAGGCATGACATCTGAAGTGGGTGACTGGTCCCATTTTTACAGAGGATGCCCTGAAGGCTCAGGCCAGAGGTCTTGGGGGACTGGAGTGTGCCCCAATGCACAATCCAGCCTAGCCGAGCAGGCCTCATGGCCTCTGACCTCAGCCTCACGGATGCTGCACATGTTTTGTTCCAGCCCCGAGGAACCGCCCCCGCCCTCTTCAACCTGATCCCGGAAGAGACTTGGAGGTGCTTTGGCCCCTCTGACTCAGGTCAGTGCCAAGTGGGGCCATAAGCCTCTCTGTGCTCCTTGCTCTGAACTAACCCACGCTCTCGGCATCCAAGAACGGACCTACTTGACTAACCACTCGAGTTTTCTCCCTGGGCTTGTAGGATGGTTTTATCCATGGGAGGCTAGAGGGTAGCGGCACCTTGTGCCCTCTGCTGCTCAGGGCTATTGTCAGCCCATCTCCCTTGTGCTTTCTCTGTCATCTTCCTGCCCCTTATCCAGGCCACAGGCCCTGTCCTGATCCCAAGGACCCCTGCCCCCTAAGGCAGAGGGGAGCCCCATTTTCCATACCCTTCCACATGCCAGCTGCTTGCTTTACCCAAACACATTGTCTCAGGCAGAGCCCAGCAGGACTGTTATTCACCGAGCTCTGGATTCATCATTCTACTGCTGACCTGCTGTGTGACCCTGAGCAAGTCCCTCCCCACTCTGGTCTCTGCTTTTCCCTTCTGTCAGAGTGCTTCATTAGGTGCAGCTGCATACAGTGATGTGTATTGTAGCAGTCAGCTACTGCTGCATGACAAACTATCCCAAAACTTAGTGGCTTATGACACCAATCATTTGCCTGCTTACGGTCGTGCAGTTTGGGTTGGACTCAGCCAGGCAGTTTTGCTTGTCTCACCTGGGTGCTACTTGTGGCTCTTGTGGGAGCTTGATGGGGCCAGATAGTCAGAAGTAGCCTCATATCTGGCCCTTGATCAGTGCTGTCTGCTGCTGGTGGGGAGGGGGGTGTCTGGTCCTCCACGTGGCCTCTCCAGCAGGACAGCCCAAGCTTCTCCTGGTGGTTGGGCGCCCTGTGTGCACGTGTTCATCCAGCCTTCCCTTGCTTCAGTTATGGCTGTCCCATTGGTCAAGGCCAGTCACATGACCAGGACCAGATGGGCGAGGACTGCAGGAGGGCTTCAGTACTGGGAGGTGTGGTTGACCATCTGAGGAGAGCATGGCACCAAGAAAGGCCTAGTGTTTTGTTATTCTGTGCTCATGCAGGGCAGACACAGGCAGATTGGAGGTACCCAAGGCACTGACTGAGCCCGCAGCTTGTGTAGCTCTCACAGCCCCCTGCTCATTTGCTGTGGTTGTGCTCTGTGCTGTGGAAGTCTTCTCAGAGGGTCAAGGGAGGCGTGGGAGGGGACAGGGCCCCCACAGCTCCTAGAGCAGCAGCCCTGAGAGCCAAGAGGCAGGAGAGTTCATGGGTGTGCAGTCAGAGTTCTTACCGGGCACTTGCTATGTGATGGGCTTAGCTCTGGGCATAGGGGTGATGAGGAATCCCACAGACTGTGGGGTCACTTGGGGGACATCTGGGAGGGCCTGCAGCAAGAGGGGCTGCCAAGGGGGTCAGCAACCCACCCCATTTCCCCACCCAGTGTTGCCCACCAGCCTGGACCCACACCCCAAAATCTCCCCCATCCTATCCCCTGTGCCCTGGTGCCTCCCACCCTCAAGCCTCAAAGATGCTGCCCTCTCCACCCGTCCACAGTCAGTGTGTTTCTCCTGCTTCTGCCTGGAGCCTCCAGGCAAGCCGTGAACATCCTGGGTCATCTGCTGTCCCTTTACTGCTACTGCTGCGCCCCCTCAGAACAAACTGCTCTGTGGCTCCGCCCGATGCCACCTGGGTACCTACAGACCCCGCTCTGCTCCCCAGAATTGCCGCCCCACTCCCTACCTCGGAGCCTCCACTCCCACTTCTCCCCAGACTGCTCCCCCCCAAGGGTTGTTGGTGACCTTCACAGGGTCAAGTCTTGGCCTCCCCTGCTTCTCCAGGCCACGGGCTGTACACACGCCTCATCTTACAGAAGAGGAAACTGAGGCTCAGAGAGGCGAGAGGCAGGGTCACCACCCGTGACCGGAAATGCCAGGATTCACACCCAGACCCTCTAACTCCCAGTGCTTCACCTCTTCCCTCAGCCTCGCCCAGGATTTTCCTCAGACGCCACCTCATCAGGGCTACCCTGCAGCCCTAGGGGTCTCTCAGACTTGGCCTTGACTCACCTCTTGCCCCCCAGCCCGACCAAAGCTTGGACCCTTGGACACAGCCTTGTGAGACTTGGCAGGGACAGAAGACCAAGTAAGTGTGGCCAGCGCATTCCTCTCGCTCTTGCCTGGAGCCTCTGGGCCAGCCATGAATGTCCTGAGACGAGGCTTTGCTGCCTCTGGATTCTTACCCACCCCCACTGACCATGGACACAGCTATGGCCCCTCGGACCAATAACTGCCACCATGACAATCCTGATCATGCACCTGCTGTGTGCCCAGATCTGTGCTGGGGGCTTCACAAGGGTCATCTTTCATCCTCAGCCCTATAAGGCAGATGTCACCCAAATGCAGATGGGAAAAGAGAGGCTCCGAGAGGTGGCATTATTTGTGTGAGATCACACAGAGAAGAGTAGACCCCGGCCTAGTTTGGTCCCAGCCCTGCCTCTGACATGCTATGTGACATGGGTCTGGCACCGACCCTCCCTGGTGCTACCTTTCTCCATCTCAACAAGGAAGGCTGGACTGGACCTTCTCTACAGGCTGAGGCAGGCATTCGTGTACCTGCCTGCCTGGACTGCATTCTGCCTTGAGCAGGAATGCCCACCTCAGGCTCAGGCCATAAGGAGAAGCCACCCTAACTCCAGGGGTGGATGTGGGACCCTGGCCTGGCTAGTCAGAGCCCCCCATCTCCCAGGTGATTGGTTTGAGATGGGCATGCGATCCAATGAGAGGTCTTCCCTGAGGATTTTGCTGGAAAAGTACCATCTTCCTTCTGGGGTTGGTGAGCTCAGCAGATGGACCAGGGGACCTGAGAACATTGCCTGGGGCCCTGGATCCAGCTGTACCTGACACTAGAAAATCTCAATTCTTCAGTTTCATGAGTCCCTAAAATTACTGTATTTGCCAAAATTGCTTTGAGTCTGTTTCTGCTGACTTGAGAAGAGCCCACGCTGATCTGATCCCTGCGAATTCCAAGCCTGGGAGATCATGGCCCATGGTTTGTACACCTCCGAGGCCAGCTGTGTGCCAACAAAGTGCCCAGCAAAATGTATAAGGAAGAGCAGAATGGAGTTGTCGAGGGTAGAGCCAGGGTGGGTCCCAGGCTCACTGCTCTGGGAGGATCCCCCAGCTTGGCCCAGAGAAGTGGTTGGGAGAGAGGGGTGGCAAAGGCCAAGGGCACCCTAGCAGAGACAGAGAGGGTCCTGGTGGGGTATCAGGGCTGTGGAGGGGCCTGAGGGCCTGGGAGTAGGTTCAGGAACACAAGAGGTATTAATAATTGCCTCCCACCACCAGGAAACAGGGTCAGCCCTCTCTCACCTCCCCTGGGGTGTACTGGGGGCCTGTGTGCCACCATCCTGCCTTCCCCCTGCCCCAGCTCAGTTGAGGGGGAGGGAAGAGCCTCAGGTTCACACTATTTTAGGCCCTGCCTGGTGTGTAGCCCCCACAGAGTCACTCTCCCTCTCTTCGCCCACTCTGAAGGCACCTCTCGTCCATCTCTCCTACCATGCAGCCATGTATCCATCAAACATTGACCGTTCTCTCTGAGCTAGGCCCTGCCTGACCAGGGGATGCCCTGGTGAGCCAGACAGACCAACCCTGGCTCCAGGGCTCAGACCCGCTGGACAGACGGGCAGCTAAGTGAGGTAATTGCGTGTATCCCAGAGGCAGCCTTGGATGGCTCAGGCGCTGTGAGCTAGTGGGGGGCAGTCATGAGGTGCCCTAGACCTTCCGAGGGCTCCCTGTCACCCACGGCTCCTGAACACGACCTTAGCCAAAGACTAATAGTACTCTCAGAGAGGTCTGTGCAGGACTGTGGGTTGTTAGATGCCCCACCACCCCAAATCCTGGGGCTCACGGAGGTGCTGGTTGTTTGCCCGCCCTTTGCGTGGCCGGCTCGCCTTTCATGCCTGGCGAACGTCCGTCCCCTGCCGGCCGCAAGGGGGCGCAAGAGGCAAAGCCTTGGCCGGGCACTCCGCCTCCAAGCTGTTCTTAGCCCCTGATTCAAGCCCCTGTCCCCAGTCTTGGCCGATCCTGAAGGGTGCATCGTGACCCTCCGCCCTTTTTCACTTTATACGTTCTTGCTTCCATTTTCTAGAAAGCGAACTAAGGCTCCGCAAGGCCAGATTACCCAGTAACACCTCGCATCTGCCTCCACGCTCTGGCCGACTTACCCCCTCCCCCCACCCCCGGAGTGAAGGGTGTGGGCATGCCCAGACCTGGCTCACTAAGACTTGCTCCCAGAAATAGGTGGGCAGCCAGGAGAGCGACAGGGAACTCCCCGTGCCACGGGGCATTCAAGTAGGGAGCCTAGCACCCATGGGTGGGGGTAACCTGGAAGGGCTCCCTGGGTTAAGTGTTGGAACTGTCCCCCCGCCCCAACCAGTCTCCTTCAAATTTGTGCATGGAGTAAAAGGAGGCCCAGGATGGCAGTGACTTGTCTCCAGTTGGTCCACAGTGGTCAGGATGGGAATCAGACTTGAGTTTTGGCTTTTTGTTCTTAGCCCCTGGTCCAAGTCCTAGTTTTGTTTGTTTGTTTGTTTGTTTTTCGGTATGCGGGCATCTCACTGTTGTGGCCTCTCCCGTTGCGGAGCACAGGCTCCACACGCGCAGGCTCAGCGGACATGGCTCACGGGTCCAGCCACTCCGCAGTATGTGGGATCTTCCCGGACCGGGGCACGAACCCGTGTCCCCTGCATTGGCAGGTAGACTCTCAACCACTGCGCCACCAGGGAAGCCCCAAGTCCTAGTTTTTTATTTCAGGCCTGCTCTGTACTCTGAGGGTCCTGCCCCTGGGAAGCCCCTTCCTGGCCCCTGCCTCATCCCCCAGCAAGGCCTCTGGATGCCCCAAGATTGGTCCGCATGCCCCTACACTACTCAGACCCTCTCCAGGACTCCAGTTCTTCAAGAAACCCATGGAAATACCCCTTTTGTGCTACCACAACGCATGGCCCAGGCTCCGGGAGACAGAGCTGGACACAGACATTTCTAAACCACGGGGTCACACTGAGGTGGAAGGAGGGATGGGGGTGTCAGAACACCAGATGGGAGAGGGGATAGCTAAGGCTTTTGGAGGAGGAGGGGGCATTGGAGGCCGACCTTGAAACGCTTCTCCCCCACCAGAGGAGAGACTACTATTGTCCCCACTTTTCACATGAGCAAACAGGCTCAGAGGGGTGAAGTGACTGGCCTGAGGTCACACAGCGAGTGGGAGTCAGAGCTGGGATGGGAACCCAGGGTCCTCGAACCCTGAAGCCCTACCCACCGGACCACACTGTCCTTGCCATGGAGGATCCTTCAAAGGCTTCCCCTGCTGGCATTCTGGGAGAGGATCTGGAGAGGGAGACTTGGGGGGAGCAGCTTCTACACCTCCTCACCTTCCCATCCCTGTCTCCACCTTCCCTGTCTTCCAGGCCCCTTTCCCAGATCTTCCTCTCGCCTTTTCCATTCCCTTCTCCCCTGAAATCTCCCTTTCAACCCCCCAACCTCTTACTCCAGCACCTAAGAGTGTCCCCTCATCTGAGAAGACTGAGGTCGAGACTTGATTGGCCCAGTGGGGGGTGTGGGTCCACACGGGGTAACACAGCCAGCGATGGGGGAGGGTATAGGACAGGAATGGGTAAAGGCAGAAAGAAGGAGCCATTATAGGAAACAGTGTGAATGATAGAAGATGGTATGGACCGGAATGGGAAGGGTGTTTGGGAACATGAGTGGTGGAAGGGGACAACGTGGCAGGGGCAAGAACACAGGAGCGAGCCCCAGTGGTGAGGGGGCAAGAGGTGTGGCCCATAGTGGGCAGCCCCGGCTGGCTCAGCCCAGGCTGCTCCCAGAGCTGCTCCAGCTGCTGCCCTCACGTAACCAGAGTGTGCTTGTTGCATCAGAGGCAGGCAGGCGGTCTTGGGTAAACAGAGCAGCTCTCGAGGGCCCCAGGGGTCCCCAGCCACTTCCACACTCCCCAAGCCTTGTTCTGTGCCTTTGAGCCCGGGCAGAAGCCCCCAACCTGGCCTAGGCCCTGGTGTGTTCTTGGGACACCTGAGTGTCTGGTGTTGGGCACTGAAGGGCAGCAAAGACGGGGTGGGAGAGGCAGGAACCCTGATCCCCACCTTTATGACACAGTGTGAACCCCAGTTTTTTTGGTCCAAAGAGAAATCTGTGCCCAGGCTGGGGGTCCAAACTGCCCATGTCACAGATGGAGAAACTGAGGTGTGGGGAGAGTCAGGGTCTCTGTTCCCTTCCTCAAGTGTCCCCCACATACTAATATCTCCACATGCTCCCCCCTGAGTCCAGGGGTCCAGTCACCTCCTGTTGTCTTCTTAGAAGGTGGATACCAGGCAGCCATTGCAACCCACCTGCTCTCCCCTTTCATCTGCCCCAGTGGTCCCCCTCCCCCTATCCCCAAGCCTCTCTTTGGGTGCCCAGCTCAATCTACTTCCAGTCACTGCTCTGGCTTCATCTTCCCCCACCAAAGAATGTTTTGCACTCTTTCTCTGAACCTTTGCAAGTCTTATTCCCTCTTCTTCTACCGGTGGCAAACTCCTACTCATGCTTCAAGGCCCAGTATAAATGCTCCGCCCCTCTTTGGGGGAAGCCCTCCCTGACCCCTCTGGCCCAGTTCTGATCCCACAGGGATAGGGAGTATGTGGTAGCTCTGCTTCCTCCAGACTGGGGGCTTCTCCAGGATTGCCCAGTCAAAAGTCATCTTCATCCTGTAATTCTTTCCACCTTGATTCACTCATTAATCCTGCTCTGATCCCCCTCTGGGCCTGGACCTGTGCTGGGTGGTGCTGGGATCCCAGGGAGGGGATCCAGTCCTGGAAGCTGACCTTTGAAGTGGAGGAGGGCGCCCAGTCACCGAGGGGTCTGTTACCCTCCTGTCGAAACACGTGGGTCACACATTCAGCTGCAGGAGGCACACAGCTGGGCGAGGTCCCTCAGCGACCCCAGAGCCCCTTTCTGCAGTCCCTCCATTTGGGTGAGAGCAAGGGTCAGGGTTGGCTTCGAGAAGGTCTCGGTGCCTGGGGCCTCAGGGTCCCGGGTCGGAGTTACATTTCACTCAGGTTGGAGTTAGCCCAGAATAGGAGATAGCAGGGGGTTACAGACAGGGTCCGAATTAGGGTCAGGCTCAGCAGGTCAGGGTCGCCCACTGACATCGGGGGAAGCCTGGCAGGTCTGATCCAGCTCCCTCCCGGGCCCCCCTCCCTCATTATACTATTCCCCCACCTCAGAGTCTTCCAGCGTCTGAGTCCCGGGCCCCAGAACTCCCGGGACCCGGCCACGCCCAAGTGCCCCGCCCGTCGCAGCCCGCGGGCACGCCCTCTATGCAAATTTACGCCCCGGCCAATCACCTCACGGGGGCGGGGCCGCCCCGCTCGGAAGGCCCCTGCGGCTGCAGGGCGCTCGGGGTTCTGAGCCGCTTCCTCCAGGTCGGTGCGCGAGCGTCCAAGGGTCCAGGTGTAGCAGGTGCGTGTTGCGTCGGGCCGAGGTTTGTGTGGTGTCCTTTGAATGGCATCTGTGGGCTGGGTTGATTTTGAAAGTCCGAATGTCCTGCTGTACGAGGGAGAGTTGTGTCTAAGAGGTGTGCAGTCCTAGGATTGTGAGTTTGAGAGGTTATGTGTCCTGGGTTTGTGTGTACAAAGGGTATGTGTCCAAGGGGTGTGAGTCTGAGGTTGTGTTCGAGGGCTGGGGTTCAAGGGTTGTGGTTCTGAGAGGTTGTGTGTCCGAAAGGGTGAGTGTCCCAGGGGTTGCATGTCCAGGAGTTATGTCTGAAGGAGTGTGTGTCATGTCTGAGGGGTTGTGTGTCCAAAGGGCATGTGTCTGAGGGTTGTGTCAGTTGGAGAATTGTGAGTCCAAAGTTGTGGTGCCATGAGCCCCTGGTATGCGACTGTGAGTTACAGTGGTCCCCTTTCCTGGGTCACATCCCTTTGTGCATCCTGGAGCCCCCTGTGCACAACCACGACCCCATGCCTTCCTGCTGTTGGTGTGCCCTTGTGTGTCGCGGCCCCAGACCTGCAAGTGGCATGACATCCACGTGTGCCTCTGACCGCCATGACCCTCACCCACCCCATGGGGTTTGCACCTCATGCAGTGAACATGGGGCCTCAGCTGGGCCCACAGGATGCCTCTGTGGCTGAGGGCAGGATGGTGGGCACAGAGCCCTGAGTGGGGCACCACAGCTGCCTGGGCCACTTCCTCCCTGTGCCTCAGTGTCCCATCTGGGCCATGGAACGATAGTGACAGCCCTCCAAGGTTGTCAGCACATGACAAGACCGTGGCTGCGTTACTTTCATGGTCATGGTCCCCACCCTCTGCCTCTCTCAGGGTCCAGGGCAGCAGACATTGCCAACTGGGGTCCCTGGCTATTCCCAGTCCCCAAGCTGCAGACCCAAGAAGTCAGAAATAGCTGAGGCCTTCTGCCTGACCAGCTGAGAATCCTCACTGGGGAAGGTCAGGACCTCTGGATCTTTGGCGTCAGGGATGAGAACTTTCAGACTCTTGGGGTGAAGGAAACGGGGTTCAAAAAAGTATTTAGACTTGGAAGGACAAGTGTATGGGGTTTGATTTCAAAGGTCAAAGGAGCTTTGGGAGAAGTCAGCCTTGCTCCCTCCTGTCCCCATACCTGCCTTCCACTACCTGTCTGAGTCCAGGAGTGAAACTTGGCCTCCAGGGAATGGAATTTTGGGACATTTAGAGTCCTGGGGTCTCACCTGCGAGAGCTGGGAACTCGCTATCTGATCTGAAGCTGCCACTTTGCAGGAGTGAAGACTGAGGCCAGGTGGAAACACCCAGGCCCCTCAGCCCCTAGGAGAACTAAAGCCAGGAGTGAGGGGCCCCAGCTTCCTCTCTCCTCTCTGTGTGACCTCAGACAAATCGCTACCCCTTTCTGACCCTGTGACCTGAGCAATTTGAGCCCAGTCTTACTTCCCATCTCCAACTAATGATTGATTTCATTAAATCATTACCCAACCAGGCAGACATCTAGAAAATGCAAATTAGAGGAGAAAGGGAATTAAAATCATTTGTCACCCCAACTCAGATGCAATGAGTGTAGACATGTTGGGGGTCTGACCTTCTGGAATATTAGAGGCACACATGCACCTGGAGACAGACATCATTTTTCAGAGAGTATTTATCACACTCCTGGGATCCCATGTGGGGTTGGAGAGGTCACCCCAGCCCAGGCCCATGAATCCGAGTGGGGTGTACACAGAGGTTGGATCCCATTTCTCAGCCTCCCAAAGGTCCTTGCTGAGCCTGCATCTTGGGGGGGCTCGTGAGGCTGCCCACTGGCCCCAGGGAACTCAGGAATGAGTGTCTCAGATCCCACTGCTCCCCAAGCCCACTTCCCAGACTGGGTCGGTGGGGGTGAGTTTGGGGCACGGCCGGACAACCCTGTGGTATAAGCCCACGCTTGAGCGAGGATCTGGGGTCCCACCGTGTGGCCCTGGGAAGGAGCCTGCTTCCTCCTGTATAAAACAGGGCAGGGCTTCCCTGGTGGCACAGTGGTTGAGAGTCCGCCTGCCGATGCAGGGGACACGGGTTCGTGCCCCGGTCCAGGAAGGTCCAGGAAGATCCCACATGCCGTGGAGCGGCTGGGGCCGTGAGCCATGGCCGCTGAGCCTGCGCGTCCGCAGCCTGTGCTCCGCGACAGGAGAGGCCACAACAGTGAGAGGCCCGCGTACCGCAAAACAAAAAACAAAAAAACAAAAAAACAGGGCAGCCATCTCCGCTTCAGTGGGCTATCTGAGTCAAGCTGGTCCTGTGTGTAAATGAGGTGGAGCATGGGCCCGGGCAGACAGCAGGCGCTCAGTAACAGGAGGTGCCATCCGAACTATGACCGAGTGGACGTGCCTGTGAGCCCCATCCAGGTCCACCCTCACCCCACTCTCCACCAGGGACCAAGTAAACCTCAGGCCTGTCAGCTTCCCTGTCCTGATCTCCTCCAGGTTCAGGTTCACCAGAGGTTGAGGTGGGGTCCTCGGAAGGGAACAATCCAGGCAAGTTGTGATAATGAGTCGCTGCTGTGGGCACAGGCCTGCCTCTGTCCAGTTTCCACAATCAGAGCCCCGACCCTCTCCCACTGGACGTTGTCCTGGCCTCCTGCTCCCAAAGGACTTCTCCCCACAGCAGCCACGGAGTCTGCTGAAAATCCTGAATTGCACCACAGCCACCCTCCACCCCCGTTCATGCACCCTCCATGACTCTCCATTGCTCTACAGCCCACTCTTTCACCCTGATCCCCAAGGCCCCTTGCAGCCTCCCTGCCCTCTTCTGTCTCCAGATGCCCCTTGCTCACCCATACCTGGCAATACCAGCCACACCTGCACCTGGAACCCACCCAGCACATTCCCACCTCAGGGCCTTTGCACCTGCCATTCCTTCCACCAGGCAGTCTCTCACCCACACCCCTTCATGGCTGGTGTCCTCTAGTCCTTGAGGTCCCCTTTTCAAAAAGTCCCTTCTGGCCCATCTTTCCAAAGCAGCTCCCTCCCCTGCCACCTCCCCCACTGCCTCACCCTATAGCTGTGGTCCCCAACCTTTTTGGCACCAGGGACAGGTTTCATGGAAGACAATTTTTCCACAGACTGGGGGCAGAGGGGATGGTTCAGGTGGTAACGTGAGAGATGGGGAGCAGCAGATGAAGCTTCGCTTGCTCGCCCTCCACTCCCCTCCTGCTGTGTAGCCAGGTTCCTAACAGGCTGCGGACGGGTAGCGGTCCACGGCCCGGGAGTTGGGGACCCCTGCCCTATAGAATTTCATTGGTGAGGGCTCTGTCCCTGACAGTTTACGTGTCTGTCTTCTCCCCCACCAGACTGGGCAATGGGAAAGGCCAGATAGGTCTGTCCACTCCCTGCCCTTGTGTCCCTGGCACCTTGGTCAGCTCCCAGACATTTCTTGGGGAGGAAAGTGGGGACCGGGGATGCCTCAAAGGCCCCATCTTGTGTTCCCCACTGGCTGCGTCTTGGGTCTGCTGGGCTATGGGCTGAGTCTCTTCCGCTCAGCTCTGACAGATGTGCTAATTTCCCAAGCAGGGAGGCCTGGGCCTCTGGGGATGAATTTCTGGGGCCCTACGGGGAGATCTTTCTTTGGAACAAAGAGAAGCCTTGGGTCGTTCCTGCAGCTGCCACTGCAGCTTAGGGGACATCGTTGGGGGCCTTTGGTGGCCGAGGGCTCTGACCTGTGTGAGATAGCAGAGTTGGGTTCTGAATGTACGGTCTCTCTCATCCCCAGGGGTAGGAGTCCCAAGCCCCATGGGAGGTGGGATGGGGGCACATCTCCATTTGCAGTGGCCGTGACAGAGAAAATGGCCTTCCTGACAGGACCTTCAGTGGACCGTGCGGGCAGCCAGGTCCTGCATGACCCCGGGACATAGTTTCCTTCCAAGGTGGGCACTGGAACCTTCAGAGGGTCAGCCCCTTGGCCTGAGAGAAGCATGAGCACCATCCAGTGGGCTGTCGTGCTGTGGGCTGTTTAGAGAGGGGTAGGGGAGCAGGGGCCCCCTCAAACTGACGGCCTGTGGGCCAGATGGGACCTCAAATTTGTCTTGTGAACCATGAGGTATTTAAAAGAAAACGGAACCCGTTGCCAATGTTTCTTCCATTTGTTAAGCATTTGTTTGCTCATTCATTCAAGGAAGGGTGGTTGCAGACCTACTGTGTGCCAGGCACTGGGAAGGCTCCATCCTTGCCCTCGTGGAACGGACATCTTAGTGGGGCAACAGGATCATCAAAGAAAGTAACAAAGAAGCACCAAAAATATCTGGTAGGACTAAGTGGCACAGGGAAAGAGAAATCTGGTCTGGGGAAATTAGCACCTCTAGAAAGAGAGATTTCTGCCCAGGCTTGAAGGATGTGTAGCAGCGTCTCAGACCTGGGTGAGTCTGAGAAGGGCGTTCCGGGGAGAGGGCACATCGGGGGGCAAAAGCCTGGCAATGGGAAAGTGGCAGGTCTGTCTGGGGCTGGTGTTTCAGGTGCCTGGAAAGGGGAGGAAGATGAGCTGGGAATCTACTGGTAGATGAGGCCTGTCTAAAGTAGAGGGACAGGTGGGTGAGTGCCTGAGACGCCCCCAGGACCCATTGTACAAATGGGGAAACTGAGGCTTGGAGCATGTCAGGCAATGAGTGTACAGTGGAGCCAGTGGAGTGGATACCCCCATCTGGCTGTTCCCGTAGCCACAGCCAGGCCATCATACCTCTCAGCTCATGGAGCAGGCCTGGGGAGGGGTCTGTGGAGGTGGGTCTGAGGGTCCCCCACTGGGCCTCCATTTCCCCATGAGTGCCAGAGGGATCTATACACAAAGGGACCCCACAAAGGGCTTTCTCCAGCTGGAACATTCTGGGTTTCTGGGATTCAGAGCCACACGTGGGTAACACACCCCACCCTCAGACCCCCACAGTCCCCAGGAATACCCTGAAGATCCCCTCACCCCCCTGCCACTTGCACCAGCATGGCGTGTGTTCCCCATGCAGTGTCTGTACGTGCGATCCCTGAGATCTTCACACCCCACCCTCAGAACCCCCAGCCCCGAACCCACATCTCTCCCCTGGGGGGTGCTCCCACCCTGCCTCAGGAAGCCAGAGAGTGGGCGATACCCCTGCAGGAGATAGAGGCCCTATCTGTGTCTGGGGGCCTGCTTATAATGGGGGACTAGCATGGATTTGGGGAGTCTGCATGTGTTTGGGGAGCTCTGTATGTGTCTAGGAGGGTTGCATGTTGTTGGGGGTCGTGTGTTTGGGGGCGTCTGCATATACTGGGGGGTTTGTGTACATTCGAGGGATTGGCAGGTGTTGGGGGACTCTGTGTGTGTCTGAGGGGTCTGCGTGTAGTTGGGCATCTGCGTGTGCAGAGGCCTCTGTGTGTTTTGGGGATGTGTGTATTTGGCAAGCCATGTGGGTTTGGGAGGGGTCTGCATGTATTGTGGACTGCATGTGTTTTGGGGACTTATGTATGTGGGTGTTTGGGGGTGATGCATGTGTTTGGGGGGTCTCCCTGTGAGGGGAATCTCCCAACCCCCCCATCTGTACGTAGGAGGAAAGGGCTTTCTCCCTGACCCCCTGTCCCCACACCCTTCCTGGGTCTGCCCGGGGCCCTCACTCTGAGCTGGGCACCCCAGGGCTGAGGAGAGGTGACCCCAAGGCCTTCTGAGAGGGGTCAGGCCCAGTGATGGCAAAAACTGCCTGCATAGAGAAAGAGGGTGATATTATCTCCAGAGAGCCCCCCAACTCAGGGAGGTGTCACCGACTCTCCCCATCTTCTGGGGTAGGAAGCTGAGGCCCAGAGATGTTTGGTTGCACAGTAGTCACTGCTAGAGCCCGCCTTCTCCCCAGGGCAGGTGAGGGACTCCAGGAGACGTTGTGGGCTGAGCCAGCCCCTAGGTCACCCACAGTGCCCCCCCCAACCTGGGCCACCATCTCCCCAGGCTCCCAGGGGAGGAGGCGGCCCAGGGCCCCGGCTCAGGGAGGTGGGGTGTCACCAGCAGCTGGGGTGGGAGCCGCTGGAGCCCTCAAGAGAGGGGAGGGGGGGTCCCGACTTTCCAAGGGGCTCTTCCTGTCGCCTGTAATGAGGTACTTGGGGAGCAGGTGATGAAACCACCGCCTGGGTTGCATGAGGCGGGGCCACTGGCCTGATTTGCTGCAGGGCCCAGGAGCAGCTCCCCCTCCCCGCTTCGCCGCATCCCGCGGGCCCTCACCTCCCCCAGGCCACCCACGTGCCTCTCACTTCTCCTTTCCTCCTCTCCTTTCTTCGCCGGCCTGGGTCCCCCACGAAGCTGAGGCCTCTGAGCTCAAGGGTCTGGCAGCGTGACTTTGCCACTTGTCGCTCCATTAAAGCCCCACTGGGAGCCAAGAAGGGGAACTTGACTGTTCCTGATCTTTTCTCTCAAACCTCACTGCAAAGCCTTTGAGATCAGGATTCTGTGACCCATTTGGTGGGGGAGGAGGAAGTAGGGGTCTGATATCGCCCAGCGTGTCACAGTAAGTGTCACTGTGGTCTTGCAAGATGGCACGCTGACTCAGCATCCCCAGTTCCAAGGCCCTTCTTCCTTCTGGCTTCTGGGATGCCAGAAGGCAAGGTTGATAGATTCCTCCACTGCCCCCTCCTCCCCAGCTGGTGGGAGAAGGATTCTCGCTCCCATTTACAGGTGAGAAAACTGAGTCCTTCCACAGGGAGAGGCCAGCAGTGAAGGGTCAGTGGGAGGGTGGGATTCCTTCCAGACCCCCATCTCCATCACCAGGGGGCTAAGAGACCTCTTAGAGGGAGATGACAGTCATGGCCTGAAGGACTGCAGTGGTGTTTGTTGATGGACTTAGTGACCACAGGTATCACCTTAGAGAGTTTATGATGCTCCAGGCACTCATGAAATCTTCCTTTGTACACCCAGTTCCCCCCTCCAGATCAACGCTCAGGCCAGAGACCCCAGGCCCCCTCCCAACCCCAGGCATATGCCACCAGCATGTCCTGTCCCCTTGGTCGCCAAACAATCCATCCTCTTCTGCCTACCTGCAGCCCCCGTCCCAGTTCAGGCCCCACATCTCCCACCTAGACACCTGCCCCAGCCTCTCCTGGCCACCTTGCTCCTGCCCAGACAGATGCTGTTTCTCATGGCAGCCATGACTAGGGACGAGGTTTGTTTTGGGGTTTTTTTTGTTTTTGTTTTTTTGGCCGTGCCGCACAGCATGTGAGATCTTAGTTCCCAGACCAGGGATCGAACCCATGCCCACTATAATGGAAGCGTGGAGTCTTAACCACTGGATGGCCAGGGAAGTCCCCAGGGACGAGGTTTTTTAAAAAATCTTTTGGTTGAGATAAATCACATAGAGAAAAATGAAAAAATCATTGGAGTAGGGCTAAAAAATTTGCACGAACTGAACACACGTATGTATCCAGGTCCTGGCCGGGGGAACAGGACACCCCAGCCCCCGGACTCCTGCTGTCCTGTCACAGTACCTGCTCCAGGTGGCCACTGTGCTCATATCCATCACTGTAGGTGAGTTTTGCCTGTTCTGGAACTTCATATAAATGGAATCACATGGTGTGTCCTCTCTATGGAGCCCAGTATTGCTGAACTGGCACATGGTCTGGGAGATTCACCTGTGTGGTTGCATGGAGGTGGAATGCATCCTTTTTCTGTGCTGTATAGTAGTCTTGCATAGAATCTACCAAAAATCATTTACCAGTTCTCCCCTTGAGGGCATTTGAGTTGTTTCCAATTTGGGGCTCTGACAAATGAGGCTGCTGAGAACATTCTTGTCTGTGTCCTTTGGTAAAACATGGACACTTTTCTCTTAGGTGAATATTGAAGAGAAGCATCGCTGGGTCAAAGGGTAGATGCATGTTCAGCTTTAATAGGTGCCAGACAGTTTTCCAGAGTGGCTCTACCTCTTTCTCTTTCCACCAGCAATGCATGGAAGTACAAGGGGATTATTTAACCTGTAAAATCATATCCTGACCCTCCCCTGCCTCCAAACTCTCTGTGGCTCCCTAATGCCCTCAGAGTAAAACCCACACTCGTCACTGTGGCCCACAAGGACCTATGTGATCCAAGCGCCACAACTCTCCCCACCACCAGTCCCCTCCCCTCTCTCCCTTGCTCGCACTGTCCAGTCATAGAGATTTCTTTGCTTTTTTCAAAATGCCAAACTCATGATCACTCTGAGCCTTTGCACTTGCAGTTCCCCCTGCCTGGAACACCCTTGCACCAGATCTCCCCACAACTGATTCTTTGCTTGGCTGTGTCTTTCTTGGGCTTTGGGTCTCAGTTCAGATGTCACCTCTTCAGAGAGATCTTCCTTGAAATCCCTGGCTTCTAACATTGCCCCTTTCGTGGTCAATACTTCTCTCTTTTTAGACTTAGGTTCTGACCTACAAGAGCTTCATAAAATGACTTGGGCAGTTCCCATTGTTTTCAAAGGTCTGAGGTAGTTTAAAGAACATTTCACTTTCCTGTCCTTTAAGATTTGATAAAATAGCCATAAAACTGTTGGGGCGTGTTGTCCTTTTAATGGTAGGTCTCAAGTCACTTTTCTAATCTTCTGTGGTCATTGGTCTACTTAAGCTTTCTACTTCTTTTGAGGTCAATTTATCACAATGGTTGGCACTTGATAAATGGGGGGCAAAGAAAGGGATGGGAGGTATTGGACTCTTGACTTCAGATGCCCACTCCCTTGCGCATCTGCTCGGGGCCCCATCCAGCCCTTCCACTGAGGCCCAACTCCATGCTTCCTCCTTTGAGATGCCCTCTTGGATTTCTCCTGACTCTTCTTCCCTTTCCTGGGTTGATGAGTCCACCTGTGCCTCTCTGCTGGGCAGATGCCACAAGCTCTCTGCTTTCTAGCTGGACATTGCTGGGGGTGGGGGGAATATGCACACAGAAGAGTACTCCCCTAACCTCAGCCTCCCCCCTCGTGCCCTGCAGATTCAGCACGCACCACCACCTCCCCCCAGCAGTTCCGGTCACGCCAACATCTGGAGAAGGGGCCGCCAGGTCTGTCTGCTGCTTGGGGTGGGGATTTGCATGTGAATACAAATATATATGCACACCCTGGGCCTTCCGCCTCCGCATTCCTTGACTGGCCCTTCACACCTGGGCCTGAGGCAGGTCAACGCTGAGTGGCTGGATTTGCATGCCCATGTATTTCTGGGTAGGGAGTCAGCTGGGGGAGTCTGAGAGGAAGTTGTTGAGGGAAGCTGGGGGGAGTTCAGACCTGTCCCTTCAGATGTGACCTGCTCCCTTCACCAAATCTTCCCAGTCACCTCTCTGACTTGTCCTGAGGGTCTCCCAGTCTCGGGGAGAAGGAGAGAGCTGGATATACGACCCCCTTAGCCCCACAGAGTCAGAACTGGAGGGGATGGATGGAGGCTGTGGGAGACCAGAGTGAGGGCAGGGAGGGCTTCATGGAGGAATGGATTTTTTTGAGCTAGGTTTCTGAAATGTGAATCGGAGTTGGCCAGGTGCAGAAGGGGCAACAAGGGCTTTTCAGGCAGAGATATTTTGTTGAGGGTAGAGAACGGTGGGCAGGAGCTGATTGGGGCAGGGCCTTTTTTACTTTTTTAAAAATTTATTTTATTTATTTGGCTGCGCCGGGTCTTAGTTGCAGCATGCGGGATCTTCGTTTCGGTGTGCAGGATCTAATTCCCTGACTAGGGATTGAACCCAGGCCCCCTGCAATGGGAGTGCAGAGTCTTTTTTTTAAATATTTTTCTTTCTTTTTACTTATTTATTTATTTATTTTTGGCTGCGTGGGGTCTTCATTGCTGCGTGTGGGCTTTCTCTAGTTGCAGCGAGTGGGGGCTACTCTTCATTGCGGTGCGCGGCCTTCTCATTGCAGTGGCTTCTCTTGTTGCAGAGCACAGGCTCTAGGTATGTGGGCTTCAGTAGTTGTGGCACTCGGGCTCAGTTGCTGTGGCTCACGGGCTCTAGAGCGCAGGCTCAGTAGTTGTGGCGCACAGGCTTATTTGCTCCGCGGCACATGGGATCTTCCAGACCAGGGCTCAAACCCTTGTCCCCTGCACTGGCAGGCAGATTCTTAACCACTGGGGAGCGCGAAGTCTTAAGCGCTGGACCACAGGGAAATCCCTGGGGCAGGGCCTTGAATGGCAGGCTGAGGACTGGAACTTCCTTCCTCCTGAGGGCAGTGAGGAACCATGAGGAGTGCATGAGCAGTGAAGGGACATGATCAGCTGTGTGCTGGGTAGATCCCTCAAGGACCAGGGTAGGGGATGACTTTGGTTCCTGGGTGAGAATTGGGGGCTCCAAGGTCATCAAAGTTCAGAAGACTCAAACCCCTGTGTGAGCCCATCTGCACCTGTCAGGCCTGGCTCCAGAGATGGCAGAGGACCTAGTGGCTTCTAGAGGACCCAAAGAGCCCTAGAGTACAGTGACTTAAAGTGCAAGATTCAGGCATAGCACAGAGGGGGCCTCACCGCCAGTCTCTGCCCAGATGGACACAGCCCTGGCCTCCCGGTAGTTTCCTGTCATCTCTACCCCTGCCGCCAACAGTCCTGCTCCCCATGGCAGCCATGGCCAAGTTTTTTGTTTTGTTTTGTTTTGCGGTACACGGGCCTCTCACTGCTGTGGCCTCTCCCGTTGCGGAGCACAGGCTCTGGACGCACAGGCTCAGCGGCCATGGCTCACGGGCCCAGCCGCTCCGCGGCATGTGGGATCTTCCCAGACCGGGGCACGAACCCGTGTCCCCTGCATCGGCAGGCAGACTCTCAACCACTGTGCCACCAGGGAAGCCCCATGGCCAAGTTTTTAAAGTCCTGTGCCTTCTTGCTCAAACCCCTCCCATGGCTGTATACTGCTCTTAGACCAAAACCCACAGGCCTTCCTGCAGCTCAGAGGACCCGGAGTGGCCCTGCCTCTGCAGTCTCTCCTGCTGGCCTCCTCACTCCAGTCTTCTTGATGCATCTCCTCCCTCCTGAGGGCCTTTGCACCTGCCATTCCTTCTGCCCGGAACTTACTTCCTGTCTTGGCTCTTGGGTCTCAGTTCAGAGAAACACCCCCTGACCTTCTGACTCTTGGGGCTCCCCCATTATGTGAACCCTGCCCTAGCCAGGATGTCCTTGTCTAAAATGGGGACAGAGTGAGAAGGGGCCAGAGTTGATCTTCCAGGCCCAGAGACTCATGTCCAAGTCCCATGTTCCCATGGGACCCCAGGCGTGGGGTGCATTTCCTGAGTCATCTTGGCACCGAGACCTCCCGGCCAGTGCCCTCCTTCTGTCCCCAGGGACCTGTCAGGGCGGGGATAACGCATCCCAGCCGTGGGAACTAGCCTGATTCCAGCCGGGGATTAAAATTAGCCCCAGAGGTTAAATTTAGCAAGTCAAGCTGGAGCTGGGGGGCTGAGATGGGGGCTTTCGTTGGCCTGGGATTTGCATAGTTGTGACTGCTCAGAGACCCAACCCAGAGAAGGTGGAGGGTGTGTCTGGGGTGACACAGCGGGCCGCATATGACGGACTGAGGCGTCTCATACTTCCAGCCCTGGGTCTGTGGGAAGATGAGGCACCCTGCTCAGACCCCTCGGGCTGGGGTGTGGGAAGCAGGTATGGCTACTCCCAGAGACAGACCTACATTTCCCTATACTTCCCAAGAGCTCATTCCCAGGCTTTGTGCCAGGTACTTGTATTTCATACCCACCCCATTCACAGAACAGCAAACTGAGGCCGAGGGAGAGGCCTCCCTTGCTAAAGACCGCTCTTCTGTTCAGAGACTGGCTGAGACCTGAGGGCAGGCCCACTTCACCCTGGGCAGGCCTCAGCCACCTATGACATGGGAGGGCTGGGGGAGTGCAGTGTGGTCATAAAGTTGGCAGAGGGGATCTCGGGGGCCACAGAGTGGCTGTCTGTACAGTGGGGTGGGTGCCGCTGAACAGGCAACATGATTCCTTGATTCCAAGGAGCCCTGCATGAGGGCTGCTGGGAGAGTCCTGGACCATGTCTTGGCTACATGCTGAGCTGCCCATTCCCACCCTTGGGGCCTCCACCAGGGAGATCCAAGATCCCCATGAGGAAGGTCCAGAGTTTCTCTCCAGTTTGCCTGGGCCCACCCCATCCCCCAGTGTGAGGGTTCCAAGCTTAAGTCTTTCCAGGGCATTCCCCCCTCCTTCCGCTGGATGGTGGGGCAGGGATAGGGTTTCTCTTATGCTTCCCCCCAACTTTTTATTTCATTTTTATTTTTATTTTTTGGCCATGCCACGCAGCATGTGGGATCTTAGTTCCCCGACCAGGGATCGAACCCGCGCCCCCTGCACTGGAAGCGTGGAGTCTGAACCACTGGACCACCAGGGAAGTCCCTACACACACAATTTTTAAAATGGAAATCTATAATCACTGAGGGACAAATGTTAGAAAATTCAAAAGATCAAAAAAAAAAGACAAAAAGCCCACACATTGTATGATTATTCCATTTATAAGCAGTGTCCAGAACAGGCAAATCCATAGAGAACGTAGATTAGTGGTTGCCAGGGGCTGAGGGGAGGGGAATGGGGAGTGGCTGCTAATGGGGCTGGGGTCTTTTTTTGGGAGGATGAAAACTTTCTGGAACTAGATAGATGTGATGGTTGTACAATGTCGTGGATGCTCTAAATGCCACTGAATTGCACACGTTAAAATGGCAAGTTTTATGTTATGTGAATTGCATCTCAATTTTTAAAAACGGGAAAAAACTCACCCATAAATTTCCACCCAGTGTTGACTTGCAGCTTGAGCATTTCCTTCTAGTCTTTTTTCCACTCTCAATACAGTTTTTTTTTGTTTTTGTTTTTAGTTTTTTTTTGCGGTACGCGGGCCTCTCACTGCTGTGGCCTCTCCCGTTGCGGAGCACAGGCTCCGGACGCGCAGCCTCAGCGGCCATGGCTCATGGGCCCAGCCGCTCCGCGGCATGTGGGATCTTCCCGGACTGGAGCACGAACCCGTGTCAGGCAGACTCTCAACCACTGCGCCACCAGGGAAGCCCCTCAATACAGTTTTAAATATACGTTTTATATATTTTTAATATATGTTTTCTGGTAACCACAGCCCTCAACCTTGCTCATCAAAGGGCTATTGTGGGATTGAATGAGTTCAAAAGTGTCTGCTGTGTGGACCAGGCTTACTTTCAGAGGCTCAGGATCACTGAGCACCGCTGGGTACCAGCATTGGATGGCCCTCCAACCTGGCCTGTTGAGAACTTTTAAGCTGTCGCCAGTATTCATAACAGCAGTGCATACACAGCACCTGCTGTCTGCAAGGCAGATCTGAATGCCCTTTGTGGGTTCGCTCATTTTATGCTCCAGCAGCACTGGGCAATGCACCACACTGTTATCCCCGCTGCACAGACACGGGGTCAGGCTCCCCCGAGGTCCCACAGTTACCAGCTTGTTTTGCTTTAAAGCTTCAGGTAGGGGCACCCATACCTCTCAATCTTTCCCCCTTGGTCAGCCTTCTCCTTATAAAACATTGGTCTGAAGGTGTTCAATGAGCATTTGCTGCATCCTGGGCTGGTCTAGGGTGTGGGCTGTGGGGATGACTCAGCCTGCCTTGATCTCCCCCATCATCTCCCTTTCAGCACCTGGCAGGGGTAGGAGGAAGATAGGGGGTAGACTGGGGTGCCTGTCCCCACTCTCCACCCACCTACTCTGTCCTGTTCTCCTCCCCCCCGACCCCCAGACCAAGGACACTCCACCCAGCCTGGGACAATGGGGAGGAAGAAAATTCAGATCTCACGCATTCTGGACCAAAGAAATCGGCAGGTGAGTTCAGTGGGGGGGGACAGTGGTTCGGGGAAAGGCATGCCTGGCAGGGGACACGGCCTGGGCAAAGGCCTGGCCATCTGGGAGAACTGCAAGGGAATAAGGACACTTGATGTAATGTCAGGAGTTTGAGAGGTAGCATTTACTCATTCTCATGATGATTAATTCACTGATTCTCCTTGATGACTGGAGCCCCAGTCACAGGGGAGATGGAACTCAATACAATTACACTCAACTCAAAGCACTGGACCAGAGAGAGGCACAGAACTGGGGAAGCTCAGAGAGGGAGTGTGGGCTCTGCCTGGAGGCCAAGGTAAACTTACCAAAGGAGAGGACATTTGGGCTGGGTTTTGAAGCATCGATAGGAGTTTGCCATGTTAAGAAGCAAAAAGGAGTAGTATAGCCAGAAAGAACAGCACATGCAAAGGCATGGAATCACGAGGCATGTTCAGGGAACAATTAGGCCCCTCCACCTCCCCTCTCACCATCCAAATCTTTGTCTTCTCCTGCCCCGCCTGTGGGTCCTGGGTCCAGGTGACATTTACCAAGCGGAAGTTTGGGCTGATGAAGAAGGCCTATGAGCTAAGTGTACTCTGCGACTGTGAGATCGCCCTCATCATCTTCAATAGTGCCAACCGCCTCTTCCAGTACGCCAGCACGGACATGGACCGTGTGCTACTCAAGTACACAGAGTACAGTGAACCTCACGAGAGCCGCACCAACACCGACATCCTCGAGGTACCCCTGGGACCCACCTCCCCGGCCTCCTGAAGCCCAGCACGCTCTCCTCACTCAGAGCCTAGGGACTCTTGGTTCGCACAAAAGATGAGCGTTGCAATTTGGCTTTGCTGCTAGTCAAAGCAGGTTTGGGGTAATAGAGTGTCCCTTTTAGGGGCAACTTCCTGGATAGTGGAAATAAAAAACATCGAGGGCCCCACTATGTGCCCCTCACACACATCATCTCATTTGCTCCTGTTACCCATTTGGTGAGTACAGACGCAGAGAAGAAAAGGTACCACAAAGCAAACAGACCTCACTGAGGTCCAGGAATGTTTTTTTTTTTTGCGGTACGCGGGCCTCTCACTGTTGTGGCCTCTCCCGTTGCGGAGCACAGGTTCCGGACGCGCAGGCTCAGAGGCCATGGCTCACGGGCCCAGCCGCTCTGCGGCATGTGGGATCTTCCCGGACCGGGGCACAAACCCGTGTCCCCTGCATCGGCAGGCGGACTCTCAACCACTGCACCACCAGGGAAGCCCCAGGAATGTTTTTGCTTGAGCCGCTGCATCCTCAGGAGAAAGAGACAGGAGCAGCCCCTGCATTAGCTGGGCAGCCCTCACACCCACGACCCAGGATGGGCAAGATCACTGTCACTTTGGATGTGGGCATCTTTACCCAGGGCGGGAAGCTAAAGCCACTGGGCTGGAGAGAGCAGCAGGCTAGGACTGCACCCAGGAAGCCCCAATGTGGCAGAGGGTGGGGAGAAGCTGGCACAGGAGAGGCAGGGGTCCAGGAGTGTGCTGGTCACTGCTTCCAAGTGGGTGGCAGCTTAGGAGAACCTATAAAGTTGTCCTCAGGTGCTCAGTCAGCTGACATTTATTAAGCACCTACTGCACACCAGGCTCCGAGGCTGCAGGTGGGTGCAGAATGGAGGAACCGAATCACGCTCAGGAGCAGCGTTAGGATAATGCCAGCAGGCCTGGGTGCATCTCGGCCTCTGCTGTGTGACCCGGGCCTCTCTGGTCCCAGGGCAGGACAGTCCCTCTCTCACACACAGTTGGAACTTACTAGGTGATAACTCACTGGGGTTTTTGGTTAATAGGATTTGGCTGGAGCAGGCTGTGCCTGTACCCTGCCTGCCCACAGAGCTGGATGGGATAGGTCCTCCCCTCTCCCGTAGAACCAGGTTCCTTGGCCAGGATCGGGGGAGTGTCACCCTGTTGTCTCCCCCTTCCACAGACACTGAAACGGAGGGGCGTGGGCCTTGATGGACAAGAGCTGGAGCCAGAGGAGGGGATTGAGGGGCCAGGAGAGAAGCTGCGGAGGCTGGCAGGTGATGGGGGTGACCCAGCCTTGCCCCGACCCCGGCTCTATGTAAGTGCCTCCCTGCCCCGCCATGAATGGGGCCCTTCCCCCACTTCTGAGGTCCAAATGGCTGAGGCCAAGATTGAGAGAGAGACTTAAGACCAGGAATCCTAGAATTTGGGGGCAGATTTCTGCCTGGGTGGGCAGGGAAGGCCTCCTGGAGAAGTGGGCATTATAGCAGGGGCTTTGAAGGATGGAAAAGAGTTCAACAGGCAGACAGTTCCTTCCTTTTTTTTTTAATTTTAATTTTAATTTTTGGCTGCGTTGGGTCTTCATTGCTCTGCGTGGGCTTTCTCTAGTTGTGAGCGGCGGCTACTCTTTGTTGTGGTGCGCGGGCTTCTCATTGCAGTGGCTTCTCATTGCAGTGGCTTCTCTTGAGGCGGAGCTCAAGGCACGTGGGCTTCAGTAGTTGCACGTGGGCTTCAGTAGTTGCAGCATACAGGCTCAGTAGTTGCGGCACGTGGGCCCTAGAGCGCACAGGCTTCAGTAGTTGTGGAATGCGGGCTTAGTTGCTCGGTGGCATGTGGGATCTTCCTGGACCAGAGCTCAAACCCGTGTCCCCTGCATTGGCAGGTGGATTCTTAACCACTGCGCCACCAGGGAAGTCCCAGTTCCTTCCTTCTTTATTTCTTTGATTCATCAAACACCCTGGGAAGCCCCCTCAGGGCCAACCCTATGCTGATTAAGAAGCCTCAGCTCTGGGCCTAGGTGTAAAGGAGCGACAGAGGCAGACACAGGCTCCCCCAGCCATGTGGCGTTAGGCCAGAGGGAGGAGTAGTGAGGACTTGCAGAAGGTGGAGGCTGGCGACTGAACTCATTGGGGTTTTCTGTCTTGGACTTGATGCCCTCATTTCCACATTTCTCAGCCAATCCTGTCCTCTCTGCCCTCAGCCAGCAGCTCCCACTATGCCCAGCCCTGACATGGCATATGGGGCCCTGCCCCCACCAGGCTGCGACCCCAGTGGGCTTGGGGAGGCCCTGCCTGCCCAGAGCCGCCCATCCCCCTTCCGTCCAGGAGCCCCCAAAGCTGGCCCCCCAGGTGAGCATGGGGCATAGGCCCTGGGGGAGGAGGGGTGGTGGTCCCAGGGGGGCTGTGCAAGGCGGGAATATTGGCTCTGGCCCTGCTTGGCTGTGGGCATCACTCTGGACTCCATTAGATGACATGGCCACCTGCCCTCTCTCTGGGCGTCTCCTGCTCCCCAGGCCTGGCACACTCTCTCTTCTCAGCAAGCCACCTTGGCAGCAAGACACCACCGCCCCTGTACCTGGCAGTGGATGGGAGGAGGCCAGACCTGCCTGGTGGCCTGGCTGGGGCCCGAGGGGGACTGAGCACCTCGGTGAGTGAGGGGAAGGTGTGGAAGGGCTGTGGGGGCACGGTGGCCTGGGTGTGGGCCTCAGTTTCCCCTTTCCCCTGTCTCTCCACAGAGAGGCCTCTATGGTAGCCTGCAGAGTCCGTGCTCCACTGCCACCCCAGGACCCCCACTAGGGAGCTTCCCCTTCCTCCCTGCAGGTCCCCCAGGTATGCACCCGCTGTGGGAGGCGTCCACACACCTGCCTGCCAGGGGTTCACACTCCCCCGCCCTCCAGAACTGAAAACTGGCCGGTGGGGTGGGTCAGGCTTGGGCAAGGGGCTCCCTGAGGTCAGGGCCTCAGTTTACTCTTCCTGCCCCCCCCCCAGAATATGGCCTGGGAGACCCCCCTCCGCCCCCAGGCTTGCTGCAGCCCCCCACCCTGGCCCCCTGGCAGACCTCCAGGGGTGATGGGCCCCCGGTCACCACCGCCCAGCCCAGGTAAGTGCCCCGACTGCCTCCTTGCACGCTCCCTCCCGCCCCGGGTTCACGGGTGGGGCTCCTCCAAGTCTTCCAAGCCCCAGCCACTGCTGACCCCTGGTGGCCACTCCAGGTTCTGCACTTAGCCCCTCCCGACTGGTCCTGGTGGGGATGGGCGGCTATTTTGGAGGCCCCAAGAGGGATCGCCACCCCCTCCTTTCCCAAGGTCCTCCTGCCCAATCTTTGCCCAAGCCATGCCACTGCGATGGCTTCCCTCGCTGAGCTCACGGCCCCGCTCCTCTCTCCCTGCAGTGGGGGCCGCAGCCTGGGCGAGGAAGGCCCCCCAGCCCGCGGCGCCTCCTCGCCCACCCCACCAGTCAGCATCAAGTCCGAGCGCCTCTCGCCGGCTCCTGGAGGCCCCGGCGACTTTCCAAAGGCCTTCCCCTACCCCTTGCTCCTGGCCCGGCCCCTGGCAGAGCCCCTACGACCTGGGCCCCCCCTGCGCCGGCTGCCCACTACCGACGGCTGGCCCCGGTAGTAGGCCCGGGGGTGGCACCGATTCTGCCCCTCACATCAGGCGGGGTGAGGGCACGTGGGGTCCCAACCTCCCTCCCTGCGTCCTTGGAGAAGACCCAGCAGTTACGACCCTCTCCGCGGCAGGGGCCTGGAGGGGGGAAAGCCTGGTTCGGATCTAAGGTTGGGGTGCTCCTTTCCCCCTTCCCGTGTGTGTGTATCCATCAATAAAACACACGGGGCATCCGTGAACGAAACCGTCGCTGCTCAGAGCCACACCCCCGTCCGGGTCCTCCCATCTCTTCCCCAGCGGCCTCAATCTTGCCTTGTCGTGTCTTGGGTACCCACTCCAGAACCTGACCCTGAGAGGAGGACTCCAGTGCTGCTTGGGAAGGCGGGTGGGGGTGGGAAGCGGGGTCGGGGTTGGGGGAGACGGGGACGTAAGGGGAGGAGCCCTGGAGGGGGCGCCAACGGGCAGGTGACGTCGTGGGCAGCCAGTGCTCAGCCCGCTGGGGACCCTAGGGCACCGCATAGGGTGGGCACCTAGAGTGGTTCCACCCCAGTGGTGATGGGCTGGGCTATTTACGCTCCAGCTCCTGAGGGTGTTGGGTCGAGGGCTCAGGCTGGGTTGCAATTGCTTGCAGCAAGAGGCAGTGGGGAACCGTGAATGTTGGGCTATGGGAGCGCTGGAGCGGCCGCTACACTCTTCATCTTTTAAATGGGCATATCCCTTGATCTCTTGACCCAACGATTTCCACCGGAGGAAGGAGGGAGCCAGGCGTTTATCCACCCACTTTGGGGTGGTGCAAACTCCCTCCACTTCGGCCTGTCCTGTGTAAGGGCAGACTTGGGGGTCCAGGAGGGAGCCAGAGGGAGCTCCATTTGTTCCTCCCCTCCAACCACCCCCCAGGTGGTCTCAGTGGGATCTTTATAACACTCAGATCTGACCCCTGATCTTCCTGAGCTCCTCAGCTGCCCTCACCCGCTCTGTCTCCTGCCCTGAGGCCCTTAGAAATACTTGCTGTTCCAAGCTAGGGCCATGCTGGTCCTTCCTCCTGGGCCACCTCCTGCAACCCTCAACTGGCCTCCTTTTTAGACTGCTTCCTACCCTCCAAGGCCCAGCTCCCTGACCCCTCCTGCAGGAAGCCGTCTCACTGCCCCAAGCTGAGAAATGGCTCTGACAATTCTCAAAGGGTCTGCTTAGTGGAGATCACCGACCTGGACAAGAATGTGAAAAACACACGGTGTTGGTATCAATGTTTATAAGATTTGTATGCCCCTACCCCACCATCATTCTACGAAGATCCAAAGCTGATTGGTCCAGCTTGGCTGTGGGCGAGTCAGCTTGACCGATAATTTCAAGACCCTTGTCCCCTGTCACCCCAGCCCTCCACAGAGGGCTTTTTCAGTAAAATTCAATGCCTTGCATTTCCACCGTTAGCGCACACAGACCTGGATGTGGATACAGAGGCAAAAATGTGTGCAGCCTTCTAAAAAGGTCACCTCCCTTTCTCCTGTAGTCCCCCTTCCCAGCCAAGACTTTCGGTGGACTCCTTTGACGGGTAGGGAGAGAGGGGAAAATGTGTAAAGTGCCAGACCTTTTTTTGTGACATGAGCGCACTTGCTTGAGCAGCCATATATATAGCACCATTCATATGCCAGATCCAGCCTGGACTTTGTCCTCCAATCTTTCTGGTCCTCGACACCTTCATCCCCAGTGAAGTTGGGGCTTTGGAGCCCTAGTTTCCAGGGGAGAAACATGGCATGATCAAGGTTTGTGAAAGCCTCCCTCCCTGGGGCTTCTGTGGCTTGAGGTGGAGGTGGGGTCCAGGAACAAAAGAGGCAGGAGGCCGAGGGACAGTGGAGGGACATTCCAGGGTGTGTTTGGAGGTAAGAGCTACCAGGACCTGCAGATGGCTCGGATGTAGGGTAAAGGGTTTCATGGGCAACTCGCAGCCCCCTCTTACAACACAGGGAAACGTGCAGAGAATGCAGAGTGTGTGGGGTGAACTCAAGGCCTCTGTGGAGTGTTTAAGTTAGGCTGGAGAGCTCTCTCACCCAACTCAGATTCAGGTTCTAAATCCTCCCCACCTGCTCCCTTCTGTCCCTTCCCACCCTCAGAGGAGGACTGAGGCATTGTCTCCACCCCAGCCTATGACAGTAGCCTCTGGGGATCCAGCTGAGCACACAGCCCCTGCCACCCCAGCAGCACCATTGCCACATGCACCATGGTCACCACGCAGGTGCAAATTTCTCCAACTGGGTTACGCTTCTGGGGATCCCCTTCCTCAGGTCGCAAGGACCCTGGCCATGCACATGGGGTGGATGAACCGCCAACCTGGTGGCCCCCCGCAGTGTCGCAGTCACAGCTCCCCGTACAACCAGACGCAGGACCAGGGACTTGGGAGGAGGAGAGAGGCCAAGGCAGCAGGTCCTCTGGGGGAAACTGAGGCATGTCCAGAAAGGGCCCCTTTTTCAGCCTCTGGATCTTACCCACATTGTGGTTAAGAAGGGGGGCCAGTCTCTGAAGTCAGTGCCCACAGGGTAAGTGCCGACTGTGGAGTTCATAAAAATGTGGGCTGCTTTCAAACGCTGGGGAGCCCCAGGGCCATTTGCTGTGGCTCTATGTCGTCATCCCTGGGAGGCTGCACTTTTACCATCTGCCGTTAGGTGGCGCCCAGTAGTGTCCTTTGGATTCTGAACTCCCCACTCAAAATTTTAAAATAAAGTGGAAATAAGAATAAGTAAATAAAATCTATCTTGCCTCCCAGGGAGTCTGCCCCATGTTTTTAGTCTATGAGCCTGGGGAACCAAAAAGGGCTGTGTCACATGTCATGTGTGTGGGACTATACATGTACAGCTTGAGGTGCTCTGGGCCATAAGGGGACAGTGGACATGCTACTAGGTTCTGGAAAGTCCTCTGGGTCCAGACCCTAGCTCTGCCCCTGCTGGCTGTGTGGAGGAGGAAGCAAGGAGGGTTGTGTGGAAGTGTCCTACTGCCAGTCTTTCTAAGGACACCATGGTGATGTTGGCCAGGGCCAATGTCACTATCAGATGGGTTCCAAGCCTCCCAGGGGCTCGGTCACTGGTTGGAAGCGCCATGGGAAGTATGGCCTGGGTACGAACATGATGATGGAAGTCAGAGATCTGAGAGATGCATTTTTGAGAGCACCACAGAGATGCATTTTAGAGAGCACCATAGAATGAAACAGTGTGGAATGAGAGTGTGGACCTCAGTGTAGACAGAGATTGTGGGACATTAGCATAAACAAATATAGGGAGTGTCCAGTGAGGATCAGGGAAAATGGAATACCCAGTGTAGGACAGAATGTGGTTTCACCCAATGGAGAATAGACAAGGAAGAATGTCCAATGGAGAACAGACCACACAGCACATGACATGTAGAATAGTAAGTGAAGGACAGTCAATGTAGAACTGAGATGCTGAGCAAACAACGAGGGATGGAGTACATGGGCCAAGAGAAGACTTTGGCATTTGTTCTGTGTGAGGTGGGAGCCATGGATGATTGTGAGCGGAGGAGGGACACGGTCTGGCTTAAGTGTTAACAGGTGCCCTCAAGCTGCTCAGGGGAAAACAGATTGGGGGGGGGAGCGGGGAATGGAAGCCACAGGAGACCAGGGAGGAGGGGACTGCAGGTGGGAGATGATGGAGGCTGGATTGAGTGGAGGCTGTGAAGGGAAGGAGGCTGGTTGGGACAATGGTTACACTTGGAAGGTGAAGCCATCAGGAGGGGCTAACAGGTCAGGTATGGAGCAAGAGAGAGAATTCAAGGCCAACTTCAGAGTTTGGGGATAAGCACCTGGAAGATGGAGCTGCCTCTTCTGCAAAGGGGAGGCTGCAGAGGGAAGATGCAGAGCTCCTGGGGCCAGGATGTGTGTGAGCTGCCTGTGGCTCACCACATGGGGGTGCTGTGATGCCTGGACTTGTAAACCTTATGCCCATGGGAGAAGTCAGGGTGTGAATTAGATTCGGGCCTCTCAGAGTCTCAGTATCTTTATCAGTTTAATGGGGACAATTGTCCCAGCACCCAGAACTGCTGGAGACAGCACTCGAGTCAGACCCCCAGCCTGATGAGCAATGAGCCTGCAGCAAATGTCCCCCTTTTTTCTTGGTCCACCTTTTCTGACACCCTCCCCAGCTTCCCTGGATCCCACCTGAATGCTGTAGCTCTGAGGGGTGTCTCATGACCCCCATGTAGGTCCTGGGAAATCCCAGTGACCCTCACTGCCACTGCCACCCACACTCTGTCAAGCCAATGCTCTGAGTCCAGAGGACCAAAGTCACAAATAGTTAATCCCCTGCAAACAGACATCCACATGGGCTCATATACAAAGACAAAAACACCCACAGAGACAAGGCAATCAACTGTACACGATCCAGCCAAAACAATCTTGAGGGAAAAAAATGGAACTGGAGGAATCAGACTCCTTGACTTCAGACCATACTACAAAGCTACAGTAATCAAGACAATATGGTACTGGCACAAAAACAGAAATATAGGTCAATGGAACAGGATAGAAAGCCCAGAGACAAACCCACGCACCTGTGGTCAACTAATCTATGACAAAGGAGGCAAGGATATATAATGGAGAAAAGACAGTCCCTTCAATAAGTGGTGCTGGGAAAACTGGACAGCTACATGTTAAAGAATGAAATTAGAACACTCCCTAACACCATACACAAAAACAAACTCAAAATGGATTAAAGACCTGGATGTAAGACCAGACACTATAAAACTCTTAGAGGAAAACGTAGGAAGAAAACTCCTTTTTTTTTTCTTTTTTTTTTTGCGGTACGCGGGCCTCTCACTGTTGTGGCCTTTCCTGTTGCAGAGCACAGCCTCCGGACGCGCAGGCTCAGCGGCCATGGCTCACGGGCCCAGCAGCTCCATGGCATGTGGGATCTTCCCGAACCGGGGCACGAATCCGTGTCCCCTGCATCAGCAGGCGGACTCTCAACCACTGCACCACCAGGGAAGCCCAGAAGAACATTCTTTGACATAAATCACAGCAAGATCTTTTTTGACCCACCTCCTAAAGTAATGGAAATAAAAACAAAAATAAATGTAACCTAATGAAACTTAAAAACTTTTGCACAGCAAAGGAAACTATAAACAAGACGAAAGGACAACCCTCAGAATAGGAGAAAATATTTGCAAATGAATCAACGGGCAAAGGATTAATCTCCAAAATATATAAACAGTTCATGCAGCTCAATATTAAAAAAACAAACAACCCAATAAAAAAATGGGCAGAAGACCTAAATAGACATTTCTCTAAAGAAGACATACAGATGACCAAGAGGCACATGAAAAGCTGCTCAGCATCACACATTATTAGAGAAATGAAAATCAAAACTACAATGAGATATCACCTCACACCAGTTAGAATGGGCATCATCAGAAAATCTACAAACAACAAATGCTGGAGATGGTGTGGAGAAAAGGGAGCCCTCTTGCACTGTTGGTGGGAATGTAAATTGTTACAGCCACTGTGGAGAACAGCATGGAGGTTCCTTAAGAAACTAAAAATAGAATTACCATATGACCCAGCAATCCCACTACTGGGCATATACCCAGGGAAAACCATAATTCAAAAGGACACATGCACCCTAATGGTTCATTGCAGCACTATTTCCAATAGCTAGGTTATGGAAGCAACCTAAATGCCCATCAACAGATGAAGATGTGGTACATATATACAGTGGAATATTACTCAGCCATAAAAAGGAATGAAATTGGGTCACTTGTAGAGATGTAGATGGACCTAGAGACTGTCATACAGAGTGAAGTAAGTCAGAAAGAGAAAAACAAATATCGTATATTAACGCATATATGTGGAATCTAGAAAAATGGTACAGATGAACCAGTTTGCAAGGCAGAAATAGAGATACAGATGTAGAGAGCAAACGTATGGACACCAAGGGGGCAAAGCGGGGGGTGGGATGGTGGTGGTGGTGGGATGAATTGGGAGATTGGGATTGACATATATACACTAATATGTATAAGATAGATAACTAATAAGAACCTGCTGTATAAAAAATAATATTAAAATAAAATTTTTTTAAAAGTGGAAAATTACCATTAAGCAAACACACAGGAATAATTGTTGCAATCAAGAATCATCAATGGGCTTCCTTGGTGGTGCAGTGGTTAAGAATCCGCCTACCATTGCAGAGGACACGGGTTCAAGCTCTGGTCCGGGAAGATCCCACATGCCACAAAGCAACTAAGCCTGTGCGCCACAACTACTGAGCCTGTGCTCTAGAGCCCGCAAACCACAACTAGAGAAAATCCGCGTGCAGCAACGAAGACCCAACACAGCCAAAAATAAATAAATAAAAAATTGTTTTAAATCATCAATAGATGCTAAAATTAGAGGTTTACGGTATGATGAGAAACAAGATATTTGGTCAAGAAGTACCTGTCCCCAAGACACCTATTCATTACAAAGGGAAAACTAGTAAATTTACCATGGGGATGTCTGTCAGATAAATGATCAAAGATGACAGCAGTAATGAGACATAGTCCCCAAAATATAATTTATTCACTGTGAAGTCCCCTGCTTTCATTTTCCTTGTTATACTTGAAAGTTGCTAAGACAGTAGTATTTTTTTTAATTTTATTTATTTACTTTTGGCTGTGTTGGGTCTTCGTTTCTGTGTGAGGGCTTTCTCTAGTTGTGGCAAGCGGGGGCCACTCTTCATCGCGGTGCGCGGGCCTCTCACTATCGCGGCCTCTCTTGTTGCAGAGCACAGGCTCCAGACGCGCAGGCTCAGTAGTTCTGGCTCACGGGCCTAGTTGCTCCGCGGCATGTGGGATCTTCCCACTCTTCATCGCGGTGCGCGGGCCTCTCACTATCGCGGCCTCTCTTGTTGCAGAGCACAGGCTCCAGACGCGCAGGCTCAGTAGTTCTGGCTCACGGGCCTAGTTGCTCCGCGGCATGTGGGATCTTCCCGGACCGGGGCACGAACCCGTGTGCCCTGCATCGCCAAGCAGATTCTCAACCACTGCGCCACCAGGGAAGCCCAAGACAGTAGTATTAAATGTTCTCACCACACACAAAAAAAGGATAATTAGGTGATGGAGGTGTTAACCAATCCTATGGTGGTAATCATTTTGTAATATGTATGTATCACATCATCACGTTTAAACTTACACAATGCTATATGCTAACTGTATCTCAATAACGCTGGAAAAAATTATACACAATCTAGGCTTTTGTTTAAATAAACTGTTTAATTTAGAACAATTTTAGATTTACAGAAAAACTGTGAACATAGTACAGAGAGTTCCCATATACCCCACACCCAGTTTCCCATATTATTAACACCTTGCATTAATATGGTACACTTGTGGCAATTAATGAACTAATATTAAAAATTGTTATTCCTTAAAAAAAAACACAACTAAACATGATCCACTCATAGACCTCATAAAGATCCTCAGACAGTCACACCCACATATTATGTCCACACTCAGGCAAACATACTTATCCACAGAAACAGAGCTGAAAAACTTGGGCTTGAAGCCCTTTCCTCTAAGCCTTGAAACAGAAAACATCAGATTCCTGAGGCTGACATTTAGTCCTTGATCTAGCCACGCCTGAAGCTGACAATGCTTTTGGAGTTTTCTGTTACGTTAGCTAAATTTTTCCCTTTTTTGCTGGAGCCCATTTAAGTTGGACTTTTTTTTTTCTTTTTTCTTTTTAGCTTGCAACCAGGGTTCTGGCTGATAGAGATAAATAAGGCTTTTGCCAGGTGAAAAAAAAGGGGGGAGCGGAGGAGGAAGGAGGCACCCCAAGATGGAAGATGGCATTTACAGAGGCCTGGAGATATAAGAAAGCATGGCCTGTGGCTAGCTGTACTATAGCGCGTACAATAGTGTTGGCGGCAGATTGAAGTCAGGCAGAGGGTTCTGAATTGAGTCTGAGCAACTGGAATCTAGTCATTGAGGGCCACCGAATGTTCTTTTTTTTTATTTTGTATTTTGTATTTTTTATTTTTATTTTTATTTTATTTTTTGGCTGCCTTGGGTCTTCCTTGCTGCGTGTGGGCTTTCTCTAGTTGTGGCGAGCGGGGACTACTCTTTGTTGTAGTGCGCGGGCTTCTCATTGTGGTGTCTTCTCTTGTGGACCATGGGATCTAGGCCCGTAGGCTTCAGTAGTTGTGGCTCGGAGAACTTAGAGCGCAGGCTCAATAGCTGTGGCACTCGGGCTCAGTTGCTCTGCCGCTTGTGGGATCTTCCTGGACCAGGGCTCGAACCTATGTATGCAGGCGAATTCTTAACCACTGCCTCACGAGGAAAGCCCCCACCAAATATTCTTTTTTTTTTTTTTTTTTGCGGTACGCAGGCCTGTCACTGCTGTGGCCTCTCCCGTTGCGGAGCACAGGCTCCGGACACGCAGGCTCAGCGGCCATGGGCCACGGGCCCAGCCGCTCCGCGGCATGTGGGATCTTCCCGGACCGGAGCACGAACCCGTTTCCCCTGCATCGGCAGGCGGACTCTCAACCACTGCGCTACCAGGGAAACCCCCACCAAACATTCTTGATCAGGGGAGTTCCACGCTCAGAAATCCCCAGCGGGAGGCAGTGATTGGATGAATAAGTGTATTCCACTCAAACGTGCGAAATACGTGCAGGTGAGGAGACTGAGTCTCAGAGACACCGGTCACCCTGGGGTCCCAGAGACCCCAGTCGGAGCTCGTTGAGCAACTTTGAACTACAACTTCCGGCATGCAATGCGAGAGACTCCTTGTCCTCCTGATTTGCCCCCGGCTCCAAGCCTGACGATTGGTTGAGTGGGCTGCTTGTCAGTTCAAAGTCGGGTTTTGATTGGTCGGGTTCCGAGCTGTGCTCCGAGCTCCAGGCCCATGGGTCCCAGCACAGCGCTCCTGCAGGCAACATGGTAAGCCGGCAACTCTTAGCATGGGGGGCCCTGAGGGGCTAGGGGTTCCGCCGAGGGGAGTCCAGGGAGACACCGAGGAGACCGGGATCCCTTTGTGGGCACTGAGGTCTCTGAGGGATTTGGGATCGCGCTGAGGGCCGTGTTTCCCTGTCTGAGGTCAGGGTCTCACTGCGGGACCTATGAGGGGGTCGGGGGTTGTACAAGGGAACTGGAAGGCCTTGAATGTTCTGGGCTTCTGACAAGTCCCTCGGGGGCCCTCTAGGGGCCTGGGGTCCTGCTGAGGGTGTCGTCCCGTAGAGGGTACTGGGGATCTGAACACCTTCGGAGCCCCGTGAGGGAGATCTGGGGTCCCCCGGGGCCCACTCTGGGGATGGTGTCCTGCGGGAGCGTGGGGGCCACGCCGACAGGGTCCATCGGGGCTCCCTACGGGTGTGGGGTGTGCCGAAGGACCAGGGAGAATCCTGAGAGGAGGGAGCCATGCGGAGGGGATCTGGGTGGGCTCAAGGCGGGGGGAGGGCCCCAGAGTTGGAGACAGCACAGTTGGAACCCTCAGGTCTCACGTGGTTCTGGGTCCAACCCATTGAGTTTATTCTTCAAGCTTAGCCTGGCCCCTGTGGGTCAGGCTGGTGCTGGACGAGGGCGGAGACCCCCCAGCCCCTAGGACTGGACAGAGGGAGAGACAGGATGGAGGGGCCAGGAAGGCGGCCTGACCTTGCTTGGGGTGGGGGGGTGACCCCGAGGAGGGGCGCTGGAGGTGGGTCTGAAGTAAGAGCATTGATGGAAGGAACTGATGAAAGTGGATGTCGTTCCAGGGTGCGGGACGTTGTGGGAGGTGAGGGGAAGGGCTCTCAGAAAGACGGAGGATTCTGGGATCACAGACCCAGGGAAGAGCTTTGAGCAGGGGAGGGACATGGGCTGATGGGATGCTTCAGAGATCTTTGGAGATCTGCATAGCGTGGACCCTAAGACTGGAGGCTGCTGGGGGCGGGCGATGAGAAACATCCCTGGACGGACCTCGGGAGCCTTAGGTGGAGGGATGCATGTCTTCCCCCCTTCCCTTCTCTTCCTTCTTCATCCTTCCTCCCTCTTCTTCTCCCTTCCTCTCTCTCCCTCTCCTTCCTTTCTAACGTCCTTCCTCTCCAAGTGCTAGGATCGCAGTTTGAACCATGGGTCTCCTCCCTGGGAGGTGTCCGAGGGTAATGGGGTCAGCGATGGAGAGCCCGGGGGTCTGGGAGGGTCTCTGAGACCCGAATGGTTGGGCGCAGAGGACGCCGGGGGAGAGAGCCGGGTTGGTCCTGAGCTGGGTCCGCCTGGCCTTGTGGGCTGAGGAGCGGAGTTGGACGTTTACCATGAGACTGGGAAGGGCCTGGGCCGCCTGGAGGAGCCGAAAGCCGTGTCCACGGGAGTGATGGGTGGGTGCTGGGGCCTCCAGGGAAGGGCCTGGAGGAGGCATGGTCTGCGAGCTCGGCAGAGAGGTTCTGCCAGGGGACGATGGGTCACTGTCTGGAGAGCCAGGGAGACTGGGGAGCAGCTGCTGGGAGGTGCTGGGTTTCCAGGGAGGAGTGGAGGAGGGGTCCTGGGAGGAAGGGCGGGGCCGCTTCGAGGGGCCCAACTGTGCTCTGGGTCATTAATGCCTGCTAGCCAGTCTGCACTTGGGTGGGGGGCGGGTGAGCAGTGAGGCCAGAAAGATGACGCCCCACCTCATTACTGAAAAAACGTTCCTGGTCTCAGTTTACAAGTCACAGCATAAAGAAAATATCCTATTAGTCTTTTATTTATTTATTTATTTATAATAATTTTTTTTTTTCGGTACGCGGGCCTCTCACTGTTGTGACCTCTCCTGTTGCGGAGCACAGGCTCCGGACGCGCAGGCTCAGCAGCCATGGCTCATGGGCCCAGCCGCTCCACGGCATGTGGGATCTTCCCGGACCGGGGCACGAACCCGTGTCCCCTGCATCGGCAGGCGGACTCTCAACCACTGTGCCACCAGGGAAGCCCAGTCTTTTATTTTAATGATGGATTTCTCAGCAGTCATTCTGAATTACAGTGCTAGGCCCGATAGCCATCACATTAGAGCTTTCCCTATTAAAGTTAGCTTATTTTTGCCTGATTAAAGGATAATTTTAACAATTAGTTTTAATATTAATGTAATCTTTATTTCATTTTAGTTGTTAATACCATAATAGTAGCAGACAGCCCTTCTGAGCACTTAATTTTACATAATTACTGAAAGCAAATTGGTATTTACTGCATTCAAGCAGGAAAACCCAGCTTCAGACTGATTACCAAAAACATTTTTTCTAAAACGTTTTAAAATAAGTATATGAAAATGTGTTATGAATTGTTGTTTAAAAGTTTGTTAGTAGAACTTGGTAAGAAAATTCCTAATTAAAAAAAGTCATCCCACTCAAACGGGTAAGTCTTTATCCTGAAAGAGGTAGTGGGCCAGAAATAGACTGCTTTCCTCCTTGGTTGATTACAAAGGGAGGGAGAGGGAGAGGGTGACTTCAATTATCAGGGATAATTTAAGATGGGAAAGACTTGGGGGACAGAGCCACCTGGGTGAACGTTGAAACTACAAGCTTACCTGAGACACAGTTACAAAAACTGCGTCCGTGGGACCGTGGGAGAAGAGCGCTTCCACTGGGTGTGCCCGGCTCGTTGTAGGTCCAGAAGGTGGTCGTGAGAGTACACAAAACAAAATAGGAAGCACCCCATTTCCAGATGAGGAAAACTGAGGCTTGGGGAGATTTAAATCCTTAGCACAAGGAGGAAAGCGAGCCCCAGTGTCTGCTCCAGCACGTGCTCTCTGCCGCTCCATACCCCAGCCAGGTGGTGGGGAGGGACGTGCGTTTTGCTGGGGCTCCCAGGGTTGGGTCTGAGCCCACCCCAGGACCTTTCCCCAAGAAGCAGCTTGAGCCAGGGTGGCCCTGCCTCTGCCACCTGGCCCCAGAGTCTCTATAAATAGCCGGGCTTCCGAGGCGTGAGCTTGTGATCCTCTGGCTGGCACTGCCCTTCATGTTTCCTCCCCCCAGGCTGTCCTTGGAGTGCAGCTGGTGGTGACGTTGCTCACTGCCACCCTCATGCATAGGCTTGCACCACACTGCTCCTTCGCGCGCTGGCTGCTCTGCAATGGCAGGTGAGCCACACCCCTCCCCCGGGTGGTGGGCGGAGCCCCTAAGGCCCCGCCCCCCCGGTTTTTCTCCTAGCCCTGCCTCAAGCCCTGCAAGGCGAGGTTTTTTTGTTTTGTTTAAAAAAAAGAAAACAACCAACTTTGTTGAGATGTAATTGACGTTCAATAATCTGAAAATATTTGAAGTACACCGTTGGATCAATTTTGACAGATTGTACACATCGCTGAGACCATCTCCGCACTCAGAAGAGCAGCTGCTTCCCCCACTCCTGCTCTCCTTCATCCCTACTCTAGCTGTAGATCTGTTTCCCGAAAGTCCCGGTTTGGGTTTCGGACCCTTTCTGAGAATCTGGTGGAAATTGTGAACTCTCTAGGGCAATTCACATGGCAGTTCCTTTCCTGACTGCCTGTCTCTGCCCTCAGTCTCTTCCGATACAAGCACCCTTCCGAGGAAGAGCTTCGGGTCCTGGCCGGGAAGCAGAGGCCCAGAGGCAGGAAGGAGCGGTGAGTGAACCCCCAGCCTTAGGTAAGTGGCTCCCTTCCAGGGGAGACCATGAGGGCACAGGGCCTTCCCTGCCCACTTCCAGGCACTGCTCTGGGCACAGGAGAATTGGGGACACCCCAGGCTGAGGAGATGGTCACTGTCATTCACTGGTTGCCTCCAGTTGGCGTCTAATGCTTGGAAGTTTGCTCTGGGCCAGCCCTATGGGTGGGTGGTGGCCACACCCTGGCATTCAGAGGACACCCAGGCTGGGGGAGAAGGTACCTCCTAGGCCTCCTGTGCCCTGAGGGTGAAATGGTAGAGCCTCTCAGGCTGGGGTGGGGTGGACCGCCATGGCTGCCTGGGGAAGGGAGGATGGAGGATGCTGTTCTGACACATTTCCCCCCTCCTCCCAGGTGGGCCAATGGCTATAGTGAGGAGAAGCCGTTATCCGTGCCCCGAGACACCCCTTTCCAGCTGGAGACCTGTCCCCTCACAGCCGTTGATGCCCTCGGTAACAGCTGAGTCCCCAACTCCCCTGGCCCTTGGCTCACACCCTGGTGGGGTTGGTGGGGGGAGCATCCTGGGCGGGCTAAGCTGGGGACTCAATTGCATCCTCCCCACAGTCCTGCGCTTCTTCCTGGAGTACCAGTGGTTTGTGGACTTCGCGGTGTACTCGGGTGGCGTGTACCTCTTCACAGAGGCCTACTACTATGTGCTGGGCCCGGCCAAGGAGACCAACATCGCTGTATTCTGGTGCCTGCTCACCATCGCCTTCTCTATGTATCCTTCCTCTTAGCTCCCCAGGTGGGGAAGGTGGAGGCATGTGGAAGCTGGACCCCAGGCTCCTTGTTGCCCCAGAAACTCAGTGGTGTAAAGCAGTCACTATTTTATGTTTTCCTGGGCCGGGGCTCAGCTGTGTTGCCTCATATCTGCTCGAAGTGGGCTTGCCTTTCAGTGGTCTAGCGCAAGCTTCCTCACCACAGTGGCCAGGAAGGAAAAGGGGGCACTGCAGGCCTCCTGAGGCTTTGCCTGAAGTCGGTCCACCCAACCCCTGTTCATTCTCTGGGTCAAAGCAACTCAGCAGTCCAGAACAGATGCAGGGGCTGGCAAAGAGATGTCCCTTCTGTAATTTTTTTAGGAAGCTGCATAGAGAGCAGAGAGGCAAAACTGTGACTTTGAGGACCCAAGTCGTAGACAATGTCCTTGTGGAATGGGCTTGCAAAGAAGGGCAGATTGGAGATAGAGACTGGTATCTACACTCTAGACTCTCAGAGGAGCAGGAAACTCAGGAGCTGTGAATTCAGCCAGGAGGCTGAGTGGGTCAGGGAGACTTGACCTCCTGACAGACAGACAGAGACAGAGTTGGCCATTTCTAACTGACCACAGGCAGTGTGATGAGGCCAAGCTGGAGGCCTGGCTCAGGACTGCCCACTCGCTGGTGACACAGGCCTGAGCAGCAGTGAGCCTTGTGTCCTGGGCTTGCCTGGCAGCTCACTCCTCTGCCTCCCAGGACTCCAAGCCTGAACTTCCATGTTTGTGCTCTGGAGTCGGGGGGTCACTGGTTGGGGGGGTGGATGGGGGAGGGGTCACTACAGGCACTGGAGGCCTCCTTAGCCCTGCCCCCAGCAAGGTGTTCCTGACCGTGACCCGGCTGTACTTCAGTGCAGAGGAGGGGGGCGAGCGCTCAGTTTGCCTAACCTTCGCCTTCCTCTTCCTCCTTCTGGCCATGCTGGTGCAGGTGGTGCCGGAGGAGACCCTTGAGCTGGGCCTGGAGCCAGGTATGTGCAGTCTGGGGCCTGGGGTTTAAGCCTCTGGATTATTGCTGTCAGTGTTTTCTTTATGTATTTTGAGGCTAATTGACAGGGTGTTTACAAGTTTAAAATTGCTACGTCTTCCTGGCAAATCAACCATTTTTTTCATGATGTATGGACCCATTTTGATTCTAATAATACTTCCGTCTTAGTCTAGTTTGTCTGGTATTAATATAGCCTTTCCAGCTTTCTTCCTTCCTTCCTCCCTCCCTCCCTCCCTTCTTTCCTTCTTCCCTTCTTCCTTCTTTTCTTTTCTTTTTTTTTTTTTTTTTTTTGCGGTACGTGGGCCTCTCACTGTTGTGGCCTCTCCCGTTGCGGAGCACAGGCTCCGGACACGCAGGCCTAGCGGCCACGGCTCACAAGCCCAGCTGCTCCGCGACATGTGGGATCTTCCCGGATCGGGGCACGAACTCGTGTCCCCTGCCTCGGCAAGCGGACTCTCAACCACTGCGCCACCAGGGAAGCCCCCTTCTTTTCTTTTTAAGTTGATATATACTTGACATATTATATTAGTTTCAGGTGTACAACATAATGATTCAATATTTGTGTATACTGCAAAATGAGCACCACAATAAGTCTAGTTAACATCCATCACCACACAGTTACAATTTTTTCTTCTTGTGATGAGAACTTTTAAGATCTACTTGCTTAGCAACTTTCAAATATACAATACTACCTTTCTTTTGATTAGTATTTGTTATATCTTTTTGACATCCCTTTACTTTCAACCTTCCAGTGACTTCATGTTGAGGTATGTCTACTTTAAAAAAAAATAATAGATATATAGATATAGATATTTTCTTTATTTTTTTTCTTTATTTTTTAATTTGACCATGCTGCATGGCTTGCGGGATCTTGGTTCCATGACCAGGGATTGAACCTGCACCCTCATCAGTGAAAGCTCAGAGTCCTAACCACTGGACTGCCAGGGAATTCCCTATCTGGATATTTTCCATCAAGTCTGATAGTCTGTATCATTTAACTTCAAAGTTTAATCCACTTACATTTATTGTGATTTCTGACATATTTGGCCTTGTCTCTACCATCTTACATTTTCACTTTCTATTTGTTCCTTTTCTTTTGTGCTGTTGATAGTGGCTGCCAGCTTAATTGTCCTTCCTTTTAGGTGATCTGTCATAACTTCTGACTGCTTTGTGAGCTCTTTGTTTTTGGTATTCTGCAGTTTTGCCACAGTGTGTCTAGGTATGGATTTCTTTGTATTTATCTGGTTTTATATACTTTGTATGTATCATCCATTCTGCAGACTTCTCAATCAATAATTCCCTTTCAATATCTCTTCTCCTTCATTCTCTCTCTTCTCTCCCTTTGGGGTTCAGACTTGACTTATATTGAACTTCCTATTCTGTCCTCCTTATCTCTTAATCTTCCATCACATTTCCCACCTTCCTGTCTTTCTGAGTCAGAATCTGAGTGATTTCTTCAGATCCAATTCATTAGTTCCTCCTTTGGCTCCTTCTAAGATGCTGTTTAACAACTTATCACTTCAATAATTATATTTTCCTTTTGGAAGAGCTTAACTGATACCTTTGTAAATCCACCTGGTCCTCTGAGGTAGTCTCATGTCACCTGTTCTGCAATTCCAACTTTTATTTTCCTCAGGCATTTCACACAGAAGCCTTGGGGTCTAAACTTGTCCTTTGTTTTTTTTCTCCTGACTCACCTTTATGGTAATTTGTTGTCTTGTGTGTTTGGTGATTTTGGTTGTGAACTCACATTATTTGCTTTTACTCCGTGGAAAATGTGGGGGCCTGAACTGAGAATTCTTTCCAGGACTTTGATTTCCTCCTGTGGAGCCCTTCATGACCCTCCAGCCTCGGGGAAGCTCAGACTCAGTGCCCTCCACCCCCATGTCCCTCAGTCCAGTCAAGGGTGTCTGTCTAGCACATTCTCCTGAGCTTCACATAACTGGAGAACAAAATTGTCCTCACGCTTGTCACAGGGCCTGGCTGCCAATAGTGTGTTCCTACCTGGGGAACAAAAGGATGTCTGGGAGGGGGGGCAGAGTAGGCTCTGAGGCCCCAGGGGTCTATTTTAGACACCACCCTCTCTTTGTCTTCCCCAGGCCTGGCCAGTATGACCCAGAACTTGGAGCCACTTCTGAAGACACAGGGCTGGGACTGGGCGTGAGTCCTGGGAAGGGAGGGGGAGCAGCGGCATGCTGCGACCTGCAGGCAGGGTGCTGACCTGCCGCGGGGCCCTGACCCTTCTCTTTTTCCCAGTCTTCCTTTGGTCAAGCTGGCCATCCGCGTGGGGCTGGCGGCAGTGGGCTCCATGCTGGGTGCCTTCCTCACCTTCCCAGGCCTGCGGCTGGCCCAGACCCACCATGATGCACTGACCATGTCGGAAGACCGGCCCATGCTGCAGTTACGTGGGGGACCGGGTGGATGGAGCGTTAGGGTGCCTAGGGGAGGGGCAGGTGGGGATGGTGGGTGCCCAAGCCTACCCGCTCTGCGCCCTTGCCCCCAGGTTCCTTCTGCACACCAGCTTCCTGTCCCCCCTGTTTGTCCTGTGGCTCTGGACCAAGCCCATGGCGCGGGACTTCCTGCACCAGGCTCCCTTTGGGAGCACGTCCTTTTCTCTGTGCGTATGGAAGTGGGAGGCAGGGCAGCTGGGGCCCCCTCTGGCTACTCCAGACTCTGAGGCTAAGGGAGGAGTGGGTCCTGGGAGAGGATCCTGGGGCAGAGGGCAGCCTCACTAGCCCCCTCGCCCCTCTCGGCGCAGGCTGTCCGACTCGGCCTTCGACTCGCTGCGTCTCTGGATGCTGGTGGCACTGTGCCTGCTGCGGCTGGCGGTGACCCGGCCCCACCTGCAGGCCTACCTGTGTCTGGCCAAAGCTCGAGTGGAGCAGCTGCGGCGGGAGGCCGGCCGCATCGAGGCCCGAGAGATCCAACGGCGGGTACCGGCGCGGGCGTGGAGGGAACCTGGGCCTCAGGGAGGGGTTCCCTGTCCCTCAGGCGTGGGGTTACCCGGAGCCCGAAGGTCCCCTGCTGCAGCCACTGCTACCTGTCCACCAGGTGGTGCGTGTGTACTGCTACGTGACAGTTGTGAGCCTGCAGTACCTGACGCCGCTCATCCTCACACTCAACTGCACGCTACTGCTCAAGACTCTGGGTGAGAACCCGCCTGGGCGACGGCGGGGGCGGGGCCTGGAGTTGGAGCGGGGCGGGGCTGAGCCTGGAGAGGGGCTGGAGTTGTAGTTGGGTGGGGGAGGGGAGGGGAGGGCCGGAGATTGAGGGAGGCGGGGGCGGGGCCTAGCTATAGAGGGGGCGGGGCGGAGGCTGGAGGGCCCTGAGATGGGGCGAGGTCAGAGGCGGAGCCTGGGGTGGGGCCCGAAGATGTGGTGCGGCAGAGCCTGGGGTAGCCGAGGTGGTGGAAGGAGGCAGAGCCTGGGCCGGGGCGGGTGAGTGTCAGCATGGGTGGGGGTCCTGGAGGCCAACTCCGCCTGCGCCTCCGCCCATCCCTCCCTCCACCCTGTTTCTCTCGCAGGCGGCTACTCCTGGGGCCTGGGCCCCGTCCCCCCGCTGTCCCCCACCCCGTCCTCAGCCCGCGATGGCCCAGTCGGCCCCGAGGAGGACGAGGCCCAGCAGACCGTGGCCCTGATCGCCGGGGTCCTGGGCAGCCTGCTCACGCCACTCTTCCTCCGCGGCGTCCTCGCCTTCTTCATCTGGTGGATCGCCACCTGCCAACTGCTCTCCAGCCTCTTCGGCCTGTACTTCCACCAGCATCTGGCGGGCTCCTAGCCCGCCTGCAAACACTCCTGCAGCCCCAAGGTCTGGTCCTTGGCCAGCGGGGGGGCGGGCCACCCACTCAGTGTTCCCAGGTGAAATGTGGTCCTGGGAGTCCCAGATGCATCCGCTGTGCCAGTCCCCTTCACTGCATGCCTGAGCCGTGGTCACGCCTTGGACCCTGAGCTTCTGCCTAGAAACTGATTCCCCAGGCCCAGCGGCAAAGGGTCCCACGGCCAGCCATTGTTCCCAGATTGCACGTGCCCAGTTTGACTGCAGTGGGGGTGGGCGTGGGGGTGGGAGGGGGCACTCTTCTGAACAAATAAAGGAGCAAGCCGATTTTTTTTTAATTAATTTAATTTATTTATTTTTGGCTGCTTTGGTTCTTTGTTACTGCGCACAGGCTTTCTCTAGTTGTGGCGAGCGGGTGCTACTCTTGGTTGTGGTGTGTGGGCTTCTCATTGTGGTGGCTTCTCGTTGCAGAGCATGGGCTCTAGGCACGTGGGCTCAGTAGTTGTGGCTCGCGGGCTCTAGAGTGCAGGCTCAGTAGTTGTGTCACACGGACTTAATTGCTCTGCAGCATGTGGGATCCTCCGGGACCAGGGCTCGAACCGGTGTCCCCTGCATTGGCAGGCGGATTCTAAATCACTGCACCACCAGGGAAGCCCGAGCAAGCCGCTTTTTACAAAAAGGATCCAGGCGGTTTGGGAGGCGGCTTTCTGCATGCTGTCAGGTTAAGTGGTGCAGGCTGGGTGGGGAGTCCGGGGCTTCAGTGCTGAAAGAAGAGAATGATGGAGGGAGAGCATAGCAAAGGCCTGGGAGGAAGAAACGAAGAGAGAATGAAAGGGGGTGAGAAGAAATGGACCAAGGGTGAGAAGTGAGAGAAATGGGGGGAGAGGGAGGTGGGTGAGCCCATGGTACTGGGCAGGGAGCCATGGGGGATACGGCCCTCTTCCACAAGTACAGGGGGACTGCTTTCTTATCAAGGTCACACACAGCAAATGGGCACATTGTTGAGGCCCTGGTGACCCAGGAGAAGGAGGACGAGGGTCCATCACCGACTGGCGTTTTCCTGTAGCTGTGGCCATGCGGTGGGAAACCCGTGTGCGTGCACGTGTGTATTCTAATGTACGTGTTGTTAAAATCTAACTGAGTACATTTTAAAGATCTTATTGGCTTTATATAACAATTCATGAATCGGGCTGCATCCAATCCAGCAGATAGAAAGGAGTTCTGAGGAGCTGTATAAAAGACTTTTGTAAGGCAGAAGGGAGTGGGAACAAGGAAGTTATATTAGCGAAAAGTGGACTTGTGGCAAGGTCCCTTTCCTTTAGGGGATGGCAGCTGTCTATCAGGTAGATCACCTCACTCGTGCTGATCAGGCGTTTCTGATTGACTGGTTTCAGAGTCCATTTCTGGACGAGCTGAAACTGTAATTAAGTCTCGGTTTGGTGACATAAGCCTTAGCATAAGTGACTCCATTTTGAGCCCGTCTTGTTTTTTTCAAAATGTAATCTTTTAGCATATGTAAAATGTACATTAAGAATAAAAAAGACAAGGTGGGACTAACCTGGTGGTCCAGTGGTAAAGAATACGCCTACCAATGCAGGGGACGTGGGTTCGATCCCTGGTCGGGGAACTAAGATCCCACATGCTGTGGGGCAACTAAGCCTGCACGCCACAACTACTGAGCTCACACGCCTCAACTAGAGAGCCGGCGTGCTGCAAAGAACAGAGCCCACGTGCCCTGGAGCCTGCAGGCCACAACTAGAGAGAAGCCCACGCACCGCAACGAAGAGCCCGTGTGCTGCAACGTAAGATCCTGCATGCCTCAACAAGATACAGCGTGCTGCAACTAAGACCCGACGCAGCCAAATAAATAAATTAATAAATAAATATTTAAAAAAAAAAGACTAAAGAAGACAAAGCAAAGCCATTTCCCTCACCAGGATGGAAGCCAAGGGCCTAAGTGATGGTGTGGGACCCAGCATAGCTGCCCAGCCAATGCGGCGAGCGTGACCCACCCCGGGGCCTTGCGCTTTGCTCCGGGCTCCCTCGCCTGTGTGTGTCACCTGAGGGGAGAAGCGCCCTCACCAACCTCTCCTCCCAAGCCCAGCTGCCCCACTGATTTGCTACATATCTTGTACAAGAACCACTAACAGGGAGCACGATTTCACTTAGGGAAGTGAGGTTATAACCAGACACCCGAAGAAAATGCTGACATCTGGGGCGGGGGAGCCGGGAATGCTGTTGTCCTGGCCCCTAGATGGGTGTTTGACTTTTGAAACTCTGGGCTTCTGTTGCGTGGATAAAAATGAAAAGTGTGTTAAACACAAGGCTTAAGGCGAACTAAATGCATCCTCTTGTGTTGGTCCTTCTCAAAACGCTAGTAAAAGTATAGAGGCTACAGAACATTCCAAAGGTGGGAATTAAGAGAGGAGCCACAATTGACTGCCTGGCCCATGGATGCCAAACCCAAAGCCCAGCCAGATTTACCTGTAGAACCTTCCATAGGCAGTGAGTGCACCAGGTCCCACTGGGCTGGGCTGAAGATGGCAGTGGAATATGGAGGCCTCTGGTGTGGAAGCTGTTTGGGAAGTTCTCAGGTACCTGTGTCCCTCCCACAGTACCACTGGGCAGCCAGAAGGAGGGAAGCCAGGCTTGGTAGGGGGTGTGGTGGCAAATGGGGTTAAGTGACTACACATAAAGCTAAATGGAGAGAGCCACCATCTCTTACCCTGTGTGCAGATTACAGAATCTTCCAGGCATGAGACTGAAGACTCCTGGGGAATCCAAATGGCCAAAGAAGAAAGAGCTAAAGACACTGGCACATGGAGTTCTCATCAGCCGCCAGTTGAGCTGTGCCCCCCTCAGTGTACCCCCCCACCCCCATACAGTCGGTCTTCCAATCTGCTGGTTTCAGTCCCCATTCTTTGTCATGAGCAGATGTCCAGGGGTGTTCAGGGATCTGAGGAAGTGTCCAGTTACAGACTCAAAGAGCAAAAAAAGCAAACTGGGGAAATTGACTCTCCAGGGAGAAGAAAACTTACAAAACAAACAGTCCAGAATGTTCTCAGGAAGAAGAGATTGTATTCATGAAACAAGAAGAGAACACTACAAAAAGGAATAGTTAAGGAACCTTTTTTGTTTGTTTTTGAGCTCTTGGAAGATGAAGTTGTGGAAATCTTGCAGAAGGAACAAAAGGATAAAATATACCGAAAACAACAGGGGACAGAAAGGAAACGGAAGGATTGACTCAGAATAACCTTCCAGACAGAGTTCTGGGAGGAGAAATCCAAGCAAATAGATGACGACACTGGCTGGAACAAGGGAATTCCCCTGGACCAAAAGATGTCAGGTGCCTGAGGCTGGGTCACAAAAGCCCCATCCCAAGGCACATCTCTGGGAAGTTCCAGAATGAGGACCAACTCCCAACAAGGACACAACAAGTGACACCTAGTGGCTCAGGAATCAAAGATGATGGAGTGTTGTCTCCTAGCCCTATCTGCCCAGCATCCCAGGAATCACCAGGGACTTCCTGACAGCTGAAGCCTGGCTGGGCCCTGAGCCCACAGGGCACAGCCCCCCAGCAGTGGCAGCTCAGGCCACCTGGCCCTTCGCTTGCTCAGCCTGGGCTGTGGGTACTCTCCACTCTCGGAGCTCAGCACCATGTGGTTTAGGGACACATAGGAAGGTGGAAACACCATAAAGAAAAGCAAGAGTGTTCCTTAAAAAACTAAAAATAGTTATGATATGATCCAGCAATCCCACACCTGGGCATATATCTGGAAAAGATGAAAACTCTAATTCAAAGATACATGCATGGGGACTTCCCTGGCAGCCCAGTGGATAAGACTCCACTCTTCCAAGGCAGAGGGCATGGGTTTGATCCCTGGTCGGGGAACTAGGATCCCACATGCTGCACACTGTGGCCAAAACAAAGAAACAAAACACCAAAAAGATAACATGCACGCCAATGTTTATAACAGCACTATTTACAATAGCCAAGACATGGAAGCAACCTAAATGTCCATGGATAGATGAATGGATAAAGAAGATGTGGAACATATATGCAATGGAATGTTACTCAGCCATAAAAAAGAATGAAATAATGCCATTTGCAGCAACATGGATGGACCTAGAGATTATCATACTAAGTGAAGTCAGTCAGACAATGACATATATCATATATCATTTATATGTGGAATCTAAAAAAGTGAACTTATGGTGCCTGCATTGCACGGCCTCTCTGGGGAGCCCTTTGGCAGCACCTAGAAGAAGTGACCTCATGGCCAGTGGATTCCTTAGGGATACATCCCAGGGAGATTCTTGCACATGGGTGAATCGTGCAAGCGTGGCAGTTACTAAATTATTTCTGACGGTAGAAAGCTGACCTAGGAACAAGTAAATAAACTGGGGAAAACTACATAGTTGGTAAGAACATGAAAAATTGAGTTCCTTTTAAGAGGAAAGACTTCCCAGATGGACTCAGGGGAGAAACAAACAAAAAAGCAGGTAGCGTTAAATCGTGAGATGCCATTTTTTAACTTGTCAGATTATGGAAGATCAAAAAGGCTAGTGTTTATGGGCTGAACTGTGTCCTCCCCCAAATTCTTATGTTGAAGTCCTAATGCCCAGGCCCTCAGAATGTGACTGTATTTGGAGATAGGGTCTTTAAGGGGTGATTAAGTTAAAATGAGATTGTTAGGGTGGACCCTGATCCAATAGAACTGGTGTCCTTAAAGAGGAAAAAAAATTTTTTTTTACAGGAGGAAATTTGGACACGAACCCATGTTACCTGAAAACTGGGTTCACCTCTTGGTGGGTGTCGAGCCAATAGACACAACCAAGCCAAAGATGGGGAGAAGGAGGATTTACTATGACTTTCAGCAAGTAAGGGGAACACCGGGGACCTTTCCCAAAGCAGTGTCTCCCTGAACAGTGAAATTGGGGAAGTTTTAAGCTCAGGGTACATGCATATTCATGAAGGGGCTTGAGCAGAGGAGACTTTAGCATAGAATTGGGGCAAAAGTCCACAGAGTCCAAGCTTTAGTTGACTGAAGTCAACAGGGTCCACATCATCATTCCACCCTCCACCTGGTTAGGGGCCTTAGTTCCTGCAGAACTCAAAGATACATTATTATAGGGAAAAGAATCTGAAAAACAATATATATATATATATATATATATATATATATATATGTATGTGTGTGTGTGTGTGTGTATATATATACACATATCACTGTGCTGTACACCTGAAACTTACATAATATTGTAAAACAAACTTTGATTAAAACTTTTTTTAAAAAAGATATCATGTCTATCCCTTGAGGAGGAACTAGGACTCTGCTGAATCACTGCACTACTGTCTGACTGCCTTTTCTCTGTTCCTGAATTCCTTTGTTCCCTTCAGATCATTAATTACTGAGACCTGTTCAAGGGCAAGCATTGCTGCCAGGCTTAGCTCACAAAATGGCTTAGGCCAAAATGGCTTCTCTTATGTCAAGAGAGCCATTCCTGGTTCTCTTTCTCTGGGGACCCCCTAACTTATCTGCTTACACAGGCACAGAGGAAAGACAAGGTGAAGACACATGGAGAAGACAGCCAGCTAGAACTCAAGGACAGACCTGGAACACATCCTTCCCTCGTGACCCTCAGAAGGAACCAAACCTGCCAACACTTTGATTTTCAACCTCTGGTTTCCAACACTGACAAAATTAACATCTGTTGTTTTAAGCCACCCAACCCATGGTACTTTGGTACACTGGCCATAGGAAACTCAGACACTGAGGGCATGTGGTGTAAATGGATAACATCTCTTTGCAGGAGTAGCTGATACTTCTGTTCATCTTTGGATAGATTACCCCAAAAGATGACCCTGTCTCTAGGTCTCAGGGCCCTCGGCCTGAGAGGTGACCTCAGGAAGCCCCTATGAGGGTCGGAACTTGAGACAGGGAGGGAAGGAGCCCTGCAGGGGTTGCCAGCGAGCAGGCGACTTTGGGCAATCTGGGCTGGGTCCTGCTGGGGACCTCAGGGGGGCAAACATAGCACACAGCCTGAGAGTGGTCTCACCCAGGTGGTGAGGGGCTGCACTACATACCCTCCAGCTGTCCACAGTCATTGGCTCCTGGACTGTGTTCCTGAGGGGAACCCCAGGCTGGGTCCAAGTGGCTTACAGCAAAAAAACAGTTGGTGCGAATCATGAATTCCAGGCTTGGCATCGGCATCAACTGTACTGTTAATACATCCCTGATCTTTATCCAGCAATTTCATTCCTAGAAACTTATGCCACAGGCACACTAGCTTATGAACCCAAAGAGGTACCTACAAGGAGGTTTGTTTCAGAAAGTGCCAGGAAACTCAACTCTGTTTTAAATAAAGAGGATAAAATGACTCGTGTTGCTGGAAGTTGAGGCAGTTCAGCTTCAGGTAAAGCTGAATCCAGCATCCCAGACAAGGTCACCAAGAATCCAATTTCTCTGCTCATCTCTGCTCTACTTCACCCTGGGGTTGGTTCCTACCTTGCAGTCACAAGACAGTGCCAACGACCACCCGGGGTTGGGGTTTCTTCTCCCGGGGCCAGTGGAAGAGGAAGGGTGCGTCTCAAAGCTCTCCCTCGAAGAGGTTGGCAAACATCTTTACTGTCACAGGCCCAAATGAGATCGTGTCCACCTCTATACATTAGAGGATGCCACAGTGGTGGAGGAGAGTGGGGAGAGGTTGACCTCACCCCTCAGGTTCAGGAGGTGGTGTGAGAAATGGGACCGACCAGAAATTGGGGTGGACGTGGCGGGGGGGTGAGCTCAGGAGCCCCAAGGAGCCACTACCACGTTTTTGTGGCAACAGCTCACTAACAACCTAGCTACCCATCAATAAGGGATGGGTGGATCTCATCACAGACCATCCCCCAGAGGAACACTAAACTGCTGCTAAACAACGAGGCCTGTACACAACAGGGACCGACGTGATAGAAATACAACTGGATGGGGCTTCCCTGGTGGCACAGTGGTTGAGAATCTGCCTGCTAATGCAGGGGACATGGGTTCGAGCCCTGGTCTGGGAAGATCCCACATGCCGCGGAGCAACTAAGCCTGTGCGCCACAACTACTGAGCCTGCGTGCTGCAACTACTGAAGCCCACGTGCCTAGAGCCCGTGCACCACAACGAAGAGTAACCCCCGCTCGCTGCAACTAGGGAAAGCCCACGCGAAGCAACGAAGACCCAACGCAGCCAAAAATAAATTAATTAAATTAATATATTTTTAAAAAATCTGTCGAAATAACTTCAACCCTGTTTTTGGTTCATGGGGGGTGAGGGTCAGAGCCGAAGAAGAGACATGGGCAGGAGAAAAAGTCATTTTAATTTTTATTAAATATACTCTCTTGTCACAAATCTTTAAAATATATAAACATTATATATAAACAAAGTGTCTTCATGGCGTCAAAATGTAACTCTAAATCAGGCCAGGCAATCAGTGAGAGGGGTGACTGCCGAGCGTGCAGGTTCGACTGTGTGCAGGGCTGGGGGGTCGGGGGCGGTGCTGCCGAGGCTCGCTTGGCTGGGGCTGGCAACCCTGGGGGACCCTCCCCGCTCCTGCCCAGCCTGCAGCTCAGAGGAGGGTGCTGCCTAACCACCTACTTGGTCTCACCCGCCTGGGGTGGACCTCCAGTCCCTGCTGTTCTTGCCTGGGGGCCCTCACGTTCCCATCCTGTCTCCCTGTGATGGACGCCCCTGCCTCTCCTGAGCACTGGGCAAGGCTGGGAGAGAAGGTGGGTCGGATGCTTACCCAACAGGACAGCCATCACAGGCTGCTTGGGCCCCCGGGAATGAGAGTCTGGGGACAAGACTGGGGCTGGCTGGTGGAAACATGCAGGAAAGACAGAAAGAGGGGTCTTCACACCCATGGGACTAAGGCAAGAAAAACAGAAACAGGACAGAATGAAGGGAGGAAATGAAAATCACAACTGGAAATGCATGTGTGGCAACAAAGATACCCTCTCAGACCCTTTCACACATCATGGCTACTGAGCCCACTGTGAAAACTGACCCTCTGGTGGTCCTGGTCCTGGAACCAGATTGGACTTGTCAGGGTTTACTGTGTCTAGACCCAGGGCCAGCCAAATTGCAAAACAAAACCAAAAAAAATCAAACTCCAAATGTCATTAGGAAACAGGTGTTTCCAAGTCCCTGTGATTCCCGGTGGGCCCTGGGGGGCCTCCTCTGTGAGGCCAGATCTCTGGGCTACCCTGACTCTTCCAAGCCTCCTGCACCCAGGCCAGATGCTGTCTCGGGCTCTCACTTTGGGAGAATCAAGGCGGCCAGCTGCCTCCATGTACTCCATTCACGGGAGATCAGACAACCCCACAGGCCTTAAATTGCCCCACGTCCCATCCCAGCCAAATAACTGCTCAGGTGGGGAGCCAGGGATGTGCCAGATGCCATGGGTCCCCCCCATGAGCCCCCATGCCTATGGGCGGAGGGTCAGGGCCTGAGGCCCAGCCTCCATTAGTGCAGCCAGTGGGGCGGGGATGAGAGCTTCCTGGCAACCCAGGCAGATGCTTCAGGCTGGGGCTCAAACCCAAACCCATGGCAATTCCTCAAACCCTGTTGCCCGGAGGAGGCGTGACTCTCCTGAGAACATTACAAACTGGGGCGTGAGGGGGCGCAACAGAGGGGAAGACCCAATCCCAGGGGCCTGGGATAGAGTCTGGGGTCGGGGTAACACCCTTAGGAGAAGGCTGTGCCCAGCTGTAGACTCTGGGGACAGACAAGGAGTCGTGTTACCAGGGAAGTGGTGAAGGCAGGAAAGGCGGGGGCAGGCAGGGCGGGGCGAGAGGCTGCATTTGTAGCCACAGCTGAGCAGGAGGCTGGTCTCACGGGGACAGGGCAGGAGGCCAGGCCTCAGCCCCACACTCTCTGGGGCTCCCCCTGCCAGAGGACAGACTCTGAACGGACATAGACTCGGAACAACAGGGGCAGGCGGGGTCTGGCTCTGAGCCCAGGGGGGACCAGGTCACTAGAACCAGGGGCCTGTCCAAGGACACAGAGCACACCAGGAAGCAGTGCTGGCCCCTCGTCACTCAGGGCGTTCATGGTAATACCTCCCGGGGCGGCCCCGGCCCTGCTGAGTCGGGAAGAGGAGAGCACGGGAGCTCCGCCCCCCCCCCCCCCCGCCGTCCCAACAATGCACTTCGAGGGCCACTGGCTTTCCCCTCAGACCTGTGCGCACTGAGCCCAGGCCCCCCAGCTTGTTCCACAAGGCGCATCCACGCACCTCCTGGGTGGAACCCAGCGCACCCTTGCTCGCTGGGCTCAGAAACAGAAGGGGTCAGCGGTCCACCGCGAACTGAAGCTTGAGAGCAGCCGACCCCACTGGCTCCTAGCTCTGCAGGTGCCGCAGCAGGATCTGCATGAGGTCAAAGGTGGTGAAGCTGATGCCCACAGCGATGGGACCCTTGAGCCAGTTCATGCTCAGGCCTTTGTAGAGGCCGCGCACCACGCCCTCCTCCCGCACGATGGTGTGCATGGTGCGCGCGATGGACGTGCGCTGGTGGCCCGTGACGCCGGCCGTCTGCATGCGCCGCCGCACCACGTCCAGCGGGTAGGAGGCCGACTGCCCGATGAGGCCCGCGCAGGCCCCGAAGATCATGCGCTCAAAGGGGTAGGGCTGCGGGCGGCCGCTGTACTCTGCAGGGGGAGGCGGGGGAGGGGCTGTGAGGGCGATGGGAGGGGGCGCACACCCAACGGCGCACGGGCACCCACCCGTGCACCCCGCGCCCCGCGCTCACATGCGCCGGCAGTGTCACAGCTGCATTTCAGGACCTGACCGGCTCTCCTGGGCCTTCCCACCCGGGCCATAGCTTCCCTACTTCCTCACCTACTGGTCCCTCGTTTTTAATCAAATTTGAGAGAGAAAAGATTTTTACAAGACAGAAAAGCACAAAGAATCATATAACCAAGTCCTAAGACCAAGAACGAGCTCACACCCAGTCACTCTTGTTTCTCGTCTAGTAAAGAAAGAAAACATCACTCAGTGGGAAGCAGCCGCATAGCACAGGGAGATCAGCTCGGTGCTGTGTGTCCACCTAGAGGGGTGGGATAGGGAGGGTGGGATAGGGAGGGTGGGAGGTCGCAAGAGGGAGGGGATATGGGGATATATGTATGTATAACTGATTCACTTTGTTATACAGCAGAAACTAACACACCATTGTAAAGCAATTATACTCCAATAAAGATGTTAAAAAAAAAAACTGGGGAAAAAAAAAAAAAAAACATCACTCAGGTCTGGAACCCTCTCCACGGCCCAGCCTGCCCGACAGGCGCCCTCCCGTGGGTGCTGTGAGGGCGGGTGGGCTGGAGGGAGGAAGGGGCAGCAAGGGATCACAGGGGTTCTTTAAAAATGTGTTGCAAATTGGAAACTAGGAATTAAAAACAGGGAGACGCCCTATTCACTCAGCAGCACTAGGGGTGAGAAGGGGGCAGGGCGCCAGGGCAAGAGCAGTCACTGGAAGAGCAGAGGGTGGAGAGTAAAACCAAAAAAATGGGGTCTCACACCCACACAAGGAGAGGAGCTCTTGATGTCAGCTGATCACAGAAAACCCACAAATGGCCTCACGGCGCCCCAACGGGGGACCCCCCCCACATCCACTGCTAAAAGGATGGGTCAGAGCTGCACTACCCGGAAGTGCAGGAGGTGACTGCTCACTCGCTTCCCATAACCAGGAAACAGCACAAGGCTTGTTCCCCCTACACAAAAGCGCAGGTAGAGGGTATCCAATGGAGGTGAGGGGTGGAGCCCCACCCCTAATAAGGAGGCTCAGGGGAGTGGGGCTGGGGGTTCTGGACAAGGGATCTCAGCTTTACCTGGACCGTTTTCCTTCTTTAACAAAAAACATCCTGGAGCAAATAAGGCAGTTTGTTAATGACTGATTGGACGGGCGGGGGTGGGGGTGGGGGGGCAGGTATGGGTGGGGTTACAATGTTCTTTGTACTTTTCTAGTTTCTCAAAATTACCAAAACACACGAGGGCACTTCCCCTCCGTCTAGGTTTTACCCGTAGGCGTGTGTGCGCACCAGGGACCTCCAGCCCTCTGGGTGACACTCTGGACTTCACAAGGTTGCTCTCAAAATGAGGCATTAAAGGTCAGGAGTCCAGCTTCCCCGGGGATGGCCTGATATGTGTCTTCTGATCCAGACCCTGGGCCCCCGGCCTGCCCCTCCCAGGGGAGTCTAAGTGCTCCTCTGCCTCCACCCGCCTCCAGCTCTGTGTGACCCGCGGAGGTGCTGCCCTGGCTCCACACTCCTGACCTCTGTGCAGGCTCTTGAGTGTCTCGTAGGTGAAGAAGCTCAGGCCGGCGTAGGGAATGACCCCCAGCACGGTGGGAATGAATCCGTGGTAGAGGGTCTTCAGCCCCTCTTCTCGGGAGATGCGGATGAAGACGTGAAAGATGTTGCTATACCTGCAGGACAGAGCGGGGGGCGGGGGTGGTGGTGCGGGGGAGGCCTCAATTCACTAATTCTCGCCTCTTCCCACGTCAGCGGGGACAGGCCTGGATGCTGACCAACAGAACCTCACAGAAGTTCTGGCATTCGAGGGGGCCGTGCATGCCCACGGCCATAGCCACCTTCACCACTGGGATCACGCTGCCGTGCTCAGCGCTTGGCTGTGTCTGACTCCACATGAACACTTCGGGTTGGATGGAAGCAGAAACTGATCCCCAAGCTAAGAGACCCAATTACGGCCTTTCTGGAACAGCTGTGGAGCCGCACACCTGGCCCGCCCTGCGGTACCGGGGGAGGGGGAGGTAGCAGAGCCTCAGCCCAGCTCTGTCTGCAGCTGGATGTGGAGGCCCAGACCCAAACCCCAGGGGCCCAATGGAGGGAGCCCACCCGGGGACCCCACTAGACACAGAGCCCCCGCTGCTGGTGAAAACGTCGCCGTGCGTGGTTGGACTCACATTTCCTTTGGGGTCACGGCCATCCGTGCCCTGACCAGGTCCAGGGGGTAGGTCAGCGAAGCGGCTGTCGTTCCAGCCAGTGCACCAGCGAGGAGGCGGGGCCAAGGGGGCAGGGCTCTGAAAGAGGGTCGCGGGGAAGGTCAGAGACCAACGCCCCGGGTGCCCACAGGTCTGGGGGGCAGGAGGGATGGAGGAACGGGCACCGGCTGCAAGGAAGCCAGCCGAGTTGAAGCGGGCAGCGCGGGGGAGTCTCTGGGTGGATGCCATTTTGAAGTTCCCCTGGCTGCCTTGCCTTTCCCCCTCCTCGTACGAATGAATGAGCAACGAGCACCTTCCCTACCCGCTCTGGGGCACAGGTAGGATCAGTGGCCGTCCTGGGACTTAGGTTCTGAGGGGAGACCGGATAAACAAGAGAAGTTCTGAAACGGTGAGCAGGTGGAAGACAGGAGAACAGGGTGATGTAATCGCGCTGAGAGGGGTTTTTTTGGGGGGGGGGGCGGGAGGGAGGGCTCACTCTCCGCGGAAGCCGTAGTAGCTGCCCAGTAGGCGCTTGTACTCCTCGTGCGCGCTGAACTGGATGGCAGCGTAGGGCACCACGCGCACCATGGTGGCCGAGTTTCCGCGCCACAGGCTGAGGAAGCCTTCGTTGAGGTAGGTGAAGTAGAGGACCCGGAAGGCCTCCTGGGGGGAGGGCAGGGGAAAGGGGCAATGTCAGTGCCCTCCACCTCCGCCTGAGCAGTGTCTTTGCTGGCAGAGCGCTAGACCTCCCCGCCCACCTTACGTGGCCCAGCCCTGCGCCTGGGGGGAGCCATCGTCCCCCTCCCCCGCATTCTCTGGGCTCTGCGCTAGGACCCCAGCACACCCAGCCCCAGTCCTCCGGCCCTGGGAACTGGAAAGCGAGCCAGGGGGAACCAGGCTTGCAAAGCAGGCTCAGAGCCCCACAGAGGGTGTTTTGTTGGCGTCTGGTAGTCTAGCTTTTAAAAATACTCTTCTTTTCCTTTATTAGGAAGGTAACACCTGCTCCGTGTTTAAAAATAAATCAAATATGACAACTGTGAGTTTAGACTGTCAAGTCCCCTCACCGCTACCCCAAGGATAGGGGGGTCTCCCGTCAATTCCCAGGGTGGGCTGTGTCCAGGCAGAGCTCAGGGTGCAGACGGGAGGCCTTGGTCACCCGGGGGCCCTGGAGCTGGCCTGGGGCGGGGGTGGGGGAGAACCAATGGGAAAAAGCACCTTGAAAAACGTTTCCCCAACCTCTACCACCCTCCTCCTCTGCCACTGCCAGCCCAGCAGGGCGGAGGTGAAGGTCCTAGAGCCGGGGCTCCTGACCTAGTGGCTCACCTTGGCAGAAAATCTTTTTGAGGACACTGGAAAAAAACAAAACACAACACAACAGAGAGTGTGAGATATGAAGGATGGGACCCTCCCGCCAGTCTGCATGACCTGCTCCGCAAGGGTCTGGTCTGAGCATGGGGAGTGAGAGCCTCCCCTGGGAATGCCTACCCCCCCACCGCCCCAACCCCTACAAGGGCTGAGGTGGGGGCCTCCGCAGCAGAGTCAGCCTCCTCCCAGGAGCCTCCTTACCACCCCCAGCCCACGTCCAGGCCTCTCTGCACACCGGCTTCTCCCCAGGAAGGGGAGCCCAGCTGCCGCCTGACCCCCAGGACAGTGAGGATCTCTGTAGGGGCCTGTGGGAAGACGCACCCCTCCGGGGTTGACACCCAGCAGTCCCCACCCCTGCTGGACCCCAGTTCTGCCAGACCCCTTTGGGGGAGGCATCCCAGCCACCAGCCATGCGGGGGTCAGCCAAGGGGCTCTGGCTCCTGCAGGACAAGGCCACGGGGGTGTCTGACATCTGCAGCCTGCCCTCTCTTCTCCACGGCCTGGCCCAGGAAACCCTAGTGCCCACTCTCCCGCTCTCCTGGGCGGCCTGGCTCACCCCCCCATCCCCCGTTTCCCAAGCATCGGCTGTGTTCCCAGGATAGCCTTGAGCTCCCGTCTGCGTGGACGTATGCACACCACCTGCCTTCGGAGTTACACCCGAGCTCCCTGTAGGGCGCTACGCTGAGCATCTGTTCTAGGAACAACACAGCTGCGTGTGTGTATGTGTGTGTGTGTGTGCGCGTGTGTGTGTCTGTGGTGGTGGGGAAGGGACGTGTGCTCAGCTGCAGGCCCGTCCTTTCCCACGTCAGCTCACTCCTCCACACCCTCCTCCTCAGGGAGGAGGTTGATATCAAGGCTCCTGTTATATGGATGAGGAAACTGAGGCCCAGCAGTCCTCTCCTCCCAAACAGCTGAGGGGTGGGGGTCCCAGATTGTGACGTCCTCCTTCCCAGCACCCCTCAGGCACTGGCCACCATCTGCAGGACAGAAAGACCTCATCTTCAGGGGACCCTGTGCCTGCTCAACCCTAAGAAGGGAGGGAGATGGATTCTTGAACTGTGTCCTCCCCAGAGATATATCCATGTCCTCACCCCCCGCGCCTGTGAACACGACCTTAACTGGAAACAGTCTTTGCAGATATAATTAAACTGAGGTCATACTAGAGGAGGGTGGGCCCTAATCCAGTGACATGGGTCCTTATAAGAGGAGAGGACCCAGACACAGAGGGGAAGGCAGAGACTGGGGGGAAGCGGCCACAAGCCAAGGATGCCTGGAGCCACCAGAAGCTGGAAGAGGCAAGGAAAGGTCCACCCTCAGGGCCCCAGCAGGAACCAATCCTAGAGACACCTTGAATTGGGACTTTTGGCCTCCAGAAAGTGGGAGAATAAATTCCTGTTGTTCTAAGCTGCCTGGTTTGTCGTACTTTGTGACATCAGTCCTAAACACTAACAGACTTTCTAAGTGGAATCTACAGAGGCGTTTTAAAAACCACTTTGCAGAGCAGCCTGGGGGGCCGTGGAGGAGGAGGAGGATTGCTTGGCAGCTTCTCTATCACATGGGATAGATGGACAGGCAGCGTTTACCTTGGAAGATTATTTTGGTTCGGTCCAGGGGAGCTACCGCCGTTTTGGCAAGAGCGCCAGCCAGGGCCCCTGACAGGAGGGAGTTAAGAACTTGCCTGTGATCACTCTGCAAGAAAACACACGAACACGCGGTCTGTCACCAGAGAGGGAGAGGAGGCGTCTGTTCTGCTCGGGAAAGTTTCCTGAGCGTCTTCCTTCTCCCCCTGGTCCAGGGCTGACAGACACACAGTGGCCAGAGTGACACAGCCCTGCTAGGCCCTGAGCATGCTGGGCACAGGCTGAGCCATGGTGGGTCCAGCAGCCACAAAGCCTGGTGGGACACAGTGAAAACCTCCTGGGCCACAGGGACCAACCACGAGAGGTCATTCCCTGGCTGGGCTGTCCCGTGAGGTTCCAAGTTCTCGAAGATGGCCTACGACGGGACAAACTCCAAACATAAGCGTCACCCCTGACCTGTCCTACTTTCAAGCCTTGGTTCCACCCACCACCTGTGTGTGAGGGATTCTCCCGTTGCAGTGTTTCAGGGTGAAGGTTCCTGGTGGTCTGGGGAGTGGGTGGGGGCATATGAGGCAAGCAGACCCTGACTGTTCAGTGTGTCTCCTTTCCACAACTTTCTATCAGGACTTCAGGGGCTGGCTGGCATCTGTGGCTCTTCATCCAGCCAAGGCAAGGGCGATGGTGACAGATGTGGCTGACCAGCACTGTGCACCCCTGTGGCCAGCCTCAGAGCCAGTGCTTTCCCAAGTCTTCCTGCGGCTCCCCAAGCCCCGGCTCCAACAGCCCTCCTTCCCTAGAGGCCCAGGGAGCCCTGAGTTGTCACACAGGAAGCCGCCTGCTCATCGGGTTGGAGTCTCCATCCCCGCTGCTGACTCAGCCACTGAACTTTCTGGAAGTGCTCTTCTGGACATGCCCCACATGTCCTCACTCTGCAGCGTGCAAGGCTGGTGTGGAGCAGGTGGCTCAGTGACCCCAGGAATCTGTGAAGTCCGCTCGGACCAGGTGCCCTCAGGGGCCTGGAGACACATGGAGCGGGGTAGGGGCATGTACAGGCCTTCACCACTCCCCTCACGGGGCTGCCAGTCCACGGGGGGAGCCAGACATGAACTAACTCTTCAGACAAATGTGTGAAGAATCACCAACCTGGGAGGGGCTATGAGGAGGGGGCTCAGGGCTCCAGGAGAATGCGGGGTGAGGGGTAAGGGACCAAGGTTGAAGGATGAGGTACATCTAACTGCAGGGCTTGTGTGTGTGTGTGTGTGTGTGTGTGCGTGCGCGCGCGTGTGTGACACTCTTAGAGGGGGAGGAACGCAACACTCAGAGGCCCCAGTGAGAAGGAGTGGGGGGCCCTGGGGGACCACAAGGAGGGCAGGGTGGCTGACACAGGGAAAGGGACGGGCACAGGGAAGACAGAAGAGACGAAAGGTGGGTGGGGCTGGACCCCACAGAGTGTGGAGGCCTGACAAGGAGGCTGGTCTTTGCCTAAAGAGAAATGGAGAAGTGTGGAAGGTGAACAGGCTATTTTAAGTGGAACCAGAGAAGAGGCAGCTCCTGTGAAACCCAGGATGGAGATGGCAGAGGATGGGACCAGGGGAGGTTGTGAGAGAGGCCGGATGAAGGGGCATTTGGGGGTACAACTGGTAGCCTGGGTCCGAGTGGGCATGGTGGAGTCCAGGGCTACGCCCCAAGTTTGCTCAGCTCAGCAGCTGGCTCAGGGGGAAGGGCTGGGTCTGTCCACACTCCTGGCCTGAGTCTGGGCTCGGTGCTCCCTTCACCAGCCCAGCTGACCTCTCCCTAAAAGAACAGAGTCCCGCAGCAGTGTTTTCCCCTCTCAGTTTCTGAGGCCGAGCTTCACCATGGGGTTCCACCTTCTTGCTTCACAGAGGCCTGTCACTGGGGACCCCCGCCCTTTCTGGGTCACACAGCAAGGTTCTCGTCCTTTGGTCCCATTGGCTTTAAGGGTTGTGGACATCTGATGCCAGAAGGCTCAGTGGTGTTCCTGGCACCAGCTCCAAGGCCCTGTGCCTCAGTTTCCTCTCTGTGAATCAATGTGGTGACAGCTGACCTCGAGCCACCATGAGCACAGGGAATGCCCTATGGGGAGTCCACGTGCTCTGTGGGCACCAGAAGTGGAGCCGATGTGTCCATCTCCTTCACCGGGTTACTTCCTGTGCAACCTGTGGCGCTTACAATCACAAAGCCAGCTCTGCACATGGGGAACACACATCCTTAAACCTTAGCTCTCAATACGGTGCTCCAGGGACATGCTGTGAGTCTATTTCACATGCTTAGTGGAGGAGGCTGCTGCTGCCTTCGGCAGACGCTCCCAGACTTTTTTTTTTTTTTTTAAAGAGGCATCGGGGCAGCACATAGCTTATTTATTTATTTATTTATTTATTTATTTATGGCTGCATTGGGTCTTCACTGCTGTGCGCAGGCTTTCTCTAGTTGATGACAGTGGGGGCTACTTTTCATTGTGGTGCGTGTGCTTCTCACTGTGGTGGCCTCTCTTGTTGCGGAGCACGGGCCCTAGAGCACGCAGGCTTCAGTAGCTGTGGCACGTGGGCTCAGTAGTTGTGGAGCACGGGCTTAGTTGCTCTGCAGCATGTGGGATCTTCCTGGACCAGGGCTCAAACCCGTGTCCCCTGCATTGGCAGGCAGATTCTTAACCACTGCACCACCGGGGAAGTCTCCACTGACCCTTTTTTTTTTTTTTTAATTTTATTTTTTTGGTTGTGTTGGGTCTTCGTTGTTGCACATGGGTTTTCTCTCGTTGCAGCGAGCGGGGGCTACTCTTCATTGCAGTGCATGGGCTTCTCACTGCGGTGGCTTCTCTTGTTGCAGAGCACGGGCTCTAGGTATGTGGGCTCAGTAGTTGTGGCACACAGGCTTAGTTGATCTGCGGCATGTGAGATCTTCCTGGCCCAGGGCTCAAACCCGTGTCCCCTGCTCCGGCAGGCGGATTCTTAACCACTGCGCCACCAGGGAAGCGCCCCCCAACTGACTCTTAAATGACCACAGCTGGCTTATTCTTTAAAGAGCTTGGTTGGCATAGGCATCACTGAATGGTCAAAGTCTCCATACCCATCATATGGAGAGATCCTGCAAATGAAAAAGGAGGCAGGCAGCCCGATGGTGAGGAAACAGGTGATCCACAGATGGGATCCACACCAGCGGTGAACATCACGAAAAGATGCCTGGCTCCTTAACCAAAGAAATGGTACTTTGCAGAGTGAGCTCCCTGCACTGGGCTGGCCAAGCAGGCCAAGACTGACGTGGGTTGTGGCAGCCAGCGCAGAGGAAAACCGGCGCTGTGTGTGTCCCAGTGCACGCCAGGCACGGGGGCCTTTGCTGGGCATGTCCGCTTGGCGGGACACATTGGGCCAGTGGAGGGAAAGCCATGTCTCCCTCACGCTCTGCCGCGAAGTTCACTAAACTGTGAGGGATGGGTGCCTGCTCTGGGGCTTGCACCCCCCTGCCCCCAGCATGGTGACGGTGGCCCCAAGAGTCAGTCCTCCTGCCCGCCTGGCGTTCCACAGGGAGACTTGGAATTTGGGGAAAGGTCAGGAGGGCCAGAGGATGATGCTGCTTCAGGCTTTGAGTCCATGGACTTTGAGAACTGCCTGCGGGTGCCTGAGCCAGCCTGGCAGTGAAGGTGGGTTAGTCCATGTTCTAGGTTCAGCTGAGAGAACTTCTACCAGCTTCTATGGTGAACAAGCACAGGGCTGATCCAATTTCTTTTCTTTTTTCTTTTTCTTAAATATTTATTTATTTGGTCATGCCGGGTCTTAGTTGCAGCGGGTAGGCTCCTGCAGGTGTAGCTCACGGGCTCCTTAGTTGCAGCACATGGGCTCCTGAGTTGTGGCATGTGAACTCTTAGTTGCAGCATGCATGTGGGACCTAGTTCCCTGAATAGGGATCAAACCTGGGTCCCCTGCATTGGGAGCGCACGGAGTCTTCACCACCATGCCACCAGGGAAGTCCTTGATCCAATTTCTTTATGAGGGAATAAGGCTTTTGTCTTCAGTTGAAGGGCGTAATCGGAGATGAATTTCAGAGCTGAGGGTAAACTCCTCCCTGGAGTGAGGAGTTCCCCTGCAGCCCACCCCACCTTGGGCTAATTCTTCTGCGTTGGCAAATCTAAGTGAGAAAAGGGGCTCAAGGACACCTTCAACATCCCAGCCAAATTTGGGCGAGGTTTTGGCTTCTTGCCAAGCGGCAGAGCAGCTGGATCCACAGCACAAATGGGGCTTAAAAATGGAACAGGAGGCGGCCTGCATCACCCCCCCACCCCCCGGCCTCACCCTCGGCGTGTTAGGGGGTGATTTGTAATGGGGTGCGAGTACAGAAGAGGGACTGGGTGAGAATGCCCAATGGGGGGGCCAGGGTACTTGCCTTTGAAGACACATGAGCGGGCAGGACGGGCTCGGCATCCTCACGCAAACGCACCACCCCTTCCTTCACACCATTACCCATTCCAGGCCTGCTCAGGACAGCGGGAGTCTCAGTCCTGGGGAGCAAGAAGGAACGAGGTGAGAATCTGGCCTCTTCCACCAGCCTGGGGCCTCTGATTCATCCTCAAGCGGCCCGATGCCAGCACTGCCCCAGTGGCACGCTTCTCCTAACCTGGCTTCTGTCTCTCTGCAGGATAAAGACACCCGAAACTGCATGTCGATGCCACAGTCCCCTGACCTGACTGCTTAATCATTTACAAAAGCTCTTCTCATCAGCTCTTTTATTTCATCCTCACAAATGGGCCTCTGAGTCCTCTGTTTTTTTACCCTAGTACCAACCGCCCAGATTGGCTCAGAGAGGTTAAGCTGACAGCAAGGTCACACAGCAGGAGGCAGGGGCGTGGCAGGGTGTAGGGTGTGGAGGCTGGAGGGCTCCACCTGCCCTGGAGCCCAATGCCCTCTGGGCTTATGCCAGCTTGGACCTGAAACTCTGTCCACAGAAATACTTTTAGCAAATTAATCTTTGTCCTACTGTTTGGCTGCCTGCCCTTTGCGGACAAGTTATAGTAAAGTGTCCTAATACTTGAGGATTCCTCTCTGGAAACCTGTAAGCAGATAAGTTAGGGGGTCCCTGGAGAAAGAGAACCAGGAATGGCTCTCTTGACATAAGAGAAGCCATTTTGGCCTAAGCCATTTTGTGAGCTAAGCCTGGCAGCAATGCTTGCCCTTGAACAGGTCTCTGTAATTAATGATCTAAAGCAAACAAAGGAATGCAGGAACACAGAAAAGGCAGTCAGACAGTAGTGCAGTGATAAAGCAGAGTCCTAGTTCCTCCTCAAGGGACAGACATAATAATAAATATATCTTTGAGTTCTTTGGGAACTAAGGCCCCCACCCAGGTGGAGGGTGGAATGATGGTGACCCTCTTGACTTCAATCACCTAAAGCTTGGACTCTGTGGACCTTTGCCCCAATTCTATGCTGAAGTCTCCTCTGTTCAAGCCCCTTCATGAATATGCATGTACCCTGAGCTTAAAACTTCCCCAATTTTGCTGTTTGGGGAGACACTGCTTTGGGAAAGGTCCCCGGTGTTCCCCTTACTTGCTGCAAGTAATAATAAATCCTTCCTTCTCCCCTCCCCATCTTTGGCTTGGTTGTGTCTATTGGCTTGACACCCACCAAGAGATGAACCCAGTTTTCAGGTAACACAGGCTCGTGTCCAAATTTCCTCTTATGAAAGAATGTTTTTTCCTCTTGTAAGGACACCAGTCCTGTTGGATCGGGGTCCACCCTAACAACCTCAAGTAATACATCCTTCCTTCTCCCCATCTTCGACTTAGTTGTGTCTATTTGCTTGACACCCACCAAGACGTGAACCCAGTTTTCAGATAACAAACCTACCTTTAACCTCCTAGTACAGGCGCACTCAAAGCTCAGCCAACCACAGGGAGGGGACCAGGAGGAACAAAGGATGAAGGACTGGTGTCGTGGAGATGCCACTGGGCACCGGTATGCTTGGAGGTATCCCTTGCTTTAAAATCACCCAATGAATCAATATGCTTTCCTGTAAAATGATGCAAATGAGGCAGATGCCCCCAAGCCAGCTCTGGAAGGCCCTCCTGCCCTCCAGGTCCTCCCAGGCACCCGCTGGTATGGAACATCCTAGGAAGCACAAGCAGGATTCTGTTCCAAGTGGCCTCTGCCGCTGTTTCCTACCTAAAATGGTCCCTGGCTCGGGAATGAATAGCTGCTTCTAAGACGGGGCCAGAAACTCAACGATGAGCCTGGACCACCCTGAGGTGTCAGGCAGGAACCAAAGTCAATGGGACTGTGAAAATAGGACACAAAGGCAAATCAAAGAGCTCCTAGTGAAGGCAGGAACACTGTGAGCAACAAAATCAATAAAGCAGTGTTGGGTTTTTTTTTTTTTTTGGCTGCACCAAGGCATGAGGGATCTCAGTTCCCCAACCAGGGATCAAACCCGTGCCCCCTGCAGTGGAAGCACGGAGTCTTAACCACTAGACCACCGGGGAAGTCCCAGAAGTGTTGGATTGTAACCAAAGTGTAAGATAAATAGCCAAGAGTCCACATGGATATAAATAAATGATTGAATAAATAAATAAATGAGGGAGAAGAGACAAATCTCCCAGGCAGAAGAATCCCAAATAAGTTACGCAGAGGCTCAGTGCTGGAGGAAGGGAAGCGTAAGCACGACCCCCTAGGTGTGGGCCATGTGGCAACTTCCTTCCAAAGGGCACAGCACAGAAAGGGGGGAAGGGAGTAACTTTACAGTGAGGACACCTGACAGACACCACCTCAGCCACGTGATCAAGGTAACACCACAGTGATAAGTCACACTGACAGCACGTGCCCTGTGTGTGTGTGTGTGTGTGTGTGTGTGTGTGATGAGAAAGGCACTTCCCCTCTGAGGTCCTCCTCTCCAAAGCCCAGTCCAACCATGAGAAAAACACCAGACAAATCCCAACCAAGGGCCAAGGGCCACAGAACACCTGACCAGTTCTCATCAAAACTGTCAAGGTCGTCGAAACCAAGAAAGTCTGAGAAACTATCTTAGCCCAGAGAAGCCTAAAGAGATGTGACGACTAAAGGTAACGTGAGGATCCTGGGACAGAAAAAGCACATTAGGGAAACACTTAAGGAAATGTGAATGAACGATGGACTTCAGTTAATAATAATGTATCGGGCTTCCCTGGTGGCGCAGTGGTTGAGAGTCCGCCTGCTGATGCAGGGGATGCAGGTTCGTGCCCCGGTCTGGGAAGATCCCACATGCCGCAGAGCGGCTGGGCCTGTGAGCCATGGCCGCTGAGCCTGCGCGTCCGGAGCCTGTGCTCCGCAACAGGAGAGGCCACAACAGTGAGAGGCCCGCGTACGGAAAAAAAAAAAATAATAATAATAATGTATCAGGATTTGTACATCAGTTGTGACAAATGTACCATACCAAAGGAAGATGTTATTAATACGGGAAAATGGGTGTGTGCGGTGGAGGGGAACTCTGTATTACTTTTGCAATTTTTCTATAAACCTAAAACTGCTCACAGACAAACAAACAAACAAAGAGAAACTAGGCCTTAGGGATCTTTTCCAGCTGGTGGCTGGGGTGTCAGTCTGTGGAGGACACTGTGACTTTGTCACCCTCCATGCGTCTGGCTGCTGCTCAGTGGCACCCCCAACACTATGGACCCTGGGGGACTGTCCTCACACCTGGGCACCCAGATGCAGATGGTGCAGCCTTTCTTTGTTTCTTCTGGCTGTGCTTCGCAGCATGTGGGATCTTAGTTCCCCGACTAGGGATCGAACCCGTGCCCCTGTGCCCCCTGCAGTGGAAGTGCGGAGTCCTAACCACTAGACCGCCGGGGAATTCCCGGTGCGGCCTTTCTTAGGGCTGGGTCAGGCGTGGTGAATGTGGACGCGTTCTGCAAAACTGCCCTCCTGAGAAAGGATCCAGCCCTTTAGTCCCGGCCTCATACAGTCTAGAGTCTGAGCACTCGCCTCCCTCCCTCCCTCTGACTCCTGCTCTAAGCTCCCCAGGAGGAAACAGAGTTTCCCCAGGCAGGTGGTGCAGGCTCAGGCCCAGGCTGCTCGTGTTGCCCTCTGAACCATTCTGTCACCCCTGGCCCGGGCCCAGGGCCTGCCCTGGGAGCTCTGCAGACGGCTCAGACAGGGCCTCGGTGTGGTGGACGCAAACAGAAACAAAGGCACCACACAAACCAGTGCATACCTACAAGAGCGTGTCACTGCAGGTGACAGAACGCCAAGGCTGAGTCACGGGAAGGCACCTGCAGGGGGCTGAATGGTGCCCCCCCACCCCGCCCCAAGACATGTCTCCCTGGAATCTGTGAATGTGGCATTATTTGAAAAAAGCCTTCACAGATGTAATTAAGGTAAAGATCTAGAGATTCTTACCCTGGATGAGGGTAGGTCCTAAGAACAATGACAAGTGATCTGATAAGAGACAGAAAAACAGACACAGGCAGGGAGGCCGTGTTTAGACAGTGGCAGAAATTGGAATGATACACACAAGCCACAAGCCAAGAAACACACAGAGCATAAAAGCTGGAAGAGACAAGGAAGAATCTTCCCCTAGAGCCTTAGGAGTGGCTCTACAGGAGGATTAATTTGGGATTTCTGACCTCCACAACTGTGAGAGAATAAACTTCTGTTGTCTCAAGACAGTTTGTGGTGATTTGTTACAGCGGCCAAAGGAAACTAAGATCCTTTTTGGAGGAGAAGCTGGGGTGCCTCAGGCCCCCCAACCCCAAGCAGAAGGGGCAGCCAGAGTCTGCAAGCTGCTTCCCAGGGCCCGGTGCCTCCAGGAAGCTCCCCAGGATTGCAGGGCGGAGAGAAGGAGATTCCTGTCCTGGGGCAATGGCGGGGTTGGGGGTGGGGGAGGTTTCAAGTTTTTGCCTCTTAGGCCAAAGGTTATTTTCCTAGGAAGTAAAGAGCTCTTTGCCCTTTCACAACAAAAACAAAAAAAACTCAAGACAAGGCAAAGAAACAGCCGGGTCACTGGGAAGGAAAAAAAATAACTTAAAAACATGACAGGTACCAGACTGCACTCATAATGAGAAAAGTGGGTTTAACCTTTGGTGGGGGGCTGTGTGGGGACAGTAATGCAACTGGTAGATGAGACTGAGGCAGGTTGCAGGGAGCATCTCTCTGCAGGTGATTTGGCAGATGCTTTGGAATGTGTGCTGTGCCCCCAGACAGGTGAGCATGAAGCCTCGTGGGCCGGTAAGGCCACAGCCAGGTGCTGGTCCCAGTGAAGGTATGAAGGTCTGGATGGGAAGCTATGGTGGAGCGAGGAGAGGGGGACAGGGAGAATGTGTGACCTAAGCCCTCACAGGAGGACGCCACCCAGCCTGTCACTAATGAGTGAACCTACCTGAACCCAGGTGGGAGGCTGTCCCGATGCAAAGACTGGAAGCAGACCAGGTGTTTATAGAGTGCTGTCAACAGTGATGGGGGGCTTCCCTGGTGGTTCAGTGGTTAAGAATCTGCCTGCCAATGCAGGGGACACGGGTTTGAGCCCTGGTCCGGGAAGATCCCACATGCCGCAGAGCAACTAAGCCCGTGCGCCACAACTACTGAGCCTGCACTCTAGAGCCCATGAGTCACAACTACTGAGCCCATGAGCCACAACTACTGAGCCTGCGAGCCGCAACTACTGAAGCCCGTGTGCCTAGAGCCCATGCTCCGCAACAAAGAGAAGCCACCGCAATGAGAAGCCCGCGCACCGCAACGAAGAGTAGCCCCTGCTCACTGCAACTAGAGAAAGCCCGCGCGCAGCAATGAAGACCCAACGCAGCCAAAAATAAAAATAAATAAATAAATAAATTTATTAAAAAAAAAACAAACAGTGATTGGGACTCTCCATACAGGGGAGGAGACAAGGGCACGGAGGGAGCCTGACTGTGGATGCACATACTTTCCAGCAGTTGGCATTTTGCCTCCCCCCACTCACCTCTTCAAGAACAACAGAGGACACAACCCACATACGGCTGACCCAACCTCCGCTGTGCCCTTCCCAGGTCAGAGCCCCTCCCCCTGCACTCAGGCACCCCCGCCATGCCCCCTACTGGCTTCCTTCCCCCAAACTGCCACAAGGTTCTGAATTTATCCCCCAACCTGCCCCAAGAGGCCTCCCTCACTGAACTGGGGTTCCCACTGCCCACACAGCATCCATACTCAGGACAGTTGCCAGGCTCCCTCTGCCACCAGTGTGGGGTCACTGTGCCTGGGACTTCTCTGTGCCCAGCCCCCCAGGTCGGGCCCCCTTATCTGTGCCCAAGAACATGGGCTCTTTTGGGTGTTGTCTGGAGTCCATCATTGGTCAGATGGTGACAACAGCCCACGTGGCTGAGGGTGAGGCCTAGAGTATATGACGGGTGGCCTCAGCTGGCGCTTGAAACTCTGAGGCCGGAGCCCCCTCCCTCCCGACTTCCTCCAGGCCCTGCGGCCCCTGCTGCCTCCCTCTCTCCAGGGCAAGAGGCCTGGGCTCTGCACCAAGGCAGGCATCTGGGCCAGATGGTTTCTTCACATTCTTTTGTTTCTATTGTACCTCGTCCCTTCTGTTGTTGCCAGTAATACCGAATTTTTAAAAATTATTTTTATTTATTTATTATTATTATTTTTTGGCTGCGTTGGGTCTTCGTTGTGGCGTGGGTTTTCTCTAGTTGAGGCGAGAGGGGGCTGCTTTTTGCTGCGGTGCGCAGGCTTCTCATTGCGGTGACTTCTCTTATTGCAAAGCACGGGCTCTAGCGCACAGGCTCAGTAGTTGTGGTGCATGGGCTTAGTTGCTCCGCGGCATGTGGGATCTTCCTGGACCGGGGCTCGAGCCTGTGTCCCCTGCATTGGCAGGCGGATTCTTAACCACTGCGCCACTGGGGAAGTCCCTCTTGTTCTGTTTTTGTTTTTTTACTCCGCTCTGCAGGGCATGCGATGCAGGATCTTAGTTCCCCAACCAGGGATCGAACCCGTGCCCCCTGCAGTGGAAGCGTGGAGTGTTAACCACTGGACCACAAGGGAAGTCCCTGGCACATTTCATCTTGTAAGTTTCAAAACCAATGACAAGGTAGGTCTCCCATTCTGGTCCTCATCTCACAGTCGGGGAGGCATAGGCGGTCAGAGGTTCTAAGCTTGGGTCTACTATCATGGCTTGCCCACAGCAGCCTGGCCTCGATGTGAGGCCCTCTCCTACACTTCTCACCAGCACCACGGACCAGGTCCTTCAACCCAATCCCCTCTCAGGACCCTCTCATGTTCCCCAGCCCCTCGGCCTTCTCTTGGGTCCCACAAAATCCAGGCTTGTTAGTTGCCTCTGCTCATAATGTTTCGTCACCTAGCTAACTCCTTGCTGGCTTTCAGGTCTCTGGAAGCCTTCCCGGCCCCCTGAATTAGCATCCCCAGCCTCTGCTCAGGACCAATCAATTACAGTGCCCCAATCACTTGGGGAAGGTCTGAGCCCCATCCATGTTCCGTACCCTTCTGAGCCAGTGTTTCTGCCTCCTCCACACCTGTCCCTGACCCTGGCACAGATATTTACAGATTGTAGAAAAATTGTATTGTAAGGCTTCAAGTTTGTTCCATTCCTGGAGGCTGTCCTGGTGATGGCATTCCAGGATGCTGTAGAAAACGTTCGTGTCTTACAATGGCTGGAAGCACGGTGCTATGGGTGGGTTGTTTGAAGGAGGACAGGGATCTGGATTCAGGACAATCTAGGTCTGTCTTAGCTTCCCCATGTTCTCCCTATGTATCTTCGGGCAAAGGTCCCCTGAAGCCTCGGTCACCTTTCTGTAAAACTGGGATGATCTGGGACCAAGCTCACAGCCTGGTAAGCATGTGCCAAAGGATGGCAGAAAGCAAAATGAAGACATAATGTTCACTTGTCTGGGTGCTTGCTAGCTCTGAGCAGATGCCCCCATCTTCCAGCAGGAAGGCAGGTGAGTGAGGGAGCCCACAGGGGCTGCGCATATGGACCATCTGGAGGGGCTGGGAAGTGTGCCCCGACCCTGCTGGCCTTGTCTTGTCTGAAATAGCAGAGGCTGCTGGACAAGCACCTTCCTCAATAATGCCCTGACAAGAATTCTGGCTTCACAGCTGTAGGGGTTACATGAGGTCTTCCGAAGTTCATGTCCACCCAGGACCTCAGGAAGTGACTTTATTTGGAATAGGGTCTTTCAGGTATTATTAGTTTAGGATATCAAGATGAGATCACCTTGGGGACTTCCCTAGTGGTCCAGTGGCTAAGACTCCATGCTCCCAATGCAGGGGGCCCGTGTTCGATCCCTGGTCAGGGAATTAGATCTCACATGCAGCAACTAAAAGACCCTGCATGCCACAGCTAAAAGACCCTGCATGCTGCAACAAAGATCCCATGTGCTGCAACTAAGACCCTGTGCAGCCAAAACAAACAAATTAATTAATTAAAAAGATGAGATCAGGGCTTCCCTGGTGGTGCAGTGGTTGAGAGTCCGCCTGCCGATGCAGGGGACAAGGGTTCATGCCCCAGTCCGGGAAGATCCCACGTGCCACGGAGCGGCTAGGCCCATGAGCCATGGCCGCTGAGCCTGCGCGTCTGGAGCCTGTGTTCCACAACGGGAGAGGCCACAGCAGTGAGAGGCCCACGTACCACAAAAAAAAAAAAAAAAAAAGATGAGATCATCTTGGATTTGGTGGACCCTATATCCAGTGATGGGTGTCCTTATAAGAGGTCTCACACACACATACACACACAGGGAAGAAGGCCATGTGAAGATGGAGGTGGAGATTAGGGTGATGTGGCCAACAAGCCAAGGAACTCAAGGACTGCCTCTGGCAGCTGCCAGAGATGGGGAAAGATTCTCCTTCAGGAGCCCCAGTAGGAACCAACCCTGCTGTCTTAGTCAGTTCTGGCTGCTGTGACAAAACACCACAGGCTGGGTGGCTTATAAACAATAGAAATATATTTCTCACAGTTCCGGAGGCTGGGAAGTCTAAGGTCAAGGTGCCAGCAGCTTTGGTGTCTGTTCAGAATGCTCTTCCTGATTCACAGATGGTGGCGTCTCTGTCCTCACATAGCACAAGGAGCAAGGGAGTTCTCTTGGGCCTCCTTTGTAAAGCCATTAATCCCATTCATGTGGGCTCCACCCTCATGACTGAATCATCTCCCAAAACCCCACCTCCTAATACCTTCACACTGGGGATTAAGTTTCAACATATGAATTTTAGGGGAGACACAAGCATTCAGTCTATAGCACCGGCCAACACCTTGATTTTGGACTTCTGAACTCCACAACAGGGACAGAATAAACTTCTGTTTTAAGCCACCCAGCTTGGGGTTATTATGGAAGCCTCAGGAAACTAATACAGCAAGAGTCTGAGTCCAAGCCCCCCAAGTGTGTACTGTCCCTTGGTTAGTGACCTGCCCATGACCCTGAGGTCACTGCAACTCTCTCTGGACCTCACAGGTTGCCCAGCTGGTAGAATTTCAACAGAAAACCTGGCTTCTCCTGATCTTTGTTGAGACCCTGGAACCCAAGCACTCAGCTGCAGCAAAAGGTATTCAGTGAAGAAAACAAATGTTGACAAACATATTTTAAAAATAGCACAGGGACCAGGGAGGGGCCACTGGGGGAACATTCTACTTCTTAAACTGGGTGGTGGTTTTGTTATTCTTTCTACCATCTTTCTTTTCATGCACACATTACATACTTTTATTATTAAGAAGTATTTCACACTTCAAATAAAAAATACAATGCATTTTTAAAAGAGCTGGCTTGCAAAACCCAAACAAGCTAATAGCTCTGATCATCTCAATATTCCTCTAATGTCTAATTGCCAAAATAGAAGAGAAGAACCAAAAAACGGGATGACACATGGGAAAAGACCTGCCCTCAGTCTGATGACGCCCTCCACCTGGCACCAATAGTGGGAAATCACCGACAACTTAAGAAAATCTCAAGACAACTTCTTAAATAGATTTAACATCAGACTTGTCTCAATCTCATCTGACACCTTCATTCTTTATCCCGGTGCTTAAAAAAAAAAAAAAAAAAGAGCAACAGCCAACATCTCAGACCTCCCCCCGTCCTGGGACTCCAAGTGACGCCTGCATCTCCTTCTCTAGAAGGACCGCCTCCCCTCCACCCCAACCCCCAAGTTTTCCTTCAGAGCTTTGCAGAGGAGGGACTCAAATATTTCTTGGACTGAGCTTTAGACTCTGGAAGAGAAACAGAAATCTAATGTTTAATCACCACCCCCATGGGCCAGAACACCTCAGAGACAAGATAAGAAGACTGGAGAGACCAGAACACTTGATAATAACCGTCCTGGCTGCTGGGGGAGGAAACAGGCATTCCAACTTCACAGCTGAGAGAATACTGATGACAGCACAGCCTCCACAGAGGAACATTAACCATTTAAATGGACATGCCCTTTGGCCTGGCCACTCCTAGGAAGTTGCTGCAGTTGGAGGTTAAACTCCATGAAGACAGAAAGGTTTCCACGCGTCTGTGCACTGCTGGAGCCCCACACACGTTTACTACATATTTGCTCATGCAAAATTCTATCTATCCATTGCAGTTCGGTTTGTAAAAGCAAAATACCAGCAACAACTTAAACAGCCATCAGTAAGGGACTTGTTTTAAAATCACTCACCCTTTTGATAAAATGTGATACAAATTTACCAGTGGTTTAAAAGGGGTGGTGAGGGGGAATATGCACATCTTCCCCACAGCCACAGACTATCTCTGGAAGGGAACATTATCATACAGGAGAAACTATTAACAATGAGGGCCTCCAGAGGGGGATGGGGAACCAGAATGGGGAGGCCTGCCTGTTTTTTTACTGTTATGCCCTTTTGTACTGTTTGATTTTATTTTTTTACCATGTACATCAATGACCTTGTCAAGGTTTATTCATATATTCACACATGTGTGTATATATATATAATATATGCATGTACATACGTATATATAAAATGTGTGCATGTGTATATATGTACATATATATATGCATATACATACACACATATTTTAAATGACTCCTTTTGAATTTGGACAGAAAACTCCAATGGTTTCAGTTTCCACTGAAGCTGAAGGTGACAAGACCCTCCAGAACATTCCAGCACCATCTTTGCAGGGAGAGACAGGATTGGGATAAGAAGTACTATGCAAGCATTACAGGAAACGGCATGTTATTGCTTTTTTAATAGTAAAGCCACCAGCCTCTTTCCACAATGCACACTTGCAAATCACCCTCCAGGGAACTTGAAAAGTTCCAGAAAAATCTTTATCCCCAGCACCATGCCAAGTTCCAGTTTTGCAGTTTGTGTCTAAGCGGCTGAAACATTAGCTCTCTCACTCTGAAGAGTGTTGCCTTACTCTCTCGGTTTATCAGCTTTAAGGCCCCAGGAGCTCTCCCGGGTCAGTGAGGGGCCTCAGTCTGTAAGAGCTGGGCCAGAGGGCGGAAGCCCAGCAAACCCCACCACCACCCCAGGTGACCCTACCAGCTGGGCCGGCGGCACCCTAGGTGTTGAAGTCCAGCGGCAACAGGGCCCCCGTCTCCATTAGCCCCAGGGCTCTGAGACACGTGTTCAGAAAGCGACCGGGGCCGCCCTTTTCAGCTCAGCCTTTCCGGACCCAGTCAAAGACAGGACTCCTGAGGAACAGCTGCAGGGAGGGTGGGGGTCCCCTCCCCTGCCAACCCCTCAGAGATAAACACAACAGATGGGCAAAAGTGGGGGAGGTCCGCACAGAAGGGTCAGCAGCAATGCTCAGGAAGGGGTGGGCAATGTCACCCCAATTCAAATCGCTTTAGGTTTGTTGCTGGTAAAATGGAGATAATTCCGGTTTTGTCTGGCCCATGGGATTATTCTAAGCCCAGAAATCACTTTATAGACCGTCATAAGGGAAAAGATAACATCTGGGTGCGCTTTTCCTTGGTGGGGGGGTTGGAGGTTGCAGTGATCCTGAGATAGCAAGGCTTGGGTGAATATTGGAAAACCTGGATTATGGAGGGGGCACAAACACAGGTCCATGTGGAAGAAAGTACGGGTGGGTGCACAGACTGGGGGTGTTCGAGTCAGAGGGGGCTGCCAGGGGTACTGGGCAGGCAAGTGCATGTGTGGAGGGAGTACCTGAGGGCACTGACCCAGATTAGTAAAGGTGGGGGGCAGTGAGAGGGGCCCAGACTTGGCTGTGAGAAAAGCCAGCGAGGGGATAGGAACAAGCACAGATGTGAGTGGGGACGGTGAGTTTGGGGTCACAGGCTTAGGTGTTGGGTGTGGAGGTGCAGGCCCAGGTGTGGTGGCGCGGGGACCGGGTGTGTGTATCTGGGTGTGAGGACGCCCTGTGGTGTGGGGCTGTCATAGAGGGAAAGTCTCAAGCGACGTGTCGGTGGGTGTTCATGAGCGGGGGCACGGTGTCAGGTGTGTGAGGGGCAATATAAGTGCGGGCACAGAGTCAGGTGCGTGTAGGGGTGCAGAGTCAACTGCGCGGGGCGCCTGGGGGCGCGGCCCCAGGGGTGTGGGGGATGTCAGCGAGGCGGACAGTCTCAGGTGTATGAGGGGAGATGTCAACGAGAAGGGATGTGGTGTCAGGTATGTGTGGGCTGACGGAGAGAGGCTCCGATCCAGCTGTGGGAGCCCCAAGAGGGCACCAGAATAGCGGTGTTGGGGGCGGGGGGGGTAGGCTTTAACCTCTCCCAGTCCCCGCGATGCTGCTGTCACGCCCCGCCTCGTCCGCCCCCGCCCCGGGCCCATGACAGCAATGGGCCTCGCCCTAGGTCGGCCCGAGGGGCGCGGGCCCCCTCGACCCCTGCACCGCCCCGCGCCCCGCGTGCCCCCTCACCGACTGGGACGTGTCGCTGCCGCCGATGCCGCCGCCACCTCCAGCCGCCACAGCCCCGCCTCGCGCACCCTCCGCGCGCGCCGCGGGAGGGGTCCACGCCGTACTCCGATTGGCTGCGTGCTGGCCAACCATCTCTGGAGACAGCTGAGATTGGTAGACATGAAGCGGACGGGCAGCTCCTGGAGCCAATCATTGAGGAGTAGAGGCGGGGCTACCCGGAGACACAGTGTGTCCCCAGGGTGGTCCTGCTGGGCGCGAGGTACTGGGAGGCTAGGGCCTGGAGGCGGGCGAAGATTGGAGCTTTGGAAGAAGACGGGCATCCCTGGTGACCAATCGCTACGGAGTGAGGGCGGGGCTCCGAAGAAGCTGGCGCTACTGGCGCAAGAGGAACGGAGGGCGTAACCCAGAGAGCGACGAAGATTGGCTGCGATGCGAAAGACGGGCAGGGCTGACGGCCAATCGTAGAGGCCGTGCGCCCTGGCCAAGACTTGGAGCAAACGAGGTGCAGTTTGGCCCTGAGCGCGGTGGCCGGAGGTGGCCTCGGGGGTCGCGCGCAGGGTCCCCTGAGGCTGTGGCAAAGTCAGACCCTCGGGCCACCCAACGCAGAAGCAGGACCTCCAACTTGGGCCCTGAGCTTGGCCATCACGGCTGAAGGACTCGTGGATAATTCTTCATCTCCTCACTACCCGCTGTTCCCCTGCAAATGATACGGAGAGGGCAGAGACTCGCTGGAGGTCACTCAGCTGCAGCTCCGGGTAGTGCGAAGATGTGGAAATAGGTGGAATCCTACTCACCACTCACGCACTTTGTGATTTTCCGGAAATGTTTGACTTCTCCGAGTTCAGGCTTTCTCCTCCACAGGATCAAATGACCTCCCTGTCGGGACCACCTCCCTGCCAAGCCTTTGGTGAATTAACCAAATCCTAACCACAAGTCCATGAGGTCAAAGAGACCACTGGCCCCACTTTACAGAAATCAGAGCACAGAGAGGTCAAGTTCCTTGCCCCTGGTCACAGTGCAGTTCAGCAGGCCCAAAGTAGCCTGCTTTTTTGGAAAAGGGGTAAGGCAGTGTCAGGGCACAGCCACTGGGGCCCTGAGTGACTAGGGTCTGAATACTTGTCCAGCCACTGTCTGACTGCATAACCTTGAGCAAGGCATTTATGAGCCTCAGTTTCCTCATGGGACAATGATTCCTACACCTTCATCTTTCCTCTCTGGGGCTTCACCCCTGGGAGAATTTATATTCCAGCCCTCACCTTGACCTTCTGGTGAAAGTCTTTGACCCTCTGCAGGTCACATCTGGCCTGTGAGCCCGAGCTTTTCTGTGAGGTGCGGGGTCATGGGATTCTTTGCAGATAGGGAGGCAGCTGCTGTCCAGTGCTAGGCTGTGTCATTGGCACCTCCCCCAAGCCCACCCTGTTCTCTGACTCACCAAGTGCTAGGGCAGAGAGGATTACATATGTTCCCAGATACTGGCTCTTATTTCCTCTAGGTGTGGGCTGGGGTCGGTGGAGATCAAGTTCAGAACCAGGGAATCCTGAGAGGGAGCAAGGCTGAGCTAGGCCCCAATATTAGCTCACATTTCAGGGCTGTGCAAGCCCCCTGCTAAGTGCGTAATCTATAACTTCTCAAAGGGCCCCTGTGAGGAAACAATGGGGGGCTCACAAGTGGGAGTCACTAGCCTGCGGCTACCATCTGCCTCCTGATATTCTCAGGATATTCCCACCTGAGCCTCCTCTCAAATATCTCCCAACTTGGTTGGCTTCCCTGCAACTTCCAGGCCCTGGTCTCCATTCTGCCCTCTGGAGAAGAGGAGGAGCTGAGTGCTGAACACCTACTGGGTGTCAGGTTTTTGCTAAGCCAGGCACTTCTCAAACACCATCTCATGACCTGACTTCCAGATGGGGGTGATGGTGCCCACTTTGCAGATGGGAAAACTGGGCTTCGTGCAACCACTGTTTCTTGCTGGAAGGGCCTGGGGCTGGGTTTGAATCCCTGCTCTTCCTGACTAGCTGGCCACAGGACCTTCAGCAAGTGACTCAAACTCCCTGCCTCAGTTTCTCCAAGTAGCTCCCAGAGTTGATGCGAGCATTAACGAAATGAATGGAAGCAAACCACAAACATGTTGGTCTACAGCAAGTGCTTGCTGAGTGTTGGTTGGATAAACTGTTCTTTTCGGGGCTTCTGTTTCCCTCTCTGTAAATAGCACTTGATGGAATGTAGACACAGACCAACTATGGGCGTGGTTTGCCACCCAAAGTGGGAGATATTTATACTGGAGGAGTCCCCACCTGCAGCACCCACCTGCCAGGTCCTGTGAGGGAGGCAGTAAGCTCCTGGAAGGTCTCACAGTACCCCCAGGGACAGTGCCAACTGAGGCAAGTGTCAGGCAGTGGCCCAGCACTGGGCTGCCTCTCCTGATGGTGCCAGTGGCGCTGGCTGGGCTCTGGCTTCTGTTCACTCATCAGCAAGCTTGTGCTGGCCAACCTCCCTGCCACGTCCCAACAATGGCAGGCAGTGCCTCTTGGCATCAGCAACTGACATGCCCCACCATGGGCACCTCGGCTGTACCTGGCGAGGGTGCCCAGGGGATCCCAGCTTTTCCCTGTCTGCCTGGCTTCCCCTGGGCAGGACACTGACTCTCTGCACCACCAGTTCCCGCTACTTCTCAGGAATCCCAGGAATCATCTGATACGATGGCCGTGAGCCAGGCCTGGGCACGGTGACAGGGCTTAATCAACCGAGGCTAGAGAGCCATTTGCCCAAGGTCATGTTAGCAACGCTGGCAACAGAGGAGGGGCACGGAGGCAGGCCGAGCCAGGTTCTCATCCCATGTCGGCCCTTTGAATGCCGACAAGTCTGTTTCTCATCTGGAAAATGGGGTTCACAGGCCCTGCCTCTCAAATGTGTTCACAGTGAAAAAGCAACAGTGTTCCTTTCCCAGGATGCTGGGCCCTTCCCTGGCTGGAGGGACACATCCTTGACAGAGACGACAGTCAAGACTAACTGGTTCAAAGGCAGCCTCGCTCAGCCTCCCAGAGGCTCAGAGAGGTCAGGCCCCTCCTCGAAAAGCACACAACAGTAGAGGCAGAACTGAACGTGCTGACCCCTCCCTTGTAGCGGTTTCCCCCTTAGCCCGTGTTTCCGTATCAAAAACAAGGACAGGACGGCAAGCGCTCCTTAAAAGAGTGCTCTGTGCCAGGCATCCCCTGAACCAGGCCTTGCCGTGGCCCTGTGCAGGGACACACTTAGCTCATTTCCAGGTGAGGAGGCAGAGGCTCACCTGAGGTGGCAGAGGAGGGACTGGAACACAGGCCTGGCAGACCTCACTGAAATGTGGGGTCTTCAGCTGGAGGTGGGGCCTCACCCAGCCTGGGGATGTCCAAACAGGCCCTGACCCACACCCACTAAAGACACCCTCAGGCAAGGTGGGGAGGACTGATAAGCAGGAGCCACCCCTCCTGGAAGAAGCCTGCAGCTGTAGGAAGGCTGGTTGAAAGCCCAGGGGAGGGGACTGGGGCTGCAGGGGCAGAGGCCGTCCCTCCAACCACCCTGCGTACCTATTAATTTATTCAGGTGTACATTCAAAAACCTTCATGGGAAACTGAAGCAGAGCGGGGACCCAGGAGCCTGCCCATATGGAGCTCATGGGTGGGGGGGAGGGGCAGACAAAGGAGAAAAGCCTACAAGTGAGGTGACCTTAGATGGGGTCAGAGGTCAAGGACACAGCACAAGTAGCGATTGGCTGGGGCCTGTGCGCGCGCCAGGGCAGAGGAACAATAGGGAATCTCTGAGAAGGCAATGTGTGATCTGGAACCTAGGGCCAGGAAGGAGCTGGCCACGGGGAGGGCTGGGGAAGGATGCTCCATGCAGCGTACATGTGCAAAGGCTCTGAGGTGGGGAGGCTGGAGTGACTGGAACTGTGATTAAATGGGAGCATGGGGAAGATGTGGGTGGGAGGTGGGTAGGGCCTGGAGGACAGTTTGGTTTTATGGAGAGGGCAATGGGGAGCCACAGGCAGGTTGAGAGCAGAGCTAAGGCAGGAATTACAGGGCTGGCACCTCAGACTTCCCCAGAAATGGACTAGTAGCACCCCCACCCCCACGAGACAGATGAAGAAACATGATGCTCACGGGGCCCCAAGGACTGCTCCAAGGTCACAGGAATGACCCAAGGTCACATGGGCGGCCAACCTAGAAGTCAAGTCGGGGCAGCCTGGAGCAGGTGTGGCTGAGTCCCCAGTGAAGAAGGTCAGGGCCGGGTGATGGGGTCAGAGGTTCTCATCAGCCCCACTGAGCTGGCAGTCCCCCGCCCCCCATCCAGGGGTGGAGGAGGTCTGCACACCACAGGAAGGTGGGACCAGGGTGATGCTCCCCCCATAGCTATTCGCATGGGCCAATTTCCATAGAAACCAGAAGCCTTCTGGGCAAGGGCCTGAGTTGATGTCAAGGACTGAACTCAAGACATTCTTCAGCCTAGAGGAGGTGAATGACCAGCAGTGGGGTGAGGACTCTGAGAGGTGAGAGGAGCTCCTAATGTATGAGCTGGAGGTGTCAGGCATGGCGCCTGGAGCCCACCAGGGGGCCTGAGGCTGCCCTGACCCTGACTGGGCCATGCGGGATGCACGAGCTGCCAGGTGACCACAACATGACCCCGAGGGTGAACACAGAGAAGGAGAGCTGGGGTCTGCCAGGCACCGCTGCCTGGTGACCCCTCCAAGACACTTGGGGAGGATGGACACTGGGGGCAGCGACACTGATCCCCACTTTACAGATGGGGAAACTGAGGCTCAGAGAGGGAAGCCAGGCTGCCCAAGCCAACCAGTGAGCGAGGACCTCAACGTGGCCAGGCCGGACAGTGCAGGACGGTTCTCCTAGGGTGACTCGGGTGCTAAAGCTAGACGATCGGGTGTCTCCCACGTGCCCAGCTCTGCTCCAACACCCTTCGGAGGGGGCTCTATCCCCTCCCCTCTCCCTGCTTTACGGAGGAGCAAATCAAGGCTCAGAGAGGTTAGGTCACCAGCTCAAGGCCACAGAGCTGGGTGGGGGCTAGACACTGAGCGCTCCAGCCCCCGAAAGTCAATGCACATTGAGAACAGCAACCTTGGCACCCTTGGACCCCAAGGCTGACAATGACCCCAGCAGCCCACCCCTCTGAGGGTGACAGTGAATCGTACATCCCAGGCTGCTCTCAAAACCCCTTCACTTTCCTCAGTGAACCCATGACCTCCCCGAACATGCACCCCTCTCCCCTGTTCTTTGAGGCCACTGGCTGTGGCTCCCATGCTGCATGGTGCTACGGAAGAGACCCTTCCATTGATCAACCAACAGTCTTTTATTACCAGGCATCACTGGCTGGCCTGGGACACCTGGAGACAAATGAGCCTTGGTCCCTGCCCTCTGTTCAGCACAGCAAGGCATCTGTGATCCATTTTACAGGTGAGAGAAGCAGTAGCAGGGATGAGCATGGACTTGTAGGAACAGAAGTGGGATCCCTGCCCTGCTTTGAGATTGGCCAGTATGGTTTCCAGGTTTCAGACACACCTCTGGCCCTAAGCAATGCTGAGGGGGCGCTTCTACTAGGAAAGGGCAGTGGGGCTGGGTGGCACAGGACGGATGAAGCTGATGCTGTCAGCCGGTGAGCAGAACAGCATGCGGGGAGGCTGGGACCCAGGGGCTGCTTTCTGCTGTGTAGGCACCTCACTGATGCTCCCTTCCCACCCCCTGGCCAATGCTTGGTACCTATCAGAAAACACCTCCTGTTAAGGGGGGAGGAATCTGGAGGCAGAGTAGTAGGACATGATTCCCGCCCCCACCCTCTCCCCAGCTGTTCCTGAGTCACATGACTCACCCAGTCACAGCTCACACTGAGCCTGGGGTCATGGTGCCAGGTTACCCTTCTGGCCAGTCCACAGCTCTTGGAGCTCGACGTGGCAGCCCAGGTCCCTCAGGGCGGCCTTGGCCACGTCCTCACAGTCGCGATGGGTGGCACGGGCCCGCGAGATGAGTGCCTCAGCCCCTAGGTCCAGAATGAGCTGTGAGAAGGTCTGGCTTCGGGCCACCAGGTTTCGGATCAGCATGCAGGCCTGTTTCTAGAAGGGAGAGCAGAAGGCGAGTGGCTGTGAGCCAGCAGGTAGGAGCTGGGGGTGGGGTCCACTCTGACCTCGGAGTCCTCATCATAAGACAACATGGCTGCAGCCAACATTCAGCAGGTGCCTACGCTATGATTCATCAGGCTAGACTCATGCCTCCACTTCATCCTCTTGGCAGCCCTGGAGGCAGGGCTAATCACCCCAGCTCCCAGGGGAGGAGACTAAAGCTCAGGGTAGCCAAGTGCTTGGCAGGTGGGGCTGGTCCCTCAGGTGCGAGACCCAAAGTCTCAGCGCAACATCCCCTGATGCTGGCAAGAGCCTGGCCGGGCGGCAGGGGAGGAGGGCAGGGAAACAGTGGGAAAAGCGGGGTTGCGTACAGGGTCCATCTGTCAATTATACTGTTATTCATTCAGTCGGCATTTGTGCTCTGTGTCTCTGCTGGGGGTGGGTGCTGAGAAGCACCCCAACATGGCATCCACCACCAGTGGGAGAGCAGGTGAGAAGCAGGTGAGGTGTGAGGGCCCGCCCGGCCGGGGTGGTCAGGAGTGGACAAGGTGATGGGCCAGCCAAGGGCACAGCATCCTGGAGGAGGGAGCAAAGGTCCCCAGTGGGACCAAGCCTGGTGTGTCTCAGGACCAACAAGATGGCCCCTGTGCTGGGAGGGTATGAAAGGTGGGAGGCAGGGAGTGCCCTGGGGGCTGCTGCAGGGAGGAGTGTGGGTTTCTGGCAGGGCTGTGCATTGCCCTGTCTACACTTCACCTCTGCTGACTCCCCAGCAAGGCGTGGACAATGGCCCCACATGCAAAACACAAAGCAGCAGCCTAAGGTGGGGCAGGGAACCTTTCCCAAACCCCAGCAGATCCCCAGCTGCTGGTCCCCCCAACTCCTCCTCCTCCTCCTCAGATCCCTCTAAAGAGACTGTTAGGAAAGGAAAAGAGCAAATGCAAGAAGAGCAAAGAAGACAGCAGCGGGCAGAATTCAGCACATTTCTGGAGGATGGGAAGTAGACACAGGACATCGGGGGCTGAGAAGGAAGGAGACCCTGGAGCCTTGGGTCATGATGGGGATGGGACGGGGACAAAGAGGACCTGCACCCTCCCCCTCCCGCCCCCAGCAACGTGCACGCTGGCCTCTTGCTCCACCTGCCCACCAGGCTCCCGTCCCCTCCTCCCGTCCCCCACGCCTACCTGCACGCCAACCTCCTGCGGGTGTGCCTTCATGGCCTGCAGTGCAGCCAGGGCCCCACCGCCCTCCACGATGACCCGGCTGTTCTCTGGCTTGCGCAGTGCCAGGACACACAGGGCCGCGCAGCTCTGCTCACACACCTGCGGGGTGGGTCACAGGGATGGCTGAGAGGAGGCGGACAGACCCCCGCTGTCACCCGCTCCCCAGGTGAGTGCCCTGCAACCGCACCTGGACAGACCGCTGTCGGTCCACGTGTGTACTGGACCAGAAGTAACAGAAATGACACCAGGTGCATCAGCCAAGCTCTTAGGGGTGACGGTCGCACCCCAGGCCCCTTGCTCGCCCCACCCCGGCCCTCACTCACCCTGCCCCCAGCCTCTTGCTCGCTGACCTCACCCTAGGCCTGGCCCTGCTTCGGGAGATGGGATAGACCATTATGTAGATACGGATACTGATCTGGGACTCCAGCCATGCAGCCCCACCTTGTGTGTCCCCCTGCCCTGGGGTGGGTACCTGGGGACTGGCCAGGTGCCGGGTCATGGCAGACACAATGGTCTCTGTCCCGCCAGCACGGACAATGGCATCCTTCACATCATCGTTGCCTGCGATAGCCCTCAGGGCGTTCAGCACTTGCTTCACAAGGTCCTAAAGAGAGGGCAATGCACGGGTCACACCTGGCCACACCCCTCTCCTGAGAGGCACCCAGGCATTAACTGCTTGGTTGCTGGATGGTGGGAGGGGGTCTCGAGGGAGGGTCTGGGGCTGTTTCAATGTCTGCTGTCTGAACACAGGAGGGCCACCCCAGGGCGTGCAGCTGGCATGGAAGAGCAGGGTTATTCATCACTTGCTGTATAGAGAAGGCAGGGGAGGCTCGGGGAAGTGGACCCTGTGGTTCAGGCCACCTGCGGCCAGGCGAGGCGTCTGGATGATTTCAACCCCTGCCAAAACACACACAGAGGGGCGTGTCGCTGGCTCAGGCCAGCGAGCAGAGCACGGGTGGCCTCACTGAAGCATCACACACCTGAGCTGGGGTCTGGACCAGCCGCCCCCCCAACTAAAGGACAGTGAGAGAGAGTGGGTGGGTTTGTTTTCCCCCTAAATTTGAGGTCCTTCTCATGGGTCATGAGAAGTGAAAACTGATCTTTGGATCTGGGCTCAGCAGACAGGGCCAGAGTGTTCTGACTCAAGCCTGGCTGGCTGATCGGGGCCTAGAGGGGCAGAGTTCACTGGGAGGCCTGGAGCATTCCCCAGGTGTCGAGAGAAATGACAGAGTGAAACTCAAGCGAGGGGACTTCACACCCTAAGACAGCTCTGGACGCCCACCTGGTGGTCACTGCAGTCGGCCAGCAGGGCCACCAGGACGCTGAGGCCCCCGAGGTCGACGATCTCCTGGCAGAACTCGTTTCGGACAGCCAGGCGGGACAGGGTGCTGCAGAGATCACTCAGGATGCTGGGGTTGTCGGGGAACGCTGTAGATGGAGGAGGAGGAACCGCTGGGGTGAGGAGAGAGAAAACCAGCCCACGCTCCGAGCCAGTAGTCCTGGGAGGAATCCTGAATCCCGCTCCACCAGCGAAGCCTGGCCCCTCTGCCTGGCCGGGTAGCCGCCTGTACCAGGAGGGCCCCAGGGACCACAAGGCGCGGGGGTGGGGGCGGGGTGCTGCCTGGGCCTGCAGTGCCCCCTGCTGGCTGCCGGGGAAGACACAGGACTGTGCCCCAGATAAATTCCAGACCAACTGATGATCTCGGCTAAAAAAAGAAAACCATAATTGTGCTATAATAAGACATCCGAGACTATTTTTATGATCTTGGGTAGGGAACGACCTTTCTAACTGCAACAGGACACCTAGAAGCTGCAGAGGGACATATGGATAGAGTTGACCTGAGCAAAATTAAACACAGATGCTGAAGACAAAGCTCAGAGGCACCAGGGAGGAGGCATGACTGAGAATGAAGAGGGGAGGAGAGTTAGGGAGTTAGCAGGGGGTCACGGAGAGCCATGACACAGAGCTCAGTGATGGTCATTTATAGGGCCCCCCTGGCCAGGCCACAGTCCCCAGTGACTCCATGAATACTAATCCGGGTGTGCTGTGGAGGCATTCTCTAGATGTGGTACATCCACGACCAGCTGACTTCAAGGAAATGACCCTTGACGGTCTGCGTGGGCCTCATCTAATCAGCCAAAGACCTTAAGAGGGAAACTGAGGTCTCCCTGAAGAGGAAGAAGCTCACTGGCAGAGTACAGTGTTGGTTCCTGCCCAAGCCTCCGGCCCACCTCACAAATTTCAGATTCAAAAGCCCCACGACCACATGAACCAATTCCCTGCAATAAATCTCTCTCTCTATATATATATATACACACATATATATGTATACATATATATACAAAAATACACACACACACACACACACACACACACACACACACACACACCCACCCCCTACTGGTTCTCTCTCTCTGGTAGCACTCTCACTGATAGGAGCTCCTGCAAATAAACAAGGAAGATACAAAGCACCCCTTGGAAAAGCAGCCCAACTTTGCAGCTGGTTTTCACCCTCTCTGGAGGTGTGAAGGGGAGAATGAGGCAGGCCCCACTCCCGCACAGACAGGGCCAGAGTCGCACACACAGGCCTGGCAAGACAGCCGGAGCCACAGGACAGGCTGGAAAGGGGAACTCATTCTTCTAGCACCTTCTGTGCACCAGACCCCAGTCAGGCCTTTTCCAGTGGGTGCAGTGGACAGAGGTCAGGGGCTTTGGTGCCCAAATGTCACTGTTGTGACCTCCCTTGGCTGCCTCATCAGGGTCACCCCAGAGTCAGGCACATGGACATGCACAAGAATGGGCGGCCAAGTATGAACCAAAGTGTAAACCTCTGCCTGGGAGCGGCCACAGTGAGTGCCAGCAACACTCCCCCATCTTTGGGAAACAGCACCCTTATTTTTCCCTTTGAGGAGCCCTCTTTTCCACTCTCAGTCTGTGTTGCTGGACAGAGCCAAGCCCCCTCCCCAAATGGTTTAGAGATGAGCGTGGGATGTGGTCTGGGCCAATGAGCGCTGGCTTGGAACTCTCTTGGAGCAACTAGGAGTAAGGACACTGTTATGCTAGGGCTGCCATGCAGGTGGGACCAAGCTGACAAATACAAGTGGTGCCCAGAGCCAGCCAGACCTGAAGCAGTCCTAAACCCTGACTCACTCTTGCCACACCTGCTCCTACCTTTGGCGGCCTCAATGAGCACCTTCAAGCCTCCATTCTCCTGCACGATCATCTTGGCATGGTCATGGGCACGGCCGAAGGGCACACGAATGTCATCATCAAAGGTCATGATGCGTAGAGCCCAGCAGGCCTCCCTGACCACGTCGGCACAGCAGCTGTGCCGGGCAATGGCGCCAGTCAGCAGGGGTAGCACACCGGCCTTCACCAGGCTCTGCCGGTTCTGCTCGTGCTTCAGGCAGGCGTGGCGCACACAGCGGATCCCCGAGCAGGTCACGTTGGCCGAGTCAGCATTCTGGGCCAGTGTGGCCACCAGGAGCTGCAGGCCCTGCGTGTCCAAGAGGTCGGGCTGGCCATCAGTCAGGGCTGACAGGGCATTGAGGGCCTGGAGCAGGAGACCCTGGTCACCTGCTGCGGCCAACTTCCAGGTGGCGAGGAGGATGGGGTAGGCCCCCTTCTCCGCTGCCAAGAAGCGGCATGCCTTTTGCTGCTTGCACTGCTCGCAAAAGCGGGCGAGGTGTGCTGACACCTCCTGGGGGTGAGAGCGGGCCATGGACTCCTGCAGGTCATCCAGAGCCTAAGGGACATGGGAGAAACCTCAGTGTCAGCTCAGTCCAAAGACGGTCACAGCGACAGTGCTGCACCCCTGTGGGATTCCCTCGTGTGGGATCTGGGCCTTGGTGGAAGTTCTGTGGGGCTAGTTCCAGCTGTGGCAGCTTCCACACTTGTGCTTTTATTTGTTTATTTTTTAAATATTTATTTATTTGGCTGTGCTGGGTCTTAGTTGCGGCATGCAGGATCTTATAGTTGCAGCATGTGGGATCTTTAGTTGCAGCATGCAAACTCTTAGTTGTGGCATGTGAGATCTAGTTCCCTGACCAGGGATTGAACCCGGGCCCCCCCCGCATTGGGAGCGTGGAGTCTTAGCCCCTGGACCACCAGGGAAGTCCCCACTGAGCTTGAGAGGCCATGGAGGAAGGGAGGGAGGGAGGGAGAGGGAGAGAGAAAGAGAGAGGCCCTGCCATCTCAGTGTCCCTGACAAGGAGCCACACACACGAGTACAGACATTAAACATTCTAGCTCTAGCTGCCATTGCATGAGAGGCCCCCAAGTGAGACCAGCAGAAGAACCATCCAGCTGAGATCAGTCAACCCAGCAAAATCATCAAAAACAATAAAATGGCTATTGTTTTGGGTTGTTTGTTGTTGTTTTTTGGCCATGCCACGTGGCTTGCAGAATCCTAGTTCCCCGACCAGGGATCGAACCCGGGCCCACAAAAGTGAAAGCATAGAGTCCTAACCACTAGACTGCCAGGGAATTCCCCTTGGGTTGTTCATTATGCAGTCATAACTAACTGACATACCCACCAATGGCTAGCTCTCTAAGGAAGGTGAAAGCCACCTTTACCAGTCCTGCCCATATCATATACCTCCTGTTCATCTCTCTCATTCACTCCACAAATATTTACTGAGCACCTGCCAAATGAAACCATGCTGTACACACGGTTGGTTTACCTATGTTCAACTCTAAGCCTTTGGGGAAAAAGCTTATAATGAGAGAAGACAATTTGAATAGGGCACACAAGTCTAGTAGCCACTCAATGCCATGACCTGAGGACCTGTCTCAGCTTGAGCCCAAGATGAATCCATGCCCCTTGAGCTTATGACATCATTTGCATCCAGCCCTGGTGAGGGTGGGTCTACAGATACCATCAGCCCGAAGTGCTTTGATTTGGCCTCAACTGCCATGAAAGTCAAGAATGCCTGTCAGCCAACCCTCGCTGAGCTCTGATTTGTGGACTTAACTAAACATATGTTATGATGAAACAGAATATTAAGAAATAGGTTAGGGCTTCCCTGGTGGCGCAGTGGTTGAGAGTCAGCCTGCCAATGCAGGGGACACGGGTCTGTGCCCCGGTCCGGGAAGATCCCACATGCCACGGAGCGGCTGGGCCCGTGAGCCACAGCCGCTGAGCCTGCGCGTCCGGAGCCTGTGCTCCGCAACGGGAGAGGCCACAACAGTGAGAGGCCCGCATACCGCAAAAAAAAAAAAAAAAAAAAAAAGAAATAGGTTAATTGGCCCAACATTGTAAATCAACTCTACTTCAATAAAAAAGAAAATTTTTTTAAAGGTGAAAGAAATAGGTTAAAACCTATTTGTGTGTGTGACTTGAATAGACATTTCTTCAGAGAAGATACACAAATGGCCACTAAGCACATGAAAAGATGTTCAACATCACGTCATTAGGGAAATGCAAATCAAAACCACAATGAGACACCATCATGCCCATTAAGGTGGCTACTATGAAAAGAAAAACAAACAGAAAATAACAAGTGTTGGTGAGGATGTGGAGAAACTGGAACCCTGTGCACTACTGATGGGAATATAAAATGGTGCAGCTGCTGTGGAAAGCAGTATGGTGGTTCCTCAAAAAATTAAACCAAGAGATCCAGCAATTCCACTTCTGGGTATGTACCTAAAAGAATTCAAAGCAGGGTCTCAAAGAGATATCTGTACACCCATATTCACAGCAGCATTATTTATAGCAGTCAAAAGGCAGAAACAACTGTCCATCAATGGACGAATGGATAAACAAAACGTGGTGTAGCCATACAATGGAATATTATTCAACCACAAATACTACAACATGGATGAACGTTGAGGACTTTATGCTAAGTGAAATAAGCCAGTTCCAAAAGGACAGATACTGTATGATTTCCCTTAGGTTCACATCCATGGCTGTCTCCCCCTCCTCCTCCCTTTTTTTTTGGGGGGGGGGGTGGTCCGTGCTGTGTGGCTTGTGGGATCATTTCTTCTCTTTGGATCTCAATTTTGCCATCCTTTAAATGGGGATGATAACCCTACCCTCACAGGTGTCTTTGGGTTAATAACTGAAATGGCATGAGGAAAGCACCTGGCACAGAAATGAGTCCACAGCCGGTTCTCAATAAACACTGGAATCTTCTGCTGTTTTACCAACAGTTTACCAGTTTGATGGATGACCTTAAATAAAGGACTAAACCTCTGTGAGCTGTACTTTCCTTGTTTGGGTCCCTGGAGAGCAAGGGCAGGCTCTGGGCCTCCGTTTCCCCATCAGAAAGCCAGAGATGACACCACTTACCTTGCAGGCCAGTTTGAGTGCTAAGGATGGGCTGTAATGTGTCAGTAAAGAGTCGGTGCTCAGTAAGTGACAGCCTTACTATGATTGCACTCTTTTCCTGGGATTCCTGTCCAATTTTCTGAGCAAATTCAGTGGTTGGGAGGCCAGAGAGGCTCCTCCAGGGGGGCGTCCACCCCAAGGCTCCCAACACCGAGACAAACATGAATGCTGTCCGCCCCTTACATCTGGAGTGCTACCCACTCCCTGTCCACTCTAACAGCTCCAATCCCAGAATGTGGCATGTGGGTGGGTGGACAGATCACAGTGGCCCCTGAGAGGCCCTCTGACGTGGACTCAAGGAGCCCTGGTTGCACAGTCAGGCTTGCCTGTGCTTGCTGAGTAGGCTCTGACCTTCTGAATCTGTGTCTGCCATCTGGGGACCAGGGAAAGGGTGCCCCCGACAGAGTTATGAGGTGATGCAGGACCATGCATGTAAGGCCCAAGTGGACTGCCCTCTCCTACCTGCAGGATGTCATGTGTGGGCTCCTGGGGTCCATCCGCAGAGACTTTCGGCGTCATCTTTACAATGTTGCCCAGATCAACCCCTGCGGGGGATGGGGAAATCAGGAAACAAGTGACAGCCATCATCCCCAGGGGCCTGCTGGAGTCACACCTCATGTCCCTTCAGCTGGGACCACTCTACTCTGGAGGGCTTCAGGGATCTGCCCAGCTCCCCCCCCCCACTCCCTCCCTGCCTGGGCAGGGCCCAGCAGCCACGCCCACACGGTGGTGTGGGGTGTGGGGGTCTTTGTACCTCGGCCCCGTCCAGCCAATGGGAGCAGAGGAGTAGTGAAGCTCCGCACCAGCACCGCAGTGAGGGACACACTCTGCCTGGTGGGCCGAGAAGGGAAGGGAACCCATGGCCTTCTCCCTTGGGGCTCCCATTGTTCTTCACCCTGGCTGCATCCCCAGCCTCATCTGCACCCCCGAAGGAAGCCCTCACTGTGCAGAACCTGTCTAGGTGCCCCACCAGCCCCCGTCCAGTGTCTATACGCTACTCCGTGCCCGGGACACCAGCTTCTGACCTCGAACGCTGGATCCCCAGTCTCCCTTGCCCTCTGGCGTCTGACTGGGTTTGGTCAACGGGAAGCCGGACTCAAGATCAGGGGCACGAGGAGTGGGAGGGCAGGGTGTTCATCCCCAGCTTCCTGCCTCTGCCTCTATCAGACGACCCTCATCCTTTGCCTTGGCCTGTCATGGGAAGGGGGAGGTCCCTGCTGTGGCTAGCAGGGTCTAACCCTGCCCACATTATTGCAAAGAGCTCCCTCTTAACCAGTCTCTTCCACGGCCTGGCTGGAGCATGCCACCTGTTTCCAGAGGCTGGTGACCAACACCCCTTCTGCCTCCATGAACTCAAGCTGGGGTGCAGGTGGGGCAGGGAGACAGGTGGCCCTGTTTCTCGGGAGGTGGTCAAGAAAAGTCTCTTCAAGGAAGCGACAGTTAAAATGAGACCCACCTTGAAGGACCCAGCCCTGCAGATGTCAGGGTAAGGTCCAGGCAAGTAGAGAGTGGGCTCCAGCGAGGTGGGAGTGGGTGGCCAGCGTGCCTGGGGCAGAGTGTAGACAGAAGATAGTGGCCAGGGCTGTCATTGCCAGGAGGGATGTGGTCATGGCAGGATACCACTCTTTTCACATTAAGAGCCATGGACTGGAGGCGACTCTTGGGCAAAGAGCCAGACCAGCGCTGAGACCGAGCCACACTGCCCTACCTTGTGATTCAAACTGCTCCACGGCCTCTTTCACTGCCTCCTCTGGCCCCATCTCAAACTCCTCGATGTTCTCCCGAACGGCTGCATCAAAGGTCTCCTGGGTGATGCGCTTGGAGGCCATCTTCATCTCCTCTGTGTGGGGTCAAGGGCACCCAGTAGTTGCTCCCAAGCTGAGAAGGTGAGAAGTAAGCATCATCAAGGGTCAGAGGGCAAATGAGAACCTGGCTACCACTTAGGGAGCATCTACCAAGGGGCCAGAGCCTATAACCACCCTGGAAAAATTCTTACAACCTGAGTCACAGGAAAGCGTGATCTCCCAACATCCACAGAATATCTAAAAGGACAGACAAGGGCAGGTAGTTCAGTATATTTTATCTAAAAAATGGGGAATGTTAATACAATGTATGTCCTTATAGTAAAAAGTAGTAACAGTAAAATAAATATAAAATATCTTAATAATATTATGCTGTACGTTGTATGATTATAATATACTATATTATAATATAAACAATATTATTCACATATTACTCTATTATATAGTTATGTACTTCAAATGTACTTATCTAATGAAATAATGTTATGATAGCATACCATTGCACTAATAAAATATAAAATGGTATTAAATAATTACTTATTTAATTAAATAACAACAATAAGTAATGTTTATTACTGTTACTATAAATATTTATTATTATTACTAAATAATAACAAATAAAAAGAAAAGTAAATCAAAAGCTAATAGAAATAGTTACCTGTAAGGGGAGGTAGAGAAAAGGATGGTGAGAGCAGGAATAGAAGCTGCATTATTCTCTCTTAACATACCTTGTTTTACAGGTTTGAATTTGGAACTCAACTAAATGCTTTATGTGATTAGGAAAAGAAATAAGCCAAAATAACCAAAATAAAAATAAAAGCAATCCCTAAAAATCAAGAGCAAAATGAAAGCCACGAACCTAACAGTATTTCTACGTGGATCAGATCATTTCATGCAATTTTAAAACACAGTGATATGACTGTATGTTCTTACTGGGATCTACCCTAAGGATAAAACTGCAAAAGAAAATCTTCAACAGTTTTCAGTAATCATATTATTGGAAACCACATTAGAAATATTATTCAGAAATAATTATAGATGTAGCAAATAAGTAATAATGTTTATATCATTAGGAATGAGCATAAAAGAAGAAAGATTCTAACATAAAATCAAAGAAGTGAAAACTCAGAACTCCTAAATTTGAACTGGAAATATGATATGAACTCATGATGCATTTTCTCTTGAGCAAATAACCAATTTTCTATTAATATGAACTGAAAATGCCTGGAGAAAATGATACCACAGCAGCAATGAGCAGCACCCTGAATACCAACTGTGGTCTCTAACTACCATTTCCCACCAAAGAAGCCAGGGCTCTTGGAGTAAGAGTTGATTCCAGGTCTGGGCAGGAAATGGGCCAGAGAAGCCAGGAGCATCAAGTGAGACCAGAAAGCAAAGAAGCTTCTGAAGACCACTGGGGTCATGCTGCGCGGTATGGCCAAAACTTTAAAAAATGAGAAATACATCACTTTTCAAACTTATAGTAAAGTTGCAAGAATAGTACAAGGAGCACTGTATAAGCGGAAGGATCTCCTAGCTTCACCAACTGTTAACATTTTGCCATGTTAACCTCTCTCTATGTGAGGGAGTGTGTGCCTACGAGTGTGTGACATGTACATCATTTGAGAGTGTGTTCCAGTCATGGGACCCCTTCCTCCTACAGATGTCAGCATGAAAAGGACACTCTCATACATTCACGCAAAACTGAAATTTAACACTGATACAATGCTATTTTCTAACATATAGCTCACGATGGACTTTCTTGATTGTTGTAATATCGTCTTTTAAAACAGTTTTGTTTTTTTCTGGTCCCGAGTCCATTCCAGAATCATGCACCATAGAAAGTACAGAAAGTGCGTTAGGGGGACAAAGGCACATGGGGGCACTAGGACTGTGGCATGGGAATGTGCAAATTTGGGCTGTGAGAGAAACAAGCCACCCATGCCCTCACTTCTCTTTGTGGAGGCAGCACAGGATGTGACTATTCCATCTGTGTTTGTGCATATGCTTGGGCTGGAGGTCGTGGGGAGGACAGGTTCCAGAGCCAGCCAGGGGGGCTCAAATCCCTAGCCCTACACTTAACCTCACTGTTGGTCAATTCTCATGTGTGACACAGGGACAAACACAGAATCTACCTAGAGGGCTGCAGTGAAAATTCAACGCATCAATCTCTACAAAGCACTTAGAACAGGATTTGGCACAGAGCTCAATAAACATCACCTAGTTGTTCTTTTCCTTTGTTGCTTAAGAGGTAATTCAGCCAGTTTACTGGGGGGTGGCAGACATAAGGCATCAAACACCTCACCTCACTCCCTTGCAGATATCCCCTTCTTTATTCTCCAGAAGAACAGGGAGCCTGTTTAGGGATTGCTAAGGATTTCCAAATCAAAGGTGGAGGAAAAGAATAAGGATTTTCTGTTTCAAGATAAAGAATTTCTCACTGGGGAGCCCAGGCTGGTGGTGGTGGGGTGCTCCCGGCCAGCTCTGAGGGGCTGGATGCTGCTGGAGGGACTCTGCTTCTGGCTCTGCCACGTTGCTTCCGCTACTCTGGCCACGCTTCAGACCCAAGTGGGCCATTGATGAGTGGCCACTCGGTCATAGAAGCACAGTCCTAAAGGGAAATGTCATTGTGCCTACTTTAAGGATGAGGAATCTGAAGCTCAGAGAGGCAGCAAGAGGCCTGGCCAGGATCCTATCCTGTCTCATTAACACTTTCCCTCCACCTACGTCCTCTGCGGAGCTTCCACCAGCCCTTCCAGGCCGCCTCCTCATGGGAGCCTTCCCTAGCTACTCAGACAGAGCCTGTGTACTCTCGGTACCCCCCCCCACCCTCCCCGCCCCAAGAATCTCCCTCTGCTCAGCCCTGAGATCCCTGAGCTGGGGAGGTCAGTGTCTGGCTCTGGAACCACCACTTAGGACAGTCCTTCAGGGTCCCCTGGGTCCAGCACAGACCTGTGGGAGGCAGGGACAGGGATGAAAGTACAGCTCATGAGAAAGATGGTGCCTGGGAATGGTCACCTGGGAGCCACTGGGGAACAGCCCAAGCCAGGAGAGGAAACAGCATTACCGACCCCCACGCTGCGTCCAAGGTATGCTGAGGGGAAGGGAGTTATCAAGGCTCTCATCTGACAGCCTGCTTCCCTCTCTAAGCCATGGTTCTGCTTATCAAGAAAAGGTGCCCTGACAAACTGGGGACCCTGAATGATTCATCTTCCTCCACCTGCCACACCCACCCTGGTTTAGGTGGCCTCACCTGCTTCCTCCCTGCCATACCCCGTGCCTCTGTGCTCTACAAGGCAGCCACAGGGAGACTTGAAAGCACAGAGACCGCCTCATTCACCTATTCAAAATCCTGCAGTGGCTTCCCAACCCTCTCAGAACAAAACCCAGTTCCCTTACCAGCCCTTTCCCTACCTACACCTTCTCACCTGGGCTTCCCCGCCTCTTTCTCATTCTTCCCAGCTACCCAAGGGACATCCTTCATAACCACTTTGTTTAAAGCAGCCCCGCTCTCCTACCGCATCACTCTCTTTTAGTATTTTAAGACTATCTCAACATGGAGCGAAATGGTTCATCTATTTATTTGCTTTTACTGTCTAGTCTCCTCCCCAGTGATATTTAACCTGCATGAGAGCTAGGGCCCGTTTTGTTAAACATTTTCCCTCCCAATGCCTAGGATGGGGCCGGACATGCAGCAGGCAGTCAGTACATACATAGGTGGTGAAAGAATGAATAAATGAAAAAAAGCGAAGGGCAGGGAAGTGGGTGATTTTGTCCCTGGGCGGCTTCCGTAACAGTCTTGCATTACCCAAAACCAAGTCCCAGAAGGGCGCGCCACAATCACTAGTCCGACCCCGCGGCGTCCACTCCCTGCCTCGCGCGCGAGGGTGCTCGGCGGCCACCGCTCCTCACCCGGTCTCTGCGGCCACGTGGGGAAACGGTGAGGTTCGCGGCTGTCACCGGCTGCGCCGCCTCTGGTCCCTTTCGGCCGCCGTACTGCGCAGGCGCTTTGGCGCCGCCTCGCCTCGGCCTCCCTCAGCCCTGTGAACTGCTCCCGGGGTGACCAAGGGTGACCGTAAGTGCATGTAAAGCCGAGGGAGCCAACAGGTGTGCGGCGGTGGCGTCTTTGTCTCCTTTTTCGGGCGGTTCCCGTTGCCGCCGCTCCAAGCAGAAAAATTTTTTGCCTCAGGAGTGTCCGCCCTGAAGACGGGGCAGTGCGCCTGCGCAAGAGGGTTTGGCGGCGGCTGCCTGCGCCTGTGCATCAAGGCTCGGCGGCGGCCTGCGCCTGCGCGGCGCGGCGCTGCGGAGACCGTTGGCTCATTTGCATGTCCCCGCCTCGCGCGGTGGCGGCGGCGGTTGAGGACCCTGAGGCGGCGGTTGGGGGCGGCTCCGCGTGCGGTGGGCTCGGGGTGAGGCCCGGGCCAGGGCGTTGTCGACGGTTGGGCCCCGGGGTGGGGGCTTTGGGCTGGACCCCGGGAATCCCGAGTCTCCACGATGGCGCCGCGGCCTCGGCCCTTGGCTGCGCGGCGGTCGCGTCGCGTCCGGGTCGGCCTGGGGGCTGTCTGCGGCCTGCCGGGCCCGACGCCCCCTTTTCTTCGTCCTCGGAGGCCGGTAGGAGGCAGGACGTGCCCGAAGGGGTTCATCCGTTCGGTCGTTCATTCATTCAGCCTGAGCCGGGAGAGACCCCTCTGGTGGGGCGATAACGGCGGCGGGGCGCTGAATCCGGCTCTTTGCCATTTTTTCACTGGTTCAGTCCCCACAGCAACCCCCATCATGAGCTGCCCATTCCATAGATGGGGAAGCGGAGGCACGGAAAGTTTAGGTCACTTGAATTGATCCCGGGCCACCTGGCCAGGAGACCCTGCCCTTCGGTAGTAGAGAAAAAGGGGGCCCCGGGAAAAGGGCTGAAGGATAGTAAAAGGGGGTGATGGTTATAAGAAATGACTATAAGGCAGGGGCAGACTTGGGTTGTGAGGCTGGAGGTTTCAAGATGGAAGGGAAATCTTGGTGGGTAAGGACACTGCCACTGGATTGCTCAGTGTTGCTTCTCAGTCTTTTTCTACTCAGTCTTCAGGGTTTTGTCCCCACTTCCAGTGCCCTGTTTGCCAGGTTTCAGTCTGGGCTGGCTGACCTTGGATGGGTCACTTAGCCTGAGTCTCCCTTTTGCATTTTGTGTAATTTCATTCATAATAGGACCCACTTCTTTATTGGGTTCTTGCAAGAAGTAACCGGGATTGTGGGAGTCCCTCCCCTGCAACAGGACCTGGCACAGAATAAGCTCTGTCAGTAGGTCATCATCACTGGTTAGGGATTTCTCCACTCACTCGTTGAGACACCTCCTCAGAGGGGAAGTTAGCTCTCAGAGCCTCTTCGCCATGTCTGTGAAAATAGGAAAATAGAAATGGGAAAGATCACATCTTTCCTAACCACCATTTGCAAGGGTTATGCTCGTACTGCCCTACATTGTTGTGTTTAGTTATGTGTGTTGCTTCATGTAGTCCTTCAGCAACCCCGGAGGTAGGACTCCTTTAATAGAGCTTCTTTTAAAGGACTCTGGGAAAATGGGCTCAGAGATGCAAAAGAAATTGTCCAAGATCAACATCTTGCTCCGTCTTGCTCCTTCTCAGCCAATACTCACCTGTGAGGTTCATGAGGGCAGAGCTCCCCTTAAAATAATCCGGCCTCCCTCTGAAGTACCGTGCCAGATTATGGATTACTGCCTCGTTACTTTGAGGATTAGGTGAAACAGATCAGGCTCTGTGAGCATTAGTTGTCATTCTTAGTGTCTTTCGTTTCCCCTTCTCACTACAGGTCAGAGAAACATGGCAGCAAGGAGAATTGCACAGGAGACTTTGGATGCTGTATTGCAGGAAAAGGCTAACCGATATCATATGGACCCCAGTGGTGAGGCTGTAGGGGAAGCTCTTCAGTTTAAAGCTCAAGGTAAATTAAAGTGCCTGTTTTTTTGGGGGGGATGGAGCGTGTGTTTAGGGTTGGGACAAGACCCCGACCTGCAACTCCTCAGATCCTACCTTCTTATTTGTTAAGGGGAGAGAAAATTTTCTCTTGGTCCACCTGTCATGTCACATCATTATGTAGAAGGAAGTATTGTCATTATCTCGAGGTTCTTCTCCCTGGGCACCTTCCCCCACCTAAAGACGGTTCTTAAATAAACCTCCTGGCTCCATCCCCACTATCGCTACCCAGGTTTGAGCTCTTATCAGTTCTCACCTGGATTATTGCAATAATCTCCTCCTGAAAGGTCTTTCAGCTTCTGGCTTCATTTCCTCAAATCTGCCTTCCCCACAGATCTCTTAATGCCAACCTTGCTGGGCCAAGTCCCTGCTTGGAACCTTGGGGCTCCCCATTTTGGGTTTACATCCTCAGACAAGTGCAGGAGCAGCCAGGTAACTGGTATGTGCAAGACAGGAGGGCCTGGGGGGCCTGTGGAGCTGCTGAATGTAGGCCCTGCCTGAAAACATTCCTTTTGCAAAGTTTTGAAACATCATGCCAGCAGAATTAAAAACGGTGCCCATGGGGCTTCCCTGGTGGCACAGTGGTTGAGAGTCCGCCTGCCGATGCAGGAGACACGGGTTCATGCCCCGGTCCGGGAAGATCCCACATGCCGCGGAGCGGCTGGGCCCGTGAGCCATGGCCGCTGAGCCTGCGCGTCCGGAGCCTGTGCTCCGCAACGGGAGAGGCCACAACAGTGAGAGGCCTGCGTACCGCAAAAAAAAAAAATGGTGCCCACACAGATTGCGGACAACTTGGAGGTCCTTCACAGCACACGAGGCTCCTAGCCCTCATCCCCTGCTTTGGGCCTGTTGTTTCAGTTATACCGTGTGCCTCTCTGTGTTTTGAATCCCTCATCCCAGCTCTGCATGGTTAATTCCCTCAGGCACTAAGACCCAGCTCACAGGTGCCTTCCCCCAGGAGGCTCTAGTAGGCCTGGAGATTGATTTTTCACTGTGTACTTGCTCCTCTGCCATGGGCTGGCCTCCTCCAGGCCTCCTTTGGGCCTGTGCTGTTTGCTGCTGCACCAGCCCTTGAGCCAGCTGAGGTGTAGAGGAGGCTTTCTCAGTGTTGGCTGGATGCGCCTAAGTGCTTGGGGTAGGGATAACTGTTATTATGTGCTTTGGACCTGGAGAAACAGGCTTAGAGGCTGTCTCCAGATTCTGAGTTTTCAAAAATGAGTAGCAGACAAAACTATTCCTGTTACGAAAGATGGGAAGAATTAAGTAGTTAAGAATAGGATGTAAAAAGCCTCTTTGCTGTTTCCTTATCCTTCAGAAGTAACCATATCTGTGGTGTTTTGTGCATCCTTTAATTCTTTTAGCCATATGTGAATCCTGAATACTTAATGTGTTTTTATATATACATACATATACGTGTGTATATGTATGTGCATATATATGTGTATATACATAAACGTGTGTATGTATATGGGTATTTGAATCTTGGTTTACCTTTATCTAGAGACTCAACCACTAATACATATCTTAAGTTACCTCAGGGAAGGTTGGGGGTAGGGGAGACTGTGAACCCAGTAGGGTGCTAGATGGTTCTGGAACCATCTCTTTGTCACAGAGCTGCATGGTCCATCGGTCAGCCTTTCTCTGTGCGCGTGCTCTACTCTGCACTTTTCCAGTGCCTTGTAAACCAAGTCATTGGAAGATCCTGTTGTGTAGAATCCAGCCACTGCTTTACCTCTAGTGCTACCACCCTTACCAGGCCACCAGTAACCATCACTGTCTGGATTATCTTGGCAGACTCCTTGCTGGAACATCCACATCCACTCTTGTCCCTTTGGTCTGTTCCCCACAGCAGCCAGTGAGGTCGTCCCTCTGCTCCAACCCTCCCTCACCCTCCACCCCCATGGCTTTCTGTCTCGTTCATAGTAAACCCCAGAGTCCTGTCAAGGGCCTGACTTGATCTGGTACCCACCCCGTTCTGTTTGCATCTCCTGTCATAATAGTTCCCTAATTTTGCTGCACATTAGAATCATTTGGGGGCTTTTTAAAAACCCTAATGCCCAGGTCAAACCTCATTCTAGTTAATTAAGTCAGGATGCCCCAGGGACTTAAGTGTGCAGCAGAGTTTAGGTTCTGCCTTCTTACCACTTTGCCCCTCTTTCCCTCTGTTCCATTCTGGCCACATTTGTCCCCTCCTCGTCTTACCTCAGGGCTTTGTCCTCACACTCCCTGTGCTTGGTAGGCTTTCCCCACAACTGCCGGTTCTGACCCCCACAGCAGGTCTCTGCTACTCAGATACATTGTTTCAGAGTTGCCCACTTTGACCAGCCTGTCTAAAAATGTCCTTCCCTCCTCACAGTTCCCGCCTGTTTATCTCTTATTGGCACTTCCTTACACCTCAAGGGCTTTTTATGTTTGGCTCCCTCAACTGACAGGTCCAGGAAAGTGGGGTCTTTGTTATCTCCTTTCCCTGTTGTAACTTCAGGGCCTATAACAGTGCCCACATGCAGTAGGTGCTTAGAAAGTACTGGTTGGACAAATAAACTTGGATTTATACAAAGCCCTGGCTTCCTGTGGCCTCTTGGCCCATCACTACTTCCTGGCATCTCTCTCTCCCTTTTCTTACATTTGACTTTTTGACTAGGTAATAGATTCTGATTCAAAAGCTAGAAAGTAAGAAAGGCACTCTGTGCAAAGTCTCCCTGAGGCCCACTGTTCCCATATGCCCATAGTTCACTTCTGTTGCTGGCTTCTTACAGTTTCTTTTTTTTGTTTCTTTTTTTTTTTTTTCTTGGCCACACCACGCTTCTTATGGGATATTAGTTCCCCACCAGGGATTAAACCCAGGTCCTTGGCAGTGAAAGCGTGGAATCCTAACCACTACATTGCCAGGGAATTTCTCTTACAGTTTCTTTATGTACAAATGAGCAAATGCAAACATAGTTTCCTATTTTTCTCATTTCTCCACAGAGGAGGACAAAAGTACACAGTGTTTAGTTTCCATTGTGGCCTCTGTTGTTGTGGCTTGTTTAGCTTCTGTCTTCCCTCCTATCTGCTTCAGTCTCTGTTTTTCCAGGAACTGGTTGGCCTAATGGACCTTTCTGAGGGAGCCTATCAGCCAACTCTGGGTCAGATGCTCAGCCAAGGCCCAGCCAGCTGTGGTGGGTGCAGTGTCAGATATGGCTCCTGCCTCAGTGGCACTGTGGGCCAAGAGTTCCTCATAGGAAGCAGGGGAAGCAGACATCCTCTAGAAAACCCATCTGCTGTGTGATAGAAGTAGAAATACAGAGGTGTTCTGGTCGCAGTAAAGAAGCCCAGGTTACTTGGGGACCAAATACCCTTCCCCGACTCTAAAAGAGGGCTTGTAGAACAGAGCCAGGGCAGGAGAACTGAATGAGTGAGAGGCACTCCTGCCCAGCCTCGATGGACTTTCATCAGGGCAAATGCAGGCCCAGTACTTGTAGGTCTTCTGTTTTTTTTTTTGTTTTTGTTTTTGTTTCTTTTTTTTGCGGTACGCGGGCCTCTCACTGTTGTGGCCTCTCCCGTTGCGGAGCACAGGCTCCAGACGCGCAGGATCAGTGGCCATGGCTCATGGGCCCAGCCGCTCTGCGGCATGTGGGATCTTCCCGGACTGGGGCACGAACCTGTGTCCCCTGCATTGGCAGGCGGACTCTCAACCACTGCGCCACCAGGGAAGCCCTGGTTTTTTTTTTTTTTTTTTTTACTTTTTTTTTTTTTTGCGGTACGCGGGCCTCTCACTGCTGTGGCCTTTCCCGCCGCAGAGCACAGGCTCTGGACGCGCAGGCTCAGTGGCCATGGCTCACGGGCCCAGCCGCTCCGCGGCATGTGGGATCCTCCCGGACCGGGGCATGAACCCGCGTCCCCTGCATTGGCAGGCGGACTCTCAACCACTGCGCCACCAGGGAAGCCCGGTCTTCTGTTTTTATAAGTAGTAAATCTATTTTTAAGTGAAACCACACACGTTTTAAATGTTGGCAACAAATATGAGCTTCTAAAATGCACTCTGACTGATAAAGCACCCCTGCTGGCTGGTGGTCTGTGGATCATCCGTTTGCAGCCTGTGGTCTAAAGTACGTTTGTGTTTCTTTTTGGATTGTTTATTTCAGATCTTCTAAGGACAGTCCCAAGAGCCAGAGCAGATACGTATGATGACATTCATAGCAACAGCAGATACACTCTGGGCGGATCTGTAGCTCATCCTCGAGACACTGGGAGAGAAGGCCTGAGAAGTGATATATTTCCAGGACCTTCCTTCAGATCAAGCAACCCTTCTGTAAGTGACGACAGCTACTTTCGCAAAGAATGTGGTCGGGACCTGGAATTTTCCCACCCTGACTCCCGAGACCAGGTCTTCGGCCACCGTAAATTGGGACATTTCCGTTCTCAGGACTGGAAATTTGCACTCCGTGGCTCTGGGGAACAAGACTTTGGCCATTCAGTTTCTCAAGAATCCTCCTGGTCACAGGAGTATAGTTTTGGTCCTTCTGCATTACTGGGGGACTTTGGCTCCTCCAGGCTGATTGAGAAAGAGTGTTTGGAGAAAGAGAGTCGGGATTACGAAGTGGACCGTCCAGGAGAGGCAGACACTGTGCTCCGGGGCAGCAGCCAAGTCCAGGGCAGAGGCCGAGGTCTAAACATCGTTGACCAGGAGGGTGCCCTCCTAGGAAAGGGGGAGACTCAAGGCCTGCTCACGCCTAAAGGAGGGGTCGGGAAACTTGTCATGCTGAGAAATGTGAGCACAAAAAAGGTACCCACTATAAGTTGTATCACTCCCAAAACTCAGGGCACTAACCAAATTCAGAAAACCACCCCAAGTCCTGATCTGACCCTGGGGACAAACCCAGGGACGGAAGAAGTCCAATTCCCCACTCAGAAAATCCCTTTGGGGCTTAATCTGAAGGATATTCGGCTCCCCAGAAGAAAGATGAGCTTTGATCTGATAGATAAGTCTGATGTTTTTTCGAGGTTTGGGATAGAAATAATCAAATGGGCAGGATTCCACACCATAAAAGATGATGTTAAATTTTCCCAGCTTTTCCAGACTCTCTTTGAACTTGAAACCGAAACCTGTGCTAAAATGCTCGCCTCATTCAAATGCTCCTTAAAACCAGAGCACAGAGATTTTTGCTTTTTTACTATCAAATTTTTAAAGCACTCTGCTTTGAAAACACCCAGAGTTGATAACGAGTTTTTAAACATGCTTTTAGACAAAGGTGCTGTGAAGACCAAAAATTGCTTTTTTGAAATCATAAAGCCCTTTGATAAATACATAATGAGGCTACAAGAGCGGCTGCTGAGGAGTGTCACACCCCTGCTCATGGCCTGCAATGCCTACGAGCTGAGTGTCAAGATGAAGACCCTCAGTAACCCCCTGGACTTGGCTATTGCCCTGGAGACCACCAATTCTCTCTGCCGGAAGTCTTTAGCTCTTTTGGGACAGACGTTCTCCTTGGCCTCTTCTTTCCGGCAAGAGAAAATCTTAGAAGCCGTCGGCCTCCAAGATATAGCTCCCTCTCCTGCCGCATTTCCAAACTTTGAGGACTCTACTCTGTTTGGGAGAGAGTACATCGATCACCTGAAGGCCTGGCTGGTCAGCAGTGGTTGTCCACTCCAGGTCAAGAAAGCCGAACCCGAGCCAACCCGAGATCAGGAGAAAACGGTTCCTCCTACCAAACCTGAAATTCAGGCTAAGGCTCTGAGTGGTCTGAGTGATGGTAAGGAAAGCAGCAAAAGTTTCTATTTGTTGCGATTTGCTTGCTTTTCATGTTTTCTTGTAATGTCTCTCATTCTCTTTGATATTTGTACATAAAACTCCTTTAGCCAGTTGGAAACAAATCAGAATTTTAGTAGTTAACTCACAATGACCCAGTATACATGCCTGCCATTCATTCTGTAAGCATGCATTAGGAATCTTTTGTCTGTTACAGAAGTCCTTAGACTTTCTGGGTCACAGACTCCTTTGGGAATCTGATGAAAAGCTGTGGTCCTTGCCAGGGAAAATACATATATGTTTGTACACAGTGTTGCACTTTCTGGGGTGTTTGTGTCATCCTGCAGCCAAGTTTTAAGAAGGCTTGTTCCAACAGCACCCCTTCTCTACCCGCGCCCCCGCCAAGTTATTACTAGAAGGGAGAGTAAATGCTGGGCACAGGCTCTTAAGAATTCCCCAGGCTTCTAAGGGAAAGAAGTCACAAAACCCAGCCCCTCCTTTACTGGGATTAAGGGGGCTATAGGAGAGGCCCCAGCTCAGCTCAGCATGGGGAGTCAGGAAGGCCATGTTTGAGCTGTTTTGAGGGATGCGTGGTGGAGGCACCTTTTCACCTGCTCGCTTTTCTAGACTAGCTAAAGGTTGAGAGATCACTTAGGTATACCTGGTAACCTGCAGTTAACGAGTTGGCTTACTGGGGAGGGGAAAGACCTAGAAGAAGGTAATAGAAATAGAAATGACTGGCTGGTGTCCCTTGTCCCTCCCCCTTTGCTCTCAGGATGGACGTTCTTACAACCCAGACATCCCAGAGGTCATGAGCACACATAGTGGCCATGTGGCCATTTAGGAAGTCCCCTTTCCCTCTGATACAGTTTTCAGCTTCCATTGCCCCAGCCAAGTTGGGAAGTCTCATTTGTCCCTGAGTCTCTTCAATCCTCTCCACCCTCATGGAGCCCTGACTGTGACAGGCACTGGGTAGGTCACTCCACGGATGGACGGCCACACCTACTCCCAGAGAGAGAGCCTTCCAGTAGTGGGCTCCGGGCTGAAGCAGGACCTCTCCCCACATCCCCCAAAGCAGTGGGGTGGAAAGTCAGTATAACAGCGATACTGAAGAACTGTAAGGACAAAAAAGTCCCCCATAACCTAAAGTTGCCTGCCACCGTTCCCTGGTTGTGCTGCTATGCAGGCATGCCTGTAGCTGCAGTCTTGCTGTACTGAAAACACTACAATCTGCTCTTTTACAGGATTATCAAAGGCTCTTTTCTGTGTTTCTGTGGCATTTGCAGCATCATGGCTAAATGTGAATTTACCTCACCTCTCCCTTGATGTTGGACTCATGGTGCCTTTTACTAGAGGCTTCTGAGGCTGAGCAGAGCTCGGTTCCCATGAGATTGGCATCTGCAAAGCATTGGCTCCTTTTCTGGTCAGCAGGTAGACAGCACCAGCGCCCACGTCTTATGGGGCGCTGCCCTGCCATTACTTCAGTACTGTTAGAAATGCTGGGATGACATCTTTGGTTGCATTTATTATTGCTGTTATTTTCGTTAAAAATGTTTTTGAATCCTCCCTTAAAGGAGATACTCACAGAATGATTGCTGGGCCAAAAGTAGGACCCACTTTCTGGCCCTTACTATGGTCATCTTCTCTAGAGATGGTTGCAGTGATGCACAGATTTCATTGTCTTTGAAAGCTTCTGACTTTGAATCTCTTATTCTTTTGTAAAATCATATAAAACTAGCAGTTCTATAAAATAAGAGCCAACAACAAAAAAAGGGAAAGTAATTTCAGAGGGGAAATGACAGGACAATTGAAGGATTGACTCATCCTGTGTTAAGAACTGACATTGATGTTTAAAATACCATTCCACAGAGCAAACTGGAAAACCTCTAGTTTAGGGGTGATTTTTATTGAATGAATGAACAAATAGACCATTTGTGCTATTAAAACTAGCAAATATCAGAAAACTAAACAATCTTAGTGTGTAAGGACATAATGCTCTTCTGCGTTGCTAGTGGCATTGTAAATTACAAGTCATTGGAGAAAATTCACACTTTAAGAAATCTTTTCTTTTCATACGTTCAGCAGATATTTTCTGTGAACACCTACCTTGGAACTACTGACTTTTTTTGTTTGCGGTATGTGGGCCTCTCACTGTTGTGGCCTCTCCCATTGCGGAGCACAGGCTCCGGACGCGCAGGCTCAGCGGCCATGGCTCACGGGCCCAGCCGCTCTGCGGCATGTGGGATCTTCCCGGACCGGGGCACGAACCTGCGTCCCCTGCATCGGCAGGCGGACTCTCAACCACTGCACCACCAGGGAAGCCCTACTGACTTTTTAAATTGGGAAATTTTTCTTTGTAAATTTATGTATATGTTTTATGATTACAAAACACATGTGTGTTTAACTTTTATAGATAAAGCAAACACACAAAATGAAATCCCTGATAAATCTACCACCCATAGATGACCGCTGTTAACTTTCTGGTATATTTCCTTCTAATTTTTTTCTGTGTGTCTGTATTTATGTATCTCTTTTCCTTTTTTTCGTATTGCAACTCACAGTTTAGATATACTTTTTACATATTTTATACCTAGATACATTTTATGTCTTTTGTGCTCCCCTTAATATTGTGAACATTCAAGTTAAGATGTATGCAAAAAGTGGTTTGGAGTTGCTACACACCATTTTCTCCTATAGAATATGTATATATATTGCTCTGTACAGTCATCGTAAGTTTGTGACTATTTCTCTCCTAGCGATTATGCTGTTATAGCTTTTGAGAGGATATTTTGCATATTGGTTTCGAGAATAACAGGCCCCTTTCCTCTTTTCAATGCTGGTCTGTCATGAACGAGGATTTCAGTTCCTGGTGCCTGCTTAGGCTCCATCCTAAGCCTTCAGTTCTGTCTTGGTCTTCCCAGGACCCATGTGGTCCAGTGTGTTTCTCAGAAAAGCCCTTCTGTGTGTTCCAGAGGTCCCCCAGCGAGCAGACCACAAGGTGGTGGACACCATTGACCAGCTGGTTACACGTATTGTTGGAGGCAGCCTGTCTCCCAAAGAAAGAACTCTTCTCAAGGAGGACCCTGCTTACTGGTAGGTCTTTAAATGTTGCTCTTCAGAATTCCTCTCATTAAGTACATGGCAATGTTTTTGTTGCTCTGATGATGTCCAGAGAAGAGGGTGAGATGTTTATTTTGTGCTGTGGTGTAGTCAGTGGGAAGAGCATGAGGGTGGGTCAGGTTCATGTGGGTTCAAGCTCCAGCCTGCTGCTTACCTGCCATGTGGCCTTCTCTTATCTGGACATGGAGCACTTTGTCCCTGCTGTGCTGGTTTGAGGATGAGGTGAGAGGTGTATGCAAAGAGTGAGTGTAAGATAAGGAATATATCTCAGCAGTTGTTTGTGATTTATTGCTACTGTTTGTTAAACTTTTTCCTTTTGCCTTATTGCCTCTTCACTTGAATAGAACTTTTTAAAATTAAGGTTTTCACCGTAAATACAGTATTTGCTCATTAGAGAAGGTAAAGAAGAACAGAAAATTGGGCAAAGCCACCTGTGTGCTTACTGGCATTCACTGGCATTTTTGGGTATTTGCTTCCAGTCTTTCTGCTCATTGCAAGCTGTTTGGTTTTTAACACAGTTGTGATTATGCTGTGATATACCCTACTCCTTTTAGATAACACAGGAAAATGCTCGTATTCCCTACTTTTTGTAAACATTTCAGATGGCTATGTTTACCAGTTCGCAGAGTAGGTGATCAGTTTATCTAGCCATTCCTCTCTTGTTGGATTTTTAGAATATTTTTGATTGTACACTATTTTTAATTTTTTCTGTGAATAGCTTAATGCGTCACATTTTTGTGTGTGTTTAGGATTATCTCTAGATTAGATTGCTGGAAGTGGAAAGGTTTTATACTTCGTTAACTTTTTAAAAAATGATCAAAGTGGCATATGCCCTTTGTAAAAACAGAGAAAAGTAAAGAGGCAAAGATGGAGTTACTCAGAGCTCTCCCACTTTTCCCCCACAGTGTGTGCTCTGTAGTTGTGTCCTGTGTTTTTTTTGTTTTTTTTGCAGTATGTGGGCCTCTTACTGTTGTGGCCTCTCCCATTGCGGAG